>NC_092820.1:31264662-31867579 GCF_023375885.2 Dermacentor andersoni | reverse complement strand
CGACCAAGTAGATGCGCAGATGACGGAAATGGCCTTAAACATACTACACACAGCATTACCGAGATAGAGTAAGAATGTTTCCTGCTGTTGATGTGTCATGCAAATTTGTACCAGCATCAGACAGAATGTGCCTTGTCCTCTCCTCCAGATACTGTTGATGTCACTATTTAATGAATTTTATAAATGCAGTATAAGGTCAGCTACACAATGAAATGCCCCCAAGGATGAAAAAAATTTATATAAGCGCTTGATGCTTATATAAGCAAGTGTTACTTGCTACCAGCTACTGTGTTAGCAATGTTTTTGTGTGACTGAATGAATCAGTTGAATGTCTTGTATTGTTCACGGCATATGTTTAGGTATATCGAAGTAATAAGAACCAAATTCTTTTACCAACAGTTTTTCGTAGAATATTAAAAGACAATTTCAAAAGAAAGTGCCTGATATTATGAAATCTTTATGACAAAACACTTTTATTCGTGGAGTACATAAAAGTAGCAATTTTGGTCAGTCCTCCTAAGGGAAAAGTACCCTAGATTTGGTGCAAAGGTTGCATCTTTTGTCTCTCTTAATTAGAGGCTTCAATGCTTTCACAGTCTTCTATCTTTTGCGCGAAGGAATGTAGCTATAGTAACTCCAAATATTATTGTTTTTTTTTCTGTCATACGCCACAGCTTTCCGAATAAAATGTTGTTATTTATTATATTTAGAGTACACAAATTATTTCGTAGAAGTAAATTTGCATCATGAAAAAGATATCCAGCGCTGGGACAGAAACTGCTGACATCGATTACATGCGATTTGCGCATTTTTTCTACTGTATTTGCAATATGGTGGCATTCCATTCGCGAACGATCAACCAGTCGGGTTTATTAGACAGGACAATATATCGGCCACGACATTCCTTCATGATTATTTGATGACGATACAGCAATACTACGATTCGCAAATTTCATGTTGATGTAAACGGCTGTGGCATGGGCCTCGCTGCAACAGCAACACTTAAAACAAGGTCGCGCATCAAGTGAGCATTCGAATTCTGTGGTTTTACTAGCCAAAGCCACAATCTGTTTAGAAGGCACGCCGCAGTATATCAATTTGACCACAACCCAGATCATTTAGGAGCACCAATATCCAATCCCGAGCATTTCTTACATTTCGCCCCATCGAGATCAGGCTGCCGCGGCCGGAGTTGAGCCCACAGCCGCAACGCTATAGCGACTAAGCTACCGGAAGCGGCAGGGACGAGCACGACAACACAGGAACAGGCGCCTTTATTTTAATTTGTTTCGTGCATTTCAGTTCTTAAGTGGTTCGATAGCGATAAACTTGCCTACCTTGCCGTACAGAAGAATAGGCCAGTCCTGCTACATACACAGCTTCAACAGGCGACATGCCTCAACCTTGGAGCTCGATCGACCGAAATCGCATGCAACACGCTGCACAGGCACCCCGGAATAGCCCGGTACATGTTTTGACACACGCGCCGTTCACTGCGCGTGAATCAGACATGCAGCTGAGAGAGGAGCGGTGGTGACTGACTCAGCACAAGCACCACACGCGCAAGAAAGTCAATCCAACGCACACCCAAGAACAAAAAATGCGCCCTGCGACTTCTACAGCACCAGTAAGAACCTTTCTGACCACTTATAGACAAAATATGAGAAACGTGCTTACCGCCGGGTCAACGAGCGCTCCTTTCATCATGCACGCTTCCGCGAAACCCAGTGGGTAGCGTACTTCCGCGTCAGCCAACAGACGGACGGGTATAGATACACTCATGGATTCGCCTAATACGCTCTTGGCAGAAATGTCTTTTGTAGCGCAACAGCAGATGACAACGCACACACATGCTTAGACCTCATGACACACTCATCGCCCACACGGACACCCCGAAAAGAAAGAAAAATGGCGACAAAACAAATGTCACACTAGAGTGTCCTAGAATGGGGAGTGACCCGCCGTGGTTGCTGAGTGGCTATGGTGTTGGGCTGCTGAGCACGAGGTCGCATGATCGAATCCCGGCCACGGCGGCCGCATTTCGATGAGGGAAAAATGCGAAAACACCCGTGTACTTAGATTTAGGTGCACGTTAAAGATCCCTAGGTGATCGAAATTTCCGGAGTCCTCCACTACGGCGTGCCTCATAATCAGAAAGTGGTTTTGGCACGTTAAACAGCATAATTTAATAATGGGGAGTGGCTCCAACGGAGGCCATGGCAAACGGGGAAAGTGAAGCAAAAACTGTTCAAATTTGCGGCGACGCGGCCGTCGCCTTTTTCTGACGTTCTGGCCCATCCGGATCTTCAGCGGCTCCACAGAACCATGCGTACCGGCAATGGTTACAGCGGTGCCGAGCTCTCATCTGCTCGACGCGCCATCGTGCGCTTGACACACCGTCGTACTTGATCCACTAAAGGCGTAAAGCCTTTAGTGGCTCATGAGTGCCTGGGCGTAGTCCGTCGTGGATGCAGGAAAGGGCTAATCAGGACAGCATCCGGGCTTCTCTACCGAGATGCTGCTGGGCATGACCACTGCATCAAGGTGGTGTACATCACGCGCCCCGTCCACGAATCACTGCTGGTTAGTGTCGCCGCAGGCACAAGATAGCCGGCCGAAACCAGGCAACAAAGGTTCAGTCCATTCAAGCCACGGCCAGTACCTGATGCCCGCATACTTGTGCAATGCCTTGGCTCCATCGGGAAGTCGGTTTACCGCAACCGTCAATTTCACGTGACCTGCCGATGCTTGGCAAGCACCGAGTATGTTGGCGGTCCCACCGAAAAGTCTGTGCCATCCGGAAATTCGCGGAACTCTTGCAGTTCCGAAACAGCTGGCGATGATGAGGCGGTATGCGATAATCCGGAGCTTAACCAGGCGACGTAGTTCAATCACTCTCAGAGCAGCGATATAGATCGCATGACGTCCGTGAGGCTGTCGGGCCAGCCTCTAGAGGATCCCCTAGCTGCATCGACAGAGAATACGCCAGTGGCTTGTGAACTAGGAGCACCCGGACGCAAGGGCAAATGAGCTCAAGCGCCATCCGTTGAGCAAGTGGAATTATCGGCCGCAGTCGTCAAGGAGGGTGGAAGCAAAACGAAGGGAGCGTGAACATCATAGCATCTCTTAGTGACTGCGAGGTCCATGATGTGGTGGGGAAGAGGTCCATGACATGGGAAGCTTGGACGGCGTTGCCTGGCCACAGGTGACACCAAGGACAGTGATGATCCATGTCCAAGGCAGTGTGGAGGGCATCCCTTAAAGGCAGTCCCAGGTACGGCATCCATCACAAAAGAAGCATCGACCGCTTTCCCTTGCTGGAAGGACCTAGGGTGGCGAGATTCAGGAGGACGCAAGGCCTCCTGGTGCGGAGCTTAAGAGGAAGTTAAGGAAGCTAAGTACATGTAAAAGGAGAATTCATTTTACAGCGAAAGGCTGTATATGACTAACTTTCCGTAGTTTTTTCGGCGTCCGGCAACAGAACTGGACTTAGCTATTTCTAACAAGCCCATACGAGTGCATTGCAGTGGCGCAGATATCAAGATGCGGAACAGATTAGAACGCCTGCAGGAAATAATAGCGCGACGTAAAGGTTATCGCAGTATATGAGAAGAAAAGGCATCGGCGTTAAACACAACTGCGTTATCGATGGTGCGGACGAGTACAGTTCGCACACTCGAGAAACAACATGCGTACGAGGAGCGCCGGAGGGAACCCGGCGGGAAACGGCCACCGACGAAGAACGTTCCCGCGATACTAAACGAAAGCGACAATCGCGAGCCCGGGCACCTTCGAACGAGCAATGACGACACCCTCGCAACGCAAAAAAAAAGTACGACACTTTCACTCTGTGAAGGTGCAATGCCAGCGAGATCACTTCGCTTTTCATTTGAGAGCTTTGACCGCCATCAGCTTTTTTCCATTCCCCTTTTTATTCCATCTTAACAGAGGGGAATTGTTGTCATTTCTCTCGGCAACCACTGCAGCAAGCTTGACGAGGTCTGTTGCATTTGAAATAAAAACTTAAAATGAAGTGACTCTCGGTTGTGAATTTTTTTTATTTAAGGCGTCAATTTTTTACAAAAGATTCTCAAACATCAAAAATTTTCAGAAAACGCTGCTATAAAGTTTACGAATCCGTAACTCAGCAATGAAAATGATATCAGAATTCTTTGAATGGCTTCTCGTTGTACAACAAAATTGGAGAAAATTTTATCTTACACATGAGTCTTAAAAAATTCAGGTATGTGTAAATACAGCTCTTGAAGAACCCTTGTACGCAACTTAACAAATTCATGCAATATATAAATTGACAAATCAAAATTGTCCGGTCTAAATTGTCTATTTGGAGTGGTTACATAACTTCCATATTTGTTCTACAATATCTAACTGCATGCTTCGAGTTTTTCGACCTCACAAATCTTTTGAAAAATGTTTCAACAAAATGGAAGCTTTGAATCGAAATTCACCTCAACATTCCTACTAGAATTCAATTTTATCTCTCAAATGCCACACATTTCATTAAAATCCATCGAGGGGTTATCACATAAAATCATTTTTGAGTTTTGCATGCATTTGAATAGGCTGCGTCGAATTTGGGCCCGAGGTAAAACTTCCTCTTATGAAGGCAGTGCCCTAAGACCTGGGCCCTGTGTCTTAGAGCGCTCTAAGCCCTGGGCTTTCGTCGGCTGCGCCATTCTAAAGGAGAGGAGCAGACAGCGAGCGGTTCGCCACAACGCCTCGTTTACTTTTACAGCTCATCTTCTCTTGCCCCGCCGTGCAAGCACCTTAGCCCGAGTGCACCTCTCGCTCCTCATTAGACTGTCTATTTTGCTAGACAAAGAGTGCTGAATTTGATTAACACATGCCTTTCGCAAAGCACCACGAAGGCACGTGGCCGACTATGCCCCTCTTTACCAATTCTGAATATGTGCTAACGAAATGTAGAACACGTCTTGGATCTTGGGTTGTGTCTCCAGCACCCGTGGTCATCGAACGAAATGAAAATCTTAAGATCCAGAGACTGAATACAGTCATCATTGGGTAGTTCAAAAGTAAACCTCATCCCCTGGGAACGCCTAATGTACATATTTAGACAATCTGCTACAGCATCGTCAAAACAAAGATGTGGTGAACTTTTAAACACTACTAGATTGCCGTCTACCTACCTTAGTACACGAATGATTTGTTCTCTGGTTCGTGCCGCATTCACGCGCTTTCCAAAGGTTTCCACTGTCCTTCTTTTTGTGGTGAGCTTGTTGTTTGCCCTTATCAATGATGTCTGGTATACATCAACTAGGCCCCCAGCAAGCACTTTCAAAATTTCGGAGTAGTGGCCGCAGTTTCGTTGGAGAAAATATTTTTTTTTATTTTTCTTGTTCCTGTGTTACCGTCACTAAATGTCCGAAAGAATACACAGCCGCTTGTACATTCAACGCTGAAAGAAAAAATACCAAGCTCCTCCTAAGTAAGACTTGTTAGAAACAGTGTGGAAGATGGTTACTGACGTACCGTTTCACAGCGTTTAGCAAGGAACACTCTCATTTGGTTTATGAGTAGCTGCCGCTCCCACACCAACTCACAACGTAAGACTGTTGAGCCTCCTCTACACATACATGACATCACCTTGCTGAGTCTTCTTCGCTAGGAATCCGTTTGAAGCGACATATTTAGCGCCCACTTGATTCTACTCTAACGGTTGTGGGGCCCCCGAAAAGATAAGCAAGTAGAATGGTCAAATGTAAGACACCGGCACCACCCTTCTTTCCCCTGCATATGCTGTGTGACATCCGCTTGACGTCAACGCCTTCCGGACCGCTCGGAGGCATCGGCGTAACCCCCGTCCCACAATGATCTACATGGCACTGGTTCCCGCGTCAACGGTTCCCTTTTTACCGGCACATGCCCCTAAGATAAAAAAAAAAAGCATGCCAGAACGTGCAAAGCTATTTTGTTTAAGAAGAAAACTTCATTAGCTACGTAAATGATACTTGCCACTATAGGAATACGATCGCAAAATATTTTTACTTTATCGCGTGGGCATATTGTGATTTACCGGGCAGTTGGGACACGAGCTCACGCCAATTATGCTAACCTTGGCATTGAGACCACTTCTTTTCCAATAATGGACTTCTACCGCTCATGTCCTCTTCCGGCTATACCATTCCAGCCTACCATATTCCGATCGCCCTTCTAAAAAGGGGTAAGATAACCTGTTATATTTGAACGCCTAGACGAAGGTCCGCTCTGATAGCCACGCTATATCGTTGAATTTACGCGATACCTCATTGCTTCGCGCTTCTGTTGACAACGCACTTTGTGCACTCAATGGCTAGCTTTAAGCTCAGCACCTTGCGCAGTGTATCAGAGTGCCTCACCGATTATGCAATCTACGTGACATCGGGCGGCGCCCAGTTGCCGGTGCTGCTCTCATATGACATAAAAGCCTACATGTTTGAATTTTGTTGTCAGCCCGTGAGCGCCTGATGGTGGCGCTGCGAACGACATTCCGGTGACGTTGTACAGAGCCTTTGTTGTATACTACACTCCCGCTAAAATAGCTTCATTTTCACGTGTTTGTTCGCACTCAGGCTGTGTGTTCGCTTGGCACGGACCTCTCCTACTACTAACTGTATATTATGGTAATGGCAGATTTGCGAATGCCAGCATTAGAAGGACAACAGCCGTTATACTTCATGTATCTGTTACGTGCCTTCCAATGTTTTAACTCAGTGGTTATGGCCTTGAGCTCCCAAGTTCGAGGTCACTGATTCAACACCGGCTACATTTCAATGCGGGCGAGATGACACAACGCTATTGTATAATTAAATTTATATGAACGTTAAAGAAACCCAGGTTGTGAAAATTCTACCACAGTCGTCCACTATGGCGTGCCTAATAAATACATGGCGGTTTTGCCAGCCAAAATCCTCAAAATTTAATTTTCTTTTTGTCTAAAGAAGCATTTTTCATTTAACTACAGCTCTCGCGGGTAGGGACAGTCATAAGACTCGTGACTCACTCATAAAAATCACGCGAAACGCGTAAATAACAGCATACGCACATTTGGTGAAGGCCGATCGCAGCGCACAACGCGAAATTTTGGGCCGGTTAAGCAGCGTTGTGACTTAACGCAAATTTTAGATTTCGCCCATATATTATAGTCATTTGGTGTTGCAGACATTAAATGCTTTATGAAAAAAAATTTTTCAATTTTAAACACAAGCACTTTGTCTCTAACATAAGACGCACCATGGTCTATCATGTTTCGCAATTGTCGAGCATGCTTTGCACTATTTCTTGCAAATAAATCGCATTACAATTTTCTGTCTTAAAACTATAGGCTTCGTTAGGTTAGCATTAGACTCTTTCTGTTCAACGCAGTTTGAGACTACCAGCAGTGACTCCGAAAACACGACATAATGAGCGTCATAAAAGTATTATGTTAAAAATATTATCCAGTATTAGCCAGTGAACATGTTTTGTGCCTTTGTGTATGGGTTTACTGCGTGTTAATGAGATGTCTGTTGAGCGCGCAAGCAACTTGTTCGGTCAAGTATCAGGGAACCTAAGTTTCTCAATTTTCCTGTTTATGTTCTAAATGCGTAGGACCCGTTTCCATAGCAATGTAATTCGGAAATGGTGGTCTAAGCAAAGACTCTCGCTCTTTCTTTGTTACGCAAGAGCAATTATTATCATCAATAGATCGACCTCCCCCGTGCAATGTGCTCGATACCTATGCCAGGAGCAAATAAAGGAAGCGTTACGCTCAGTAGACCAACATCTAGAGGGTAGCGGTGTTGCGGTGAAAGTAACCAAATGCATAAAAATTATCTTCCGAAACACAGCCCTTCAGCACAACACTAAATAACCTTATTTTCCCTACATACTTTGTCCCACCTTGTATCAGACGTTCCCGACCCTATATTTCTGGAATATCTCTAAAGCACTACATACATTAAGACGCTCTATTTACCAGGTGGTTTCCCGCGAATGGCGATAAGGGACGCTATAACGTAAAGCTATGCCAAAGTTTTCTATTTCAAATCAGCAATCAGCCCACCGCGATTGGTCAAAACCATTTGGACCACCCCCACGTCGGCTGTCTGTCACGCGACGTCACGAAAACCACGATAGCTCCCCATCTGATGTGGCACTACACACTGATTATGCATGATTGTACTGAACGAAAGAAATTGTTATTTATGGTTTGATGCCTTTTGTCATTAGACCTCGGTCGTTGGTCAAAAGTGCTGGGGCGGCACGCGATTAACTGATCATCCTGCGACGTCAGAAAACCGCCAAATCTCCCTGCGTCAAAGTTACTATTTATGGGGTTTTACGTGCCAAAACCAATTTCTCATTATGAGGCATCCCGTAGTGGAGGACTCCAGAAATTTAAACCACCTGGGGTTATTTAACCTGCACCTACATCTAAGTACAAGGGTGTTTTCTCATGTAGACGCAAACGAAATGCGGCCGCCGAGGCCGGGTTCTGATCCCGCGACCTCTTGCTCAGCAGCCCTACACCAGAGCCCTACACCAAGCCCGGCAGGTATTGCGTCAAAGCGGCGTGTACGTGTTAACGATGCATAATTATGCCGAACAAAAGAGAACTTTTTTTCTGAATAGCCGCAAGCGGGTCACGTTCCGAAACGAATAGAAGATAGCTGCCGCTGATCGCTCAGGCACTGGCTATTCACACCTGCCGGAGAGCGTGAGTTTATTTGCGTACAATGAAACTATTTGCGTGGCCCTGTAACGTTTTCCGGCACTTTCGGCACGTTTACAACCTTGCTCTACGAACTCTTCTTTGCTGAGGATTCGCTTTATCACCATTCTTAACCTTGCGTTGCATGCAGTTGTGATTTTCGACCAGCCACCGCAAGCTAAGTAAGGGAAACCGGACCATTCGCAGACGCCCGCTCAACCCTCTTCATCCGATTATTAATTTACAGTGCAGTGGCTCGGCCCCATCGAATCCTTCTCCACTTGAGCGTGCTCCTCGCCTCTTGTGAGTAAATTAAAAAGGAAAGGCGCTCAGTTTAGTCAATGTTATTTGTTTTTAAAGCAGACAAAAGAGACCTCCTACAAATGAAGAGAGCGTTTGCTTGGTCTCTTCAGACAAGCCTGTGGGTCACCGCCCTATGCTTGCGTCAGCGGTTGCTCACATTTGACGTCATGAGATCGGAATAAAAACATATTGGGATTGTTTTACGTTATAGGGCGCAAGCTTAACGCAACGTGCAGTAACAAAATGGGCATGTCTGCGGCCATCCGAACAGGCGAGGAGACGCGCACGCTCCATAGCCAAACAAAGCATTACAGCGCAAACCCAGTATCTGATGGCCACATATTGCAGTCCATCATTAAAAGATGGGCGAGAAATTGGTATGAGTGCACTACAACAACGGAACCGCAATGACGGAGAACCACCGAAGTACAAGCACGTGTACATACCGATGGATGGCAGACGACGCCAAGAGCAATCCAACCTAAGCCTGGTAACGACCGCGACACTCCTCAATTTCGTCCTACAACATTCCGTATAAATTGTTCACTGAACCAGCCGACTCACGTTTCAAATACTCGAGTACAGCACACTGGCCGACAGCTTCAAGTTGCTTTCACGTGGCGAGCGCACGCGCGGCACGGCAGCGGTCGCCCCCAATGACGTCATACCCGAGAGAACGCCCCTCCAAGATTTCGGGATTAAGAGCTAGTGGAGCTAACAAGTTCAAATTTGGCAGTCGTGCCTGTTATCTCTTCGCAGCGAGACCCATTGTTTTGCAGAGGACGCCTGTACACTAGGATACAACAATGACCCTCCTACTGATGGTGGTCTTGAGTGCTTTGCGCCGCTCGATCCCACCACACTCCCGATGCTTGGAGTTCCTGCGCTTGCCTCAGTCTTCTGGGCCTGGACCATCCCTCGAGGCGGACACGTTCCGGCGTAGCGAAAGGGGTTGGGTATCTCCCTGTCTTGTTTCCAGAGATGCGTCCAGTCATTTCCCTACCCTAGGTCTCTAACGCAGGGGCGCCATACTTGAGCAAGTTAGAAGATGCTACCACAAATTGCACTAATTGAGGCATTATAATGTGGCGGCCGCATGGTCACACAGCAGGAGTCAGCCACCCTTTCCCCTTTTCGACTCGGTAAAATCTTATCGCGTTGTGTACGGGAAAGGGAAGTGGTGCGTGGGTGCGCAACCGAGCAGTAGAGGCTGCAGGATCACAAAATAAAGTCAGTTTTTGCTTGTTCTTCAGGGACGCACTGCTCGCTTCTGTCTGCTCATTACCAGCCGCGCTCGCGTCCGGCAGAACAATAATTTCTGATTAGCGCTGGCTTGAGCATGATGAGTTGCAAATATTACGACCATAATGACATCTCTCAAGCGCGTGCACTCCGGCTTGGATTGACAGCTGTACTTTTTATCTACGCTTCTATGAAGCTGCGGATAGGGCCAAATTTTAGCTCGATTGCATCGCTTGTGGCGTGACATCAGCGCCATCTGCGCGCGGGGCGCGTCCGTAGTAGAATAATCGCCCCCTTTCTCTACACAAAACACCAAATAAAGCATTTGAGGTTTATTCACGCATTACAAAGCATAGATGTTTAACACGTAGTACACCTTGTGGGGATGCTACGGTCCACACTTGAATTGATCTCACTCAATATTCATAATGCCCCCGCCGTGGTTAAAGGTGAGGGGCGCGAAATGACATCTGTCTTTCTTGCAGTCTGAGTCTCATCGCGCCAATATTTGACCCTGCGTGTCGAACTCGATAGCGCCATAGCTCTGCTAGCGTGAAATTTCTGTATGAAATTGTACAGTTTGATCCCTTATAAATCCTAATAAGCACAAGTTTGCGTTTGATGGATAACACGTCCAACGAATTGAGTGAGACCATTCAAACACCACCACTCGCTCGGATCGATAACAGTAGGACGAACTGTGCCACTATAAAGTGCGAGCAAACAGCAATAATTTAACTCCATTTGCGTCGAATATGGCGTGGCGACGGGGTAATTGAAGCACGCGACACATTAATGAGCAAATAATGGCTTCTCTTCCCTACAGAGCGGTACTAATGTAAGTCGCATGGTTACTGTAGTTTGAAATTTATAAGGCCTAATAGCATTACATTGATTTGTTTCGTTCCATCTTAAGAAGCGATTCCCATGACCAAGCGGCAAGACGCTTCAGGTGAAAAATGCGTAATGACAAAATAAAAAGAGAAGTTTCACAGAGAAAATATCGAGGCAGTGTAATTGTTGAACTGTCTATTATGTCACTTTGGGAAGCCCCCAGTCATGTATGCAGGACCAATACGCTTCCTGAGATAAGCAGCATGCCCCACTTCAAGTTAAGGCAGTTTCCTTTTTTCTTTGCCCAGCTTTGTTCTCTTTTTCCCGTGTTTGATGTTATGGAGAGTTCTTAATCCCGTTGTTTTGCAAAGGAATCGTCAGTTGTTTCTTTACGGTTGTGTGTATCCCCCGATCGTGGTACCGGTTCTGATACTATGAAAGAGTTTGCTTAGGTCTAACAATAAAATTAATTTGACCCGCTGCGGCAGTATTGCTGTTTTAAGAAGTAATACTTTGTGATCTAATAATATTGTTTTCTGTCATTGAAATTAGAAAAGTCTAAATCTTGAAGCCACGGGCGATCTGGACAAACTGCGCAATACAGCTTGTTCTTCCGTTTCATTCACTGTGTTTTTTCAGGTGATGTTTAAATCTTGTTTTCGTCACAATGTCAGTTTAAATCCATAGTTTATTTATTATTCTAGCACTCTGGTGAACGGATGAACATGAAGTGCTAGGCCGCAATATTCGGATTTTCCTTTTCTCTGTGAATATTTTGGCACATGCATTCAATGTGGTTTTCGTAATTATATGCGTTATATATTGGTTTCGTACACATGGTAAGCAGAATGAAGCCGCAATGGGGTAATGGTTTATAGACAGCGTCTTCTGTCCCCCACATCATACAGAAGGCCTGGCCTGAAAGCGATAAAAAACAATAAATGTTAAAATCACTAAAACGAAACAATGATGCCTGCTACATTTTCATCTATTCGTCGCTAGCTATGTTGTTGATAATGCACTTGTGACATTGATTCACTGATAACGTTTTGCCAATTTGTTTTTATTGAAATATAGTTATGTGCACATATGGTTGTAATAAATAATAATTTGTTATACCAGATTCTGCTTTAGCCTCACTAATGTAAGATGTTTCCTTGCTTTTATTGAAAATGAAAATAATGAATGTATTGTGTATTAGAGAAATTGACGATCCAGTCGTAGTGAATTTTATTACCAACATTTAGTGTCCGGACAACGTTTCATTGGGGGAACTTGTGCCCAGGAAATCAAGCAACAGTGAAAGCAGGAATAGCAGCAAACAGTGTCCTCAGCTATAGAAGGTTCAACTCATGGTCAAGTCCGCCGACTGTTTACACGTGTATCATCATGAATTGCAGGGTAATCACCCGTGTGTGCGTATGTTACAGAATCTTTGAGGTAAATCATGGTCATAGCAGGCGTTCTGGAAACAAACACCTTGCGCCGTGTCAGCTGATGCCATCTGGGTAGGCAATTTCGTAATACAACAGCGATAACTCTGCTACGCTTCCATTCAAAAAGGTGCTGGCTAGCAAAGCGAGTTGCGTGCAGAGAAATGTCGAAACTGGATTCGCTGCGATCTTCGAGTCACATTCCTAACCTGAAGCAGTGCGCACATGCGAAGATAAAATTTTGTGTGGGAAAACGCGGACACATAGCCTTGCAGTAATTATGTAGAGAGCCCCCTATTGATCGCAGCACAATTACCCTATGATCAGCACCCTTTCTAAGGGCCGCAGTGACATTGAGCGTGAACGTCGGTAAGGCTGTCTTGAAACAGCGATGAATAATTCATAACGCTGCACTGTCGCTACTTCATGGAACCAAACATAGGACGATAGTAAAATAGATCACTCATGAAGCAGGCTTGTACAGCGCCTCAGTTCACAGGATTTTGAAAGGTTGCTGTAGAAAAAGACAATCACCTCAAGGTGGATGTCTCATGTTCACTGCCCCAAGCAGAAAGCGGATGCCGTCCATTACTCACGGTGCCGCGGCAGTCTAGAAACGTCATCCGAGCCACCGTACAGCCCTGATCTCAGTCAACCCGACTTTGACATTTTGCATTGCTAAAACCTGAATTGATGGCTCCCCTTACATTTGATCTCTTTCTATTCTAATAGTACTCTGTATTCAAAAGTCATTATCATATGATTTTGTAGTCTAATTATGCAATCAGTATATTGTATTGAAACTATCCTGTACTTTGCTCTTATAGTGTTTCGTGCACTCAATGTTGCTACTTCTTGTATTGCCAGCGTATCATACTCCTTCATTAATATTCCAGGGAAAACACGAAGAAAGCGGGAAATGGAAAGTCAAAGTATGAGCAAAACGAGAGCGTTGTAAAAGCGGTAGCGAACGTTACGACAAGGGGATATATAGGTATGGTTTTTCTAAAGGGGACAGGGGGTAAGACGGGTGGGTGAGGCAACGACCGAAGGTGTGTTAGCGGCGAGGGTGTAGAATTGAGAATGAAGGGGTGCTATGCACACGGCTGATGACAAGGCCGTGTGTACGCCGGCGTGTCAACATCCGTCTGCGCAGCACGCCTCTATTACCTGCTTCGTTGGAGGTCAGTGAATTATCGTGTCTCTGAAAGAGATAACAAAAGAAGCTGCAGAAAACAGTGCTCTAAAAAAACGTTACTGTAGTGGAGTAAATATATAAATAACCTAAAGAAAGGGACGAAAAAAAAGCTCTAAGCACCCAAATGAAAATTACTATGTATTGTTGCCTGTAGCTTCAAATCTAGTATAACGAACAGACTCTGAAGCTCTCTTCGAAACGTTTATGCTTATTGGTTGGATTACCTTGAACTTATCAATAAGGTATGATTCTCAGTATTTTCTTTCACGTTCTGAGCGGAAATTTGTAAGATGCAGAGTTTAAGTTAGACAAAATTATGAACTGGTTGTTTAAAACGCTCGGCGACCGCTTTGGAAAGCTCTCTAGCAGTGTCCGCATTAAGGTCGTTTAACTTGAGGTTGGCTTATTGTCCTGTTTCACCGATATATTGTTTCTTTGAGATGGGACATTCAAGCATATAAACCATATTGGAAATTCTACAAGTAAAGCTAGTCTTCACTCCTTGTGTATAACTACTTGCGGTGCTTTTATTTTATTGAGACTTTGAAGTTTCCTGCAGGTTTTGCACCTTGGGCGACAACATGCTTTTATTACGGGCGAATGATGTTACCTGAACTTTGCGCGCACTAACATGTCTTTAATGTTTCTGTTGCGGTGCTGGTAACCCTTGGTACATCCGGGAACACTTTTCTCAGACGCTCGTTACTTGATAATAAGGGGTGGTATTTTCGTAGGATGTTTATGTTTGCGAAGGCGTTAGAATATTTTGCTATAAAGGTTGGTGGTCTGTCAGATTCTCGTGTAGGCTGTTTCTTAGCTAATTGTGACTGCCTGCCCAATCTTGACGGGATGTCGTAAGCTCTGTTGACAGGAATTTGTGGATAGTTTCTTTCTGCTAGCATTGCTTTAAGGTCATTTAGGTGGTGGACATAATCGGTGTCTTCGCTGCAGATTATTCGTATTTGTTTCACTTGCCCGACAGAAATCTCTTGCATGCAATGTCGCGGGTGATTACTTTTACAGTCTAAATATTGCTCGCTGTACGTAGGCTTTAGGTAAAACGTGCTTCTCAGTACTCCCCTTTCTATGCAGACCGTCGTGCCGAAGAAGTTCATTTTACTAGGACCGTGGTAAGCAGTAAATTTATTACTTTGCTGAAAACGCTTTAAATGGCTAATTATGTCGGTTAACGTGATTTTGCCTTCTTCCCATATTATATATATGTGGTCGATGTAGCGCAGATAGGTGTGGGGTTTTAGAGGGTAGGATTTGAATAGGTATGCTTCAAGCTGTCCAATAAAATGTTCGAATATGTGGGAACGAATGGCGTTCTCATGGTAGTGCCAAAAGTTTGCAGGTAGTGAACAGTATCGAATTCAAAACAATTGATCGTGAGAACTAACCTAAGGAATGACAGGTAAACTTCAGGAGCATGCGTTTCAGGGTTGACTGTGACGGATTTAGATACGGCTTCAATTTCTTCACTCATGGGTATGTGGGTGTAAACGGCACATGCAACCAAAGTGACTAGAATAGCACAGTAGGAACGGATTTGGTTCGCGTTGATGCCATCGATAATTCGAAGGGAGTGCGACGTGTCTTGAAGAAAAGATGGGAGGGTTGTGGGGATGTTTGACAGGGGGTGATTTAAGAATTTAGATAGTGATTCAGTAGGTGTGTCGTTATTAGACACTATAGGCCACCCTGGGATTTCTGCTGTAAATATTTCTTCGACGGGAAACTTTTCTATTTTAGGGAGGAAATAACAGCGGCCTCCTGCTTTGTTCCTGGGCACCATGAAGTCAAATTCAAATTCAAGTTTGTTTATCAGACAGTATGCTGGAAGGTGCGCTGGGCTAAAAGCCGTAAGAACTGCTTGATGGGGCCCAGGTAACCGTTACATGGCAGCGGCTATACAAGGTGCAGAGGAAAAGGACTAAGATACGCCTTTACAAAGGCAAAAAATGAAAAAGATGCAGATTACAATGCATAATCCAACATTCATAAATCACACAAATGCACTTGAAATACGATGCACATGAAAATGCATATGCAAATTTTGACACATAGTACCGCATATTTACCACTAACACAAACACACTCAAAATGCTGAAAAAATATTTAATGTTTTTAATAACCGATTTGCGAGCAGCATATATATTATATCTACTAGTATTTATAGATACTGAGTCTTTTACTAGCAAACGATAGAGCAAAAGAAAGAACGTAACTGTTTTTTACTACAACTGGTTGTGTTTCCATATGTGTTTAGTGTTCTTCGGACGTTGTATGCCAAAGTTTGATACTTATAAGTTGCACGAAATCGAGGTATAGACCATATATGGGTGTTTCTTGTAGGTACTGTAATAACACGACGCTCTAGACATGATAAGGCTGTAATAAAGTCCGAGAGTTCTGTGTTTGAAAAGTAGAGTGTGTTCAAAAGCGATATGAGTTAATGTTGTCAACGCGAACTATAATGAACCTTTCAAATGATTTGCATGTGGTACCCAGACGTTCAATGTTTCCAACGTAGCGAATTATCCTTTTATTACAGAACAAGTATTCTATTTATGTTTCTTTTTGTTGATGTGCCGCAAATCAAGGTACAATAATTTAAATGTGAGTTAAATATTGCGTGATATATCTGAAGTTTGGCCTTGAGATGCAGCAGACTACGGCAGCGAGAAACGCCTCCTGTTACAGATGAGATTTTCCTACATAGGTAGTTAACGGGAGCATCCCAACTTAAGTTTGATGAAAAGTAAACCCCAAGTATTTTATGCGTATCAACAATATCTATTTGCTGTGAATCAAGAATTAACGGCTAGTGAGTAGGCACTATTTTATTTTCAGCATGAAATATAACAGCTTTACTTTTTGTTGGATTAAAGTTTAGTCTATTGATTTTTGACTACGAGGAAATCTCCGAAAGTACGTCGTTAGCTCTGGATATTAGATGAGGCGGGTCTATGTCAGAGATAAGTATCGTTGAATCATATGCGTATATTACGTACTTAACCGTTGTGTCCATGTTCACGATATCGTTGATATAAACATTGAACATCAGGGGACCCAGAATGCTCCCTTGCGGTACACCGCAAGTGATAGGTAAGAATGACAAGCTACATTTATTAAGGTGTACACTCTGGAATCTATATTGAAGATAAGATCCTAGTAAAGATAAGCAACTACCACGAATGCCATTTGATTCTAGTTTGTGCAAAAGAATTCTGTGGTCGAGGGAATCAGAGTGATATTCAGATTGCGTGATTAATTCTCTTGACAGGAGCTCTGCTATTGTGCTTTGCACAGTATTGCTGTAGTCTCAAATTGGGTTAGAGCCCAGTTTTCTCTGATGGGTGTGGTTGCTCAGTTGTTTGGAGGCCTCATTCCTGTACTTCTTTATAGGTGAGATAGCCACCCTGCCGCCTTTCTGTTCTGGTTTTATTACAATATCAACTTTTATCGCATGTTCTACAAGAATTTGTGCTAAGCGGGGGACAAATCTTTGCGCTTCCGACAATGCCGCCCTGACTCTAGAATTTTTTTTTTTAGTTTAGCTTTATGTGTAAATCAAGATCTGGGCACTGTTCGGCTTCCCGTGTCCACGTGCTGCGTTGTCTAAGAGAGTGTCCTGTCTTCCTAGGTCTGGCCTTGCAAAAAGAACTCCTTAATGCTTATACGTCTTGGAAACTCTGGTATATCTTTGTGGAGTTCGTATTCGTTTACTGCGTTGTTCATGGAACGAAACGTTAGCCCACAGTTCATGAGGTCAACTCCTTCTGGGCCTAAACTCTGGGATATGTCTACTTCATTGCTGCAGTGCTCTGGATGCCTGCTTGTAGCACTATTTTCGGAGCTGTGTGCTGTAGGGGTTAATTAGTTTTCTTGGCGGATATGAAGCTCTAATATCTTCGTGCTGGTATTTATCTATTAGGTTTTCTTCTCTAGTTTCGTAGAATTGTTCAAGTTCCTTTTTTCCGATTTAGATAAGTATGTGCTGTCGAGCCGCTTAGTAATTGTCGCAAATTCCTTGCAGTTTTCTTCCTTGTTCTTTCGGCAGTGCTGTTTCTCGCAGAATATATTCGCTCTGCTAAATTTCAAGCTATAAAGCACAACACTTAGTTATATTAATTTGGTTCGTAAGAGTTTTCTCCACCCTTTCTTTTGTTTTACTATATCTATGTCATTTCAGTAACATTTTATCATGAGCACCGTCTTCTGCCACTCCTATTATCTCTTTCAAACAGACGAGGGCTCACTGACCTCCAGCGAAGCAGATGTTAGAAAGCTGTTGAGCAGACGGCCGTTGACACACCGGCTCACACAGGGCCGTCTCATCAGCCGTGTGCACAGCACTCATTTATTCTAAATTCTGCCCCCACGCCGATAACACGCAATCGGTCCTTTTCCTCACTCACCCACTCTCCCCTTTATAAGAACCCCAACACTGTATGCTGTGCTGAGGAAGGAATATGCCACCTTCTAAAATACAAGTACACTTGTGGCAGCGTTGGCTCCAGCTTTTACCTTGTCGTTTTGCTTATCTTTTTAATAAGCTTTGTGTAACTGAATAATAAAAATGTTCAGATTCCATTGCAGTTGTGACATTTCTCAGCTTGGTCCTAAATATAGTTATTTTGTACATTTCAATTGAGCAGCTGTTTTTGCTGACGGGGGGGGGGGGGGGGCACGACTAAGTCAGGCAATTTTTAAGCCATTTGCCATGTCTCCAAACCATTTTTACAAGACTTTCTTAAATAAACATGACATTATATGAAAGCCTCAATAGGCTGCCAATGAACCTGACCCGATTCATCCGACACCTCAACAAAGATGGAGTCTTACATGGGATTCGAGATCTCGAAATACTGACACCCAGTAAACAATTCCGAAGGAGACTAGTTTCACCGATATTTCGGTAACCTTTATGGAATTTTACTTAGTTCTTCTTTTAAATTACCAGTGGCATGATTTTTCTGATGAAGCTCGTGTTCGCGTGAAGTGCGCACTTTGGCTCTAGAACAGTATTTCTGTATGAAACAAGCAGAAACATTCTCAACATCACTTAAAATGTGCGCAGTGTCCGCCGCCGAGAGGAAAATCTTGCACAGCGATAATTCTCAAAACGCTGTTGCCCTACAGAAGAACAACGTACACATGATCAGCTGGCGTTTCTGAAACTTCTGTAGGTTATTTGAAACGTCGAGGCATTGTTACAGGGACGAAACCTTCTAAAGAATAATACTACCGCGATTCTTTTTCAGATCGACTGTTATACTAGCTTTCTTTGTCCATATGTTATTGAGCATACATCGCAAGACTTTTCAATCTAGATCAGTAATTATTGGAGTACCTGATAACTTTCAAGCGAAGATTTGTTCTCGGATTTGACTTGACTGTCGTTGCCGCTGTCTGCTGCTTGGTCGTAGGATTTAGGCGCGTATATATATATATATATATATATAATGTGTGTGTGTGTGTGTATGTACACACAGTGAAGTAGACGCGCGTATGAAGCGGTTTATTGAGGTTTCTGCCGGAGTCTTCATCAGATTACAATGTATGGCGTAGGTACTTTATACACATGCGCATATCAACGAGATTAAGATACGTTTGCGTAAAAACCGAAGAAAATGCGCGAACAGAATGCGTGTCAGTCGTTCTGGTGAACAGTTGATACATATCTAAACAGATCGGGTTTGCAAACATATCATTTCAAGATACGCACTAAATATGAAATCAGAAAGAATTATCAGGTGACAGAAAAAACGTCACCGAATGGGCCCTATGTCACCAGTCAAGAACAACAAATGAAAACAAAAGCAAAAAATATTGACGTGCTAGTAAAAGGACAGAAAATTGTGCCGCATTGGTAAAAGAGAAGGGAAACGAGCGAAGATGTGATGGGCTATGCGGCCAGGCAACTCAATTTTCCAAAACTTTCGTTCAAACCAGACTCGACGGTATCAAACTTATAAGAAAGGATTCACGAGTTTCTCTGTCATAATTTGAACGACTCAAGCAACGTGACTTTCTGTCTATCAAATGAGTTGTCAGGGGATGTAGGTGTTTTGAGATGGGTGGAATGGGCAATGTATTAGCGTGTTATTTGTTAAAGCACAATGTAAAAGGCCCTTCTCTTTGTCCAATGTACTGTTTCTGGCACAGTGTGCATTCAAGCACAAATATTACGCTTTTAGTATCGCAGTTGAAATCGCCTTTGATTTTTAAATGAAAGTTTGAAGTCACCTGCTGCCATGTACACATGTAGGTGCATACTCTGCCTCGCGGTTTTCGGCAAGAATGGCTTCCGATGGCGTCAGGGCAGTCATTCTTAGATGATGATGATAGTATATCTCTAATATTTCTAGCTCTACGGTATACTAGTCTAGGTGGTTCAGCAAATGTGCCTTTGCGGTGTTCACTTTGCATTAGAATGTTTTGTTGCTTCTTTAGTACATTTGAAACACGCGGGACTGACGCAGAATGGGTTAGAATAAGATCTGTCTTGGGTGAGGGAGTTGGTTTCTTTGCAGCGGACAGAAGCTTACTACAGTCCTACAGTCATGCACGTCTGCGCGTTTTATTGCGCCGTCAATTAGTTGTGCTGGATAATTTTGTTTCACTAATGCGTTCTCTAGGGCTGCGCAATTTCATAAGCTTCGTAGGTGCGTCTACTTCACTTTTTATATTTGCCCGGATTCAGAAACATTTTTTTCTGGTATATTGCAACTATGGTTCAGGACAAGACCGCGTTGAAGCATGTCTACTCGAAGTAGCAGAAGAGTGCTCCCTCTTTGACCATCGTGGGCAACTCCCACGCAAAATATATTTACCTGTATTTTGATCCTACGTTGAAGGAAATGCATGCATTTGTGTCTCAGTGTGGCGCATCAATCAGTGACGTCCGGGACTATTGGATTTCGTCCATCAGAACACAACTACAATCGTTTTTCATGAAGGCACCAATGACCTAGCTCGAGTTCATGCCCGCAGAGCTTTCGACAGCTACTGTGAAGTCATTACCCACATCGCCAAGGAACGCCCTGAATTCACCAGAATCTACGCCACCCTCATTCTACCAAGAACCATGAACCACCGACGAGGGTACTCCCGTGCCACGTTCGTTCGTCGCTGCAAACAAGAAGCGTCCTGATTCAACGCCCTGCTGAAAAAATTCTAGTCACTCTCGACTGGTATATTTCTTGGACCATGGTCGAATGCCTGCCCCCGAGCCGCGTGCTGGCCGCTGATGGCTTACAAGAAATTTCGAAGGCGTGTCACTTAAGGCCGACGACATTCGGCACCTCTGTTAAAGCCATTCAGTTTAACGTCCCACTCTTTGCTAGCAAATGCACCCTGCCATCCACATCAGCAAGACACAGAAGAAGAGTCCGTTGCAGGCCGATCTTCTGACCAGCACTGATGATGAGCCAGACAACGAATGGTAGCCCCTCTCAAAAGAAATCGTCACCCCACAGACGAAAAACGCAGCACCGTCGAGAGAACGCTACTTCAAAGAATCTACCTAGAAACGCCGCAGCGAGAGCCTCGTCCGCTGAACAGTCCCCTTCAGCAGAGGGCACTACAGGTTCCTCCCCTAGAGGTTATCGCTAAGAGCTTTTAATAGCCCAAACCCTAGCCACGATAGACGCCCCTGCGAACTGAAAAAAAGACTGTGTCTCCCGCTAATAATGTAACTTATCTCTATTCAAATGAATTTCTAAGGTTAAGGAAGGTTGTAGAAAAAAGAATCCGCAATGATCCAAATGCCGATACGCTAAACACCTACCTGGCTGCGTCTGATGTACGAAAGGATATCCGCATCGTTGTAAAACAAGCTCTGTCTGACATGTCTGCAAGCAATAAGGCTAGATGGGATACTATACTGTCACGTGGTAGTGACGGTGACGAAAGCAGCCCAACTGGGAAAGACGAAACTAGCGATTTATTGGGCGAACTTGTGCCCTCAAAAACAGGCTACACTCCAAGAATGGCGACAGCGGCGAACACAGTCAGCGATCGTCGAAAATTTGACCTGCGGATCAAGCGCGTCGGCTTTTATAGATCCGCCGTGGAATTTTCCTGAATAACCGCTGGGACCCGCGTGCCTTCCACAAAGTTCTACATTATTCGCGTCGCGCACATATGTGATCAGATTAAAAAGGTTCGGTCAAAGACAGCGGATGGAAGCATCGATAACATTCAAGAAACTTCCGATACATGCAGGAGCGTCTTGCGCTCTGCGATAACATTTGTTAGGCGGTGAAACGTGTCGCCCGATAAAGAGAAACAAGTAAACGTGGCAATACCCCCCTCTTAAAAAGCATCGACCTGATGCTGCAAACGAAAGTAATAAAAGAACACCCTTAGCAAAGAGAACAACAAAATAAGGAAGTTAGTCAGCGTCCGTAAAACGGTTTAACACTTCACTAACCACGTCAGATCGTGCGCGGCGCCTCTGTGATTGCGAAATGCCGTCTGACACGACCTCGTAGTCCAGTGCGCCAATACGACGAATGACCTTGTAGGGCCCGAAATAGCGTCGCAATAGTTTCTCACTCAGTCCTCTTCGGCGTATCGGGGTCCAAACCCAAACACGGTCGCCGGGCTGGTACTCGACGAAGCGTCGTCGGAGGTTGTAGTGTCGGCTGCCAGCTACGTAGATTCCCTCATTAGTGATATCCCAGCTACATTTTCGTCTTACGTAAGGGATACGACCGACTTTATGTCATATATTATTGATCTCAGTATTCCTCAAGGCTCTATTCTTGTTACACTAGATGTAGCACCCTTGTACATCAATATTCCGCACGCAGACTGCATCAGCACAGTCATAAATTCTTACGAAGAAGCATAAACCGAGAAACTAATCGACAGCAATACGTTGGCCATTTTGCTGACACTTATCTTAGAAATGAACCACTTCGAATTTCAAGTTCAATACTATGTCCAAGTTAGTGGAACGTAAATTTGTACGTGGATCGGCCCCAGCTACGAGAATATATTTGGGGGTGAGCTAGAAAATAAATGTTCGTTCACTAAAACCCTAGCATCACAAGCGTTACATCGACGATGTTTTTATGATTTCGTCACATGGGGAACAGGAGCTGCTTTCCTTCATTTCTGAATTGAACAAAGCCCATTCATCCATATCGTTTTCTCACACATATTCTACATCTACTATTACTTTACTTGATGTCAGCGTTTCAGTGCTAAATGATAAATTATCTACTGCCCTGTACAAAAACCGACAAACCGATTTCAATATTGGCACTTCGATAGAAACCACGTTAACCATTGCAAGACTAGGATTCCTTATAGCCAGGCCTTACGTTTAAAAAAGAATCTGCTCGGAACTATCCGGATTTCAAAAAAATTGCGCAGCCACAAAAAACGCTTTAGTCAAACAAATTTATATACCACAACTAATTGGCGAAGCAATAAAACGCGCATACGTGAATGACCGTAGGACGCTTCTGCTCACTGTGAAGAAACCGAATCCCTCGCCCCAGACAGATCTTGTCCTAACCCATTCTGCCTCAGTCCCGCGTGTTTCAGATGCACTAAAAAACACAAAAAGTCATCATCAGCAGCCTGTTTCTTGTCCACTGCAGGCCGAAGGCCTCTCACTGCGATCTCGAATTACCCCTGTCCTGCGCAAACAGATGCCAACTTGCACCCACGAATTTCCTAATTTGGTCGCTCCTCCTAGTTATCTGTCGTCCTCGATTGCGTTTCCCTTCTCTAGGTACCCATTCTGCAACCCTAATGTCGAACGGTTGTCTAACCGCCGCATTACATCAACTGCCTAGCTCCATTTTTTCTCTGAACGTCAATTAGTATATCGTAAATTCAAGTTTGCTCTCTGATTCAAACCACTCTCTTTCTGTCTCTTAGCGTTCTGCCTAGCAATCTTCGTTCCAGCGCTCTTTGCGCGGTCCTTAAATTGTTTACAAGCTTCATTGCCAGTCTCCAAATCTCTGTCCTCTCATGTCATCACTGGTAAAATGCACCGATTATACACCATCATTTTCAATGATAATCGTAAGCTTCCAGTAAGCAGCTGGCAATGTCTGCTGTATGCAATCCAACCCAGTCTTATTCTTCTGAGAATTTCCTTCTCATGATGAGGGTTCCCTGTGAATAATTGACCTAGGTAAACATACTCCTTCACTGACTCTAGAGGTACACTGGCGATCATGAACTCTTGTTCCTTTGCCCGGCTATTTAACATTATCTTTGTCCTCTGCATATTATTTTTCAAACCCACTCTTACACTCTCTCTGTTTACGTTCTCAATCATTTGTTGTAACTCGTCTGCACTGTTGCTGAATAGAACAATGTCATCGGCAAACCGAAGGCTGCTGAGAAATCCACCGTCGATCTTCCCTCCTAAGGCTTCCCAGTTTAATAGCGTGAATACTTCTTCAAAGCACGCAGTGAATAGCATTGGAGAGATTGTGTCTCCCTCTATGACCCCTTTCTTCATAGGTATCTTCCTGCTTTTGTTGTGTAGAATTGAGGTAGCTGTAAAGCTTCTGTATTGATTTTTCAAGGAATTTAAGTAAGCGTTCTGTACTCCTTCATTGCGTAATGCCGCTGTGACTGCTAGTATCTATACGGAATCAAATGTCTTTTTATAATCTATGAAAGCCATACAGAGACGTTTATTATACTGTGCGGATTTCTCTATTACCTGATTAATGACATGGATATGATCCATTTTGGAGTATCCCTTCCTGAAGCTAGCCTGTTCCTTTGGTTGACTAACGTCCAGTGTAGTCCTTAAACTATTGAAGGTTATTTTGGTAAATATTTTATGTAATACTTGGAGTAAGCTAATAGGCCCATAATTTTTTAAATTATTTAACGTCTCCCTTTTTACGGGTTAGTTTAACGTTTGCATTATTCCAGTTTTCTGGGACCCTTGCAGTCGATAGACACTTCGTATAGAGAGTCGAAAGTTTTCCTAGCATTATGTCTCCTCTATCTTTGATTAAATCGACGGTTATTCCATCCTCTCCTGCCGCTTTTCCCCGTTTCATGCCTTGCAGGGCCTTTCTGACCTCATCTCTAATTATAGGAGGAGTTTCAGTATACTTTTCATTATTGTTTTGAATAGAGCACTCCTGAGTCGTCTGGGTACTGTAAAGGTCAGTATAGAATTCCTCCGCTGCATTTACTATATCTTTGGGACTGGTGATGATACTACCCTGTTTATCTTTAAAGTGCATAACTCTTGGTTTGTCCTATGCCAAGTTCTTTATCACTGATTTCAGGCTGCGTCCATTATCTACAGCTTCTTCAGTCTTTCTCTCGTTATAGTTTCGTATACCACTTATTTTCCCCTTGTTGATCAGTTTTGACAGTTCCGCGAATTCTATCTTATCTCTTGAGTTGGACACTTTCATGTTTTCTCGTTTCTTTATTAGGTCCTTCGTTACTTGGGAGAGCTTGGCTAATGATTGCCTTGGTGCCGTGCCTCCCACTTCAACTGCTGCCTCTGAAGACAACCTAGTTATGGTTTCATTCATTAGCTCTATGTCATCATCATCTCTCTGTTCTAAGGCTGCATATTTGTTTGCAAGTGCCAACCTGAATTTGTCGGTTTTTACCCTTGCTGCCTCAGGGCTGACCTGCTTCTTCTTGTCTAATTTTTTTCTTTCTCTCTTCAAATTGAGGTGAATCCTTGCCCTCACTAACCTATGATCACTTCACTTTACCCTACATATCACTTCTGCATGCTGCACTATGCTGGGATTAGCAGAACGTATGAAGTCAATTTCATTTCTTCTTTCACAATTAAGGTTTGTGATGACCCACTTATGGGGGCGAAGATTCGTGTACTCAATGTTTTAACGGTTCTCTTAGGCGGAGCCTCCGAGAACCCAATTGAGGACAAAGCCGTTGGTTTGAACCACACACACAAAGACTTTTAATCAAACTAAAAAAGGCATAAAGCAAATAGAAAGAAATAGAAAGCATGCATAAAATAAACACTCAAGCGGACATTGCGGTAAGGAACACCCATAGGGCTTTAACGAGGGCGCGAGTCCGGGCTTGCCACGAGGGCGGGGACGCGTCGCAGTCTCGACGCGGCAACGCGGTGAGAAGCTGGCAGAAGGAGTGGCGCCGGTCTCACCAAAGGTCGCGGCGTAAGCTGACCGACCGGGCGCCGGGAGCGCGCCAGCTCTGGCGAGGCGAGGTAACGCTGGCGGCTGGGTGGCAGGAGTGGACGGCGGCGGCGTTCTGGCCGGGCAGAGAGCTCGGGCCCGTAGCCCGACTGCTCCCCTCTCGCCCACGGCGCGGAAGCTCGAACGCCGGCCTCGGGCAGCAGGCGGCACGGCAGACGGGGCGGCGTTCTGGCCGGGCAGCTGGCGTAGAACTCGGGTCCGTAGCCCGACTGTTCTCGTCCTGCCCACTGGCGCAGAAGCTCACCGGCCTCGAGGAGCTGACGGCACGCTGAAGTAGACGGGCGACGCACAGGAACAGGTTGGCAGGAGGCCCCGGGCGGGCGAAGTCCTGGTGGGCTCGGGTCCGGAACCCGACGGCCCGTCTTCAACGCCCGCTCCGGTGGTTGACCCCCTCCTGCCGTCGCTTCCTGGGACTCTCCTGGCGTCTCCACAGCGTCTCCCTGCGTGTCCTCTTGCGTGTCCCCCCCTTCTGCCGGCGCACCACGCTTTTTCTTTTGGTCTGGCCGATTTGGCATTTTCGGATTGGCTGCCCGACGCTCCGTGGTCTTTCTTGATTGGTGAGGCTTTTCTTCCTTTAGTTGTCTTTCATGCGCCGCGCGTTCACGTGCCGGGCGCTCTTCGGCGTCGTCGTTTAGTTTTCCTCCTTCCAGCTCGGCGCGCGTGTACTCAGCGTCGTCTGCTCTCGACCGTCCCGATCACCGCAACATGTCGCGCACCACACATCACAGGGCTTTTCCAGGTGCAATTTCTGTAGCTTCGCTTTTTTTAAAAAGCTGTTCATTATACGAAGATTAAACCAGCATCTCTCCTCTAGCGTTCGTAGAATCGACGCCGTAATTGCTAATTGCTTGTTCCCCAGCTTGCTGTTTCCCCGCTTTTGCAATGAAGTCGCCCATTACTATAGTATACTGAGTTTGCACTTTTCTCATCGCTAATTCACCATCTTCATGAAACTGATCTACTTCCTTATCATCGTGCCTGGATGTTGGAACGTAGGCTTGTACTACCTTCAATGTATACTTCGTATTAAAGTTGATTAATGCTACAGCTGCTATCTCATTATTGCGGCAGAATTCATCAATATCGCCCGCTATGTCATTATGGATTAGAAATCCTACCCCGTATTGCTTCTTATCTAGGAGACCTCTATAGCAGGGGAAATTTCTGTTATTCAGCAATGTATGAGCCTCACCAGTTCTTCTGATCTCACTAAGGCCGATGATATCCCAAACAATGTCTTATTGTTCCTCCAGGAGTCCTGCGAAGCTAGCTACACTCGAGAGGGTTCGGGTGTTAAACGTTGCAAGGGTCAGATTCCATTAGCAGCCTGTCCGGATCTAGAATTTCTTAGCACCCTCTGCTGTGTTACAGGTCTGACCACCGCCGCAGTCAGGTGCTCGGCAGCTTTTGGGGCCTGAGGGCCATTGGATAATGAAGTGAGCCATGTGGCAGGGAAGCACCAAAATATTCTAATGCAATGTGAACGCCACAAAGACAACTTTGTTGAAACGCCTAAAGTAGTATAACACAGAGCTAGAAATATTCGAGATATATTATCATCATCATATAAGAATGACTGCCCTGACGCCATGGGAAGCCATCCTTACCGAAAACCGCGTTGCAGAGTATGCCCCTACATGTACACAAGGCAGCAGGTCTCTAGTATGGCTTCAAACTTTCATTTAAAAATGTAAGGCAATTTCAACTGTGATACTAAAACCGTAATATATATGCTTGAATGTACACTGTGCAACAAACAGTATAATGGACGAACAGAAGGGCCTTTGAGAGTGCACTTTAACATTAACAAATCTCACGCTAATACGTTGCCCGTCCTATTCATCTGAAAACACATACATCTCCCTAACCACTCATTTGATAAGATGAAAGTCACATTGCTTTAATCGGGATTTCATTCAAATTAGGAAAGAGAAGCCCGCGAATCCTTTCTTGTCTATAAGTTTGATACCGTGACTTCTTGTGTGAGTGAAAGTGTTGGAAAATTGAGTTACATGGCCAATTAGCCTGTCACATCTTCCCTCGTTTCCCTTCTTTTTTACCAGTACGGCACTATTTTGCGTTTTACCTAGCACGTCACTATTTTTCGCTTTTGATTTTATTTGTTGTTCCTGATTGGTGACATAACACCTATTTGGTCAAGTTTTTTGCTGTCACCTGATAATTCTTTCTCATTTCATATTTTGTGGGTATCTTGAGATGTTGTTATGCGTTCAAATGATATACTGGAATGAAACAAATGACATGAGTTTAGAAACATGTATCAACTGTTCGTGAGAACGAATGACACGCATTCTGTTCGCTCATTTTCTTCTGTTTTTAAGTAAGCATATATTGTATCATATTGTATTGTATTGTATTGTATTGTAAGCATTGTATTCTGATGCAGGCCGGACGCCGGCGGAAGTGTCAACAAATCGCTTCATAGGCGCGTCTACTCCTGTGGATATCTTGGCCCGGATCCAGAAACGTGTTGTCCTTGTATATATATATATATATATATATATATATATATATATATATATATATATATATATATATATATATATATATATATATATTTATATATACATATATGTGTGTGTGTGTGTGTGCGTGTGTGTGTGTGTGTGTGTGTGTGTATGTGTGTTTTCTGATCGACAGTGTGGTGTCAGTAAGCGCCCCCTCTGGTCTGCATAATAAAAATATCATTCCGGACCTTTTACCGCAATAAAACGCTCGGCCGCGTGCAGCTAACAGACGGTGATGTTATCGTGCCGCTTGATGCCTCCCAGCCCACACAACACAGCTGAGTGCCCTGACACCTCGGATCTCACTCGCTTACGCACAATTCTCCGCTGTATTACGAACGCATGCCATCAACTCAAGCTGAAGAAATCTCACTTCCGAGCACGCCGTCTCACCATCCTTGGCCACTTCATCTCCAAAGATGCAATTATCCCTGACCCGGACAAACTGCTTGGTGTTGCCGAGATTGCGAAGCATTCTACCATAAAAGAGTTTAGAAGCTTTGCTGGTTACGCCTCCGATTTTCGTCACTTTATCCGAAATTTCGCGTAGATCATAATACTGCTTAGGAGGCGCCTTGCCAGCCCCAGCAATCTTTCTCACTGGACACCAGCGTGCGCCTACGCCTTTGCGACACTGCACGGCCAACACACTTCGCCACCCATGCTACGCCTTTATGACTCTGCTCTGCTGCACTAACCGAAATACATACAGATGCCAGTGGTATCGGCCTTGGTGCAGCTCTCCCACAATGGAAGCCCAACTTCGCTGAAGATTTTGTGGCATATTCACACGTGTATTTGTCTTTATCGGGCGACAAGTTTCACCGCCTAACAAAGGTTATCGCACAGCGCTGGACGTGCCTGCATGTATGGGAAATTTCTGGAATATTACCGATGATTCCATCCGCTGTTTGTGAACCAACCTTGTGTAAAGTGATCGCATGTGTGAGCGATGCGAATAATGAAGAACTTTGTGGAAGACACGCGGGTTCCAGCGAGTAGTCTGGAACATTCGATGATTGATGTATAAAAGCCGCCGCGCTTGACGCGTTGATCAGATTTTCGACGATCGCCGATTGTGTTCGCCGCTCTCGTTGAGGATTGAGTGTAGCCTGTTTTTCTGGGCACCGGTTCGCCCAATAAAGTTAGTTTTGCCTTTCACAGTATTGCTACTGTGTTCTTTAACATCATTACCACGTGACATCTGGTGGAGGTGCTTTGCGTTCATGTACCGGCGGCCCCCAAAAAGCCGTGACCAAAGCCCGCATGCGGAAGACAACACCAACGTCGCCAAGAACCAGCGAGGTAGCCGAAGGCTGCAAGGAATGCCCCCGGAGCACGCCCTGAGACGGCCAGGAAGATCGCCACCAAGTGCACCCCAATGGCAACCCCAGCGTCCCCCGTCGTGCTGCAGCAGCCCAGGGAGCCTCCGACGTTACGCGGTTCAACGTTCGAGGACTCGGAAAGCTCTATGAGACGTAAGAGAGAGTCACTACATTTAACAACTGGAACAGCGACGACAAACTGCGACATGTCTTCTTCGCATTGGAAGACGCAGCCAGGACGTGGTTCGAGAACCGAGAAGCCACCTTAACGACCTGGGAACTGTTCCGAAGCGGCTTCCTGCAGACATTCGCAAGCGTCGTGAGCAGAGAACGAGCCCAAGCGCTATTAGAAACCCGGGTGCAGCTACCTAATGAGACAACCGCGATCTTCACGGAGGAAATGGGCCATCTATTCCGCCACGCCGACCCTGAAATGCCCGAGGAGAAGAAAGTCCGCCTACTCATGTGCGGTGTGAAGGAAGAACTTCTTGCCGGAATGGTACAAAGCCCCCCGAAGACCGTCGACGAGTTTCTTCGCGAGGCCACCAGCATCGAGAAGACACTCGAGAGGGGAAACCGGCAATTCGACCGGCGCACGAACTCGACAAACTGCGCCGGAGTTCAGTCACTGGCCACCAACGACCTACGCGACACTATCCGAGCGGTCGTGCGGGAGGAGCTACAGAAGCTGTTCCCATCATCACAGCCTCAAGTGGCTTCAATTGCCGACGCCGTACGTAGCAGCTCCAACAACAACTCGGAGTAGCCCCTGAATCGCCGCAGCCTCAGCCGCAAGCGATGACCTATGCCGCCGTCGCCTGCCGTCACGACCCCCCTCCACGACCGCGTCAGGACCCTGTAACGCCGCAAATCGTCGACCACCACCGCCGCCGCCAGCACGCACACCCGTCACCCAGCGAAGCTACCCGAGGAAAACAGACGTTTGGCGCGCTCCTGACCGCCGCCCGCTCTGCTACCACTGCGGAGAAACGCGTCACGTCTACCGACGATGCCCATACCGGCAGATGGGACTGCGAGGTTTCGCAGTCAACATTCCGCGCCCGTAGCAAGGTGAGCGCCCCCTCGATATAACGCCGACTACCTCGCCGCTACGTAGTGGAGCTCTCGAAGACCGTCGCGTTCGCCATCACCAGGCCGCTACCTGTCGCCGCAGCACCGACCATACACTGGCCCTGGCAGGGGCCGGTCAGTGAGCCCATATCCGGAAAACTAAAAACAGCAACCGATGGAGGTGCGGTTGCTGTTCGTCAAACTGACGACGATCATCCGCCGCCGGCAAAGACACCGAAGAAACTACATCGACGACATAACGACACGCCGCCGTCCCGACGAAGTCTGGAAGCAAAGAATACGACGACGAAAGACAACCTGACGATGCGACGTTCCAGCTTGAGTTCAACACAACGGAGCCGTGATCCGACGCCAAGACCTAACTGCAACGCCAGGCAAAGAACCACCGACCTCGACGTGCTTCTCGACGGCCACGCAGTTACCGCCTTAGTGGACACGGGGGCCGATTACTCCGCAATAAGTGGACACATCGCCGCCCAGTTGAAGAAAGTTACAACAGCATGCGAAGGCCCTCAAATTCGAACCACTGGAGGACACCTCCTTACGCCGACTGGAATCTGCACGGCAAAAATTACCGTTCATGACCGGACTTACCCTGCCACCTCCGTTATCCTCCAACAGTGTTCACGAGACGTCAAACTCGGCATGGACTTCCTGAACCAACAAGGCGCAATCATAGACCTGAAGTCAAAATCGATAACGCTGTCGGAAGATAAAGCGATACCGCCGGAGAGCTCTCGCAGTCACCACGCCTTGAGTGTGCTCGAAGATCAAGTGAGCATCGCGCCTCGCACGAACGTTGTTTTTTCGGTCCGCACCGAAATACCCGCTGGCGTAGAAGGCGTCATCGAAGGCGACCAACTACTACTGCTCGACCGTGAAATTTGCGTCGCTAGAGGAATCACTCGACTGCACGGAGGAAACACGGAAGTGTTGCTGACAAACTTCAGCCAGGAGTTCAAGCACATCAACAAGGGCACGACGATCGCGTACATCGAGGAAATTATGGAAACCAGCAATGCGTTTCTCATCTCGGATTCCGCCGAATGTACCACGACGACCGTAGTTCCCGAACCAGACTTCGATGTAAATCCGAGTCTCCCCATGATTCAGCAACAACAGCTGAGAAGCTTACTTCGACGATACAAAGAGTGCTTTTCGACGTCATAGAGGATTCGACAAACACGAGTCGCCAAACATCGCATGATCACCACTCTGCCGGAGCCCTTACTCGACCGCTCCGCCAGAGCCCTTACCGAGTTTCGCCGCGAGAACGTGAAGCTATAAGAGAACAAGTGGACGAAATGCTGCGCGACAACATCATCCAGCCGTCGAAAAGCCCGTGGGCATCCCCTGTGGTCCTGGTGAAGAAAAAGGACGGAACCCTACGTTTCTGCGTCGATTATCGTCGTCTGAACAAGATCCGGAAGAAGGACGTATACCCCCTCCCATGGATAGACGACGCATTGGATCGGCTCTGCAACGCTAAATACTTCTCGTCGATGGACCTCAAGTCTGGCTATTGGCAAATACAAGCCGACGAAAGAGATCGCGAAAAGACTGCCTTAATCACCCCAGACGGCCTCTACGACTTCAAGGTTGTGCCATTTGGACTGTGCTCGGCGCCTGCAACGTTCCAGCACGTGATGGACACTGTTTTAGCAGGATTGAAGTGGCAGACCTGTCTCGTTTACTTGGATGACGTGGTCGTCTTCGCCGGAAATTTCGACGATCACCTCAGGCGGCTTGCGACAGTACTAGAGGCCATCAAGTCATCAGGGCTTACTCTGAAGCCGGATAAATGCCGCTTCGCTTACGATGAGCTTCTGTTCCTAGGCCACGTAATCAGCAAATCTGGTGTCCATCCAGACCCGTAAAAGACAGCTGCCATCGCACATTTCCCACAACCCATCGGCAAGAAGGCAGTGCGTAAATTCCTTGGCATGTGTGCCTACTGCAGGCGCTTTGTTAAGGATTTTTGACGCATCGCTGAGCCGTTGACACGTCTAACTAAATGCGATGTTGAGTTGAAGTGGGAAACGCCGCAGGCCGACGCATTTGTAAAACTCAAACGACGCATGCAGTCGCCGCCGGTACTTATGCACTTCGACGAGTACGCCTATACAGAAATCCAGACTGATGCCAGTGGCCTACGCCTCGGTGCCGTTCTAGTCCAGAGGAGAAACGGATTCGAACAGGTGATTGCTTACGCTAGCTGGTCGCTGCCAAAAGCGGAAGGCAACTATTCTACGACCGAAAAGGAATGTCTCGCCATCGTTTGGGCTACAGCTAAATTTCGCCCTTATCTATATGGCAGGCCATTCAAAGTCGTCAGCGACCATCACGCGTTGTGTTGGCTAGCGAATATAACGGATTCTTCAGGACGCCTGGCGCGGTGGAGCCTCAGACTACAAGAATACGACATCACTGTAACCTACAAGTCCGGACGAAAACACTCCGATGCCGATTGCCTATCACGCGCCCCCATTGACCCGCCGCCGCAAGATGACGAGAATGACGACGCCTTCCTTGGAATGATAAGCGCGGAAGACTTCGCTGAACAGCAACGGGCACACCTGGAGCTAAAAGGCCTCGTCGAATATTTGGAAGAGCACACCGACGTTGTCCCCAGGCCATCTAGCGCGGATTATCTTCCTTCATGCTTCAAAACAATCTAGTCGTGAAGAAGAACTTCTGACCAACCTGCGCCAACCACCTTCTTGTTGTTCCGTCGGCGCTGCGTCTAGAAATACTGCGCACCCTACATGACGAGCCGACCGCCGGGCACCTCGACTTCTCCCGGACGCTATTGAGGATGCAAGAACGGTATTACTGGCCGCGCCTAACCACCGACGTTGCCTGTTACGTCAAAACATGCCGAGACTACCAGCGACGCAAGACACCACCCACAAGGCCAGCCGGATTACTACAGCCGATCAAGCCTCCTTGCCGACATTTTCAGCAGATCGGGATGGAGTTGTTGGGACCGTTTCCAATGTTAACGTCCGGAAATAATTGGATCGTCTTGGCGACGGACTACCTCACCCGCTACGCTGAAACTAAAACTCTGCCGAAAGGCAGCGCAGCCGAAGTGGCAAAATTTTTCGTCGAAAGCATTCTGCTGCGACATGGCGCCCCAGAAGTCCTCATCACCGGCAGAGGAACGGCCTTTACGGCGGAGCTCACCCAAACCATTCTTCAGTACAGTCAGGCAAGGCACAGGATGACCACTGCCTACCACCCACAGACGAATGGTCTTACGGATCGGCTGAATAAGACGCTCGCCGACATGCTAGCAATGTACGTCGACGTCGAACACAAGACCTGGGATGCCATCATGCCGTACGTAACATTCGCTTAGAACACGGCGGTGCAAGAAACAACACAGATCACGCTCGACGCCATGCTGCCGCACGTCACTAAGGAGGAAAATCTTGACGTCGCTACCTATCTCCAGCACGCCGAAGAAGCCCGACAGCACGCCCGCCTAGGGATCAAGAACCAGGAGCGTACCGACTGCCGACACTACAACCTCCGACGACGCTACGTCGAGTACCAGCCCGGTGACCCTGTTTGGGTTTGGACCCCAATACGTCGGCAAGGACTCAGTGAGAAACTATTGCGACGTTATTTCTGACCCTACAAAATAATCCGACGTGTTGATGAACTGTACTATGAGGTCGTGCCAGGCGGCATTTCGCAGTCACAGCGGCGCCGGGCACGATCTAAAGTGGTCGACGTAGTTCGTCTGAAGCCCTTTTACGCACGCTGACGAACTTCCTTTTTTGTTTTTCTTTTCTACGAGGGCTTTCCTTTAATACTTCCGTTTGTTTGCAGCATCGGGTCGATGCTTTTTAAAGGGAAGCTCAAGAGTCTGTCGAATTCAATAAGACGCTCATATAGGGATGCGGGAACCTTATAAACCATGACGATAAAATTTTCGGGGGGATTTTTCACTCAGGAGCGACGCAATCGTCGGTTAAAATTGCGCTGTAGCTGCGCCCCATGTCGAGTGCCGCGCGCTGCTGCTGACGCTGACGATGCGAGCGGAGGCCGGAAACGGCAGCGTAGTGACGTCAACACTGGTGTTCCGCTCCTTCGCAGCCTCCGCGACCGTGCCTGACCGGGCTTATTTCTGCGTGCGTGCCGTCCTAATCTGCTTCGCTCGACCCTACATTCCTTTATTTGTGTGTATACAGGAGTGGTAGTTGACGTGCTCAGCATCAATTGAACTTGTAGGCCGATCATGCCGGCGTTCTGTGCAGCCTACGCTTGCACGAACACCAGCGGCCGCGACGATGTTCCGATGTTCCATTAGTTCCTGCAAGACAAGAAGCTTTCAGCTAAATGGGAGGCTGCTGTGAAGCGAACAACTTCAAGCGCCCAAGAATAAGTGTTGTGCTCTAACCACTTCCGTGACGATTACTACCGGAGTTTATCGATAATGCGTGCTGTGGGTTCTCCTAAAAAATTGTTAGCACGCTGAACGTAAGGTGCATGTTTATAGCCCACCGTTGGCGCAGGTTTCATCGCCAAGCGCTGCGAATTTTCTATTCGCACGCGTGTTGTGAAACAGCCTGCATGCAGCTACCATAATGCAGTGCAAGCGTAAAGTTTGCATGTGTTGGAAAGCCTGCTCACGCCAAGACGCTGCACTCCCCCTTCTCTCGCACGCATAAGAAACCTACCATCTCACGTAGCCGACGGAATTCGCCGGTTACGAGTAGCGTGCGGATGGCGCGCTGATGAAGGTTCTATATGACACGTGCTACAACAGCCGGTAAACTTTTCCCGCGTTTAAACCGTCTGTGTGGATTGCCGACAGCTTTGGGGCAGCGCACACATGCTGAAGATCGCATCACCGCTTACGTTCTACGAGGAGGCATGCAGGAACATAACACTACTGTTGTTTGCCCGGAAACGTACTCACTGGAACGCTGAATGCAGCTTAGCAAAAAACATACTCGCCAAAGAACATTTCCAACACAAGGAGATGCTAACACTTCGCCTTCGTTCGCGTAGAAAGCAGTGCTTGCACCAGCATTTTTTGCTTCTTGGAGAGGCCGGCTCTTCGCAATCAGCTCGCACATGTAGTATGTACAAGTATGTACGTACGTGCAGTATGTACAAGTATAAACCCCTTACAAGTGATCTAGCACGCGACAGCGACAGCGCTACAAGCGAGGCGATGGCTGTCGCGTTCACTCGTCATCTGCAAGCCGAACTCCACGCGAGCGACGGCTTTGAGCGACGACTTCCCGGATTGAGCGCAGCAATACACGCGCCGAAACTAGCGTGACGCATGGTTTATTAATTTAAGTTGATGTATTTTACTGAAGAAGGAGCATAAAATATTTCTGAAGGTCTTGCACTATGTTCTTATTCTTGCACGTGTAAAATTCAATAATTTGCTCGTTCCGTGCGACAAACAGCAGTATTTGATTCATGTACATCCAGTTTCGGCTTCCCACCATTGGCTAGTCGCTCATAGCATTTCCGGACGACGAGCGACGAGTTCTAGATTTCTAGAAACGAGCGATCGAGCGACAACACCGAGCAATTTGTTCAAGCGACGGCCCGTTTTGTCGCTCGAAGCCGTCGCCCGTCACCGTCGCGCGCGATATCGCTCTCGTAGAGTTTGGACTTAACGCCGAACTCCTCAGGGAAACGCAAGCTCTCGAAAATTTTCATGACCGTCTATAGCAAAACACCACCAAACTACTTTGCACCGTGCTTCGTGTGTAGCGGCAGCAGTCGGTCCGGACGAACACCATTGTTGACGTCACTAGGCGCCCGACCAATCACAGGCTGCTGCACTTTTCGTCGAAATAAAATATGTTTGCGCTTTGTTTCGCTCAATTTCGATGCGATATTCGAATTCGGAGGGTTCAAAACCACGGCGTACTGCTCTTCACTCATTTTTTTTGTTAAGCCTTGCAGCTTCCCTTTAAGAGGGGGGTATTGACACGTGTACTTGTGTTTATCGGGCGACACGTTTCACCGCCTAACAAATGTTATCACACAGCGCAGGACGCGCCTGCATATATCGGAAGCTTCTGGAATGTTATTGATGGTTCCATCTGCTGTCTGTGACCCAACCTTGTGTAAAGTTATCGCATGTGTGCGCGACGCGAATAATGTAGAACTTTGTGGAAGACACGCGGGTCCCAGCGATTAGTCTCGAACATTCGACGATTGATGTATAAAAGCTGACGCGCTTGACCCGTTGATCAGATTATCTACGATCGCCGTCAGTGTTCGCCACTCTCGTTGAGCATTGAGTGTAGCCTGTTTTTCAGGGCCCAGGTTCGCCCAATAAAGCTAGTTTTCCCTTTCACAGTATTGCTACTGTGTTCTTTAACGTCACGACCACGTGACAATATGCAAGCCGCGCACTCACCAAGGCGGAAGTGAACTACTGCGTTACTAAAAGGAGCGCCTCACAATTGTATGGGCGCTAGGAAAATTTCGCCCCCATTTGTACGGCAGGCCCTTTTGGAGTTGTAGCAGAACACCACGCACATTGCTGGTTAGCTTCCCTATAAGATACCTGTAGGCGCCTCGGCCCTCGGGCTCATCTTGTACAAGAGTTCTAAATTCGCATTGTTTACCGATCCGGACGCAAGCATTCTGAAGCGGATGTGCTCTCTCGATCACCTGTTAACTCCGATGAAGGCCCACGTTCGGTGGTCAAATTTTCCGTGAATGCTCTCACCCTCACAGACAAGCCTTCAGAACAGCGTAAAAACACGCGGTTTGCATCCCTGTTGCTAATTCTCTGCCAGCCCCGGGCAATTCGTTGCCGCGCCATGCATTTAGCAATATGCGATGCACTTTTATACCACCGCAACTACCTTGAGCACGGACGTAAATGGCTGCTAGTCATACCCAAGCACTCGCGGGCCGATGTGTGTGCCTACTTCCATGCTGATCCACAACAATAGCCATGCAGGGGGCTGAAAAACTATCAGCGGCTCCGCCAGTGCTACTACTGGCGTGGGACGTACACAATTGTCCGTAAATACATTCCGTCGTCTTCATCTTGTCAACAACGGAAGACGTTTAACCATACACACAGCCAGCTGCGTCCTCTACCATGTCCAGCCCGCCCTTTTGAGTGCATTAGCATCGACCTTTAAGGACCGCTTTCATCCACTACTGCTGCAAATCGCTGGATAATTGTCGCGGTCGACAACCTTTCGCGATACGCAGAAATAGCTCTACTCCCTGAGGCTGCTGCTCGTGACGTCGTTTCCTTCATATTCAGTCGTTTCATACTCCATCATGGTGCACCATGAAAACTGTTGATCCACAGAGGCCGAGTGTTTTTGTCCAGCGTCATAAAGAGCTCGTCCGATTGTACCCTATCATTCACCGCACATCTACTCTACCACCCTGAAACGAATGGCCTCACAGAGCTTTTAAACAGCACGCTGGGAAATATGCGCTCGATTTACATGATTCTCACCCTTTCATTTGGGACGTCTTTCTACCCTTCGTGACTCACGCATATAAGGCTGCGACACAGTGAAGGACCGCCTTTTCACCACTTTTTTTCTTTTATATGGCTGTGAACCGTCCTCAGCACTTGACACAATCTTACCGTACTGCCCGGATGCCTCCGAATTCAGTACGATTTGCGACTTCCCAAAGCATAAAGAATAACGTCGTCAGCTGGCCCACTCGTTGACGTCCGACAGTCAAGCCCTACAGAAAGATCCCAGCGACAACGATCAGCATGTGCAGAAATTTGCCGTTGGATCCCTCGTATGGCTCGGCCTGCCATTTTACTCTCCTGGCCTCACTCCCAAGTATTGCTGCAAAGTACGACGAGCCATACCGCGTCCTCTAGTGCCGGTCCCCCGTAATATATGTCTTTGAGCAGGTCAACCCCTCCTCGGACAAGCGCCGCCTTGGTCGAGATACGGTCCACGTCAGTCGCCTCAAGCCGCAGAACGACCATCTCATTCTTTTGTCGCATTGAGTCGCCAAGATGGCTCCTCTTCGCCGCCGAGGTTATTGTAATAAAGAATAGGAACAGGAAGCAAGCAGTAGAGGTGCGTGATCATCGATGCAGGACGTGATCGCAGATCACGAGCTGTTGACGCCGAGGCTGTTGTTCCCTTCCGACTCCGTTGGTTTTTCGTCAGTGGCTTGTCGTCATATATCCTCTTATCCTATACACAAATTTTGAACACATGGTGGTGGCCGGAACGTATCTCTAAATTATAGCGACCTCCTAGTAAAATACCGTAATGTAAAAAATGGTTTCATTGATTTTACTTTATTTCAGAATGTGGAATGTGCCATTTTTCTGCCCATTCTAGGTGAATGAACCAGGATGAGTATTGTTGCCTCATTCTCTCCGCCCTACGGGCCCGTGTTGTGTATCATGTGCAGTTCCCCACGAATGTTGGCCCAAGAGTCGCTCAAACTTCAGTTTATCAATACTGGTGCCATAAGAATGAATGCGACCTCCCTCGTACAAGCTCTAACCATAGCTACAACTGCAGGGGCAAATTTTTACGCTTGTTAATTAGGGGCTGCGAGGAAGAAAGCTTGAAAGAAATCACGTAGGGACAGTCCCAGCACTCTATTCCCGTTTCTATGGAAATTCAGCTATAACTATCACCTTCGACATTCTTCAGCCATCACATCAGGGGAACATTGCGAATGACGAGACGACAAAGCTCCGCCGTTGGCTTATATAAATTCCAACAATTGAAACGACTGTACGGTCAGTGGGCATCTACGGGAACGTGGTGTTTAAAGTAAGAGGAGGAAAAATAGCTACTTAATCTGCGACACACCCTAAGATTCGAGCGACCCACAGCTATTCTTAGATCCTTGAAGAAGTGTAAGCCCAATAAAGTACCAAATATGTTGCATATTTATGCGCCCATTTACCATTTTTTGAAGATTTCACCATTGCACACGCCTGTACACTGGGCGCAGGCACATCAGTGTGGCAACAAAATGCCCTTGAAGTTGGCAAGTCTCGCTATTTCTCTTCAATTACAAGTGCTCCTATTTTGGTCACCTATCCACCCCGCCCTTTTTTTCTGCACTCAGTAAAGCAATTTTATGTAGCACGTATTGAGAATGCACTCTTCTTATAATGATAATATTATTGAGATTGAATTATTCATTAAGGCTAATTATGTGATATTCACCAAGATAATTTCCGACAGAATAAAGGCAACCCTTGACTTCAGCCGGCCAAGGGAACAGGCCGGCTTCAGGAGGGATTGTGCACAATGGATTGCATCCATGTAATCAATCAGGTAATCGAGAAATTTGCAGAGTACAATCTGCCTTTTTACATGCATAGAATACCAAAAGGCATTTCATTCATTAGAAATACCAGCAATCATAGAGGCATTACGTAATAAAATAGTACAGGAGCCTCGCGGAAATATCTTGGAGTATACCTACAGACATTCCACAGCTACCCTATTTATCCACAAGTAGGAAGATATGGATAAGGAAAGGGGTCACACCAGGAGACACAATCTCTCGAATGCTATTCACTGCGTGCTTGGGAGAAGCGTTCAAGCTATTAAATTGGACGACTTAGGAGTAAGGATAAACGGCGAATATCTCTGCAAGCTTCGGTTTGCCGATTACATTGTCCTGTTCAGCAACACTGATCACGAGTTGCAACAAACGATTGAGGACCCTAAGGAAGAGTGTAAAAGTGGGGTTGAAGATTAATATGCAGAAAACAAAGGTGATGGTCAATAGCCTAGGTAAAGGTAAAGGACAAGAGGTCAGGATCCTCAGTCAACCTCTCAGTCTGCAAAGAATACGTTTACCTCGGTTGGTTACTCACACGAGACCGTGATCATGAGAAGGAACTTTACAGAATACCGTATTTACTCGCATAATGCTCGCACTAGCGTAATGCTCGCACCCCCCACATTGGCTATCAAAAATTGGAAATTTTTTTTCCCCGCATAATCATCGCACCCCTAAAATTACTGCCGCGAGCCGTCTGCTTGTCGTAGCGATCGCCATGGTTGGGCGCGCGTGCTACTAGGCGGCGGTACTGTGCTATCATCCGCTGCCACCGCCGCTACCGCTCATCCACTCACCACCGCTACGCCATTTTGCGAAGGTGTCTTCAGCTCTCCGGTGTCTCGTAGGCCTCGTTTGCCTTGTTCGCGTGTTGCACCGTGCTCTTTGTGCCACTTCGCCATGGGACGCTACGCAAGCTACACAGCTGCTTTTAAGCTAAAAGCTATTGAGTATGCGTTGGAACATGGCAACCGCGCCGCCAGCAGACACTTCGGCGTCAACGAGTTTTGCGTCCGGTATTGGAGACGGCAGCACGACGAACTCAAGACGACTGGTAAGACGCGCCGGGCCTTCCGTGGACCGAAGACTGGGAGAAAACAGGAATTTCGAACGCCCTGGATTCGACCCAGGACCACCTGGTGTGGGACGACGAAGAAGCATCCGAAGATGAAGAAACCATCGATTCCAGTGTCGACACGGACTCTCATGAAGAGTACAATTGCCTGCAGGACGTACGCAACGCGAGTAGTGACGGGGAGGTTGCGCGCGGCAAATAAAGTGCTTTAGCAGCTTGAGCTTACGTTCACCCTGTACTTTCATAACGAAGGTAAGTTACGCTTGAAAGTAATGTTTTCGTTATATTTACAATTGCGGTCCTGAAAATCCTGATCTTGCACCCATTCATCTTTGCATTTAACACTCCGAAACATTTGCTTGAAAATTTTCCCCGCATATTTATCGCACCCCCAAACTTCGCGTTGATTTCCAGGGAATAAAAGTGCGAGGATTACGCGAGTAAATAAGGTAATAAAATTGGGTTGGAATCCATACGGCAGACATACTCAGATCCTTACTGCAAGTTTACCATCAACACTAAAACGAAAGGGGCACAATCAATGCATTCTACCGGTGCTAACATATGGGGCAAAAACTTGGCGACTGACAAAGGTACTCGAAAACAAGTAAAGGACCTCTCAAAGAGCCATGGAACGAAAAGTTATAGGCGTAAAGTTATAGGCGAGACAGCTCTGTGTGGACTACAGAGCTACGGTCATAGCAGCTATTTTAATTGATATGATGAGAAAGAAATATATATGTTCAGGTCACGTAAGGGGTAGGTTAGATAGCCGGTGGACCATTAGGGTTACAGAATGGGTGTCCAGAGATGGGAAACAGTCGAGTACGGCGAAAGACTAGGTGCGGGGATGAAATTAATAAATTCTCAGGTTCAAGTTGAAATATGTTTGCGCAGCACAGGCGTAATGGGAAATCAGAAGGAGAGGCCTTCCTCCTGCAGTGAACTTAAGATAGGTTGATGATAAAGATGATGATGAATTTTGTAATTAGGCGGAATACAAAAATAATATGAGTATCTCCGAGCGACGGCAAACAGTATTACCTTGTTTCTGTCCAGCTATAGGACATTTGTATATCTTTATATGTTTGCGCATGATAGTTGGGGTACCCGGCATTTTGCCTAGAATCACTGATTTAATCTTCCCAACGCCTTTACAACTGTCGTGATGGCGCGATGGGTGCCTAGCATTAGATATATTTCATTTCATGCGCTCGGCCTGGCTACTTGTGTGCCCATATTGCGTTACATTGTTTCTTGAGGTAGGAACCCTGTGAAAGTTTGACAAAGCTTTTCGCAATTCTGCGAATGATCCCACATTTCCTTCTAGCTTGATCTCTTTGTGAGTTCTCCCAGCACTTATCCTGAAGTTGTTTGCAGATGTATTAGGCGACACATTAGTTTGTTTCAGTTTTATTTACGTTATTATGTGAGTCATCATTTCTAGCAGTCACGTTGTTTTGTCGCAATGAAATATTTTCGGAAAGTTCTACAACGTCGTCACTGTAGTTAGGAACACTTCTGTAACAGAAGCCCTGTGATTGATAAACCATTCTATATGTATGCCTCATTGTCTCACTCAAGCAGGCCAAACGCTATCCCGAGTGCCTTGTCTGATAATTTCTGCGAGAAGACTGCTAAAGAGACATCACTTGATTGAGTTAATTCTTTGTAGGTTTAAAGTTTATTTCCGTTTGGCATAGAGTTATTAGGTACCTTTATTTACAAAACATGAGCGAATTTATTGCTTTATTAAGCATACACATTTCCTGCAAGCGTCTCGGTATGCCGTTTACGTTAACTTTAAATTGTTTAAACTGCGTACAATACAGTATGTATTATGCGTAATGTTTAAGTGTATTTACTTCCTATCGCTGCCCCATAATAGCAATAATTTTGTACAAACATCGGTTAATAGTATTTGTTTATCTGCTGCAGCAATGCAAGTATTGTAAGGATCTCAATAGCCCTTCCAGTACGTGCATCAATTTCAACACACCTCAATATTTCCATTTTTTCTCTATCAAGTAATTTGAGTCCAAGCCAGCCACATTGATTAATGATTCTTTGATGCTTATTTATATAGCGTGACGAAAGTCTATAACTGTCAGCAAATGAGGGCAAACGATAGAAAGGAAACAACGACACTGACACAAGTAGTTATTTCTTCATTGCAACATATGCGCATGGCAGATTTCACGTCAACGCCGTCTTTTTGAGATTCAATGAAAATTATTACATTGAAAGAATTGAATGCAAAATCGGGCGTAAGTGAGTGCTGGGGTGGCATTGAATCTAAAGAACTATCGTAATATAGTGACGCGGACGCGACTCGGGGTAGCTACCAGAGGCTGGCGAAGTCAGAAGTGACATCAGACAACAACAATAAAAAAGGTTAGATGGTGCACAGTCCTAAGCTACAAACCTAACTTGTCGTGGTGGCACGATAGCTTCAAACAAGCTCCACTAAGGACCTATTTTTTCATTGTTTCAATGCACACACGTGTCAGCCCTCTTAGGTGAAGAGACGTGCGTGATATTGTGACATGGTAGCGACATGGTACAGTCGGTATTTCATTATACAGATCCAACGATTTCTTGCAGTCTGGTGTACCGCGCACTTCCAATGAGTGGAATCGCCTTCCGCCTGGACGGTCGCAATCGTGATCATCAAGTATTCAAGAGCACCATAGGTAACACTATACAACTAGGAATTGTTTCTTCACATGGTTCATCCTGTCCTCGGAACGCCATAGCTAACTTTGTATGTCTAGGTGCCACTTGTCTTTTTTTCTTTTGCATATATATATATATGCATATATGTTGCCGCAGAGAGCTCTCCACATGCCAGTTCCGAGCACTCTCGTGAGGCACCTTTCAATGCGCCTCATCGCTAAAACCCATTACTCCTTGCATCGCCATTAGAAGAGCGCCAGCAATGCCTCGTGCATGGCGACACAGCGCGTGTCTCCCGTGCACGCGCTCATGGCAGCGCCCGAGTCTACTGTCCAATGAGAAGCCACGGCGTGGCTCTTGGCCTTCGGGGCGCGTGAAAAGTGCGTTCGGCGGAGAGACTCGGTTGACTATGGAATATGCTCCTCTTGACTCTTTTTTTAAAGTGTGTGAATGCTTAATATTGAGTTTCCGGGCACAAGTTCGCCCACAATAAACCAGTGTGTTTAGTTTGCTTCATTGAAGAGTGCTACATTTCAAACTGTTTTGATTTATCAATCTCGTTTGTCGAATTGGCCCGTTTTGCTTGTGACGGCCCCTCTCTTTAATGCCGTAATGTCCCTGAGGGTATGGCATATAAATAAATAATCGAATAAATGAATGAGACGGCAGCAAAACTGTGGATAGGGAAACTAATTCTTTATTGGGTGAACCTCTACCGAGAAAAATAGGCTACGCTCAAAGCGCAACGATAGCAGCCACCACAGTCGCCGATCGTAAAAAGTTTGATCAGCGGTACAAGGGCGTCGGCTTTTACACATGACTGATCGAAGGTTCCAGTGCAATCGCTGCTGTCCGCGTGTCTTCCAGACAGTTCTACACAATTCGCGTCTAGCATACATGCAATCAGATTACACAAGGTTCGGTGATAACATACCGCAGACAGAACTATCGATAACATTCGAGAAAGTTCCAAGACACGCAGGCACGTCCTACGCTGAGCGATAACATCCATTAGACAATGAAATGCGGTCACCGAATAAAGATAAACAAGTACGCGTGTCAATACTTAAGAAGCCTTATTTGTAATTACAATTGCTTATCTTCTCATGCAACAAAGCTTTCAGATGTGTGGAAGAATACCTCATTATACGTCTTATTATCTACAATATGTGCACGCTTGAATGTTTAGGAATAAGAGCGCAAAAAATATTTTTGGATTACTTGGACAGATTCTACCGACTATAATGACGTGAGACTTAGAAGCTCTGGCTTTTGGTTTGCAAACTATCTTTGTAATTTATGCTCCCTTTATGATGCCAGAGAAGCCATCATGGTTATGTACAAGTAGCGTTAGAAAATGAAGAATAGAAAAGAAGAAATATGTCGCCCCCGTCAGAAACATCACAAGTTATACCCTCCGGCATCGCGAAGCCATTTATTCGAGCAGAACTGTAATTTCCCATCGTGAAAGCTGCTGTTATAAAAACCTAAATTATCACTATGCGCATCAATTTATTTGGAAATCACAGTTTCCAGAAGTTAGAGATGTGTGTTATTTTATCGTTAGTTTGTTTTTTGAAAGCTCACAAACGACTCTAGGGCTGTAGTAGAAGGAAATGTGTTTCAACTCGGAAACTCAATACAGAACAAAGCAGTCCTGAAGCAACCTCGATTTTAGAGACGAACACCACACTGAGCTGCGAAATTCTCCTTCGTTCGCCCTGCTCCAAGCATGTGTAAGGTACATGAAATCGAAGGTATTTATTAATATAAAGATATCTTCTTTGCTATCTGTTTCTAAATGGCTAAAATAAGTCTGTTATAGACAGTGTCTTAGATGATTGTAGTAATTGGTCTTTTACTGTAGCAGTTGTAGGGGCAACTATAGACTTAGTAAATACATTCAGTAAACTCATTTTCATGCTATTAACTGAAAGGGGCACATAGTTTCTGGTATTTAGGATAGCTAAGAATTGCCTAAGAACAAATATTTCGCGTGCCCCAGGGAGGGGCTAATTTTTAGTTCAAATGAAATGCAAATACTGATAGCCTCATCAGATACAAAGGTAGACGGTACCTAGTGGTAGGTGAAACATGAATATATAGGCGCGGCCAGCTGTGTGGATGCCAGCCATTCATTTAACTAGTAAGAAATGATTATGCATACATGAATCATAAGTAACCGCAGGCATTTGGTGTGTAGTTCCTTTCGGGTAAGTTTGACCTGTTATTGATGGTTTATTTTGGCGCATTTCAGATTATATGCAGCTTGGCTCTGACAATATTGAAATTTAGAGACAGGATTAACTACGAACATTCGAGAAAACGAAAACAACTATTGAATCAAATAAAATATATTTTCTCATTTCTAAAGCCACATCAAATACGAAGTTATCACGGAGTCCATTTGATTAAGGAAGATTCTTCTATACACAGGCTCACGTAGATAATACCGTTGACAAGCAGGCTTCCGAATAACTGCGGGAATTGTGGATAATAAAGCACTAGTATTTGTCAGTGCTGAAACAAGGAAACAGGATGTTACCAGACGCATCTGCAGTGTTTGTTCGCTGAAAGAGTTGAGACTTACCAAATAGTGCATGGACGCAAATTTGTACGCACGCTTGGTAAGCTTCAGCAATTCTTAGTGGCTGACTGGAAAACAATGTGCACACTTTATATATTGCGTGCGTTTCCACAAAAAGTGGCTCAACAATCGGAGCTAACCCGCAGCAACATCATTCCTTGTACTCATTGCACGCTTTGCAGTCCTTGGACTCATCGTATTGCCTCCTTCTGGACTACAATAACTGATGGTATTCTTTGATATTTGAAATGTATGAAGTGCCTTCGTCTTTAAAAAACATAAATATTGAATAGAATAGCGCCGACTATTGCATTCGTTTTACATATTCCGATTATTCGCGCATCCGCAGAGAAAAGTTTTGTGACATGTCGCATATAGAGCTTCCCTTGAAAGACAGCGCCTAATTGGACTCTTCGTTTATGTATCTTTTTGTTGTGCTGCGCGATTAACGCAATCGATGTCGTTTAGTTCTTTATTGTAGTGCAGATAATAAATTCGAATGCAATGGCCTGCGCTGGTTATACCCAAATCGAGAGAACAAAAGACGAGCAGGTTGTGCTAAGATTATGCAGCGCTATTGATTTTAAGATATATTGATGTCCAAAAGATATCTGAACCAAAATCAACAAATTTGCATAAGAGTGCCGCAGCTGAGTTTGATCTCGAATATCTGGAAGAATATTTGCTAAGTGTGCGAAAGCACGGGACAGAATTAAATAGAAGATTTGGCAAGAATTGATTTGTTTGCAGTGATGTCAAATTTAGTCACAATTTTCAGCGCTGCCCCAATCATTCTGAAGGAGTTTAAAATGTGTCGTATAACTTGCCTTTTCCTGCAAGAGAGCCGACAATCAGGCAACTGGAGTCACTGTAGAGGACTGGATATTCAAAAGCATGAGTGAATATAAGCGATGCATGATGTCCTGCGTATAAAATACATGCAGCTGTTTTGTATGTCATTGCGCTTCGCAACAGTGAAGATAAAATAACAAGCAGCGGTATCCGAACGTTACTTTATTTAAAATATCTCTTTGCGTTAACGTGACTCCTACACGGTCTTTTGGAACACATTTTCCAGAGTAAGTGATAGCCACAATACTTGTCAATATCAAGAGGGCGCTTTCATGTCCAGTACTCCAATTCCAGTATAATTGATATAGCAACATTACTGTTATTAACCTTGTGTGATACGCGCATGCGTCAGATAGGGTGGCGAGCAAAACAGTACATGTAGGTATACAAGATGCACGATATGACGAAATGGCTTAAGTAAGGCTTCAAAATAGAGCTGTAAATTTGACAAAAAAACGTAATGTCTGCAGTTGTGAAGTGCGCAAGCCATAAACAATGCTATCCCATTTATTTGAGTGTAAGCAACGACAAATAGTAACGAAATTGAGATTTTGCTATCTATGGCCAGAATGAAGCACAAGCCCTACACCAATCGAATTACTGCTTGTACTTCTTGGTGAGAGAGGCACTCAGCCCACGTTATCAACCGGATCAGTATAATGTGACAAGGGACAATGAGAGGTACAGAAGCGAGCAGAAAAAGTTGCCGTGAAAGACAAGCAACCTTGAAATCACGACGATATCGGCGGCTACAGCCACAGCTCGTGGAATATAATCTTGTGGCTCAGATGTGTCTACTGTGTGTATTGGTTGAAAATTCCTGCATAAATGCCAGCACGGAGACTGCATTCTCGTATAGTACTATAACACAGCGTCAAAATACCTTTAATTCTCACGTTTTTTTTTTTTTTTACAATTGGTCTTTTCTACAGCATGTTTTAACGCAATGTATTTTTATTGCTCGTTCCTTTTAATTAGTTTTCTAATTTATGACGCAAAACGTAATATTTGAAGCTTACACTTTTTTGTATAATGGTGGGTTCACACTAGTGGCCGAAATGCTCATGGCAAGCTGCCATCAGGGAACGTGCACGTGGTAAACCTTTGCGGCGAAGATCACAGGGACCCGTGTTTAGCGGGATAGATGTTAGATGACATCATCTGAATCCCCTAGTTCTCTCTTTTTGTTCGAGAGTTCTCCGGGAAGTCTGAATGATGGTCGCGAGTCCATTTCTCGAGTGCAGCCAGCTACATAGAAAGCCGCCTTGGGTATGCCACTGCTTAAATGAGGCTAGGGCTGGCTTAAATTGAGCTCGTTCAATGCCACGATGCACATTCGGCGCTTTCTACAATCAGTCCCTCGGAGCGTGCACTATGGCCTGCCTAAAACAACCGCTCCAGTTCATTAACGGCTGTTTCCAACAAGATTCGCGGTCCCACAGCCAAGGCGCGGTACAGAAACGCCGCCATCCTCTGTCATGTAGCACCACCATGGTCTTCGGTTAGTGACGCTCGGTAGAGTTGCGAGGGCCTTAAAATCATAAATCAGGACTTCACTTGTCACTGTGTACACGATCGCAGCCACCACGTACCTGGTGCACCACAGTGCTTGAACTCGAGCCCGCCGAGCGATTATACGAGGCACTCACGGAGAGGTTCGGGCCAAATCTCTAACGACAGTCAGAGTGCCCTCCCCGGAACTCCGCCTTAAGACACGCTCTGACTCGTGCGGAGAACGAAACTCCGCAAGCAGCTCAGTTTCGTTTATGAGAACCACCAACATAGCGTTTGTACTCCTTCAATCGCCTACTGCGTCAGGCGTCGCGTCGCTTCGCCTGTAGATGCTACTCTCAGCGTGTCGACAGCAGTAAAACTAGGCAGGCATGTTGCGCACTACATGAATGTTATTCTTACTTCCAATTTGTGTTCGATTTGCGGCGGCGGAAGACAGCATGTTCTTCACTCATACCACTCATAGGCGTGCGCTCCTACCACTTCGGAAAACTTGGTCTTCTTGGGCATTCGCACTTGGCGCGTGCGTTTCCTTCCGCTAGTGTGATCACCTATTACGCGCAGCTCTTTCCAGCATCGCAAATATTTTGTTCAGCTTCAGTATTATGTCACTTAGACTCGATGTATAACGTTTTCAGTATTTCCTGTTATTTTGCTGGGGTCGCGTGTGATCGGGCCTACGAGTTATTTAGCTTGAAGTAAGCGCTTTGTAAACCATCAAAATATGGTAGCAGCTGAATCTAGAGAATAGTTCTCTGTGAAAAATTCAAGGCGTTTTGAATGCTTACAGTTGTTCTGACTAGCACCTATAAATAGCGGGGCTTCTTTATAAAGTAAGCTCAAGCGATCGCACCAACTTTTTCACCCGACAACGCAACTGTTTTGTTGGGCTCTCAGTGAGCCTTCTCAGTGTGTATTTTTTGCATACACTTTGGACATGCGTGGTGCAATATCTTCAGTACCATTAGCATAATTACAAAATAGATATCTACGGTAGCGCTGTTGCTGCTAGCATCACTTCGAACACGCCTTTCTCCTGCGGTAAGCTTTGTAACGCATGTTAGTTTCATGGGCATTGGAGCCTATTGCATGATGACCTGCTTGTTATAGCAAAGCAATTGAATTTGAATGGCTTACAGTTGTTCTGACTAGCACCTATAAATAGCGGGGCTTCTTTATAAAGTAAGCTCAAGCGATCGCACCAACTTTTTCACCCGACAACGCAACTGTTTTGTTGGGCTCTCAGTGAGCCTTCTCAGTGTGTATTTTTTGCATACACTTTGGACATGCGTGGTGCAATATCTTCAGTACCATTAGCATAATTACAAAATAGATATCTACGGTAGCGCTGTTGCTGCTGGCATCACTTCGAACACGCCTTTCTCCTGCGGTAAGCTTTGTAACGCATGTTAGTTTCATGGGCATTGGAGCCTATTGCATGATGACCTGCTTGTTATAGCAAAGCAATTGAATTTGAATGGCGTTGAGCGCCAGCGGAACGTTCATTTTTCATGAGAATTCATCCGTCATTAAACATTATTTTACGTCTATCTGGAAGCATTGCACTACCGCGGACATGCATCACTCAACCTGATTTATGGCTTTAAATAAAATAAAGGATACAAATGTCGCCATGGTTATAGAATCACAGTGTCCGTGCTTTTTATTGTAGTAGTTCTTGAGTTCAAATAGGGGTTCTGGCGCGTAAAACAATGAAATATAACTTTTATTTAAAAAAAATTTTTGAAATTCAGGAAAGAAAATGTATCTGATTGGAATCAAGAACGAAATGAGTGCGTAATTACTTGGTTCAAGCAAGAAAAGAATACAAGAGCTATCATTTGTTTCTATATTCACTGCAATCTAAGTGCACGGATGCACTCTTTTTTATGTTATAAGGCGTCGGGAATATTTACCTGCAGGTAAAGCAGAGATATGTCCGTATATATCCTGTGGTTCAATTCGCATTGTTGGCTGCACGTTTGTCACATTAATTAGCGATAGCTTTAATGTGACATTGCTGAAAAAGAATAATCGAGAAATAAGGCGCCTATATCAAAAATGAAAAATGTACGTATTACGAAGGTTCTAAGACTCAGGTTTTGTTGCGGAGTACAAGAAGCTTCCAGTTTTATCAACGTTTGAGCGGTCGGCTATTACAAATAATTTAGACCTCAACGTAAACATTATTTTGCAGTAGAATAGGAAACATTTACATTTTTTCATCGGTAACCAGAGAACAAGACTGGTACCCACCATCGTCCCAATGGTGCCCATGGGGACCATGGGCATCATGGGCACCATGGCACCATCCCCTTAGTGCCCATGGCATTCCGCTGATGACTTCGTGGTCGCGGCTTCATTGCTGGCCGCGGCTGGCGCATTTTTATGGAGCCGAAATGCGAGAACAATCGAGTACTTAGTTTCAGCCGAAGCAAACGCTTGCTTGTGCGCATCACAATGTTTAACGTACGTCTTAAGGATGAACAAAAATAGTCACAGGCATGCGCGGCAAACGCAGCATAGTCAAAGCATCAGCAAGAAGATCGACTCTCTTTGCGTCGTTTTCACGAGAAGAAACTGAAATGTCCACCCGGCGCTCCCATTTGTCTGCGCTCTACACAAGAGTGGGTTAAGCCAAACGGTGCCGGGTAGGGACCGGGCACGTACCTGTGCGATTCGCTTTTTCAGCAGCGGCTCGTGACTTGCGAGGAGGCGCGGTAACCTGTACCGTTATGGAGACTACGTGACCCGTGTGATTTCTTGATATCTGCGCGTCCACCACAAAGAACTTCTATATATCTTCGCACCTGGTGGGCTGCAATGCAGCTGCAATGCAAAGTTAGCACGTATCGACGCTCCGGGGCGTGCATCTCACATATCCTGATAAGTTGCGCAATAGAATCGCCCTGCTTGAAAACAGCGTAACGTACCTGCATGCGACCCTCCCATTCAGCGCACCTTCGAAGTGGGCGCTGGTTGGCAAAAAACGTTCATGTGTGCCCTGTTCTCTCTGCGTAAAAGCGCTGCTTGTTTATCAATTGCCGCGATTGGAATACCGGCATTTTGCTATTTTTCGAAGCGACGACATCATTTGCACTGGGCTTAGAAAGTCTAATCGCCCCCCCCCCCCCCCGGTTTTACTGGCCCAACAACGTAGCGTAGTTGCCGAGTGCATGGTCCCCTTAAGTCTGCATGCAGGGATTTCATCCTTCATCCCTAGATTAAACAGCCGCAAAATTTTTACTCACCTGAAGTGATCATTTTATCGCAAAAGATGAACATTTTGAAAGTGCCGAAATGATACTCCTCTTTAATGACACCCTCGGACTAAAGCTTGCATTGCATTGCCGTGAAGTTACTAATTTGCGCCCCATTTATGGTGTTGCTTGAAACGATATCCAAGATAAATCTCGTCTACGTCTCTCAGCTATACCGATCATGGCGCCTCAATGGAGCGCTAAACAGTGGCGCCACCTCAATTCAGCTAAGGCAGGAAAGTAGAAACACTTGTTACCGTCCTTTAGGAGCACGCTAAAAAAGCCCATGTGCCAAAACTGGCCCGGAGCCTTTACTTACAGTATCCACCCGAAGGTCGGTGCGCAGCTCAGGGTTATTATATTGTTTCGCATGTGAACATGCGTTCATGGTCAATATTTACACCGTGGCAGCGAGTGGTACCAAAACAACAAATAAGGTGGTCCGGGTTACAGCTCGTTACTCTTTCTCGTCTGATGTGCAACATTTTCTTTGACCGCAGTACAGGTGACTCATAACATTTCCCTCCGGCGGCGAAAGCAGCAACTCGATGCTGCTCAAATGCGATGGCACGGAAAAAGTTAACCGCACACAGGGTTAATCAGTATTTGGGACATGATATGTCTGAAGGCCGACAACGTGCGCGATGTCAGTGTGAGGTTGAGCCAATGGCTAAGAAGACAATGGAAGAATTTGTAACGTTACATCGTTAACTTGGCGGCACAATCGATATTGGCCGGTGTAAGGGAACATTATCTTTTCAGAAAGCACGACAAGGTACGAACAAGCGAACCGAAGAACCAGTGGCAAAGTTGTGATGGCTATTCTATCGCGATTGCTGTTGGATCTTCGATGCGCTGAGCAGTGCGATGAGCTGCGAAAAGGCAGACACTTGGGCAGGAGCCTAGGTAAAGGAAACGTTTTTCTGGACTAGGCATGCATACTGCCGTGCTGGCTTTGCAAAGTCTTTCACAAAGCGACGAATGTAAGAACAGTTGCCGAAATACGAGTGGAAGTCGTACGAAGAATGGTAAGTTGGAAAGTCTGTAACGCGTATACTTTGGATGAACCAGGTCGTATGCCAGCCGCATCAGCAATGTGGCGAAATACGGTGAGCTCTCTGCGTCCCAAACGACATTTCGAGGAGTTTAGTTGAATCCGAGCATAGCCAAATAGCAGATAATAGCCGATAGACGTTGTAAATTACTGGGGAACAACGGCGACAAAACGGCGAGATCGTCAAGGTAATATAAGCAAGTAGACGACTTCAGCCACCGAAAGGGGCAGTCCATCACTCGTTCAAATGTCGCTGGTGCATTACACGCCCAAAGGGCATGACTTCAAACTGGCAGAGCCCATAAGGCGTCATGAAAGCGGTCTTTTCGCGATCGTGCTCGTCAACCGCAATTTGCCAATAGCCGGACCGAAGATCATTGGAAGAAAAATACGTAGAGCCGAGTACACCGTCTATTCACGACAAGGGGTAGGCATACTTTGTTTTATTCTTGTTCAGGTGCCGATAGTTGCTACAGAGCTGCCAGGTTTTCTCTTACTTTGCAGACAAGCATCAGAGGGGACGCCCAAGGACTCCCAGATGGTTTAATTATGTCCTTAGTCAACATATTGTGTTACCAATGACATTGGCAAAGATGGGGTGAAAAGAAAAAAATTGCGGTAAGATGCTAACACGCTGCGGAGACCTTCGGTCAGAGAAGAGGAGATATCAGGGGCAAGCATTCTGTCAAGAGGGCCATCAAGAGCAGTACCGGTGCCCGACCTTGCAGACGACAACAATGGAGAATCAATAGTCAGGGCCAGGGGGTCACGAGCGCCTAAAAGTGATATGCTGCCCAACTTGATGCCTTCGGGAAAAAATTGTGGAGTGCGTTGAAAGTTGAAATTAGGTAACCACGCCCGGTTCACCACAACCGTCACCACAGAGTGAGGGAGTGCAACACACCACGCGAAAAGTCCGTCGAGAGCAGGGGAGATCACACAGTCACCGTCACAAAGAGGGGGCTCTGAGGTCAACGCGACATAAGTCGCGGTAGGGCTTGGCATACGAGCAAACTCGACGATACATAAACGCAGTGGCGACTCGATCTTAAGGTCGGGTACAGAAGGAAGTTCCAATTGTATAAGGCCAGATGAGCAGTCAATGAGGGCAGAACGGGTGCTCAGCAAGTCATGGCCGAGGATGAAGTCATGGGAACACTGTTGCAGAACGGCGAATGGGACAGGTCTGCTGGCCAGGAAAGCTCACACGCGCAGTGCACATGACAACGAAGGAAAGTGTACCGCGGTCGGCAGCGGGAACGGCAGCAGACGTGGTGGCAGGAAGAATCTTGCGCAGACGACAATAAAGTCGAGTGCTAATGTCAGATAGTTGCACCCCAGTGTCTATGAGCACCAAAAAAGGCGCGCCGTCCACTTCTACGTCCAAAGGTTTTGTCGGGTAAGTAGAGTCAACAGAGGATTTCTGGGTCAGTTTTCCAATGCAGCATCACCTCTGGGAAGTGCGCTGGTCAGTTTTCCGAAGATGGCTTCCGAGGGTATGGCGAAAGCCAGCGACGGGGCAGCGGAGAGCGAAAACGCCAGTTTTGCGGGGATGGCGAGCGGTCGTAGCGTGGAGTCGGGGCAGGAACATCAAGGCAGGGTGGGTCATTGCGAGTACGAAACAAAGGGAGCTAACTGTCTTCCGTCGGGTAAATGTACGTGGGACGAGGTGACGACAGCCGGCGATAGCAACAATGGCGGGAAATATGGCTTCTCCCATATAAGGTGAAGCATGTTGGCGTTTGGTCAAGCGTGCGCCACTCGTTTGGATAGCGGCATCCGGGATAGGTCTTTTATGGAATGGGAGGTCGAAAGAAATTGGTAACTGCAGGGAGACTTACAGCACAGATAGGATGAATGACTGCGTTCTACAGCATTTCGCGCACCAGGGTTTGATCAATGATAATGACGGACGGGACTCGTCGTAATAACGGGTTTGAGGAACAGATGAAGACGCGGTCTCACTCTCACACCACACAAGCCACAGCTAGCTTTCAGTGCCAGGCGTCTCGAAGTAATCACAGGTTTAGGTAACGGTGGTCTCGAGGTAACGGCAGTAACGAAGGTGTAACAGCACTGTGCTGTCCTTATGATGTACCCCGCACCTCCACCAAAGATGTTACAGGGCGATGACAGAAAGGGTTCGTGTAAAATATTTACACAGTGGCAGCGACTAGCACCACAACAGTAAAGTTGGAGGGCTGGGGCACAGCTCGTCCTCTTTTTCGTCTGCTATCCAACTTCGTCTGCAGGACAGGTGGCTCATAATAATATAAATAGCATAATTATTTTAGTTTTTAGTCATGGTCATGTCAATTTGGTAAGCAACAGCGAACATAAATACATAATCCGCTGCGCAGTAACTTCGATGTGCCTGATGCCTTCAAAGTGTCTGCAGCCTCCCTTTGCTGTTCGCAAGCCTATAAGACCCAACTTTTGCATGTTAATCTGTATCATCACAGCAGGAAGTTCATGCCGTAAAGGTAAGCATAACAATAAAGAAAAAAACTCAAGTTCAGTTTTTTTTAAGACCCCAGAGATCTGCGCTAAACGCTATTATTTCAGAGGTTTGGCTTTTGTGCTTTTCTTTTTGATGGTGCCTAGATAGAAGCGCTATCTAATCACGGCGCCGCATTCATCTATAGCTATGAAAAAGTTATGGTTCCTGAAGTTCTATCATCGCCTGAAAAACCCAGACTGGTCTTATTGCACGCCACACCCATCGAGTGTCACGACTGAGATGTATTCTTAATCGCGTAACACACACACCGAGACGTGCAAACATACATGCACGCATGCACGCACTTACTCATAAGGCGGCCCATTTCGCTACGCAAAGGTGAGCCAATGTGTTCGCTGCTTTTTGCCGCACAATAAACCACATCACAACAAACATAGCACACTTCTATGAAAGAGCCGATATTTTTCATTACACATGCTATCACAGACCAACACGTGGTTCAGGTTACCAAGTAAAGAAGGCTAACGTCACCATGTTTTCATCGCGCATTTTACCACACCGGTGTTCTCCCACACAAAATCCTGCCAATCTGGCTGAATACAGAATTATGGAGGTTCTCGTAAAAATAAAAGCAAGAAGAAAGGCGTCCACACGGCGCCCACCGCCACGAACACTGCGCCGTTGCACGACAAGAAAGCTGGCGGTGGCTGTTTCGCAAACCAGGATGCATGTGCGCCAGTGACGTCACGCTGTGACGTCGCTGGCGTGGTGTGACGTACCTCAGGAGAAACCCATACGATTGAACAGCTACATGGCTTGCCACTTAGTGCAATAATATGTCACTGCAATGCAAAGTTTGTACCTATCGATGCTACGCGGCACCCAACTGACATCGCATACCTCTTCGCGCTCTGGGACGCTTCTATTGGGTGTTTCCGCCGCCACAAACAAGACCTGGCGTGGCGCAGTGGCAGAATAGCTGACTGCCATGCAGAGGGCCGGATTTCAATCTCCGCGGGAGCTTGGTATATTGCTCATTCTTGGCGATAGCTGCGACGGACACCGCCGGCGCCGGCAGCGGCGGCGTCGCATATCATAGCCCACCGAATCGGCTTTTAAACTGAACTCGTAACACGCTGGGCATTAAAACGTAACATGAGACACTTCATCTGGCGTATCCCGTGATATCGATGCTACAGCAGCTATTGCCATTTATTTCTCTCAATTTCAAAAGCACCTGCACTTCTTGTAAGCAGGCAAGCAAGTGCGTATATAAGAAACAGAATGCATTTTGAGGCGAGCGATTCACTCTGGTGCTTCAAAAAAGTATATCACAGGAAATATCAGCGATTGTATAAAAATGGTAATGCCTATTTTGGCGTTAAGGCAATGAAGCAGTTCAATGCATAATAACTGTACGTGGACGCTTCCTTTACTATATGTTTCCTCTTAATTTTCTTAAAACTAATATGATGCCAAATTCTTTCCTGCACTTCGCAATGAAGAAGTTCTAGCAAGAACTCGACTCGTTCTGAAATGTAAGTGCAATTTTAGCAATTTCAATTTGCATTGCAGAAATAATTGAGCTTTGTATGGCTGACGGATGCTGTGAAACATATAAGCAAACTGTTTATTTTATACAACTGCTGTGGCTGTAGAACCTAGAAAGCTAGGGTCTATTTTAACCCGGCTCCACATCCTGTTCTACTTGCAACTGTCAGCTATTATTTGAAGGTCACCAAGGAACTCTCTCGCCGCCAGATTTATTAGGAAAGCCTAGGTGCCGGAACATCCCAGTGCACCGCTTGCAGTTCGTTGCCAGCTAGCTCGTCTCCGTTACACGAGACTGCTGTCCACTTCCTCGGCCTCTGGTCTGTGGCCCAGAGTAGCACCACTAATGGTGCACTTCTTCTAGCACGAAGCGCGTTATTCAGATCTATATGGTGTCGTGGACAGAACAAAATTTAAGCGCTGTAGTGAGAAATACGGGCGCCAGCAGAAGACGAAGACTCAGAAGACGGATGTTGTTGTTGTTGCTAGCGCTCGCAGCGCTCGGTCGTTGTCTCTTTGTGTGCATTCATATAAAACGCCGAGCGCATCTAGCCTTAAACGCGTACTATCAATTGGTGGAGGTGCTGGCTCCCTTTTTCAATCTGCAACTCCGCCCCCGGATTCTACCACCGTCTTGGCCACGGATGCCAACGTGCCACACCAAGGTGCTACCGCACCACCGGTGGTCGCCTGCTGAGGAATGCCAAGGTCGTGAGACCCTGTATTCTTCAACAGCACCAACGAGCACGAAGTCGAGGACTGGCTCACTTCGTATGAGCGGGTGAGCGACCACAATAAATGGAATGACGGCGACAAACTCAGCAACGTCAACTTTTACCAGGTGGGTGGCGCACAGCTGCGGTTCCACAACCATGAAGCTGCTATTGCCAACTGGTCTTGCTTTAAAACGAGTTTTGCGGATGTCTCCGGCCGACCCGCTGTTCGCAAGCTCCAAGCAGAACAGCGCTACGCGGTCGCGCCCAGAAATCCGGCGAGAACATCACCTCCTACATTGAAGATATTGTTACGTGTGGAAAGACACAGACGAAAGATGCTATTTACACGCAATTTACACTGGAGCCAGGCAGACAGGCTGACACTCGCTCGTGCCAAGGGCACCGACCAGCTTCTTAGTCGTTGTCGCGGCGGCTCGTCTCTTGAGCATCCCTCAATGATATCGTAATATTACCCCCCGTAGGCAAAAGCACCGTCACGGTGCTATTAAATATCCAAGGTGCATGGAGAGTTGTAGGGCTTGAGTCGGGCAACGTGGACAATGTCACTGGTTGTCACAGCGGAGGACGTAGTGGGCGTGGCTAGAACGATTTCATAGGTGACATCGGTCACTTTGTGTATCACGCGATATGGGCCTGTGTAACAGGAATGTAGTCTTTCACAAAGGCCGACTTTGCGCGATGGTGACCAAAGCAACACGAGGGCGCTGGGCACAAAATGGACATCACGGTGAAGGAGGTCGTAGCGTTGTTTCTGCTTGTCTTGAGACACTTGTACACGAGTGCGCGCAAGTTGGCGAGCATGGTCAGCATGGCCGATCATCACGGGCATAATCGCTAGTTGAAGCTGTGGCGGACAGAAGCACAGTGTCCAGTGGTAGCGTCGGTTCGCGGCCATACACGAAGTAAAACGGGGGAAAGCCAGCAGTTTCGAGACGGGAAAAGTTGTATGCAAAGGTAATGTAAGGCAGAGCCAGATCCCAGTCACGGTGGTCGTCTGTAACGTATTTGGATAGCATGTCTGTAAGGGTGCGGTTCAAACGCTCAGTGAAGCCGTTCGTTTGGGTGTGGTAGGAGGTGGTAAATTTATGCTGTATTGAGCAGGCATGCATGATGTCGTCAATGACTTTGGCCAAAAAGGTGCGGCCGCGGTCTGTAAGCAATTGACGCGGAGCACCATGCATCAAAATGATATTGCCACGTGCCTTTCGGGCTTTGCATCTGTGCCGGTGGCGTCCGAATGACGGATGTTAACGCGTGTGAGCACTCGCGCAAACCTACCGCGATAGCGTCGTATCTACGATGGGCCCATCGTATCAGGCAGGGCAACTCGCGCTATCTCCCGCGATAGTTCTACGCACGTTACTTCACAGCCTTTAAATACTGCCCGCAGATAGGGGGTGTTCGTTCTTTTGTCGATTGCTGTCCATGCTTGCACATGTTGCTATTGGGCTAGTTGCTTTTGGTTATGTGGGGCACAAGTTCGCCTCAATAAATGGTTGTCTTGCTGTGCGCTCGTCTTCTGTAATTACCGGTGTGTAGCACCACTCGTGACAACTGGTGGAGGTGCTGGGTATGTCCAGCGCTCGTTCAGGCACTCGTGACACCAGTCTGCATCAGCCAGAAGAAGACGACCCACGAAGAAGTCGCCGGAATCTTGGGCTCTCCCCTGAGTACGGCTTCCTACCAGAGAAGACACGCCCTGCAAAACAGGCCACGACAGTCAAGATGAGCGAGCCCATCACTCCTACAGCCGTCGTGTTGCAGCAGCCACGGGAGCCACCAACATTCCGTGGAAATCCCTGCGATGATCCTGAAGACTGGCTCGAACAGTTCGAGCGCGTGGCGAGCTACAACAAGTGGGACGACGACGCGAAGCTGCAGCACGTTTACTTCGCGCTGGAGGAGTCTGCACGTACGTGGTTCACCAACCAAGAGTCGCAGCTCAGGACATGGGAAGACTTCAAGCGAAGCCTTCTTGTTACATTTACAAGTGTCCTTCGCAAAGAAAGAGCAGAGCGACAACTTCAAACACGTCTCCAGCTGCCCAACGAAAGCGTGGCCGTCTTCGTGGAAGAAATGAAGAATCTTTTTGGTCGGGCGGACCCAGAAATGCCGGAAGAAAAGAAGCTTGGTTTTCTCATCAGAGGAGTGAAAGAAGAGCTTTTCGCTGGGCTTATGCGGAACCCACCGAAAACAGTCGCTGAATTTTTAAGTGAAGCCGCAGCCATGGAAAAAACACTCGACGTTCGGAGAAGACAGTACGGACGCCCTGCTCTGGTCTGTGGTGCGTCTCCCACGGAATTCGACACCGTGAGCAGGAGCAACCTTCACGACACAATCAAGGCTGTAGTACAAGAGGAACTTCGTAAAATATTCCCTAGCTCCAGTCTTCAAGTCGCAGCGCTCAGCGACGTTATCAGGCAAGAAGTCCAGCAGGCACTGGGAACAGGGCCACTAGTTCAGCCGCACCAAGCACCGGAATATACCCCTCGACCACCTCAGGTTATGTCGTATGCCGCCGCGGTGCAAAGCCAAGTGCGGCCGACCAGATCGGCGTACACGCCGTTGCAACGCTCACGACCAAATGACCGCCCGCCTAGAGTCGAACAGGCAGCCCCGAGAAAGTCCGACGACTGGAGGACTCCCGACCAGCGTCCTTTATGCTTCCACTGCGGCGAGCCCGGCCATGTATACCGTCGCTGCTTCTACAGGAACTTTTACCAGGTGGGTGGCGCACAGCTGCGGTTCCACAACCATGAAGCTGGTATTGCCAACTGGTCTTGCTTTAAAACGAGTTTTGCGGATGTCTCCGGCCGACCCGCTGTTCGCAAGCTCCAAGCAGAACAGCGCTACGCGGTCGCGCCCAGAAATCCGGCGAGAACATCACCTCCTACATTGAAGATATTGTTACGTGTGGAAAGACACAGACGAAAGATGCTATTTACACGCAATTTACACTGGAGCCAGGCAGACAGGCTGACACTCGCTCGTGCCAAGGGCACCGACCAGCTTCTTAGTCGTTGTCGCGGCGGCTCGTCTCTTGAGCATCCCTCAATGATATCGTAATATTACCCCCCGTAGGCAAAAGCACCGTCACGGTGCTATTAAATATCCAAGGTGCATGGAGAGTTGTAGGGCTTGAGTCGGGCAACGTGGACAATGTCACTGGTTGTCACAGCGGAGGACGTAGTGGGCGTGGCTAGAACGATTTCATAGGTGACATCGGTCACTTTGTGTATCACGCGATATGGGCCTGTGTAACAGGAATGTAGTCTTTCACAAAGGCCGACTTTGCGCGATGGTGACCAAAGCAACACGAGGGCGCTGGGCACAAAATGGACATCACGGTGAAGGAGGTCGTAGCGTTGTTTCTGCTTGTCTTGAGACACTTGTACACGAGTGCGCGCAAGTTGGCGAGCATGGTCAGCATGGCCGATCATCACGGGCATAATCGCTAGTTGAAGCTGTGGCGGACAGAAGCACAGTGTCCAGTGGTAGCGTCGGTTCGCGGCCATACACGAAGTAAAACGGGGGAAAGCCAGCAGTTTCGAGACGGGAAAAGTTGTATGCAAAGGTAATGTAAGGCAGAGCCAGATCCCAGTCACGGTGGTCGTCTGTAACGTATTTGGATAGCATGTCTGTAAGGGTGCGGTTCAAACGCTCAGTGAAGCCGTTCGTTTGGGTGTGGTAGGAGGTGGTAAATTTATGCTGTATTGAGCAGGCATGCATGATGTCGTCAATGACTTTGGCCAAAAAGGTGCGGCCGCGGTCTGTAAGCAATTGACGCGGAGCACCATGCATCAAAATGATATCATGTAGCATGAAGTCCGCAACATCAGTTGCACAACTGGTCGGAAGAGCACGGGTTACGGCGTAGCGGGTCGCGTGGTCCGCCGCGACTGCAACCCACCTGTTTCCTGATGTAGATTACGAAAATGGGCCGAGAAGGTCCAAGCCGACACGATGGAAGGGCTCGGTAGGGATGTCGAGCGGCTGCAGGTAACCAGCGGGGAGCTGGGAAGGCTTCTTGCATCGTTGGCAAAGTTCACAAGCGGCGACGTAACATCGTACGGAACGGGCAAAGCGCGGCCAGAAAAAACGGCGACGTACACTGTCGTAGGTTCGAGATACGCCGAGGTGTCCTGGTGTTGGTTCGTCGTGAAGCTCTTATAGAACGGTGGAGCGGAGGTGTTTAGGTACTACAAGCAGGAACTCAGAGCCGTCCGGATGAAGGTTACCACGGTACAGAGTACCGTCGCGGAGGACGAAGAGGCGCAGAGCAGCATCGGCCATAGAGTGTTCAAAACGGTCGATGAGTGCTCTGATGTAGGCGTCACGGCGTTGCTCGTCGGTGAAATGAAGCAGCTGGAATACAGAGAATACGCAAGAAGCACTGGCAATATTGGAGGAGTCAGAGTCGTGGACAGGGTAACGCGACAAACTGTCAGCGTCTTGGTGCAGGCGGCCAGACTTGTACACCACGGAATATGAAAATGCCTGTAGCCTCAAAGCCCATCGACCAAGCCGGCCTGTAGGATTTTTTAGCGATGAGAGCCAGCAGAGAGCATGATGGTCAGTGACTATGGGAAAAGGGCGACCGTAGAGGTAAGGACGGAACTTCGCAACCGCCCAGACAACAGCAAGGCATTCGCGTTCCGTAATGGGTCATTCCACGCCAAATCAACCAGCGTTTTTTCGACCATCACAGATATAGCTGGAAAAATTTCCATATGTTCGTTAGAGTTCAAAACACATCCTCCATGTTTGTTTTTCCTTGCATAAATTTTGTTGAATTTTGACGACCTTTTGCTTTTCCGGCCAATCTGAGCTAGACGGCATCAATCAACATTTCTTCTCAAAGACACACTGTGTGATCCACTCCTTCAAATTGCGTTTGTGGGAACCCAAAGATGCAATGTGACTGGAAAAATTGCAAATGTTATAAATATTCGAATACTTCGATTGGTTCTGGCCCTAGAAAAAGCGGGTAAAATTGCACAGTTTGAGTTTTTTTTCTCGGAACGTAGAAAAACCTGGAAGTCAAACATAGAATATATGCCGTTAGCGCAGTTAACATAATACAGCTTAAAAATATTTAAAGTATCGAAGGCTTAGCCGTTCGCATGAGAAAAAATTTTAAAGTTCCATTTTTTGCAAGAAGCTCAATATTCAAGGTAAAAAAAGGGGCCTTGGTGGTCGGTCTAAAAATATATGCATTACATCATTAGATAGCCCTACGTGTCTACTATGCATGTGGGAAGTTATAAAAAGGTGTTATTTTTTAAACGCAAGAAATGATTTTTTGAATTTTCGTGTCAGCAACGGCTTTTTTCCGACGCGAGTCAATATAGGTAGAGCACTGATTCCGGTGCTCCGCGGCCTTGGCTTGCTGGCCTGGGATCCAGACGACAAAGCTAGCATCGTCTGCAACGCAGACGAAAGGCAGACGGTGTGATCATCTGCATTTCATTGCGAAGAGACGCACGCTTAAGTGCAAGGCGGCTTGCGCTTGGTGTGTGCCAGGTAAAGCATCCTCCAATTGCACATGGAACTTCACGACCCCTTAATTTCCCCAGAGAATCCTGCAAATTTGCAAGGTATGTTTCATACATTCATAAATTGAAATACTTACAAATAAGTATAAATTAAACGCAGAAAGAGCACTCGCATCATTCACGCAATACATTATAAATAAAATCTAGCCCTCAAATCGGTGAATTTGTTTTCTATTTTCAGATGAACACCTTTTGCCCTGCTCACTGGGACCCGAAGACTGTCATAAGACGACACAAGTGAAAAAGACCTGCCTGATTAGAACTGACAGCCTAGATGAACGTGAACTTAGTCTTCTGGTATTGCGTGCGAAAAGCGACAAGGACAGTTTAGAAACAGTATGTGCACACCATTATTACGTCTATATTAAGAAGTTCACGACACTATGTGCGTCAAAGATGTGCTCGGACCCTTTCTCCGACCACGGGTCAAACCATCGGGGTACGTGGGTCATATCTCTGGGCCTCGCTACAGCAGTGTCTCTCTTGGGGCTGGTTCCTGGTGAAAGACTCTGTCCGCAATGCAAAGTCAGGTGTTTCCAAATGCGGGCGAAGTTAGACGCAGCCAATAAGTGCTTGGCAGATTGTGAAACAATATGCGAGTCTACATTTGAAGGGAATGCATCCACCTCAACAAGCTGTGCTGCATCACGAGATGGCACTGGAAGGGCCTCGAGCAGAAAACGGAAGCGCCATGAGGAAGAAGCGGATCTTGCAGGCGGCACCTTACCCAATGATGATAGTAAAGATGCTCAAGTGCAAAGCGTAGCCTATGAAATGGCACCAACCACCGCACTTGCGGAGGACTATAAAAAGCTTCTTGAAGACGTGAGAGATCGATTCGCACGAGAAAGAAAACGGTCGAAAAAAATTTCTCTTCTGGTATCGGCGCCTCGTTCATGGTCCCGAAAAAAAGTTGCTGAGTACTTTGGTGCATCCGAAAGTCAAGTTCGCATTGCTATGAAAATTAGGCAACAGGGAGGAATTTTGGGCTCTCCTACATCAAAGTTAAGTAGACCGCTAGACGACAGAACAATAAGGAGCATGAGGATGAACATACATCCGTCTGTCTTCCAGGCAAGAAAGATGTCATCCAAGGCAAGCAAAAAAGATTGCTGCTAATGAATCTTAAGGAAGCGCACGAGGAATGGAAGAAAATTAACATAGAGCTGAAGTGCGGCTTTTCTTAGTTCGCCTACGTGAGGCCACGCCACTGTTTACTTGCCGGTGCTCCGGGAACACACTCCGTTTGTGTTTGCATTTCCCACCAAAATGTAAAATTGATGCTGCAGTCCTTGGGCATTTTACAAACAATCGGTTCGCTCCTTCAGATGACTGTGTGTGAGTTAACGAATGAATGCTGTATGACCGGTATGTGCAGCAATTGCCCAGGAGATCCGTCGCTCAAATCGCTGATATTGAGCTCTCCTGCACTGAACCGGAATTTGGCAGCAAGTATTTCTGTCCGTCAATGGGCTAGTGGAGTGCGATGCCGATTGGAAACAATGTTGTGTACCCATAATGACTTCGTAGACCGTCTCCTTGAGATGATAAGCGACTTAAAATCGCATCACTTTGTCAGCAAGCACCAAGCTCGGCACCTACGCAATTTGAAGACCGCTCTCACGCCTGCAGAAGCCATAGTTATAATGGATTTCTCTGAAAACTACAGCTTTCTCATTCAGAGCGCCCCACAGTCAATATACTGGGACAACTCTCAAGCAACAGTACACCCGATTGTAGTCTACTCTCGCTCGACGGACTCTTCTGATGAACCACATGTGCAATCGTACGTAGCGATATCCGACTGCCTCGACCATACGACTGCCGCTGTTTCGACATTTCAGCAGGTGCTGATGGAACAACTTAAAGTAGATACGCCGCTGGTAGAACATGTGCACTACTTTTTGGATGGGGCTGCTTCCCAGTATAAGAACAGAAAGAATTTTGCAAACCTGTGCTACCACAAGGAAGATTTTAGTTTGGATGCTACATGGCATTTTTTTGCTACATCACACGGAAAAAGTGCCTGTGATGGGGTGGGTGGCACCCTGAAACGGTTGGCTGCCAAGGCAAGCCTACAAAGGCCTTTCTCAACGCACATTTTGACACCGTTTGAGCTGTACAAGTGGGCACGTGAAAGCCTTTTACATATAAAACCAATTTGGATGCCGGAGAGTGCAATATATATGCGGGAGGTCGAACTGTCGTCCAGGTTTGCGAATGCTGTGCGCATTAACGGAACCAGGTCTTTACATTATTTTCAGCCGACGTCACTTTCTCAACTAAAGGTTGCATTCACGTCTTCGTCGAGGACAAGAACTGTTAAAGCTGTTCGACAGCCGGCACCTGCTCTGCTATAAAAGTGATACGGGCTATGTTCAGGCTAATGTATTCAAACGCGGTTGACATAAAATTTTCGTAGCCATGGAAAAAAAAGTCAGGGATACGGCGTTGGAAATCCCCTGTCTTTGTTTGCATACAATAAAAAAGCCACAAGCCCCTTCCTGAATAGTTCCTTGGGCTCACTTTGTTGCCAATATGTCTTTGCAGGACGGCTACGCTTCATATATGAACGCTGTTTAGGTGATCCACATACTGATAATTAAAAAAATAATTTCTTGCGTTTAAAAAATAATACCTTTTTATAACTTCCCACATGCATAGTTGACACGTAGGGCTATCTAATGATGCAATGCATATATTTTTAGGCCGAACACCAAGGCCCCTTTTTTTACCTTGAATATGGAGCTGTTTGCAAAAAAATGGAATTTAAAAATTTTTTTTCATGCGAACGGCTAAACCTTCGATACTTTAAATATTTTTTAGCGGTACTATGTTAACTGGGCTACCGGCATATATTCTATGTTTGACTTCCAGGTTTTTCTACCTTCCGAGAAAAAAACTCAAACTGTGCAATTTTACACGCTTTTGCTAGGGCTAGAACCAATCGAAGTATTCGAATATTTATAACATTTGCAATTTTTGCAGTCACATCGCATCTTTGGGTTGCCACAAACGCAATTTGAAGGAGTGGATCACACAGTGTGTCTTTGAGAAAAAATGTTGATTGATGCCGTCTAGCTCAGCTTGGCAGGAAAAACAAAGTGTCGTCAAGATTCTACAAAATTTTTGCAAGGAAAAATAAACATGGAGGATGCGTTTTGAACTCTAAAAAGACATGTGGAAATTTTTTCAGCTATATCTGTGATGGTCGAAAAAACGCTGGTTGATTTGGCGTGGAATGACCCTAATGGAATAGTTGCGCTGCGGTGGTGCTAGCAGGCGGATCGCATAAGCAAGAACGCGATCGTTGCCACGCTGACGCTGGGCTAAGACGGCACCTACGCCATGACCGCTGGCATCTGTACGTAATTCTGTAGGGGCATCAGGGTCGAACTGGGCGAGAATGGGTGGTGAGGTTAGAAGAGTGACGAGACGAGAGAAGGCGGCGGTTTCTGCAGTACCCCACGAGAATTGTACGCCTTTCTTCAAAAGATTAGTTAGGGGCCTAGCAATTGTCGCAAAATCTGGAACAAAACGACGAAAGTACGAGCACAGCGCTACAAAACTTCGAACGTCTGCGGTTGTCTTCGGAACCGGAAACTCTCGGACAGTGCGAGTTTTGTCGGGATCAGGCTGTACTCCGGAAGCGCCAACGAGATGGCCCAGAAGAGTAATTTGTCGGTGGCCAAAACGACATTTGGACGAGTTATGTTGCAGCTTCGCCTTTCTAAATACATCAAGTATAGTTGTGAGACGCTCAAGGTGAGTGTCGAACGTTGGCGAGAAGACGATGACGTCGTCGAGGTAGCAGAGGCATGTGGACCATTCGAAACCTTGGAGCAAGGAGTCCATCATACGCTCAAAGGTGGCAGGGGCGTCGCATAGTCCAAACGGCATTACTTTAACTTGGTATAAGCCATCAGGTGTGATGAACGCGGTTTTTTCTCTGTCCATATCGTCAACAGCAATCTTCCAATATCCGGAACGAAGATCAATAGACGAGAAATAGCTGGAGCCGTGCGGGCAGTCAAGGGCGTCGTCTATACGTGGGAGTGGGTAGATGTCCTTTTTTGTAATGCTGTTCAGGTGACGGTAGTCTACACAGAAGCGCCACGCGCCGTCCTTCTTCTTCTTCTTCACCACAGGTGACGCCCAGGGACTCGATGAAGGCTCAATGATGTTTTTATCGAGCATTTTGTTCACTTCATCTTGAATTACTCGGCCTTTTGACCACAGAAACTCGATACGGTCGTCGGTGAATAGGCGCAGCATCGCCAGTAAGAATGCGATGCTTGACCGCGAGCGTCTCGTCTTAAGGGCGATCGTCGAAGTCGAAAAAATCGCGGTAGGACGATAATACTTCGCAAAGGTCTTCAGCCTGCGTAGAGGACAGGTCCGTAGCAACCATTTTCTTTATGTTGTGATCGACGCCCGAGGCTGGCGCGAGGGGCATGTTAGGCTCGCGAGAACCATCGGTCGATAACGCTGCCACGTATTCGTCGCCGAGACAATCAATGGTGGCAAGGTAAATACCTTGCGGTAGACTTTGCTTTTCCAATCCAAAGTTACAGACAGGCATGCGAGTGTGGTTCGCACTAATAGTAAGGATACTGAGAGGCACGGCGAGGTCATACTGTATAGGGATGTCGGGCAGAGGAGTGACGAGGTGCTCGCCATCAGGAACTGGTGGGAAAGACAACAGTTCAATGTAGGCTATGCACTTTGGCGGCAGGCGAAGAAAGCCGGTGGAGCATAAGCGGCAGTGGTGTGCGTCAGAAGGTTCTGCGAGCATCGGCAACTCAAGGCGAAGGGTACTGAGAGAGCAATCAATAATAGCAGAATGGGCGGAGAGAAAATCGAGGCCGAGAATAAGGTCGTGGGGGCAATGAGCAATTACGGTGAAGAGGACAGGAGTGTGGCGGCCGGCGATGCTGACACGTGCCGTACACATGCCGATGATAGGCACAGTACCGACATCCGCAACGCGGACGACGCGCGCCGACGCTGGGGTGAGGAGCTTGTTCAGTCGTCGTCGGAAGGCAGCACTCATAATAGAAAGATGTGCTCCTGTATCGATGAGTGCCGTGACAGGATAGCCATCAACGTCGACGTCAAGAAGGTTTCGGTTAGTAGGTAACGTGAGCAGAGGATTTCAGGGCAGGGTCGACAACGCAGCTTCACCTCCAGAAGCTGCAGTGCCTAGCTTTCCGGCAGGATCCGGGAGGCAATAGGCGGCGAAGAAAAGCGGCGGGGTTGGGGCGAACGAGACTGGTGGCGTCGAGGTGAGGGCGAGCGGCTGTAGCGAAGGTCCGGAGCAGGGGCATCAGCGGTAGTGGGTTCATGGCGCGTGGAATAGGGTACAGAAGGTCCAAAGGTGCGGGAATAAGCGGCGGCGTATGTCCGAGGAGGTGGTGGCCATCGGTTGCGGCAGTGACGGGCGATGTGGCCGATGCGACAGCAGTGGAAGCAGATTGGCCTGTCATCAGGAGTACGTGATTCGGACGGGTTGCGACGAGATGTGGCAGAAAAGGACTGGCGGGGACGAGGGGGGCCGCTAGATAACTGGGGAACGCTGGGTCGATACGTGGAACACACGGTGTTCAGACCCATGTTTTCAAATTTCTGTCTGACGACGGCCTGAATCATCGCAATGGTGTTTGCTGGCGGATCGGGAGGCGTCGTGGAGAATGCTGGCGAACAGGCGCCTCGAGTTCGCGGCGAACAATACGGGTGACGTCGTCACAGGTGGTGGTCTGACGCGGTCGACCCTCGCATGTCGACGTAGCAGCAGGGTTGGGTAGCCGCGCAATGGGGTGTGAGATACGGCGGCTCTTAGCCTGTTCAAGACGACGGCATTCATTTATAATGGCGTCGATAGTCGAGATGTTGCCGAGATCAAGCAAATTGAAAGCGTCGTCGGCGATGCCTTTTAGCACATGTGCCACTTGATCTGCTTCGGATATATGATCGTCAGCTTTCTCGAAAGATGCTATTTACACGCTATTTACACTGGAGCCAGGCAGCCAGGCTGACACTCGCTCGTGCGAAAGGCACCGACTAACTGCGTCGTTCTCGCGGCGGCTCGTCTCTTGAGCATCGCTCTTTGATATCGTAATAATATTGTCGACCTCTGCCGTCACATAAACCCTGCTATGTCCGAGTCTAATAAAATCCGGCACATCATGAGGGGTATCGAGGACGACCCCTTCTAATTGCTCATTACCAAAATTACCCAAACTGTCGCAGCTGTCGTTCAGTACTGCCCGAGATACGACGAGTTGCAGAAACAGTGCCTTTCTACGTTCCTCCAGAGATCTGACACGGTCAACATGACAGCATTAACTGGCACCCCCACTTCTATTGATATCACAATGGTAACGCAGCCAATACAGCAGTTTGTCCGAGCAATGGAAGAACAATTGTCCCTTGCTTGCCATGTCCCGCACTCCGCACAGGCGCTTGCTCCCACATTACGCCACGCCATAGAGGAGCAAATTTCTGAGGCACTACCAACTTCCTACCAGCATCCGCCTGTTTCCGCTCCTCTGACCTATGCTGAAGTCACACGCAGGTAGTCACCAGAAATGGCGCTCGACATGAATCCTGGTCGACCTGCAAATGACTACTACGCTGCGCGTGCGCCTGTGTGCCTGAACCCACCACCTTTTCGCCGTCGCGCACCGCCATCCCCTAATCCTAGGCGCACCCCGGTCAACAGGCCTATCTGCTACTTCTGTTGCCTACCTGGCCATGTCGCTCGTTTCTGTCATCGTCGTGACTTCCGGGCTAGTGCGGGCGCAGAACATCAGGGCCACTTACGTCCTGAGCCATCGCACTCGATCTCCTCCCACAAAACAATGGACACCTGCTCACCAAGTCGATGTGGCTATGGCGCATGTCGGTCGCCCTCATAGTCGCTGTTCACTTTCCACTATGCTTCGTCGCCCCCCACCCGTTCAAGCGGGAAACCAGCCATCGAAGTTCCGGAGGCAAGAACTGTGCTTGTCTCGACAACTTCAAGGCATCGATTTCTATCTACGAACGAAATAACTGCGAATATCGAAGGTGTTTCCGCCCAAGCACTCGTTAATACTGGAGCCGCTGTGTCGGTACTTAGTGGAGTACTGCGCCGCAAGTGAAAAAAGATCCCAATTCTGCTTTCCGGCGTTTCCTTGAGTACCGCCACCGCGCACCACATTCAACCTTCAGTGGCATGCACAGCTGGCCATGTCATTCAAGACATTTTCCACGTAGTCAAATTTGTCGTTTTCCCCATGTTCGCACGACGTTATTTTGGGTTGGGACGTTCTTCCTACTAACCATGCTGTTGTTGACTGTGCGCGTGCCGAACTTGAGTTGTCGCCGATGTGTGACGGCTCATCTGACAAGCCACTTTCTCGAGTGACCGTCGCCGCGGAGACTGACATACGTCCTTTGTCTTCTGTTCTTGTACCACTTTCTTGCGGCTGTGCCCCCTCTTCCACAGCCCTGTTTGCACCCTCCGAAGGCTTCACATCTCGCAAAAACTTCCTCCTCCCTTTTGCAGTTTTCTCATTCGAAAACTCTTGCAGCGCCATTTATGTCACGAATCAGTTTTATTCCACAGCCACCTTATTTCTTGGCGAATAAGGTCTGTTGACAATATTGCTGCATTATCTTCGTCATGTCGAAATCTTCTATTGACGCTCTCAACGAACCAGAACTTACTTGATGTTCACGTGAACGGTTTGGCTTTGACGGCGTTAATAGATACTAGAGCCCAGGTACGCATAATTGTAACCAGAGTCGTCGACTGAGGAAGGTTCTCACGCCTGCTACTACACGAACCGTACGAGTGGGCCGATGGCAGCACTGTTGACGTCACTGCAATGTGCACTTCACGTATAAGTATCGCTGACAGCCACGTTCCTCTTCTTTTTACAGTGCTGGCCAATTGTCCCCGTGGCCCATTCCTTGGACTCGACTTTCTTACGGCGCATTCAGCTTTGATCGACCGTTCTGCCGGTACCCTTTGTCGCGAACTTCTTCTACTCAGAACTGCCAAACAACTCTAGTACGACTGCCTTTGTCCGCCTGACGCCTAAAGCCTTGAATTTCGTCAATTTGCCATCATCTTTTCCTATGCCTGATGGCATCTTCTCCTATGCCTGATGATTACGTCGCCACACCTGATCCTAATGTCCTTTTGATGCGCAATATCACTTTGCTCACTCCGTCGTCACCATAGCCGATAACCGGACAGGCCTCCCCTCGTCAATTTTGGTCTGAAAAAGGAAGTTCTACCCCAAAGCATATCGGGAGCAACGCTACGTGCTAAAGGAGATGACCACGTCACGATGTTTTCAGTAGACGTCTGCTCAGATTCCTCACTATATCCACAGGATGCTATTTGCCCTGACATAACATTTCGGCCCATGATTGCTGCGGACCCGTTGCCTGAACAAGCAGCAGCTCTGTGTCACCGTTTGGTTTCCTCCTGCAACATCTTCGACCTCAACAATCGCCAATTGGCCCAGACTTCGATTGTTAAGCATCACTTAAATACTGGTGATGACAGTCCTATTCATCGCTGGCCATATCGAGTTTCTGCTTAAGAGAGTAAGTTTATTCAAGATGAAGTGAACAAGATGGGGGTTGCCAAAGGCATTGTTGAACCTTCGTCATGCCATTGGGCGTTACCCGTGGTGCTTGTTCAAAAGAAAGATGGCACATGCTGTTTCTACGTAGAATATAGTCATCTAAACCACATTACCAAGAAAGACATCTACCCCTTGCCTCGCATTGACGACGCCCTCGAATGTCTCCACGGTGCCAACTACTTTTCATCAATAAACCTTCGGTCTAGTTATTGACCAGTTTCTGTGGATAAAAAGGACCAAGAGAAGGCCGCGTTCGTCACCCTTGATGGTCTATATCAATTCAAAGTTAAGCCCTCGGTCTATGCAACGCCCCAGCAACGTTCGAATGTATGATGGATTCTGATTAAAGGGTTCAAATTGTCAACACGCCTCTGCTACCTACACGACGTTCTTGTAATTTCGCCTAAATTTGTGACAAACCTTGAGCCCTTCTCAGTTGTTCTTCAATTCTTCCGCGAGGCTGGGCTCCAACTAAAGACGTCGAAATGTCACTTCGGTCGTCAGCAGATTACAGTGCTGGGCCACCTCGTCGACGCTTTCGCTATTCAACAAGACCGGGAAAAGATCATGCTGTCACGTTTTTTCCTGTACCTCGGTATGCCAAAGACGTCTGAAGTTTGTAAAACTCTGCTTCTACTTCCCACGCTTCGTTAAACACTTCCCAGCAACTCCCCGAGCACTAACACATCATCTGAAGAAGGACGTGGCTTTTACATGGGGCCCTGCTCAAACAGACGCATTTGCCCACATCACCAACATTCTCACCATGATCATCATCGTCATTAGCCTGGTTACGCCCACTGCAGGGAAAAGGCCTCTCCCATACTTCTTCAACTACTCCGGCGGTGTACTAATTGTGGCCGTGTCCTGCCTGCAAATTTCTTAAACTCATCCGCCCACCGAACTTCCTGCCGCCCCCGGCTACGCTTCCCTTCCCTTGGAATCGAGTAGTAACCCCTAATAGCCATCGGTTATCTTCCCTCCTCATTTCATGTCCTGCCCATGCCAGACTCTTTTTCATGATTTCAACTAAGATGTCATTAATTCGCGTTTGTTCTCTCACCCAATCTGTTCTTTTCTAATCTCTTAACATTACACCCATCATTCTTCTTTCCATATCTCGTCTCGTCGTCTTCAATTTAAAAAAAACCCTTTTCGTAAGCCTCCAGGTTTCTGCCCCGGACGTGAGTACTGGTAAGACACAACTGTTATACAATTTTCTATTGAGGGATAATGGCAACCTGCTGTTCATTATCTTAGAATGCCTGCCAAACGCTCCCCAGCCCATTCTTATTCTTCTGATTATTTCAGTCTCACGATCCGGATCCGCGGTCACTACCTGCCCTATGTGGTTGTATTCCCTTACCACTTCCAGTGCCTCGCTACCTATCGTAAACTGCTGTATCGTAACGAGACTCTTAAACATTATTTTAGTTTTCTGCAAGTTAATTTTTAGACCCACCCATCTGCTTTGCCTCTCCAGGTCATTGAGCATGCATTGCAATAGGTCCCCTGAGTTACTAAGCAAGGCAATATCATCAGCGAATCGCAAGTTACTAAGGTATTCTCCATTAACTCTTATCTCCAATTCTTCCCAATCCAGGTCTCGGAATACCTCCTGTAAACACGCTGTCAATAGCATTGGAGTGATCGTGTCTCCCAGCCTGACGCCTTTCTTTATTGGGATTTTGTTGCTTTCTTTATGGAGGACCATGGTGGCTGTGGAGCCGCTATAGATAGTTTTCAGTATTTTTACATACGGCTCGTCTACACCCTGATTACGCAATGCCTCCATGACTGCTGAGGTTTCGACTCAATCAAACGCTTTCCCGTAATCAATGAAAGCTATATATAAGGGTTGCTTATATTCCCCACATATCTCTATTACTTGATTGATAGTGTGAATATGGTCTATTGTTGAGTAGCCTTTACGGAATCCTGCCTGGTCATTTGGTTCACAGGAGTCAAAGGTGTTCCTGATTCTATTTGCGATTACCTTACTAAATAGTTTCTGGGCAACGGACAGTAAGCTGTTTGGTCTGTGATTTTTCTCATCTTTGGCGTCCCCTTTCTCATGGATGAGGATTATGTCAGCGTTCTTCAAAGATTCGGGTACGCTAGAAGTCATGAGGCATTGCGTATACACGGTGGCCAATTTTTCTAGAACAATCTGCCCACCATCCTTCAATACATCTCCTGTTACCTGATCTTTCCCGGCTGCCTTCCCCCTTTGCTAGCTCCCAATGCTTTCTTAACTTCTTCCGGCGTAACTTGTGGGATTTCAAATTCCTCTACATTGTTCTCTCTTCCATTATCGTCGTGGGTGAATCTGGCACTGTATATATCTCTATAGAACTCCTCAGCCGCTTGAACTATCTCATCCATATTAGTAATGATACTACCGGCTTTGTCTCTTAACGTATACGTCGGATTCTTGCCTCTTCCTGGTTTATTCTTCACTGCTTTTAGGCTTCCTCCGTTCCTGAGAGCATGTTCCATTCTATCCATATTATATTTCCTTATGTCTGTTGTCTTACGCTTGTTGAATAACTCGGAAAGTTCCGCCACTTCTATTCTAGCTGTAGGATTAGAGGCTTTCGTACATCGGCATTTCTTGATCAGATCTTTCGTCTCCAGCGATGGCTTACTGGTATCCCATCCAACGGAGTTACCACCGACTTCTATTGCAGACTCCTTAATGAGGACCATAAGCTTGTCATTCATTGTTTCTACACTAAAGTCCTCTTCCTCAGTTAAAGCCGAATACCTGTTCTGTAGCTTGATCCGGAATTCTTCGTTTTTCTCTCTTACCGCTAACTCATTGTTTGGGTGCTTATGTACCTGTTTCTCCCGTTCCCTCCTCAAGTCTAGGCTAATTCGAGTTCTTACCACCCTATGGTCATTGCAGCGCACCTTCCCGAGCACGTCCACATCTTGTACGATGCCAGGGTTAGCGCAGAGTACAAGGTCTATTTCATTTCTAATCTAGTTATTCGGGCTCCTCCCCGTCCACTTTCGGCTATCCTGCTTGCGGAAGAGGGTATTCATTATCCGCATATTACTCTGTTCTGCAAAGTCTACTAATACCTGCCCCCTGGTATTTCTAGTGCATATGCCATATTCCCCCACTGACTTGTCTCTAGCTTGCTTCTTGCCTACCTTGGCATTGAAGTCGCCCATCAGTATAGTGTATTTGGTTTTGACTTTACCCATCGCCCATTCCGCGTCATCATAGAAGCTTTCGACATCCTGGTGATCATGACTAGATGTAGGGGCGTAGACCTGTACGAACTTCAATTTCTACCTCTTATTAAGTTTCACAGAAAGACCTGCCACCCTCTCGTTAATTCTATAGAATTCCTGTAGGTTACCAGCTGTATTCTTATTTATCAGGAATCCGACTCCTAGTTCTCGTCACTCCGCTAAGCCCTGGTAGCACAGGACGTGCCCACTTTTTAGCACTGTATATGCTTCATTTGTCCTCCTAACTTCACTGAGCCCTATTATATCTCATTTACTGCCCTCTCATTCCTCGAATAGCACTGCTAGACTAGCCTCACTAGATAACGTTCTGGCGTTAAACGTTTCCAGGTTCAGATTCCAATGGCGGCCTCTCCGGATCCAGGGATTCATAGCACCCTCTGCTGCGTCACAGGTCTAACCGCCACCGTGGTCAGTTGTTTCGCAGCTGCTGGAGACTGAGGGCCAGGGTTTGATTGTTGTATTCATAGAGGAGGTTGTGGTCAAGTACTGTACCAGGGTGGTTAATCGTGCTCTGGTGAGGGTGTGCGTTACCGGATCTGGTGACCGGGATCAGACCGCACTCCAGGCCTGTTTATGCAATTTGGTCAACACGCCGATTTTTTTTTATCCGGTGGAAAAGTGCGCGGCATCGGGATGCTAACCACGGTCCTCTTGCACGCGAGGCAGGTGCTCTACCTCTACGCCACCGCTCATTCTCACCACACAATCTTTATTGGCCCACTTTGACCTGTCCTCCCCTACACAGGTGCGTACCGATGCCAGTGGTCATGGTATCGGAGCCGCCTTAGCCCAGCGCCAACAGCGTCAGGATTGTGTTGTCGCCTACGCTAGCCGCCTCCTCACAGCAGTGGAGCGCAACTGTTCGATTACAGATCGTGAATGTCTGGCTCTCGTCTGGGTGGTTTCCAAAGTCCGTCCGTATTTGTTGGCATGCACTAATCTGTAATCATGGACCACCACGCACTCTGCTGGCTTTCGTCACTGAAGAATCCTGCCGGCCGGCTTAGTCACTGGGCTCTGTGGCTGCAAAAATACTCCTATGCAGTAGGGTACAAGCCACGCCTATTACATCAACACGCAGAGTACTTATCACGCTATGCAGTAGCCCAACCACCCGGCGACCCTATACCGACGCTTGCTTTTTCTCCGCTTCTAAGCTGCTACACGTTGCCGATGATCAATGCCGTGATGCCGCCTCACGCGCCATCATTGATGGCTTGGAATCTTCGCGTTCTGCTCCGTCCATTCACCTGTTTGTTCTCCACGATGGTGTATTATACCGCGACAATGTACGCCCCGGCGGTCCTGTCCTACTCCTTGTCATTCCTAAGCACCTTCGGTCAGCTGTTCTCCACGAACTACACAATTTAACAACGGCAGGTCACCTTGGATTCGCCCGCTACTACGACCGGATTCACGGACGCTTTTTTTGGGCAGGCCTTGCCCGCTCCCTCCTGAAATACGCTGCGGCCTGTGACAAATGCCAGCGCCGAAAACCACCGTGGACGCTCCCGGCCGGGTGCCTTCAACCACTCGACATTCCTTCGGAGCCGTTCTTTCGCGTTGACTTGAACTTACCTGGCCCGTTCCCTCTATCCTCGTCTGGCAACAAGTGGGTCGCTGTGGCGTCAGATTACGCCACGCGCTACGCCGTCACCAGAGGACTTCCAACAAGCTGCGACACAGATCTCGCCGATTTTCTTTTATGCGACGCGTTTCTGCAGCATGGTGCTCCACACCAACTTCTTTTTTACCGTGGTCGGACATTTCTTTATAAAGTCATCGCCGATATCCTACAGTCCTGCTCAACCATGCACAAACTGACTGCATCTTACCTTCCACAGATTAATGGTCTCATTGAGCGTCAGAGTCGCACCCTAACAGACATGCTTGCAAAGTATGTCTCGTCCGACAACAATGGTTGGGACCTTGCCCCTACCCTATGTCACCTTTGTATATAATTGTTCGCGTCACGACACTTGGTTATTTCCCGTTCTTTCTGTTGTTCGGCTGAGAACCCACATCGCCACTGGGGGTATCCCTTCCATCCGCCGCAGCCGAGACCAGTGAGCATGCACTTGACGCCATCACCAGGGCAGTCCAAGACCTGAATTTTTGAATGAGTACAAAGAAACTTGAGATTCTAGAGACGTGGATAAATGATTACATAATGTGATCGTGGAGGAGAGAGAGAGAAACAACTTTTGTAGTGAGCCCTTAGTGACGGTTGGTGCGTGCTGGCTCCAGATGGGGTGGAACCTTCTTCTCAAGTCCCATATGTGTCCAGCAGTTCCTGGCGCCTAGCCGCCAGCGCGAGCTGAGTCGGTAGGTCGGAGCTGGACAACAAGGTCTCCCATCGCTCGGGGGGTTGGGGCTGGGCAGGGTGGGGGGTAGGGATGGTGGGGGGTTCTTGAGCTTAGTGCACTCTGCAAGGATGTGTGCTAGAGTGCCTTTTGACCATCTGCAAAAAGAGCATGAAGTGTCATGCTCTGTTGGAAACATCTTGTGCAAGAGCACGGGATGCGCTAGTGACCGCGCTTGCAAGCATCGCACGATTGTTTGCTGCATTCGGCTGAGTTGCGGATGCGGACGGGGAAGCCTACATCTGCCGCTTCTGTACATTTGCATGATTTCTTTGTAGCTTGTCACGGGGTGCGGTAGCCCTGCCTCGTCCTCGGCCCGGATTGACAGTTCTCGGGCACAGTGGTCGGCGAGTGTGTTGCCTTCCACTTGCGAGTCAGCCGGGACCCACACGAGCTCAACGGCCTGTCCCGGTGATTTGGATTTGGTGAGGATCGCTAGTGCCGCGGGAGAGATGTTCCCCTTGCGGTAGCTTGCGTAGGCGGTCTGGGAGTTTGTGACCACGGTCCTCACTCCCGGTTGTGCGTGTGCGAGGGCCACGGCCACTTCTTCTGCTTCGGCTCTATTCGTCGTCCGTATCGACGCGCCTGTGACCAGTTTATTGATGGTGGTGACGACCGCCGTTGCTCTGGTCCCGTGCTTGGGAAGCGAGGCGTCCGCGTAGAGGACCTCGGGGTCCTCTTCCAGCTGTCGAGCCAGTGCCTTGGCCCGCGCAGAGCGTCTCTCGTTGATCCTCCCCGGCTGCATGTTCCGAGGAGGGGCTTGGTCTTAATAATGTCTCTCCACGTTGTGGGGAGCGGCTCCGTTGTCGGTTGCTGTTCAATTTGCCATCCTATCTTGCGTACGACGGCCCGACCGTGCTCTGTCCGGCTCAGCCTTACTCTCTGGTGGGATAGGTGTGCTTCCACCAGCTCTTCCACCGTGTTGTGGGCACCCATTTCCAGCAGCTTCTGCGTTGCCGAGTAGACTGGGATACCCATGGCGAGTTTGACTGCTTTTCTTATCGTCGTGTTCAGCGTCTCGCGGTTCACCTTCGCAAGCTGGAGGTACGGGGCGGAGTACGTTACGCGTGACACGACGAATGCCTGCACCAGGCGCAGTGCGTCTTCTTTGATTCCTCTGTTACGGTTGGTGACTCTCCGGATCATGCTGAGGACTTGCTCTGATGTGGTCTTGATTTTGTTGACGGCTGCGTGCGCCTTGCCATCGCTGCGCAACAGCAGGCCCAGTATCCGGATCTGCTGCGTTGGTTTGATCTCTGTGCCGTCAATGGTGATGATTATGTTCGGCGGCGGCTCTTTCTTTGGTCTTCCGGGCTGTACCAGGAGCAGCTCCGATTTCTGTGGAGCGCAGCTCAGGCCGCAGGTCGTGGCATACTCGTGGACGGTCGTTGCCGCTCTCTGCAGGGCTTCCTCCGCCCAGGCATGGGACCCCGCGCGGTTCGTCTACACCGTTATATCGTCGGCATAGAACGCGTGGTCCACGCCCTCAATCTGATTGAGTAGTTCGGGCAGAGGCAGGAGTGCTAGGTTGAAAAGCAGAGGCGACAAGACAGACCCCTGTGGGGTACCCATGTCTCCGAGCTCCACAGGCTCTGACCGTTCATTTCCTATCCGGATAGTTGCTGTTCTATTTGTTAGGAAATCTTTAATATAGCTGTAGGTCTTGCGGCCACACCCCGTCTTCCGCAGGTTCTCGAGCACGCTGGCGTGGGACACGTTGTCGAAGGCCCCTTTGAGGTCCAAAGCCAGTATACCCCGGGGCGCGTGCCTCGTTGCTCTTTTAATCACTAGTTCGTGTAATTGGATCAGGACGTCTTGGGTGCTCAGGTGCTGGCGGAATCCATACAAGGTCGCCGGCATCTGATTTGTCTCGTCCAGGTGTGCTTGAAATCTTTTGAGAACCATGCGTTCCATGACCTTGCCCACACAGGACGTGAGCGAGACAGGGCGCATGTTATCGATCGTCAGAGGTTTGCCGGGTATAGGTATGAACCGTGCCTCGGCCTCTTTCCATTCTGCGGGCAACTTCGAGCTTTTCCAGGTTCTGTTGATGTGACCCAGGAGCCCACGTGCCGCCGCATCACTCATGTTCTTGAGCAGCTTGTATGTAATGGCGTCCGTTCCGGGTGCGCTCGTCTTATTACTCTCGTCTATGGCTGTTAATAACTCCGTGGTGGTGAACGGTTCATCCAATGCCAGATTTTCCGGTCCCCTGTACTCCTCGGGTATCGGAAATCGCCCTCTCTCCGTCTTGAGGTAGATCGCCTTGATGTCTTCAATGAGCCTTTGGCCGTTGCTATCGTAAGCGTTCAGAACTTTGGTGAGGTTGCGGTTGGTAGCGGTCTTGCTGCTCAACGGGTCGATCAGGTGTCTGAGTAGGCACCAGGTCTTGCGCGTCGACAGCTTTCCCTGCAGCCCGTCGCACGTACTCATCCAGTTCTCTCGGCACAGCTTGGTTGCGTATTCAGCGATCTGTTTGTTGAGGAGCGCGATGCGTTTGACGAGCTTCTTCTTTCGTCGTTGACGCTTCCATCTTCGCGTGAGCGAGTGCCGCGCCTCCCACATGTGTGCTAGTTTGGCGTCGACGAAGGGCGTCTGCATCGTTGTCACAACTTCTTGAGTAAATCTGTCGAGCGCGATCTTTTGTTCTCGCGCCCATTCTGCGTACGTTTGATGTCTGCCCTCCTCCGCGTTTTCTCTGGAGGTCTCGTTTTCTTTGTCCGTGTGCTTGCGCATTCGGTCCCAGTCGGTGATCCTGGCTTTGCCGAGGGCTGCCCGGTACTTTGGACCCTTTATCGTTACACTTATGATGCTGTGGTCAGAGCCCAGTAGCTACGTCTTCGTTCCGCCAGGCCACTTCTAGGGAGCCCGCCATCCACGACAGGTCCGGGGTGGTGTCCCTGTTGACGCTGTTTCCCTTTCGGGTGATGACGCCCGGTTCATTAAGGAGCGCCATTTCTTGGTCCTCCATTGTCTTTGCTAGAGCCTTGCCTCGTTTATATTGGTATTTGTAACCCCATGTAGTGTGAGGGGCGTTGAAGTCGCCTAGGACTAGGAGCGGCCTGTTCCCCGCCAACCTCTTCGCGTGGCTCACTGTTGCTTCAAAGTCGTACTGCCTTTGTGACGGCCTGCAGTATGCGCTCATCACAAACAGGTTTCCGGCACTGCCAGTAGTCCTTGTGTGAACCTCGACCAGCGTGTGTTCGCAGCCATTTTGCGCCGTGAGGTGCTGGGTGGCTGCTATGTTGGTGCGCACCAGTAACGCCGTCCCGCCTTCCGTCGGATCCGTGTAGGTCTGGGCCTGCCGTGTGTCTCTTGTAACGCGATCATATCCGGTTTCTTGTCGAGCCTATCTATGTGAAGTTGTAACTCGGCTTCCTTGGTGCGGATGCCCATGCAATTCTATTGGTAAATGATCGTTGTTTCCCCCCCGCGGATTTGCTTTTTACTGTTCGGCGTCTGCGCCATCTTCCTTTGACGTTTTGATGCGACCGCGCCTGTACGCGACGATTCCTTGACTTTATTGGCGCGTTCTTTCCTTAGCGCGGCGAACTTGTTCTTCACGGTTATCGTCGCTGTCTTCGCTGCCAGTCGTTCGTGCTTGACTGACAGGATCTTTATTTGACCATCGAAGACCTCTAACCTGGCATTCATATTGCCAAGATTCTCGTTAATTTGATTGATGGCTGCGAGTATCACTGCCAGTTTGCCCTCTTGCGGCGGTTGCTGTTGTTGATGTGACGTCTGCGGTGCCGCTGCTGCCGTCTTGCAGTCAGAGGTGGTTTCAGCGTCCATCGCTTCTTGAACATTCAATGCTTGTTGCATGGGCTGCGCCTCTCCTCTCCGCTCTTGGCAGGGCGAGAGGGGATCCCTCCGCGGCACCTTGCGTTTCTCGTTGGCGTCCTCGGGCGCCGTGCTCGTTTTGGTTATTTTAGTCACTGAGCTGCCGCTAGCTAGCGCATCTATTTTACTCATGAGTGCTCTGATCTGCACATTCTGTTCCTGAATCTGGGCGTTTTGCCTTTCGATTAGTCTTTTAAGTTCTGTACATTCGCCGCACTCTTGGCGTGTTGCGGCGTTTTGGTTAGAGGGGGGAGGTGGGGTATGGTTGAGGGCTGCGAACTCTCTGTCGTTCTCTAGAGCGACGGAAGACCTGTTGGTCCAGCCCACCTTTTTCTCGGCGAGTATCCCTCGTTGATTGAACTCGACCCGCGTTCTTGATCTGGTCCGGAACCTCGAACGGTATCCCCGGCGTCTTGCGCTCGAGCTACGACTGCCTCCTTTCCCCATCGTCTCCCAGCGGCGGCCCTCCTTGGAGCCAGCCGATGGCGCCTGGTCGGCCCTGTTCAGGCCCTCCCGGCAACGGGATCTCGATCGTTGACGGCTTTGGTGGCTGCCCTTGCGGGCCGGCGTTCTCGAACGGCTCCGCGAAGGGATGCTGCGTTGGGGTCGGCCTGCAGGACCTCTTTCTTCTTGGCTGCTGTCGTCGATGGCCTGGCGCCGCTCCCAGCGCCGGCGCCGCACCACGTACGGCGTGTTAAATTTTGCCTTACAGGCCCGGTCGGCGGTGAGATGTTTGCCGCCGCACAGGCCGCACTTGGGCACGCACGCATGCTCTTTGTCCGGGTTGGCTATACCGCACACCCGGCAGATGCGATTTTGGGGATTGGAGCACACGTCCATTCGGTGTCCGACGCGGCCGCACTGGTAGCAGACGTCGATGTGCTTGCGGTGCAGTGAACATTCAACGAGCAGGTTCCCGTAACCCACGTAATTGGGAACCTTGGATCCCTCGAAGGCGATCACCACGGACCTGGTCTTGCCAATCCGTTATGCCTGCAACGCCGTCGGGTTGTGCTTGTGCACCACTAGGTCTTGAATTTCTTGGGCGGTGTCCTCTAGCGGGATGCCCCGCATCGCTCCTTTAACTGTTCCGTGAGGCGCCGATTCGTAAGTGCTCACCTCGTGGGCCGTTCCTGGAATGTCGATGCGTTTCACCATGGCGTACTTGTCGGCGTGCTCCCTCTTCGAGGTACTCACGACGATTATGTTCTGTTGATGGTTTGGACAAATAATATCTTCTCTTGCTGCAATTGCATCGACTTGGGCCGCCCCAGTAATAGATCGGCTGATTTCGACCCGGGCCACATCGCTCACTTGAAGCCCGCCGCGTGGCCGCATTACAGTCTTCACGTCTTCGCGCGGGAGGTCTGGCATTCTCGCGCCCTTGAGCAGCTTGCCCTTGCTTACTCGCTTCATCCTGTGACGAAGGCTCTTGTCGGTGGTGTCATAGATGTCATCGCCACGTCTGTTGCTGACGTCAACTGCGGCTTCGGCGCCGTCTTGGCTTGCGTGGCTCCTTTGCTTCAACTTCTCGCTGGCGGTTTTCCACCCCTCGGCTCTCGTGAGCTGATCCGGCGAAATTTCTTCGTCATCGACCTCAATTCTCATAGCGGTCGACATATTGGGTCACTGTCCGCTTGCCAAATTAGCGATTGGTCGATAATTGGCTGCGGCTCGATGCGGCCTGAGAGTAGGCCTACCGCTTCCCTCAGCCGAAGCCGAGGCCGGTGGGCGCTCTTCGTGGGTCACAAAATCGGCTCTAATTACCGAACAAATGGACGCCTACCTCGGAATTGGGTATCCCGGTGGTCCACGTAGGTTCATACATCCGATCGATGCACTTTCATGAAGATCCGAGTTGAATAATCGGAGCAATTAGCGAAAATTGAGAGAGCTGACGTGGAACACGTTTATTCAGCAACGCAATGGCTTGTCATGGTGGAGGACGATGACGATGATTTACCACAGTTGTTTCAAACCTTAGGCAGTAAAAAATAATATTTAGTAAATTTGGTAGAGTTGGCGTTTAATAAAAGCTCTGGATCAATAGAATTGATAGAAAGTTTATTTGTTATTTGTTTGTGCAACAACAAAATTAGATGAAACCGAGACAAGTTATTCATAGTAAGGATGATGTTGCAAAGAAGAAGAGCACAGGCGTTGCCATTGCGAGGACAGTGAATAATGATCCGGAAAGCGTGATTTTGTAAGTGCTTATGGGATGACAGATGATACTGATAAGCATTTCCCAATGACATGATGCCATAACTGATAGGAGTATGAATAAGCGCGAAGTAAGGAGAAACAAGGGTCTGATGAGAAATATATGAGCTTACTTTAACAAATGCACGAATGCCAAATGCTGCCACCTTTCTAATATGAGCAGTATGGTTAAGGAACTTAAGGTTAGTGTTGAGGTGAACGCCAGGGAAAGACTGTTTATGATTGACACAAATGAAATGCGTGTCAATTGTGATACCTGGTAATGAAGGTAACTTCCGTTGAGGTCATTTAAAAACCATAAATTTAAAGTTTATCTGCCATAATAAATAAATTATTTTCATGGAACCGCATGCACACGCTACAAAGAACAATATTTAATTTGGCAGTGACAGCTTTATTACATGTATAAGCAAATGAAATACTCTCATCATCGGCATATAAAGCTCAGTGCACCCTGTTTATACTGTCAGGAAGATTATTGATGTAAAATCAAAGAAGTAATGGACCAAGTAATGAGCCTTGAGGCACCCTTTCGCTAATTGTTTTAGGCGCGGAGAAAGAGCCGGAAATTTATACTGTGTGCTTTATGTTCAGCCGGTAACATTTTAAGAACCTGCGGGATGGACCTAAAATAAATACCCTAAGCTTCAAGTTTGTTAGACATGCAGAGGTGATAAATTGTGCCAAATGCCTTTGTGAAGTAAAAAAAAAAAGCTGAGCGAGCTACGCATTCAGAATAATTTAGTAACTTAAGGAAAGCGGGGCAAGGTTAGCGGAACTTCAAGCTCGAAAACCTAATTGGCGTGGCTTTAGTAAATGAAATTTTTGCAAGTATTTCTTAGGACGAATTATAAATAATGTTTTCATAACTTTACTAAGAGAAGAGAGAATGCAGACGGGATGGTATATGGAAACTGACAGTCTATTGCCCTTTTTAAATATCGAAGAACGTTACCTACTTTAAGAGAATCATGCGAAATGTTTTTGTTGAACGCAATATTTATAATTACAGGAATGGGTTCACAAATGACATCGACTACAATGTTTAAGTGCCGTGATGAAATTTTATCTATACCAGGGCTGGTCTCTGTGATTCTTTATTGTTGTCGAGACATCAACAGGGGTTACGGGAAAAAGGAAAAAACGGACTGGTTACAACGATTTAGGTTACACTGTGAAGTTCTATGTCTTTGTGTGAATATATAAAAGAAAGTAGTCACTAAAAGCGTCAGCAACACTGGGAAGGCTATCATGTGTAATACCATTACATATTACTTTCTGCAAAGATGAAACCTGGGGCAATCTATTTAGGAAATGCTTTAAGAGCTGCCATTGGTTTTTAGAACTGTTTCAGACATTAGATAGTTGATTTGCGTAATATGATTTTCTTAGCCTTTTTAGCAGACATGAAAGAGTGCTAGAGTATTTGTGATAGCGCAAAGTTAAAGTAGCGTTAAATGTTTGCCTTTTAACTCTTCTGAAGAGGTTATATTTCTTCCTCATACTTTCTATTAATCCCTGCGATAACCACGGATTGTTGGGATTTCGGTTTCTCTTCTTAAACTTTATTGTTGTGTTGCAGTGGTCCACGGCTTAGAGAAAAAGCTTGAAGGTCTTGAAGAGAAAACTTGAAGGCCTTATCTGCATCACATAACGATTTAACGGTAGACTAATCAAATGTAGTTATGAAATTAAAGAACGATTCCTAGTGGAATCTGTCTCGCATACTCCGGCTGTTCTCAGGCAAGAGATGGCGAATTGAGGCCGCCCGTCTGTCTGTCCCATTCGTGATGCCGCTGTCAGCCAGGACCAGCCCAGCCCAACCACTGCTAACCTGTCCACCGGAAAACGCCGGACAATATGCCGATTTGTTTCAATTGCTCGCGTATTAGACATATCGCTCGTCATTGCCGAAGCCGCTTGTCATCGCCCCCTCGGTGGAGCTCCCCGTCCGACCGTCAAGAGCGACGTGATTCCCGCTTCCCTCTGCGTCCTTCATCTACGAATACCGACAACGTACCTACGACCTTCCGAATCAGCTGGTCACCATCATCCCTACGTCGTCGGTCTCGTTCGCCGCAGGCACACCGTTCTTCTTCCCCCACCCGCGTTCGTGCGTTGCTTTATGACCACATTGCCTACCCTTGGAAGTATATTAGACGTTGAGTTGGATGGAGCCCCAGCCACGTGCCTCGTCGATGTCAGTGCACAGATGTCTGTAATGAGTGCCGCCTTTGGCAATATACTCATAACGGCCATCACGCCATCCGTACCATGCACAGGCATGTGAGAACGCTATGAAACCACCGTCTTATTTGTTGTGTTAGAGCGCTGTCCGCATGATCTGATTTTGGGACTAGACTTTCTTTCGACCCATTCTGCCGCAATCAACTGCGCTGAAGACGTCGTGCAGTTGGGACTTCCTTCTGACAGCAGCTTTGTTTCTGATGAACATCATGCGTCCCGGTGTTCTGCCGAATTCGCCCGGTCGTCGCCTCAAGCCGCAACTACTGTACATTTTAATACGCGACCAAATGTTCCTGATGGCGACTACATCGTCTCTCCGCTTGTCGACGCTATGCTACAGCATGGCGTCGTGCTCCCAAGTGCGGCACCAAGTACGACGCCCAAGTCACCACTGCCGATAATTATACTTGGCTTGCCGTTCTTAACTATGGGTCTGTTGCACATGTTCTTCCGGTAACATGACAGTGGCCCTGTCTGATACCTGTGTACGAGTACGAGATATCCCCATTCACGCCCAGTGTTTCAGCTTTTGTCAGCCCTATCATCGCGTGTTCCCGTTCGGCTTCGTCACCCTACCGCGACGTCCATAAAATAATCACCACCGACCTGTCGCCAGCTCAAACCGAAGACCGCAGGCACATATTCTTTTGTTACCACGATTAGTGATATTGCCATGATTGATATAACTTGCAAAATTGTTCTGTACGCGGATAACTGCGCTGTATTTGCTAGTGTAAAGGACATCGAAACAATAACACCGAGAGTGGGGAATTCCTGCCACCACTTAAAAGAGTGGTGCCGAAAGAACAGCCACACATTAAACAAATCAAAAATAAAATGCGTGTTGTATCGGACCCAAAATAAAAAATGTAGCACTTGCAGACCGCGGTATTTTAGGACCCTGCCGTATCACAATCGAAAAATCCGTTAAGACCCTTGGCGTTACGTTCTCCGAACACAGGTCGTAGAATGACCATGATCGGCAATTATCCACAAAGCTCAGCAAAACGGTTGACATTCTAAACCGCAACCGGCACTTGCTGCCATGAAAGATAAAAAATTCCGTCATAATGCGCTCTTTTTCTTGCAGCTCTGTTACTGCGCACTAGTGTGGGCGAACACCACTGCAACTTACGTAAACCGAATTAAATTAAATTACCAAATTATCAAATTACCAAATGTGCCTTATCTACAACAGACAGCACCTCTCTTTCAAAAACACGCGATAATGAAGGCTGAAAATGTATACATACACGGACTTTCGTGCAGTCACAAAAGTGCCGTCGAGGGAAGGGTTTTTATGTTTCCCGAACACGCTAATCTTGTATAACCTAACAATAAGTATCCTTTCTGCCACAGATCGCCATGGCACATAACCTTTCTCGCGCGCGACCCATGGAACAGAACGAATTTCGCGCACATTACCCTCAACACTAAATCACATGAATCAAATACTCATCGACGGTTTAACCCTCTCATAAAATTATTTTTGAATTTTCCATGTGATCGACTTGATCAACACGAAGTTATCTTTTTTTTTTTTTTTTAGAACGAACGTACTGATGGGACTTGAAAAAAATTTCCTGCTGTACAATTTTTCAAACGTTTCCTTGTGCGAACTTGTAAAAACATCGTTTATTTTGCTACCTTCTTCCAGCGATTCGTGTTTGTTTGCCTGCACGCTTGTTTTTTTCAACGGAGTGAGCGGAGCCTGGTGCCATGTTTTCTGGTATTCCTTTTGTGCTTGGCGTTTGAGTTTCGGCAGTTTCTGTATTTCTCCTTTTACCCTATTATTATTACACTGGCCAAACGCAAGCCTCGTGCATGTTTATTCGATATGCTCAAATCAATGCTTATAATCAACTATTGCCACTGGAATATATTTTATGCTTACTTAGGTTCTAACTGTATTTTTCTAGAACTTTTCTACCGTGTACAAGAATTTTCTTCCTCTCTTTGTCTCCTCCTCATGCTACCACTGCTGTGTACGGGTGGCTGAGCTTCGTCAAGCTGCGAAAGTGCAGCTTTTTTCTCCAACTAGCTTTTTCTTCGCTGTACATAGCGCGAAAAAGAAGCTTCCTTGATTGATTGATATTCTTTATTTTGACGACCGCCCGCTCGACCAGAGAGCCGTAGTCACTAATCGGATTCACACCGACCGCGCAAGTCCCGTCCATCGCCGCCCCTACCCCGTGTATGCTGCAGAGCGCAACATCATTCAAAGCGTAGTCGCGCAGATGCAAGAACATCATCGAGCATTCCGATAGACCATGGGCCTCACCAGTCATCGTGGTCAAGAAAAAAGACACCCTGAGATATTGTGTTGATTATCATCATCTGAACCAGATCGCCAAAGAGGACGTCTATCCGTTGCCTTGTATCGATGATGCACTTCACTGTCTACATGGCGCAAAATATGTTTCATCGATTGATTTCCGCTCGGGCTACTGGCATGTCGGCGTTCATGTGAAGGATCACGAGAAAACGCCGTTTATTACGCCTTATGGGCTTTTGCACTTCAGAGTCATGCCTTTCGGGCTTTGCAATGCCGCAGCAACGTTCAAAATAATGATGGTCAGCCTTCTCTGAGGCTTACAGTGAACCATCTTTCTGTGTTATCTCGATGACATCATCATTTTTGCTTCAACATTTGAGACCCACATGAAGCGTCTCACGACCGCGCTTGCTTTGTTTCGCACTGCGAGACTTTACCTCAATTCCACGAAGTGTCACTTTGGTCGTCCTGCATTAACCGCTCCATGGCACCTTGTAAATGCCAACTGAATTCAACTTGACCCGGCCATAGTCTGAGCTGTGAAGGACATTGCCATGCTCCCTTAAGGACGTCCGCATATGCGTAAGCTTATGCTGTTACTTTCGTCGCTTTGTGCAAAAATTTGCTGATCTTGCTCGCCCTCTCACCGAGCTTTTCAAGAACGACGTCACTTTAGCGTGAAGACCACGGCAGGCCAAAACCTTGACGAGCTCCCCAATTTTAGCCCATTTTGACCCTTCAGTACCCACTGAAATCCGTACAGATGCCAATGTTCCCGGCATTGGCGTTGTTCTTGCCTAGATTCTGTGGGGTCGAAAGTGTCTTATCGCTTTTGCAAGCCGTCTTCTGCCACGGCCGAGTGCAACTATTACATCATGTGTTGAGAGGGCCTAACGCTGATTTGGGTTACAGCGAAGTTTCACCCATAGCTATTTGGTCACCATTTCCGTGTAATTATTGACCACTACGCACTCAGCTGGCTCTCCTCGTTGAAGGACCCTACAGGGCGTCTTGGATGTTGGGCATTTTGTTTGCAAGAGTACACTTTGCAGTATACAAATCCGGTCGTTTACATCGCGACGACGACTGCTTGTCCAATCACCCTGTGGACCCACCGGAAGCCGCAGACGTTGAATCCGACACCAGCGTTATGTCCATCTCAGGTTTTATCGACATTGGTGATGAGTAGCGCCATGATCCGTTTCTGTGAACCATCACAAATCGGTTAAGCTCGCCAGCTCCTGATCCTATCTGTCGTTTCTTCTGTATTTCCGATGGAGTCCTGTACACGTGCAACTTGCGCCCTGATAGTGCTGACCTACTGCTGGCCATACCGGGGCACCTTCAACGCACCGTGCTTCAGCAACTTTATGAAGCACGGTGCGTTCGATCTCGGTCTTACTCGCACCTTTTACCAATTCCTGCGCCGTTTTTTCTGGCCCGAGCTCTAGCTCCCTGTGCACCGGTATTTGACTGCTTGCGACCTGTGCCAACGCCGGAAGCCCACTTCCATGGCTCCATCTGGGCTTTTACCACCCATCGATATTCCTACTGCGCCATTCTTTCGCTTGGTACTGCACGTACTAGGCCCTTTCCTTTTTTCAACTAAGGGCAACAAGTGGGTTGCGGTTAAAATCGATTACACCGTGCGCTTCGCCATTACAGGAGCTCTGCCTACATGTTGGGCCACTGATATCGCGGATTTCCTCCTACACAGCGTCACCCTGTACCAGGATGCTCCACCGCAGCTCCTCACCGATCGCGAGCGCTACCTGTTAAAGATTATTGATGATATTCTCGGTCTATACCCTACTGAGCATCGCATACCCACTCCTTACCTTTCACCGACGAATTGCCTCACCGAGCGACTGACCAGAACGCTTGCCAACATGCTAGATATGTACGTTTCTCCAAACCACTGCGACTGGGATGTTGCTCTGCCGTGTGTCACCTTCGCGTAAAATTCGTCCCGCCATGACACTGCAAGTTACTCACCGTTTTATCTACTGCTTGGCCGTCAGCTCGTTTGGCCCCTGGACACTATACTTCCACAAATCACACCCCGCTTATGCACACGATGCATTTTCTATGGCAGCACAGACTAGTCAGAATGCCCAGACTAGCCTCACTGATTTCCAGGCTTCCCAGACGTCCCGGTACGATACACACCATACGGACGTACTGTATTTACCAGGCTCCCTCTTGCTCCGGTGGTCATCATCTTGTCGTGTGGGCCTGTCGGAAAAAACTTCTGTCGCGATATTCTGGCCTCTATCGAATCCTGGGACAGCTTTCGGTCGTTGCGTACGAGATTGCTCCCGAAGCGCCAGGCCCGTCATTCCTACAACCAAGAACCGAGGTTGTTCATGTCCCCTGTTTAAATACCAACGTGCGTGCCTTTGCTGGGTCATATTCGCTTGCGCGGGGTCCGCAGTCGAAACCCGGCCGCGCAGTGTCGCGATGCATAATAGGACGTGCAGACAAGAGACGATGGCGATGAAGTGTAGTTATTGCGGGGTGCTTCCGCCGCCATGTTCTGGTGTCAGCTGGTGCCTTCAGCATTCGCCGTTCATAAACAACATTTGTGCTTGTCTCCGCCTCGCAACGATACTATTAATTTACCCATCGGTACTAGTTCTAGCATTAAACTATTTGCTAATCAATGCGTGCTCTATCGTTTAATTAATAAACCATGGGACCTTTCTACATTGCAATCCGACATTGACCCCATTTGTAACTGCTGCGGCAAGTGGCCTATGAAGCTAAATAGTTCAAAATTAAAGGTCGTGAGAGTGATGCATCAAAATAAAGCTAATGACAACTGTGCTTATATCCTTAACTCCGCGTCAGACCCCGTTACTCGCTACCGCTATCTTGGCGTACATGTAACTCACAACCTATCATCGAATATACACGTCAAGCATGTCATTACCAACGCTAATCGCATGCTTGGATTTCTATGCCGAAATTTTTCATCTGTGCCCTCCACTTTAAAGATAAAATTGTCCGAAACTCTAGTTAGATCAAAATTACAATATACTTGCTCTACATGGGATCAATCTCGCTCAGCATAATTCAGCCCCCTTGAATACGCTCAGAAGAGCGCTGCCTGATATGTTATTTATATTTATTTTCGCCACGCCAGCGTTTCTTTAATGAAAGCTAATTTGTGTCTACCGACTCTTAGGTCACGCCGCAAGTGCTTCCACTTAAACCTTTATCACAAAATGTTTAACACTAACCAAACACTTAACGACCTTTTCTTCCCCCAGATTAGGTGTCCTCACGGATCGACCATAAGCTCAAGGTTAAAATTGCGTTATGCCACAATAATGTCATGCCTCTTTTTTCCAGCAGTGACTGGTACCACCATCGAATGCAATCGAAGTCCCTGGCGCCTTCAAAGGTGTGATTGACAATTTATTGTTACAACGCTACTGCCTGTAATACCCTCGAGCCTGTAGAGTATGAAAATAGATAAAATAAAAAAATACGGAGGTGAACATACGAAGTACCTTGGTAAGCACAGCGAAAGGCGCAAAGCAAGAACCTCATTCGCACAGGTACCACGAGAGTTCTGCATTACCTTTTGTAAAGAAAGTGGCGTCCCCCACAAAAACATATAAAAAAATGATCATATTTCTCAAAACCACTTTCGCAGCCTAACTGTAATTAACGCAATGTAGTACTGCAAGGTAGCAATTTAATCAAAATTTTCGCCTATATGTACAATGTAAGTTCGTGTCGTACTTGTCACGTGTCTTCACTGAAAAAGCATAATCCTGCGCAAAAAGCACAGGAAAATACCTCACAAAACGGCCCCAGGCTCAAAAAATAGATTGCAATATTAGGGGGTGTGAAAAGCGCTTTACTGTTGGCACAAAACAAGATAAGGAATTTTCTCACGGCTGTATGGCAAATTGACAAGCATGTCAGTTCACCTAAAGCCATGAATAGTTATTTTCCATGCAATAGTTAGGATTGCTATAAAAGCGACCGGATGCTGCAAAAATTCTATGAACAGAACATCACGAAGCAAGAATATGCGTACGTACAAGAAATGAAGCTGCCACTTTCCGTTCCTGCAAAAAAAGAAATGTCCCGCTTGGTATACTACATGTACAAAGATACGAATAAGCTCTACATCAAATAAAAATAATAAGTCAAAGGAGTGGTTATATTAGTATGATCTCAGAACTAACCACGACATTCTGCAAAGTGGACGGCAGAATGATTCTAAACGTTAAAATTGCAAAAAATATTCAGGACTAAAAATCTCACTGAGCGGCTCCAGCATGCATCTAGCGTAGAAGTCACATTACAACCTGAGAACAGCAGTTAAAATGACAATACTCGCATCTAAAAATAGTGTATACTCGTAATATTCCTATAACATAATTTTTTGCTATGCAGCGTGTCCCACATAACTTAACCAACTGTTAAAATAGGCAAATTCCAAGTAGCTGGACAGAACCAAGGTAGCGCCGTTTGCCCTCGCCAAGAGATACACATACCTTTTTCATTGTGCCTAATTAGGTAATTAGTTTTGCTGTTTATTCAACTTCTCAAGTACTGAATTTAGATGAGAAATGTCAACGAGAAAATTGTTGAGCAATGAATAACTTCCGATAAAGCTTTCTGTTGCTTAATGCGTGCTACATAAAACCGTTTTTGTGTACGTGAAAATTAACTTATGGGGTTTTACGTTCCAAAGGCACCCTCTGATTACGAAGCACGCCGTAGTGGAGGACTCCAGAAGTTTCAACCACCTGAGGTTCTTTAACGTGCACCTAAATCTAAGTACACTGGTCTTTTCGCATTTCGCCCGCATCGACATGCGGCCCCCGTGGCCGGAATTCTTTGTGTACGTGAAAGAAGCCCGCAAATACACTCAAAATCGCCGTACGAGTGGCAGGTTGATGCACATAGCACTTTCATGTAGAAAATGCACTTTTATATAGCAGGTACTGAGCAATAAAAAGCTGTATCTGTAGTTTTTCATGTTGCTCTACAACTTTCTCATTACAAATTTCATCTCAATATATTATTCGGGAAGCTTAACAATTAATTACTACTAATGATCTAATTAGGCTCAATGAAAAAGAATAATCTGAGGATCTCCAAGCAGAGGCAAACAACATTACCTTGGTTCTGTTCAGCTACGTGGAATTTGCAAATGTTTAATGTTTGGCTCAAGGTACGTGGGACAGCCCGTATATTATGGTGTTTTCCGGGGTTCAATATTTGTTAGGAATTCACCGCACTCTACTTCTCTTGGTAGCATTGATCTGTCAGTGAAAGCGATTAACATACAGTTGGTAAAGCCGCAGCTAGTATTTAGCCGATATGAAGTAATCATACACACTTCAGTGCATAGGCTAAGGCGTAATCTTTGCAGTTATGTAAAGAATCCGTTCAGCTCAGACAAAAAGAAGATGACAGAACTCATGCCACGATGACTGTCGATGGTAATTAGAATAGCAATAGCGCAATGCAGCCACAAATAATATTCCTTAAATGACCATTTATATAAAACGTGTAAACGTTTGTCGATTCTGAGACGTTCGTTGCTTAGACTGTATGCCGTATAATTCGATTTTGTCCTACTTTGGTATGGCGCTCGGTAAACAAAGTGACCAGAGCATGGAGACATGAGGACGACTCTATTACGCCTACGCAGTGACGATGGAATGGTCTAGAAGAAAGGATATCGAGAGAACAAGAAAAGCGGATAAGGAATACTGCATAAAGACAGTCAGATGTATAAAATTTTGACGATAGTGCAATGGTGACAACTTTTAGTAAGCGGCAGTAAATTCCAGCATGAAGCAGCCTTTTCCCGACACCTACACTCTAAAAACGGTTGCACCGTTTCGGGTGTATATTTGCCACACAAAAACGATCGTCATCTGTATTGCCGCATTCTCTTTCTTCAACGCCGCGAGTGCGGTACTTCCAAGTCACGAACGACACGAGTGTTATCAGGAACACAGCTTTAGCTATAGGAAAGTATCGAGCGCTGTGTTTTCAAGAAAGTAAACACAAACAACACCGGCGACGATTATTGTGTTGTGGAAGATAAGCACGCCAAAGGGAACAACTGTTTTTAGACTGTACAGGCAGTCCACAGAGCATCGCAATAAATCCAGAACTCGCCCAGTGTGACCACGTTCATTTCCAGTGACCCACCTGGACTTTTGGTGGCTGCCATTGCGCCCTGGTGTTTCCAGCATAAAAACAACAGGCTCAAACTTGAAGATAACTGTAAAACGTTTGTTTGTAGCAATATCAAATATATGGACGCTCGAGACGCATTTCCGCCGTCGCCGTCGCCATGAGGTTCCGTGTAAAATCCAAGTGCGATAACATCGTGGCAGCGCATCGTGTGGTTTAGGCGCGAGTAACAGCGTGCGATGTTGTGGAGGGTGGGGGCTCGACCTCGAGCGCGTGACAGAGGATAAGGCGCGCAGGAAGCGCGTCGCTTTTCATCGCATCCAAGTTAGTGAAAGGGGGCGGGGGGGTTCAACAACGGCAGCGATTGCGTATGGCGCGGCTAAACGCGACCACGTGGACACTACCTTCCAAGCGATATGCGATGCGGACAGATACCATGTACCAGGGGCTGATAGCTTTGTGCGCGCTGTGTTTTCGCCACTTAAGTGGCTTAGTGTATTTGTGCGAGCATGACAAAACGCGGGTTATTTAGCTAGTAAGCGAATGTGGCCGAGCTTATACGGCTGATGAAAATACTATTATTTGTATAGCTCAGTAATAATTTGCCATCGCAATCGATGTTTCACCTTTTCTTAGAAGCAGCAACTTTCTTTTATATCGTGAACTTAACAATGAACACCTGCACTCTTTCAGTATCATAGCGCCAAACACATAAACAAAGAAAATCTGTTCATTCAATTCAACAGTTCTTCGACGTAACACTGCTATAATAATGTGTTTAACAGTGCTATACTCATAATGTGACTGTGGACGTAAGCCGACGTTTGAGGGAAGGATGATTGTGCATGGTGCGTGTACAAGCATACATGCCACGCAAAACGCACATGCATACCATTGAAATATTGCAGACTGTTGCTATAAAATGGTATCACCCAGGTTCTGCGTTATGTGGCTATATGTTTTCATGGAACCAACGATGCATTATGGAAAGAAGTAAGCAATAGCATTACTTACACTGACATGTGTGCATAATACTCAGCAGTGCGGTAGGTGGCCTTCTTTTCTTGTTCAACATATTCAGACTTAAAGCACACAGCTCGATGTGGTCCCCATGGACTTGATGCCCGTAATAAGTGAACAGTTCGTCTGTTGTTTAGGAGCTAGAGAAAATAATATCGGTAATAGCGAGTTCCCTAATATTAACAAAAAAAAGACAGAAAATGGTAAGCTATTGTAATAGAGCACAAAACTACGGAATTTTTCTTTTTCATATCATGCAACATTGACGCAGGAAAAGATTAGACAAATAAAACTACCTGCTATGGTGGCCTACGGCTATGACGTTAGCTGCTAAGCGCGAGGTCACGCGATCAAATGCCGCATTTCGACGCGGATGAAATGCGAAAACCGTTGTGTATTGTTTGTACGTTAAGGAACCCAAAGTCGTGAAAACTATCACGGAGTTCCCCACTATGGCGCTCCTCGTCACGAAATTGTGGTTTTGAGTTACTTTATTTCCCATACATTTCAACGGAATCATATTGTGGCCTTCTGGGTTAAAGTTATTCGCAGTGAACTTGACTGACCCAAAAACAAACATCTAGGAAACAAAGTGAGTAAGCGGCCGTTTCAAGAAAAAGTAAATAAATAAAGCAATATACATCACGTGACAACCACATCAGTATGCAGATCAGAAAGAAATGCTGCATTTGAATAAATAGGAAACACGCAATCACCATACACAAGAAATTATAAAAGAAATGTGCTTGGAGCAGAAAAAAATATTTCGGCATCCTTAATGGTAAAACAGGCCGAAAACTTGAAATGTCAATTGAAAAGTACAGTGCAATTTACGCAAGAGTTCATGCACCTGACACTACGTACAGTAGGGGCATAAAATCAGTAAAAAATCAAAACAGATTGTTATGATTATACATAGTTTTGTAAGCTCATTAAGGATTTTACATTAGATCTTGCAAAACAAGGTTATTAAGTAAAGTCGGAAACGCATGTCAAAGCATTTGATGACAGTAATTAGTTCAGGAATGCGGAAACCTCTATTGTTCAGGTGGTCTCGTGTCATAAGGCGCAAAGTGTTTTGAAATGTAAACTGACGGAATTCATTCATTCATAAAGTCAACTCAGCTCAGCGCATTGGGCCGTTACATTAATGGATTGAACGTTTGTTCATTTAATCAAGTGATCTTACTCTTGAGAAGTTGAACGAAGATATGCAGACATCACATTACGCGGATACCTCTCTTAGTGACATTAAAAGCAATCACCATTTGCGCCTCTCTGGCGCAATAGAGTGAGGTGCATGATTTAGATGTCCACTTAGCCATTATTTTTGTTCGACATGACCGCTTAGAAATGAGACATAAACGAATTGGCGAGAGAGTAGTGTGGCAGCTCAAAATGCTTATCCGGAAACTGAACTCGAGTGCCATAAACCCATAATGATAATTTGTTTCTTGTTTTTTTGGCGTAGCTCTTGCTGATTTCCAGTAGGTCATGAATTAGATGTCCGTAATTTGCAATTGTGTGTATCCTAACTGAAAAATTATTCGGTGTCCTTCGGTTTTGATGGCTCTTTGCGAACATCTTTAGCGCAAGAGGGTTGATTTCATGAGGTTGTCTCTCAAACAGGTTGGTCATGGAAAGGTGTTGCCATAATACGCCCAGAACTTACGCCTTTCTTCAAGAGGAAAATTGGGATAACCATTCTGGTTAAAATTTTTACGCCAACAGCCACGGGCTGTTGGTTTATTGTTCAAATCTTGAATGTTGATTGTTCATGTGTGCAAAACACAGCACCAGTATGAATAAAAGAACCATTTAGAGGAACTAAGAGGCGATAAAAAGGGGGACTGGCTGAAGGCATGTATTGTGTGCGACGTAATTGCATTAAGTGGATAAGTTACACGGAGCAGGGGCTACACACAGTAGGGGCTATCTCTGAGTCGGCAGGATAGCCACGGCTGAAGATAGCATGTAGGGTGTTGGAACAAGGGGCCTGATTTCCTAAATAATGTGTGCCTTATACAAAGAAGTCTTCTAGCGGAGAGAAACATGACAGAGTGAATAAAATATTTCATCTTATACTGGCTTCTCTATGACTTCTCACACAACAGTCTTTGTTATACACAGCTTAAACAATTTAGCCTAGCTTTTCGCTGTCATATGTTTGCCAGGCCAATTTCACTGCTGAGCAAAGTGAGCGAACACCAAGGTGATTCTGTTGTTTTCAGATTTGCAATGGCAGCAGACACGGGCGGCACCTCGCAAAAGGGTAATAACCAATGAAGCTTTCAGCAATAATTCGACAATAACCCCGGTCCCAAGGCCCCGTGCTCATCACTGTTATCAGTCGGCTATAAAATTGACATGAATATGTCATTCAAGGAAAAGCTCTTATTCACAACTTTATCGATATATTGAATAATTCGTATGCGATTTAAAAACATGTTTTTAGAATTGTGGAACCATTTAAAGATACGAACAGGACTTGGATCTTGATATGTGAAGACTTCGTCGTAATTGGAATATTGTGCGTCGTCGTTAGCAGCATGTGATTCCATAATGAAGACGACGTACAAAACTGAAAATATAGTAATATTATTTAGTTTACGCGGGTGCTCATATGGGCATTATATCCAGTGCACATGCTCTCTCTCTGGGCGAGAGCAAGAACATTAGCCGTGAACTGTGCAGAAATGGTTACGAGTACATTATAGTGTTTCTGGAAATCTGAAAGTAGTCTAACGAATGTTGATTATGGAACAGTTAACAATACTCGAAGATCACCGCATGAGTCCGCTTTGTTCATTACTTGAAGCAGAATTATCTGAATAAATTTCACATTGTTACAAAAGCCCAGTTTAAGACAGAAAGTCAACACTTCTATGCGTGATCAGCCAGTTTGAAGAGTCCTGATTGAGTCTGAGTTCTGCAGGGCCTGTACAACTGTTCTGTGTTAAATATTTGACCATTTTATATAATGTACACGCTTATCATAAAAGTTTGTTTTAAGTACTAGACATACGGCAAACGTGTACAGTTACATAAAATAATACCCGCTTTATAGTCTCGACTACTTCAGCCTTAAATTTTTTCCTTATATAGGTATGATTCATGTATACTTTTCGATATCTATAAGGGGAACCAGACAGCACGGCATAACATTATTTAGGGATCAACAGCTTGACATAACTCCAGGGTCATGGCACACTCAGGACTACGAAAGAATGTCGAACAATTTGCAGACAAAATAAGTAAACACCTAATTCCCATTCCTGACATTCCCTGCATTGACCATCCTCCCAGCTCATGCTCAAAACACGTAAAGCTAACAAAGTCCTGCTAGCAGTTAGACATACCTACAAAACAGCATATAACATCCGTCACACCGAAAAATATGAGAACACAGACTTTATTCTTCACTGGACAAACTGCATCCTACTCATTCAGGTGTAGTCTCTACTGAGTCGCTACCAAGATTTTAAATCACCACCTGCGTAACAGGTCCTCTGGCACTGCAGTTTTTATGCTTGTTACAATCCCCCTAAGTCGACGTTCAGTTTACATTAGCGCGTGGTGAACAATCTTGTTGTAATTACCAATCCTAAGGCATTTCCTCTGCTCCACAGTGTGTCTATCTACAAGTCGATCCATTTGTGTCTATAACCGTATCCCACCTCTTTGGGTCACTGGGCACCGCATGGTCTAATGTGTATAGAAATGGGCTAAGGAAACCGGGCTCATAAACCAACCGCCAGACCCATTTGTGTAACTCTTTATGTGGTACTGGTTATGCGCCACCCATCAATAATCCCCTTTGAGGCTAACTTGGGTCTCTAGGTCTATTGGGGTTTTACTTCGTTTGAATGAACAAATAGTTTTAAATGCAGAGCGGAATCGGACTGATATGATTTACATTTAGAGAATCATGTCGGTACATATACTCCCGCACGCACCACACGCATACTTGGTAGAAGCGCTGTCAGTTGGCGCAGTGTGTCCATTGAGAAATGTGAGAGAAAACCCCGACCAGATACAAGCCTCCTACATGACGTGTTCCGGAATAGCAATACGGTGCGTCACTGCAATGCTTAAGTGTTAGTTGCATTACCGTCGACATTTATAACCAAATGAATTCTTACAGTATTTTTTTACTAGCCCATTCTTATACAAAAGAACTTATACAATGAATGTATTTGCCCTGCGCAAAAACATACCAATTATTGACGTCTTTCTTTTTGTAGTTCTACTATTTATCTTGCAGCCTAATACACGTGAGGCCTGTTGTTTGTGCACAAAGTGTATATTGAATAAAAGCCTCCGGGAATATGTGGTGACAATCATCGAGAAACAAATCGTAGTCGGGTCAGACGCTTGGGTGTGGTCATGCATTACTGAGGCAGTGGCGCTTTAATTAGTCCATTGCAGCGCAACTCCTCAAGATGTGCAGTGGATCTGCCAGCAGCTGGGTGAGGACAGAAGGAAAAAGTGACATGGAGCACTGCCCCATGGTCTTGAAGCAAGAGACTAAATGCAGGCGATGTCAGTGTCGCACCCACGCAGGCTATAATTCATATTTCCGGAAGTGGCATAAAATTAATAAAAATTGTAAGAACCGCACTCTACGGAAGTTTACTTTTCATTACTGAAGTTACTGCGCAGTCTTAAAGAGGCCCTGAACAGCTTTTTATAGAAGTCGAGAAATGCATTTGAAGCTAAAATACACTTGCTCAGTCAGCAATACCTACAGAAAGTGCTCGAATGCGTTTAGCAGAAGCGCAGGTACTGACAACTAAAGAGTGCTTATGGTCCCCTTCGCGGCACCACAGCTCATTCTTCAGTGTTGCTAAAGAGCGGAAAGCGAAAATAAGGCTGGCCAAAAACAAAGATGAATGCTGTCATTAAGCACAGCCTTCTAACTAGGTAACATTTCTAATATATGTATATATATATATATATATATATATATATATATATATATATATATATGCGTGCGTTCGCGTGTGTGTGTGTGTAATGAGAAATCTTTCAGGCCGTTGGCAGGTCGTTGATTCAGTAACGAAAGCGCTTTATTCATGGGAGGGAGCGATATAAGTACACTTGGAAATGGGTGACGTAGATGTCACGTGTTAGCAGTGGGGCGCTATCAGTATGAAAGCGTCATATGGCCACATCTCCCCTTTAATGATGAGAAGGTCTAGAAGTTTCATCTGGCAACGGGTATCAACAGGGTTCCCGACGCAATCTTGTGCTCCTGCGTAGCTGCTGTTGTCCAGGCTGGAGGTCGTCTTCTGAAGGCCTCTGCGTGGTTGATTCTGGCTCTGGTTGAGGTGCTGCCTCCCGCAGGTGCTCTCTTGTGCGACGGATTTCACGGCCGTCTTCGGTCTTCACAATCGTAGATCTCGGCGCTGCGGCTGGCCTTAGCACAATAGCTGGAGACCAGATTCTCTGGAGAGTGTCGTACGTCGTTACGCGTTGTCCCAGCTTCAGCGGGGATAGGTTCCTTGCGCTGCGGTCGTAGTGAATCTTTTGCCGACACCGTATCACCTGGAGACGGTCGTGGATACCCTTGCTGGGTATTTCCTCTGGCTCCAGGCGAGTTGTTGGCACCGGTAGGAGGGTCCGGGTCTGCCGCCCCTTGAGCTTCTGCACAGGAGACTTCAGAACCGTGTCCCTGGGGGTATTACGCCACTCAAGCAGAGCAATTTCAAAATCTTGTGTGCGAAAAGAGCACTTCTTGAGCAGCTTCTTAGCCTGCTGAGCAGCTCTTTCCGTCATGCCATTAGAACTCGGGTGATATGGACTTGACGTGACATGCACCATGTCTAGTTTTCCTTGAAAATCTGAAATCTGTGCTACTGAAGGGGGGGCCCCATTGTCACTATACAGTTTTTGTGGCAGCCCATGCACCGAAAAAACTTGTGCACACTAAGTCTTGAGCACATTAGACGTGCTGTGGCGAAGCTATCGGACTTCGAAGAAAAAGGAATAGAAATCAACCATGACGGCGAACTCCCGACCGCCATACTGAAATAGGTCCACGCCTATGGACTCCCATGACAGGGTCGGAACATCATGGATAAAAAGGCGCATTTTCTGGTTTCGTGGCTGGTGCATTTGGCATACCTTGCAGGCCTTGGAAAAGTGTTTAATATCTGCGGACATACTTGGGAAAAACATTACACAGCTGGCCCTCGCTTTCATCTTATCTGCTCCAGCATGCGCTGTGGGAAGGAGCTGCATGATCTCTGCCTGTTGAGATTTCGGTATAATTACCTTGTTGCTTCGGAAGAATAGCCCATCTTGTGCGTGAACTTCTTCTCTGTAGGTCCAGTATGGCCTTGCCGGCTCTGGAACTCCACCCTTGTGGTTCGACCTCGCCGTGTCTGCGTATTCACGAATGATGAGAAGTGCCGGATCCTCGTTTGTAGCATGCCGCAAGGTTTTCAAGCAGTGTTCCGAAGCTGAAACATAGTCAAGCACATTCACTTGAAACTGCTCGGTTTCTTCTCGCAGTGCCATCTTACTGGGAAACCGTGATAACGCGTCCCCTAGGAATAGCTCTTTACCCGGTTTGTGTTGCAAAGTTATTGCGTCACGCTGCGAGCTAAGGCACATTCGCTGCAAACGAAGCGGGTCCTGATGCAGGGGCTTGGTGAAGATCGGTATCAAAGGCTGGTGATCCGTTTCGACGATCACGTCTGCTTGGCCAAAAATGTAATCATGGAACTTTGTGCACCCATGTACTATCGCAAGCGTTTCTTTTTCAATCTGTGCATAACGCTGTTGTGCTTCTGCTAGACATCTGGACGAGAGGGCTACGGGATGGTCGTCTTGCATCAAAAAAGCCCCTACGCCCGACTGGCTAGCATCGACAGAAAGCGTGACTGCCTTGTTCCGGTAGAAATAGGAAAGCAACGGCGCTGTTATCAGTGCCTGGCGCAGTGCTTCAAAACTGGCCTGTTTTTCTGTCCAGACCCATGCGTTATCTTTTCGCAGTATTTCTCTTAGCGGTTCCGTCAAGACAAACATTTTGGAAATGAAACACTGTACATAGTTCACTGTGCCTAGAAAAATTTGCAGTTGCTTACTGGTCTGCGGCTTGGGTATTTCCAGAATGTCCTGAACAGGCTCCGGGCCAATGCGCAGGCCTTGCATACTGAGGATGTGTCCCAAGTAGTGAACCTCCGCCTGCAGGAAGGTGCATTTTTTCAGGTTAAGTCGCAGATTGTACTCATGGTAGTGCGTCAGTAACAGTGTCAGGTTGCAGTCATGCTCATGTTTTGTCTTGCCACATACTAGTGTATCATCCATTACAACTGCGACACCGGGTAGACCGTCTAACAAGCGATACATTGCAGCTTGAAAAATTTGTGGGGCTGAGGATATTCCAAAAAGCATTCGGAGCAAGCGATAGCGCCCGTATGGCGTACGCATAGTGCAGATTTTTGAACTTACTTCCGTTAGCTTAATCTGCCAAAATCCAAATGCTGCATCAAGCGTGGAAAAAAATCTTGCTCCGGACAGCCGCGGAACTATGTCTTCTAAAGTTGGCATGGGGTAATTTTTTCGAAGCGACTGTTTGTTCAGGGCGGTTGGATCGAGGCAAATACGCACTTTTTTCTTTTTTTTCCACGGTCACCATGTGGCTAGACGATTCAGTTGGTTCATTTACCTTTGTAATGATGCCCTGCTGCTCCATTCGCTGCAGTTCTACCAGAACTTTGTCTAGCAGTGCCACGGGGACCCTCCTAGCAGGCACGACGGTTCCCGCGCTGCCGAGTTTCAGCTTCATCGAGTACTCCACGCCTTTCAGCTGTCCTAGCCCACTGAAAACATCTGCGAAAGGCTGGGCTGGGGGATATAATTCTTCACTGGCGACTTTCTACATACGGTATATAAACACCAGGCGTTCTGCGACTGCCCTGCTGAGCGTGACTGGAACATCGTGCTTGACAACGAAAAATGGTTCTCGCATTTTTTGCTGTTAGCGTAAAGCAGAAGCTTGATTTTTGCTTGTGCCGTAGTCCTGTGACCAAAGCACGCTGTTAGAGTCACCTTGCAGGCTTCCTTTCCAGCTCGCTTTTGGAGATAACGCAACAAATTGCTCTTGTGTCCAGTTTGCACGTGAAAGGTTGGCCTTGGATGTAAACTGTTGCTTTACAATTATCAACTTCAAGCGATTTTATTGCTAGTCCCACAAGAAAAAAAATCGGCTGTCTCGGCCCGTGCCTCCCGCAGCTCCTTTCCTTCACGGCTGGCGTTATGCGTGGCACCAACTGATTTGCAAACCTGGGCAAAATGGTTCTGTGCGCCGCACTTCCTGCAATTATTTCCTCTCGATGGACAATTTCCACCAGGATGCATCCGGTAGCCGCACCTACTGCACAGCTTCCTTTCTCTCGCAACAGAGTTCACTATCGTAGTGTGCGCTCCGCCCGTTGCTGCGCTTATCTCTTGGATGTGCTGCTTTCCTTGATCTTCAATGCGGCATATTTCTACCATTTTTTTTTTGGTAAGAAGGCTTTTCCGCTAACAGCTTCTGCTGCAAACATTTGTCTCGGACACCTAGAACGATACGGCTGCGTAGCATGCTGTCTTCTAGAAGTCCAAATTCGCAGTTGTTGGCTAAAAGTTTGAATACGATCAACCAGTCATTAAATGGTTGGCCTTCTGTCTGGTCTCTTGAACCAAAGCGGAATTCGTGGAGGGTTAACTTGTTTGCGGGATCGTAGTAGTCCTCGAATTTCTTGATCAAAACTTCGACTTCATTTCTGTCCTCGTCCACCTCAAACTTGAACGTGCTGAATGCTTTCCTGCCTTCTTCGCCTATGCTCACGAGAAATGTTGCTGCCTGCACATCGGCTGGCTGCTTGGTCAATCGAGTAACAGTGGCAAACAGTTGGAACTCACTCTTCCATTTTCTCCAACCAAGCCAGGCGTCATCTGACGTATCCAGATGTTTCGGCGCCGGCAGTAGAGTCGATGGAACTGTTATTATTATTATTAAATTGTGGGGTTTAACGTGCCAAAACCACTTTGTGATTATGAGGCACGCCGTAGTGGGGGACTCCGGAAATTTCGACCACCTGGGGTTCTTTAACGTGCACCTAAATCTAAGTACACGGGTGTTTTCGCATTTCGCCCCCATCGAAATGCGGCCGCCGTGGCCGGGATTCGATCCCGCGACCTCGTGCTCAGCAGCCTAACACCATAGCCACTGAGCAACCACGGCGGGTTCGATGGAACTGGCAACGTCGTAGGTGGGGGCGGTGTCGTCGACATCTCAACTGGGAACCGCTGCCACCATGTTGGCAGGCCGTTGATCCGGTGACGAAAGCGCTTTATTCATGGGAGGGAGCGATATAAGTACACTTGGAAATTGGTGACGTAGACGTCACGCGTTAGCAGTCGGGGCGCTATCAGGATGACATCGTGATATGGCCACACAGGCTATCTTTCGAACGCAAAGAAATTGAGCGATGCTTTAAGGTAAACACAACGTGTCTTTTATTTCAACAGTCTTGACCGGTGGACCTATATTTATCAGGGTTTACAAGAAAATGGAAGTTGGGCACTGATAGTGAAGACAGCAGACCGGAGGCCCGGTTCCTGTCAGATGCATCAAACGAAAAGGGGCAGTTGTGACCGTGATTGACTTTTTCTCGTTCCTTTGGCAAATCAACAGCTACCTTAGTGGCAACGATGCAGGGCAAAAGGAAGGCGGAGTACAGATTACACAGGGCAAGGAGGTCAGTGAAAAGAAAGAGAAAAGAAGGAAGCAAAACAGGAGGAAGGAGACATAAGTAGGAGAGTGGAAGTTAAGCGGAGAGTAGCGGCAGCTAGGTTCCTGTTGATAACAGGCAATGAGGGAGAAAACAGTCGCTGCGCAGCACGAATGCGCGTGCCGCCGTTGTAGCGGGAGAGGGGGCAACTTGAATAGGGCGGCGGGAGGCACAATAGAGAAGGTGCCGGGAAGGAAGACAGAAGAGCAGGAACTTGTAGAAAGTAACAGACTGTCACAATACAGATACACAAGGCACGGCACATTCTGGAAACCTCGTGGTCCAGCTGAGGTGCGGAAAATTTCTTTTTTCTAAAAATAACATGCACATGGCGTTCGCAAAGCAAGTACGTCGCTGGGCTTACTTACCTAAAGCGCCAAGAAAAAGTCAATCACTTTTACAACATTCCCTTTCGGTTCAATGTATCTGAGAACGATGAACGACCGTGCACGCGGTCGGCTTCTTCACTACCAGTGCCCAACTGCCATTTTCTTTCATTATCATAATCATCAGCCTGGTTACGCCCACTGCAGGGTAAAGCCGTCTCCCATACTTCTCCAATTACCCCGGCATTGTACTAATTGTAGCCATGTTGTCCCTGCAAACTTCTTAATGTCATCCGCCCACCTAACTTTCTCCCGCCCCCTGCTACGCTTCCCTTCCCCTGGAATCCAGTCCGTAACCCTTAATGACCATCGGTTATCTTCCCTCCTCATTACATGTCCTGCCCATGCCCATTTCTTTTTCTTGATTTCAACCAAGATGTCATTAACTCGCGTTTGTTCCCTCACCCAATCTGCTGTTTTCTTATCCCTTAACGTAACACCCATCATTCTTCTTTCCATAGTTCGTTGCGTCGTCTTAAATTTAAGCACAACCGTTTTCGTAAGCCTCCAGGTTTCTGCCCAATACGTGAGTACTGGTAAGACACAGCTGTTATACACTTTTCTCTTGAGGGATAGTGGCAACCTGCTGTTCATGATTTGAGAATGCCTACCAAAGGCACCCCAGCCCATTCTTATTCGTCTGATTACTTCAGTCTCATGATCCGGATCCGCGGTCACTACCTGCCCTAAATAGATGTATTCCCTTACCACTTCCAGTGCCTCGTTACCTATCGTACACCGCTGTTCTCTTCCGAGACTGTTGAACATTACTTTAGTTTTCCGCAGATTCATTTTTAGACCCACCCTTCTGTTTTGCCTCTCCAGGTCAGTGAGCATGCATTGCAATTGGTCTCCTGAGTTATTAGGCAAGGCAATATCATCAGCAAATCGCAAGTTACTAAGGTATTCTTCATTAACTTTTATCCCCAATTCTTCCCACTCCAGGTCTCTGGATACCTCTTGTAAGCACGCTGTGAATAGTACTGGGAGATCGTATCTCCCTGCCTGACGCCTTTCTTTATTGGGATTTTGTTGCTTTCTTTATGGAGGACTACGGTGGCTGTGGAACCGCTATAGATATCTTCAGTATTTTTACATATGGCTCGTCTACACCCGTCTACGCCATTTTATTTAAACCCTGTTAAAGTTCCGGCCGCCGGTCGAAACTTTTGACAGTAAATACTTGTTCTGTTTACCGTGTAGCCTCGCTGAATATATATATATATATATATATATATATATACATATACATATATATATATATATATATATATATATATATATATATATATACATATACATATATATATATATATATATATCATCATATCATACGAAGCCAACAAACATTGACACCAAGGACAACATAGGGAAAATTACTTGTGCTTAATAAATGAAATAAAGAAACAAAGAAATAATGGAAATTAAAGTGGATCAAAAAACAACTTGCCGCAGGTGGGAACCGAACCCACAACCTTCGCATTTCGCGTGCGATGCTCTACCAATTGAGCTACCGCGGCGCTGTTTTCCCATCCACTTTCTTGGGTATTTATGTGTCCTAGTAGAACCCTGGGAGTGTTAGCCAGCGCCACCACACACAGACCTTGGCGGCGGACGTGGGACGTCCGCCGCCATATGATATGACTAATAAAATCGGGACCCTCGGTTAACCCCCTTTCTTCTCGTTTATATATATATATATATATATATATATATATATATATATATAATTATCTAAAGTGATCTACTTCTTCTGGTGTTGATAATATTAGCTCCAAGATATTAAAAAATACCATTTCTATATCCAGGAACATTCTGTACCATATATTCAAGCAGTCTTTGTCATCGGGACAGCTGCCCAATGAGTGCAATATGGCCAAAATCATACCGATAATAAAAACTGGGAATAAAAACTCTCCGGAAAATTACCATCCTAGAGTCCAACAATTTCGTTTTTCGCCATCCACATGGTTTCAAAAAAGTATTATCATGTGAGACACAGTTACTCGAAGTCACGACTGACCTGCACCTTAACATGAACAATAGCCAGCAGACCAATTGCATTTTCCTTGACTTTTCCAAAGCATTTGATCGTGTAGCTCATTGTCGCCTTATTTCAAAATTATCTTCATTTCGAATTGACTCCTTCACTCTATCATGGCTTCGTAATTTTCTTTCGAATCGTCAACAGTTCACAGTATTTAACAATATTGCTTCATCTCCTTCGTACGTTTCTTCTGGTTTGCCTCAGAGCAGCGTTTTGGGCCCTTTACTCTTCCTAATTTACATAAATGATTTGCCACTTAATGTTTCTTCTCGCTTACGTATTTTCGCTTACCACTGCATTATTTACAGATCAAATACCAGTACAGATGATCACCTGGCCCTACAAAATGATCTTAGCCTAATTCATAATTGGTGTCATACCTGGTTAATGGCTTTAAATGTATCGAAGTGTCAGGTAATTTCTTTTAGTCGTAAGCGTGACAACTCACATTTTTATACAACTTCAATATTACAGAATTGTTATATACAGTATTATATAAATATTGGGTGTTCATCTAACCGAAAACCTGTCTTGGACAGACCACATTGCAGCCCGTTTGCGCAAGAGCTTCAAGGACATTAGGTTACCTACGTCGTAAACTGGGTAATTCATCTTCCAACATCCGCAAATTGGCCTATCAGACAGTTGTTCGTCCACAGCTCGAGTATGCATCATCCATTTCGTCCCCACATCCTACCTACTTAATCGACATGCTTGAATCAGTCCAGAACGGAGCTGCACGTTTCCTTTCACGTAATTATAGCCACCACTCCAGCGTAACGCAATTGAACCTCAATCATTCCATCCAGCCTTTAGTTCTTCGCCGTAATATCGCTCTGTTATCATTGTTTCACAAATATGTTTTTATTGCCGCACAATTCACACTGCATATCCAGATCGCCTCGAACACGTCTGCCCGATTAAATAACCACTTAGGTTTGCGCGCATGTGCGGTACGACACATGCCTTTTAACTTTTCCGCACTCCCTACGGCCATTCGCTTGTGGAACAATCTGCCTGATCACATTACTTCCGAGTCAGATCAAGAAAAATTTCTTCATCTCCTACACAAGCATTTTTCATAATAGCACTTACCAATCACTTATATTTTCCTTACACTTGGCAATGTGCTTCGAACTTCTTGTGATGTTTTTTTTTGATGCATTGCTATCTCGCTCATATGAATTGCCATGTTATGCTGCGTCACGTTTTCACTTGTATGCCCTGTATATATTATTACGATATGATCGGTAAATACCCGAGAGACGAGCCGCCGTGAGAACGACGACGAAGTGGGTCTGTGCCCTTGGCGCGAGTGAATGTCGGCCTGGCGCTCTGGCTCCATTCTTGTGTAAATAGTCTGTAAATAGCCTCTTTTGTCTGTGTCTTTCTACACGTAACATTCTGGTGGAGGTCAGCGATCCCCGTCCTCGCCACGGAACGCCGGAGTGGTCGGTACGTCGAGCTTGTCACCATGCCTCCCGGTGACGAGCCCGCCTCTGCAACGGCTTCGGCTGGTCCGACTGCTCCCGTCGTCACGGTTGCCCAACATCGCGACCCTGGTGTGTTCTCTGGCCTGGAGGGACAGGACGTTGACGAATGGCTCAAGCTATATCAACATGCCAGCGCTAATAACAGGTGGGACCCAACCATTATGCTCACCAATGTCATCTTTTATCTTGGCGGCACGCCACGCGTGTGGTACCAGACGCATGACGAAGAGATCAGCAGTTGGGACTCTTTCAAAGAAAAGCTACGGGAACTGTTCGGCGACCCCATTGGCCGCAAGGTTGCCGCGAGAAAGGCTCTTGCGTCTCGCGTTCAGACATCTACAGAGCCGTACGTTTCCTACATCTTCCACGTCTTGGCTCTATGCCGCAAAGCTGACGATGCTATGTCTGAATCAGATAAAGTGTCACATGTCCTAAAAGGCATCGCCGACGACGCTTTCAATTTGCTTGTTTTCGGCAATGTCTCGACAATCGACGACATCATTAAAGAATGCCGTCGCCTTGAACAAGCCAAGAGCCGTCGTATCACACACCACATCACGCGGCTACCCAACACCGCTGCTACGTCGACATGTGAGGGTCGATCGCGTCAGGCCACCACCTGTGACGACGTCACCCGTATTGTTCGCCGCGAGCTTGAGGCCGCCTGTTCGCCGGCTTTCTCCACGACGCCTCCCGATTCGCCAGCAACCACGATTGCCATGATTCAGGCCGTAGTCCGACAAGAATTTGAGAACATGGGTCTGAACTCCGTGTGTTCAACATCTCAACCCAGCGTTCCCCAGTTCTCCACCGGCCCTCCTCGTCCCCGACAGTCCTTTTCCGCCACATCTCGCTGCAACCCGTCCGATTGGCGTACCCCTGATGACAGACCAATCTGCTTTCACTGCTGTCGCATCGGCCACGTCGCTCGTGACTGCCGCAACCGATGGCCTCCGCCTCCTCGGACATACGCCGCCACTTACTCCCGCACCTTTGGACCTTCTGTTCCCTATGCCACCCGCCGTGAACCCACTGCCGCTGATGCTCCTCTTCCGAACCTTCGCTACAGCCGCTCGCCCTCACCTCGACGCCGTCAGTCCCGTTCGCCCCAACCCCGCCGCTTCTCTTCGCCGCCTATCACCTCCCGGGCCCAGCCGGAAAACTAGGCACTGCAGCTTCTGGAGGTGAAGCTGCGTTGTCGACACTGCCCTCAAATCCTCTGCTCACGTTAAACACGAACCAAAACCTTCTTGACGTTGACGTTGATGGATATCCTGTCACGGCACTCATCGACACAGGGGCACATCTTTCTATAATGAGTGCTGCCTTCCGACGACGACTGAACAAGCTCCTCACCCCAGCGTCGCCACGCGTCGTCCGCGTTGCGGATGGTGGTACTGTGCCTATCATCGGCATGTGTACGGCACGTGTTAGCATCGCCGGCCGCCACAATCCTGTCCTCTTCACCGTGATTACTCATTGCCCCCACGACCTCATTCTCGGCCTCGATTTTCTCTCCGCGCATTCTGCTCTTATTGACTGCTCTGCCAGTACCCTTCGCCTTGAGTTACCGATTCTCGCAGAACCTTCTGACGCACCCCAGTGCCGCCTACACCCCACTGGCTTTATTTGCCTGCCGCCAAAATCAATAGCCTATATTGAACTCTTGTCTTCCCCACCAGTCCCTGATGGCGAGTACCTCGTCACTCCTCTGCGCGACATTCCACTACAGTATGACGTTACCGTGCCTCACAGTATACTTACTGTAACTGCGAACCGCACTTTCATGCCTATCTTTAACTTTGGATTGACGAAGCAAATTCTACCACAAGGTATTTGCCTTGCCAACGTTGATTGTCTCGGCGACCATCACGTGGCAAATTTATCAACCGATCCTTCTTGCGAGCTTAGCAGGCCTCTCGTGCCAGCCTCGACCGCCGATCCCAAGATACAGAAATTGGTTGCGACGGACCTGTCTTCTGCGCAGGCTGAAGACCTTTATCGAGTATTATCGACCTACAGAGATATTTTCGACTTCGACGATAGCCCTTTAGGCCAGACGCTCGCGGTCAAGCATCGGATTCTTACTGGCGATGCTACTCCTATTCACCGACGACCGTACCGAGTTTCTGCGTCGGAACGCCGTTATTCAAAGCGAAGTGAACAAAATGCTAGACAAAAACATCATTGAACCTTGTTCGAGTCCCTGGGCGTCACCTGTAGTGTTGGTTAAGAAGAAGGATGGCACGATGCGCTTCTGTGTAGACTACCGTCATCTGAACAACATTACTAAGAAAGACGTCTACCCGCTCCCACGTATAGACGGCGCCCTTGACTGCCTCCACGGTTCCAGCTATTTCTCTTCTATTGATCTTCGTTCTGGATACTGGCAGATTGCTGTTGATGATATGGACAGAGAAAAAAACCGCGTTCATCACACCTGATGGCCTATACCAATTTAAAGTAATGCCGTTTGGATTATGCAACGCCCCTGCCACCTTTGAGCGTATGATGGACTCCTCGCTCCGAGGTTTCAAATGGTCCACATGTCTCTGCTACCTCGACGACGTCATCGTCTTCTCACCCACGTTCGACACTCACCTTGAGCGTCTCACAGCTATACTTGATGTATTTCGAAAGGCGAAGCTGCAACTTAACTCGTCCAAATGTCGTTTCGGCCGCCGTCAAATTACTGTTCTGGGCCACCTCGCTGACGCTTCCGGAGTACAGCCTGATCCTGACAAAACTCGCGCTGTCCGAGACTATCCGGTTCCGAAGACAGCCGCCGACGTTCGAAGTTTTGTAGGGCTATGCTCGTACTTTCGTCGTTTTATTCAAGATTTTGCGGCAGTTGCTAGACCCCTCACTAATCTTTTGAAGAAAGGCGTACAGTTCTCGTGGGGTACTGCAGAAGCCGCCGCCTTCTCTCGTCTCGTTACTCTTCTCTCCTCACCACCCATCCTCGCCCACTTCGACCCTGATGCCCCTACAGAATTACGTACAGATGCCAGCGGTCATGGCGTAGGTGCCGTCTTAGCCGAGCGTCAGCGTGGCCAGGATCGCGTTATTGCTTATGCGAGCCGCCTCCTCACACCACCGGAGCGCAACTATTTCATTACGGAACGAGAATGCCTTGCTGTGGTCTGGGCGGTAGCGAAGTTCCGTCCTTACCTTTACGGTCGCCCTTTTTCCGTAGTCTCTGACCATCATGCTCTCTGCTGGCTCTCATCGCTAAGAGATCCTACAGGCCGGCTTGGTCGATGGGCTTTGAGGCTACAAGAATTTTCATATTCCGTGGTGTACAAGTCTGGCCGCCTGCACCAAGACGCTGACAGCTCGTCGCGTTACCCTGTTGACGACCCTGACTCCTCCAATATTCCCAGTGCTGCTTGCATATTTGCATATATTCCCAGAGCTGCTTCATTTCGCCGACGAGCAACGTCGTGACGCCTACATCAGAGCACTCATCGACCGTTTTGAACACACTCCGGCCGACGCCACACTACGCCTCTTCGTCCTCCGCGCTGGTACTCTGTACCGTCGTAACCTTCATCCGGACGGCTCTGAGTTCCTACTTGTCGTGCCTAAACACCTCCGCTCAACCGTTTTAGAAGAGCTTCACGACGCACCAACGGCAGGACACCTCGGCGTATCTCGAACCTATGACCGTGTACGTCGCCGTTTTTTCTGGCCGGGCCTTGCCCGTTCCGTGCGACGTTACGTCGCCGCCTGTGAACTTTGCCAACGACGCAAGAAGCCTTCCCAGCTCCCCGCTGGTTACCTGCAGCCGCTCGACATCCCTGCCGAGCCCTTCCATCGTGTCGGCTTAGACCTTCTCGGCCCATTTCCGGAATCTACATCAGGAAACAAGTGGGTTGCAGTCGCGGCGGACTACGCGACCCGCTATGCCGTAACACGCGCTCTTCCGACCAGTTGCGCAACTGATGTTGCGGACTTCCTCCTGCATGATATCGTGTTGATTCATGGTGCTCCGCGTCAATTGCTAACAGACCGTGGCCGTACGTTCTTAGCCAAAGTCATTGACGACATCAAGCGCGCTTGCGCAATACAGCATAAGTTTACCACCTCCTACCACCCTCAAACGAACGGCCTCACTGAGCGTTTGAACCGCACCCTTACAGACATGCTATCCAAATACGTTTCAGACGACCACCGTGACTGGGACCAGGCTCTACCTTACATCACCTTTGCGTATAACTCTTCCCGTCTCAACACTGCTGGCTTTTCTCCTTTTTACCTATTGTATGGCCGTGAACCGACGCTACCACTGGACACTGTGCTTCCGTCCACCACAGCATCAACTAGCGCTTATGCCCGTGATGCCATCGCCCATGCTGACCATGGTCGCCAACTTGCGCGCGCTCGTCTGCAAGTCTCTCAAGACAAACAAAAGCAGCGCTACGACCTCCGTCACCGTGATGTCACTTTTGTCCCCGGCACCCTCGTGTTCTTTGGTCACCATCACGTAAAGTTGGCCTTTGTGAAAAACTGCTTTCCTGCTACACGGGCCCATATCGCGTGCTTCGCCAAGTGACAGATGTCACCTACGAAATCGTTCTCGCCACGCCCACTACGTCCTCTGCTGTGACAACCAGTGACATTGTCCACGTCGCCCGACTCAAGCCCTACAACTCTCCACGTGCCTTAGATATTTAACTGCACCGTGACGGCGCTTTTGGCGCCAGGGGGTAGTATTACGATATGATCGGTAAATACCCGAGAGACGAGCCGCCGTGAGAACGACGACGAAGTGGGTCTGTGCCCTTGGCGCGAGTGAATGTCGGCCTGGCGCTCTGGCTCCATTCTAGTGTAAATAGTCTGTAAATAGCCTCTTTTGTCTGTGTCTTTCTACACGTAACAATATTATTGGTTTTGTCGTCTTTTTCCCGAAATATCCCTTCAAGAATTGTACTCCCTGATCTGTTCATTTTCCCTGTATTTTACTTTCTAGCATTATCGCTTTACGTTAAGTTTTACTCGGGTTATTTCCTTAAGTCTACCTTTGTGCCCTTTCATTACTCCAATTGTTCCTTTTTCATGTTTTGATTTTGGTAGTAACCTTGATGAGCCCCGCATTGAGGCGTATCTTTTGTATTAGACTTCAGAAGGCTGCCTACTCTTCTTTTGCCTTGATTTTGTAACCCCCCTTACACAATGCCCCCATAGGGCCTGTAAGGTATTTTAAATAAATAAATATATATAGACCGAATCGCACAAGGACGATGCGGTGAATAGGGATAAAAGAGGAAAATGTGGAGTCCAATAAATGGAGCTTCGCACAACCATTATGTCTATGGCCTTACACTAGGACAGGATTGCCGCGGTGCTCGTCAATGGCAGAAGCAATTGCCATTGCACACGATTTCCCAGCCAAGACCCATATAGTCATGGAACCGCTCAGAACACAGGTAAGACACCTTAGTCGAGCCCCAGCCCATCATCTAGCCCACTGCCAGAGGATCGACCACGTGCTTCCTTTTGTGAAACAGTCCTGCCCTAAAGTACATACCTTCCATCAGGTTACACAGCTCCAGCGAAAGTTCCGTTTCCACCATGGTGCTTGGCTCAAGCAAAGGTTCGACTAATGGTACCAGAAATACGAACAAAAGCCAAACTCTCGTCTCCAGCACTCAAGCAGCTTTCACTGTTGTTGCTGTACGAGACGTACAACAAGCATCATCATCTATTTACGGACGCTTCAACCACGGTGAATGGGTCTGCAGGATCGGTGATCTTTCCTACAAAACCCTCCACCATAAAGATTCGACTATCCCACCAGACTACATCGACTGCCGCGGAGCTTGCAGCTATTCGTTGTGCACTTCGTGTAATTTCTGAAGAACTACCGAAGAAATGGAGGGTGTTCGGTGACTCCAAGGCTGCTCTTCATTGTTTGGTTTCTGCCTTACGCCGAGGACCCCACGAACAACTAGTTCTAGAAATCAGACGGCTGCTTCACCACCTCGTCGAGCAAGGACACGACATCACATTACAGTGAATTCCAAGCCACTGTGGCATAATGGGCAATGAACATGCCGACGCAGCAGCACGATCTGCACATGAGGAAGGCTTGCAAGACTCCATTCCATTTTCAAGGACAGACGCTGCAATGAAAATTCGTGTGCTGGCAAATGAAGCCATTAAAACTTTATGGAACACACCAAGCTTGAAGTATACACGTATTCCCCGACTGGACCCATCCCTTCGACTTCGACCCCCATCTGCACTCTCTCGACTCGAAACAGCAGTACTTTGCCGACTGTGGCTTGGTGTCGCCTTTTCGCCTTCTGAGTCGGTATCGAAGACAGCGCGGCTTGCAGTCACAGTGGCGGCGAGGAGACTATCGAACACGTACTTTTCCAGTGCCCTCAATACAGCGCGCACCAGCCGTCACTAGCGACCACGTTGGCACGCCTCGACGACAGGCCACTTTCCGAACAGTCAGTTTTGGAATGCCGACATGAACTCTCGTCGCAGCGAAAGTCGGTCAAGGCTTTGTTGACCTTTTTACGTGACAGTGGCCTATTAGAAAGACTATTATGACCCCATTCCGTCCCTCTTCATATTTTTTTTCGTGCTTTTATTTTTGTCGCGCTCTTCTTTTCGTGTTTACTTCCCCTTTCCCTTCTCCTAGTGCCGGGTAGCAAACCGGAGGTGTTAACTCTGGTTAACCTCCCTGCCTTTCTCTCATTTGCATCTCTCTCTCTCTCTCTCTACACTAATGGACAGGGTCTACCATGCCCTACATCAAGACCCCGTACAAGAAGATCATCGATGTCCCGAGGTACTCGGGAGTACCCGAGGACGTCCCCTTTGAAAAGTGGCTCCGGCTCGTCGAGGGGAACACTGCGGCCGCTGTATCGACGGAGCGAGACACGTTGTGCCGTTTCTGTGATTATCTTGAAGGTGAGGCCTTCCGATCGTACTTTACCAACGAGCTTGACAAAGGCACCATCTTGGGAGAGCTTCACTGAAACATGACGCAATGCTTTATAAGCTGCGTCGCGAGTCCTTTAACCCTCTGAACCACCGCGGTGCGCTCTAGTGAAGGATTTAGCGCGTTTCATCGACCACACAATTTTTCCTAGCGTGAAAGGAGGTTAGAAATATGGGACCTGTTAGTTGTGACTAGCCTTCCTAGTTCACTAAGCGCTCTCGAAGTTCTTAGAAATCAGCAACTAAAAAAACGGCATTATCGAGAAGAAATCTTCTTGCGCCTAATCTTTTCGACCCCTGTATGCTAAAAATTTTTCCTAAATATGCCACGTGAGCAGCAGTCAAGTATATATACCAACAAATAATCAAGATATATAACAAAATAGTGACGTCCTATAATAGTTTGCTTATGGCTGATTGCGGGGAAGCCTCACTAATACAAATAGGATCCAGTGAATACATAAAGTGCCGCACTTTACCTCGTGTTATCAGCGCAGTCGTCATGTTGCTGGTGTCGCGGGGATGAGACGCGTAAAGTCAGCAGCATTTCTGCTGCACATCTGTGATGTGCTCACAACAATCGGGCCCAGCCTCTCAGGTGCCCTTCTTCATGAGTGAGTGGCACTTGAAGTTCAAATGTATTATCAAAATCCTTGTTCCGTAGGTTTTTGAAGAGTTTACAGCATAAAGCTCCTTTGCCCAAGCCGTCAGTTTAGATATTGCACTTTTGTATATTTTCGATAAAAATGGAATATTTAGGCCGTGTAATTTAGGTAGTTGGTGCACCCAAAGCGATTGGTTTCAGAAGTTTGGGCCCTTTGTAATTTCGACAGCATTGCTTACGCGCCCTTGATAAAGTGCTGGCTGAAGTTAAAGTAGCATCGCTTTTTGCGGTAAGCAAATTTTATTCTGGAGCAGTAGTTTTATGCATTGACGTCTCCGAAACTGAAACTGTCCTTGAAGCATTCGCTGGCTACGGTTTGTTTGAACATTACATAGTCCAGTCCTGGCGCATTTTCTGAAGCACACTAATCACACCCCACCCTGAAACAATTGTCGTAGTGATAAAAAAATTCATCTGAGAATCGCTGGCCGCCGCCTAAAATTCTTCAAAACGTCTTCGTCAGGACTAAAAGCGTTGTATTTTTACGTATCCCGAATATGAATGTTTCAATAAATGGTGCTTGTTTTATTTTTAAGGAGAACATTTTACAACATACTTGTTGATCTACCTAGCCCCAGTTAGTGGTAGCCGATTTTTCTAGTTCATAATCTGAATTTTCACGCAAAAAGTTATATTGCCTTGTCCGCTTGCTTTTTTCCGATTGAAACGGGTTACCAGACATTTTAAAACAGTCTCAAGTAGATAGAAGCTCGATCGACTGCTACTGAACGTAAGTTGAAGCATATATCAAGGATAACTATACTGAAGCTTTGATTTTTTTATTCGAATATCACTGAACAAGCTTACTGATACATTAGCCCACATGTATTTCCTTAGTTCCTGACCTAAAATCTGCGTGATGGAAAATTTGGTGCGGCGCATATGTCGTTTTTGCTAGCTTTATATTCTGTTCTCACTGCTACTGTAGCAACGGCGTGAACGTTTAACAACCATCACAATACCTACAAGTTAACCCAATATAATCTGCCTAGCTTTGTTCCATAGATATTAGGCAGACAACGAACTACACATATAAAAGAGAGATTCAACCAAGTGTTATTGGTAAAGGAGACAAAAGTGCATACATAGTGGTTGAAAATGCCTATCGGAGCGCCCGCGCAGTGGACTCGGCATCAAAACCAGATTTAAGGCACACACGCTGAAGATCCGCAACAACCACCACCTAGCCATAGCCAGCGCGCAAAAGGAGATGCTGGCATGCGACGGATCACATTCATTCAACTTGGCCGTAAGTATCATCAAATCTCCGCACACGTGGCAGCCCCCGACATTTCGTGGAATCGATTTGTCACTGGCATCGATAGTGAAGCGCATTTGCACGAAATAATTGCAAATCTATGCTCCCCACAAGTATCGATTCTCTACGCTCCCAGGGTCGGAAAGCATAAGGTTGCTATCAGCACCTTCGATCGGCTAGAAGTCCCGACAATATGTTACAACGGAGGAGAACACCGATGCAAAAACTGCGAACGCGAAAGCCGACCTATTCCTAAAATATTGCGTGTTGTGCCGCGGCGAACACCCGGTGGCGTACTCAGGTTACCTGGCCCGATGGCGCAAACAGTACAACAAATCGCACCTCCTTAGAAAAGTCCACTATTGCATCGGTGACGAGGACGCCGCCGCCACCAACAACGAAAAACAATCTCAGCGGGCAATATAATTACCAACAACCGCGAAGACCAACGCACAACGAGGCCAATCGGCACGAAGATCATCAGCCTGCAATAAACGACATAATGCTAGGGACATGTTGAGATCCCAATGCAAAGACACCCAGATATAAATGATGTGAAGAAGTAACAAGTGACCATGGGTCGGAACGAATGTCAACTACCGATACACTAAACTCAAAGACGATCGTGGGGACCCCGCCTCCAATTGCATTGGAACAAATCTGCTAAAGGTTAACTGCACTGAGTGGCTTTCGGACCCTTCTTCTCTAACCATCACCCGTTTGACCACCAATTAGATATTACCCACGCAGTTCACACCCACATGGCATGTTCCGTCCATGAATAACCACGGCCTAGGTGTAGTAAATGTGTAATGACATATTTCAAACGCTCAGGCAAGAGACAATATTAGTCAACGAAATGACACTAGTTTTCCGAATATAACCCGTGGAACAATTTTTTTTGGATGTCTACAGACAGTCTATGGACATGTGTACATGAAGGTCTTAGACTTTTTATAGGTATTTCTTTACACTAGCATAGGCTGTCTATGAACTTATGGCCTTACACTTTTTGTAAGTGCGTCTATGAATCCTGCATGTGATGTTTGCGGATGCGAGGAGAACATTGACCACTTATTGTGCCATTGTCCTCAATTTCAAGCACAAAGAGTGTCTTTGTCCAACACATCGAGGAAACTAGATGATCGTCCTCTGAGTGAACAGACAATATTAGAGCACCGTCTCGACCGATGATTGGCTCAGAAGGCAGTGAAGGCACTTTTCTGTTTTCTCAGAACTTCTGCTTTGCTCGAACGACTTTAACTCAAGTGCTGTCCGTACACGTATCTACACCTTCTCTCTCCCTTCTTTCTCTTCCCCTTTCCCATCCTCCAGTGTAGGGTAGCCAACCAGAATATTGACTGGTTAACATCCCTGCCTTCCTGTATCCTTCTCTCTCTCTCTAGTCTATGAAATGTTTGCGTCTATAGATTAATGAAAATTAACATTTGTAGACAAGTGTCTGCAGAATGTCCATAGACGGAAGTGCATAGGCTTATACAGTTCTACTGCATAATGTCTAAAAACTGACTATTCTTATAGATCAGTGTACAAACAGTCTATGCACTTATGACCTTACACTTTTCGTGGAATAATCTATACAATGTCTCAATCTATAGTCTGCATATAGATAATTGAAGCTTCGTGTTTGTGGACAAATGACTGTAAAATATCTATAGAGACAAATCTATATGCTTATACAGTTTAACTTTTGCGGACTGAAGTCAGTGAAATGTCTATAAGCAAATACCTATGGTCAGTCTATAGAATATTGAATACTAGTCACATATTAAATATTTGAGTCCTTTTATGCATGAAGATCCTTTTACTGATTGCCTTTCGTGATAAATATACCATAAGCGGCCCTCACCCTATGCCTCTTCGTAGGCCTCTGAGGTCTTTCTAAATAAATAAATAAACATTACTATAGAGCAGTATAGCATAAGAATTTGTGCCCTTACACTTTTTGTACATTGTGGTCAACTGACTACCTATAGATAATACATCTAGACTAGTCTATAGCTAATTTATATAGGATCTTTCAGCTAACTTGAGCCAAGTATTAAAAAGGAAGCATAGGCACTACGTGTGTGGAATTAACGCAGTATGAACCATATGTAGCACGTCATCATATAATTTGCAATCCGTCAAGCTGCGTAATTAACGAAGGTAACCTAATTAACTTTTTAAATAGTAACTCTGGTGAGAAATCTGCACTAAGGTAGTTGTAGCGCTTCTGCAAAAAAATCTAAATATTTCATATGGGCCTATATAAAAGCCCTTTTTAGTTTTTTGTCAGCCTTTATTTAAATTTCGTGAAATTTAAATAAAATACCACGTGATTGTCGGCAAATGTGCCGCACATTTCGTGCCTTCAATGGCAAGTTGGAAGTATTAAGAAGGCTGCTCCATGCAGAAGTCGATTTATTAGGCTGTCGGTGAGTGCGATGGATGTTACGTGTCAAATGGGCGTTCGTTCTAAGAAAAAAATTCTACGAGAATGCGGCCGCCACGTGCGAATGCGATATGTGACTTGAGGCAGCATGGTTTTCATCCCAATCCTTAAACACACTAACAGCCTCGCCCCTTTTATAGTGTTTCTTCATTGATGCAAAAAAAAAAAAGAATGCCTGCGTTGCGTCAAATGTTGATTCTGTTCCTATATAGCATTCGCACGTGGGGGTCGCATTTGCGTTGAAGATTCTTTTGCGTTTCTTAAAACAGTACGCCTTATTTGTCTCTGAACGTCTATCGCAATCAACGACGGCCTCTTCACTTCATCTCTGTCAGTGGAGAAGCCTTTGCTAATTAATTGAACTTACATTTCAGGGCACTAAAACTGGGCAAGTTAGCCGGCAGTCACGTAATATTTTTAAAATTTCGCGCATTCTGAAGAAAGGCAGGAAAAAATTTAACAGGACAGTTATCTTAGCATTGATGAAATATATTGATTTTTTGAACAAGCGCAACAACATTTGCATTCAGATTTTCTCGTTAGACTTATTATTTAATAAGTTATTAAAGCAATCTTTCTTAATAACACAACTTGGCGGATTGAAAAAAAGAATATGATTGGCTCCATATGGCCCAGAAAGATGCTGCGCCTACTCGAAACCCTCAACGGCTATATATCGTTTTTTAATAGTTCTTTCAAGTTGGCTGAATCACCCTGTAGACTTAAGCGATACAATTTTTGTCTACCATTCTCGATACACGGTATCCCAGCTAACATAAATTTAGTGAAGCTCTTCAACAAAGAATAATATTTAAAGAAGACGGTGCAATAAGATTCAATTTTAGGACCTGTTGTGCCCAGCAGTCATAGGTCTCAGTTGTCGTCTTTGTATAATAGTAAATCTTGCACTGTTTCTTTTTAATCCTTCATTTTTACCTAACACAGCTCGGCAAAAAGAGCTGGAATACCTAATATAGTAGCTATACAGAACACATTTTGCACCTGTATAAACACTCGCTGCTGGGCGTCGTTAATAAGCAGTCTATTGGAAATGTATATAAAAATGTATTGCGCATGCTACACTGAAAAAAATTTGCCTTACTTTACAGAAAATCTGCTGGTAATGTCGCAAGAGAACTGCTTGTTGGCCTAGTTGGTGCTTGCTAAAATACATGTTTTTTGCCACAATTGAACACAGTGTTCAATTGCGGCAAAAAACATGCCTGTTGCTGGTAACGTGTGGCTGAACATTTCTCCTTAAATAAAGAACGGTCATTTCCGGAAAACGGACAGCTGTACGAGAGAGACTGTAATACAAGATACGAGTGCTTTTGTATCGAGAAAACGGAAGGTTCTGTATGCTGAATCTGCACTATAACCGTTAAAGTGCAGGTGCTTCGCGTATTCAGAAAACTGAGCACACTGTATGCTGAATCTGTACTATAACCGTTAAAATACAGGTGCTTCCCGTATTCAGAAAATGCAAGACTCTGTATGCTGAATCTGTACTATATCCGCTAAAGAACAGGTGCTTCCCATATTTCATCTTGCAGAGCATATCCATTGTTTGGAGAATGTACCATTGGGGACAGAATTGCTCAGGACGCACGAGAGTTGACCGAATTTTGCTGGTGCGCTATTTGTTGGGATCAGCCGCACTAACATCGGCGTTCAGAATGTGCATATGTGACCCACTGTTTCCAGCGGTCTTGAACACAGAGATGCAATTTGGTCGATGCTCGCGCTTCCAGGGTACTTTTCTCCACGATAGTACATCTCTTTTCATGCAAATGTCATGAAGGCAGCTCATAGCCGAAATAGGAGGTCACCATTGAGAAAATTGTCTTGCCAACACACTGACATGACTGCAGAGATAAAACATTTTGCACTTTGATATGAATGCATTGCATAGAATATATACAAAAAGGTGCAAAACTTTGCTCCTCAAGTTCTTAGATCACAGGAGCTACTTTATTTTCATCAATCACTCGTCTTGCACTTTTTCCTGGTGAAAGTTTTTCTTGACCCCAAACGCCTTACGAGGATAAACTTGCTCCTGTTAGGAGAAACAAATGGTATTCGTGAATTTCCATCCTAAAAAAAGCGGCAAAAAGGTTAGTCACAGAATACGACAAAGCAGTAACTTCCGTATTAGAAAAACATTTACGTAGACCACATTGTTGGAACAAGGAATGTTGCTGTAGCCGACATTTCGACATAGGTACTTGTCATCAGGGTAGCAAATGTTTTCCTTGGCAGTGTTTTTTGTGCATAGCTCACTGGCCCTACCCTCATTGGGGGAGAAGAAGCTGGGGCAAATAATAGGTCAAGAGAAGCCAAAATCTTAAAATAAAAGCAGGAAGGGTGTGCTGGGCAGTGGTGATTGTGATAGAGCGGGTATGAGCACTGCTGTCTGTTCTTGCAAAGAGCAGGGGTGACCAAAACAGAAAACGATGCACACATGTAAGCAGTCATTAGTCCAGTAGAGTAAATCTTCCCAGAAATGAAAATAGGCATTAGGATAAACTGTTTGCACATTTAGGAAAAGGAAACGAAGGATTAAGGAAAATAAATTTTGTATCAAGATGCATCTGGTTAAGATCACTGTAAATGGAAAATGAAGGCACATTATGAATACACATATTGTTGAAAGCCTGTGAAGAAAAAATATATTGACCAAACATTAAAAAGTACGGGCATTAAACATGGACTCTGTATGGCCATAAAACAGTAAAGAACAGCCTGTGGGAAAAAATAGGATGGAGAATATGCTAACCAGGTGCAAGATTGCGAAACGTTCAGCGTTGTTTGTATTCATGCTGCTGATGACGGCTTCATGTTTGTTTTCCTGTGGAACCTTTGTCTTTCTTGAAGGAAATGGGTCATTTTTACACAATTCTAAGTTCAAGTGTTGTTCAAAGCTTAAGCATTATTATAATGCACGAAAATGTTACAGGCGCTTCTCCTGGGTGGGCATTCATTCACCAGTAATTTCCAAAGGTTTAAGCTCAAAATTTTATAGTCTAAATGGACCGTAGCTCCTGGCAAGCCATTAGCTGGTCTTTTTTTCAGCACAGATGCCGACATATTATATATGTTGGCAGGAGCGCTAGCAAACTACATTACACGTGTTGCCACAACCAAAGTGAAGCTTGGTAACAATGAGTGAACGAAAAAAACATTCCACAATACAGATTCAACTCATCCGGAAATGTTGCTGTAGTTATTGTAGACTCCCAACCCCACTATACACACTATTATACACCACACTGACTCTCATGGTGTCAGCCATGCTATTATCAGACTAAGCATAAAGTGAGGAGAATTATGGGATAAGCGGGCACAATTCTTTTTGCTAGAACATCAAATGTGCTTTACTATAATGCTACATTCCAACTAACAAAGGAGCAGCCAGTTTGTGAGATACTGACCAATGCATAAAAAAGCTCATGACATTCTGTGCAGCAGAGCATTGCCGATGAGGTGTTATGGGCACAAGTACTCTTTCACACAAAATGACATTCTACAGACAAACCTTGTGCCAACATTGGAGTTTGAGAAACAACACAGTGGAAGGCAAAGAGTGTTAAAGTTGTTGAAAATTACTAAAAGCTATTCGATTATTCATTATGCTTACTGCTCATTATACATTCACAGACGGTTCTCTATCGATGCTGTAAACAGGCGCGCTGCTTTTACAGTCGTAGCAAGAATAATCTACGGTGCACACAAGGAGAAATGTTTATGAAGTTTATGCAAAAGTATACCCTACAAATTACACCCCATTTCACATTCCAATCTGGTATTGGTGAACGAGGAAAACACTATTTTCTGGTGGAGGATGCATGCTCCAGAGGTAAAGAAAACCAGTGTACCTTAACCATTGCTGTTGCCGATGCCTGTGCGCTAGCGGTTACATATAATATGGCAGTTACAATTGTTTTTCCACAAGCACTTCAAGCTTCTCCCAGTTCACCAATACACAGTTGTAATATATTTAGGGCAAGTTAAATCATTCTAATGAATTTATCTCATATGACACAATTGGAATGCAGTAGTTTGCAAATAATTGAAGCGCCCCCATGTGCCATCCCATACACTGAAACTCCTTTGAAGAAACTGAATCGCCACCTGGGCCGTGACGAGGTAAAGAGTGCATTCTGTGTAAAGTAGTGCACCTGTATAACGTAAAAGCTGTGGAAAATGCATTTAGCATCAGTTGTGAAGGTTTCTAATTTAAATTGCAAAAAGTAAAAACCTCCATGCGTATTTGCAAAATGCAAACCCTCACCTTTTTGTTGTTTTCAGGCAATGACGCGTAGGGCCATGACATGGATACTATGGGCTTCATTCCCAAAAAATCAAAGCAAATAGCAACACCCTGTATGTTATGTGCCTTCTGTCTCAAATTTGCTCTCAAAACTTGTTAGTGTCGAATGCTGTGATCGGCAGAGAAACTGATTTCTGGAGGAATATAAAGTATTAGGTACTGTGACCTCAGTTCTTTCACTGCTGCCTGAGCATTACCGGGTCCTAAATACAAAAAAATACGAATAAATACAACATGTATATTTCACGTTGCAACCCTCATGCGGTATATATGGTCTAAATTATAAAGGATTCCATATTTACAATGGAAGACAGATTTTATTCCACTGAAGGAATGGCATCAAGCCAATGATTCTTGCATTCGGTGCTATATTTATTTGTATTTATTTCACTTGTAATGTGTGTGCATTGTCAGCGATATCGCCGTACACGTTTGAGATTGACTGTTTTCAATATTTAGGCAAATTCATATTCTAAAATAACTTTGTGGATGACACCAAGAACTTGCTTAGCAGGAGTATTTCTAACATTTGCAAGATGCGAATCTCTAGAAGGCATATCAAAGCCTGGCTTGCATGCCGCCCTTTAATCTCATCAGCAAGTTTCTGGAAATCATCTACAAGGTTTCTTATAATGAATGTAAATTTGCTTGTATGGGAGAAACAGGGAATTTAAACAGGCGAATTAGGCAACATAAGAATGATGTCAGCAAGCAAGCATCAAGAAGCGCTGTCGCTCTATGTGCATAGTTTATCAAACACAAGAATTTTTGGGGGATGATTTAAAATTCTGGCAGTGGATTGAAATATGTATTTGAATCTACATCTACACTCTTTGATTGTTCACTCTACTACCACTTCTTTCATTGGAAACGTTCATAATTATTCGCATCTAAGTCAAATCATCCTGGCCAATTTTGAAGCGTTCATAAGCTGCTTTGTTTACTGCTCATTCTCTGCGGGAAAGAGGTGTCCATATGAACACCATACCACATAGTTATGTCCCGTGTTTTGATAAAAGATAAGGGAAAAATGTCACACCTAAAATGCATTTAGCTTGAGCAAGTTCTGTGTCTGAAGCTGTTGATTATTTTTCCCTTTGCCATCTTTGACTCACCTGGTTAGCTAAGAAGACAGAAAAGCTGCAGGAGAGAGGTGGTGGTGCCAAATTAGACTTTTGCCCCAGGGGAACTTTTCGCGGTCACTGGAGGAACTGAGGAACTGTCTGTGGTTTTGGCTTCTGCAGTCAACTGCTGTTGCCCCGGCATCTTCCTTGAGGGCCACCATTTCTGAGAAACCTTGTCTCCACAGGCTGCATATAGAAGGATAATTTCCTGAGCTAAGTCGTTTCCTTAAAGAACCCATTTATTTTGTATTCGTGGCTTTGCAACACAAAATTGCCACATGACTGGCCACTCAAGGCACTTGACGTGTATTCAGGCTTCTTTCTTGCAAAAAAAAAAACACTTTTACGTAGCACACAATTAGTAACAGAAAGGTGTATCAGGAGGCTTTAAGTCTGCTGCACAATTTTTTTCAATAACACTTTTCATTTCATTCTTTGAGAAGTTTATTACCTATTTAGGAATTTTTATGTAATTAGGCACAATGCAAAAAATAATCTGAGTATCTTTAAGTGACGGCAGACAACATTACCATGGATCTGTCTAGTAACATTGCATTTTCATATTTCTAAATCTTGGTGCATGATAGTTGGGACACTCTGTAGATAAAAAACAATATTATAATTTTCATAATCATCTCTTGTGTGATATTAGTGGCTATGGCTGCTTCAAGTGATTCATTTACTAAGGTACAATCAGTTCTGAAGTTAAACAGTTTTGCAGCAAGGGCGCGTAATCTAGAAAGTCAAGCAGAAGGTCAAATTGGGTTCACTATTAAAATGTTCACCTAAGAAGCTGCTGTAAAAGAAAACAAAGCACAACAGCTAATAAACAATGCAAAATTTGAAAATCTCAACTGAACAAGAAAGCAGTTTATGAAAATGCAGAAAAATGCCACCAGCTTACGCCGAGTACACCCTTGCTACGTACTACAAATGAAGTTGTTACCGCAATGCTTGGGCAGCATATGAACGTAACAATCAACAACTTTCCGCATAATATTAACAACACTAAATGAACTGGGCTTCGAAGATACTCGATCTGAAATCCTCAGCGACTTGTTCTGGTGTTTAATATGTAGAGCTCAGTCTGTATTCACAAAAGCTGGCTCTCGGCCATAATTTCTCTGAATGCAACGTAACCTTAAGTCTCAAAATAGGGTTGACCTATAGATAAAGTGGGTAATGCATGGCAAAAATCATGAGCACTCTTACATGTTAACCAGTGGGTTCACTCATGCAGCCATGAAATTATGTGATGCAGACACATGATATATTGAAGCTGGTTTCGTGAAGAGTTTTATGCTTCCAAGGTTTTTTCAGTGGCGAATGCTGTCTCCACTAGCTAAATAAGTGATGAGAATAAAAAAGAATTTCGACATGCTAACATTACGTTGGCCATTTGCAAACAGCCAGCAGTCTTTCTGACTCCCAACTTGCCTGGTGCAAATCTACTATGATAGAATACTTCTTTACGCAGTACCAGCCACTTAAAATGCAATGTGTTCAGAGCCCTTTCCCTATATTTTCCTGCTTTGGAAACAGGTTATCGTGTGTTCAGTGGGCATCGAGAAAACGGACAGAAAACACTGCGCACCGCTGATTTCTAATATGCTTTGCTGGATGCAACACGCCACACCGGATGCAGGTAAAGCCAGTGGAAATGCGGTGTCATGCCATCGATTGTCCTGAAAGCAGGGCGTATAGTCGACTAACTAGTGCGTGCGAGCAGATAATATTGCTGCCATAAAATTTCTTTCTTTATAGTTTTTCACATTTTAAGAGATGGTGTCTCTGCATGTCTGGTAAGCGCTTTAACGCCAATCTTAACCCGTATACGATAGTGTTTTTTACATCAAGTGTTTTCTCATTTACCAGTACTTGCATTTCGCGCCACTTATGTTAGCGGCAATGTGGACGGTGCAATGAAAAATTTCTGGACACCTCGAAACACAGCTATGGCCTGCTTGGGTAGTTTATGGCACATCAGGCAGGCATATTAGGGAAATAAATGCCACACACCCGTCCAGACGAAGTGCCGTTGCAAAGTGGTGAAGCCCCAACTTCCGGGACAAGGTTGGCATCACTCGAGGGTGCTCGATGTGCTGTCCATCTTCTGTAGTAGAGACCCTTTTGTACCGGCTTTCCTTACTGGTCGGAACCTTGGCAACAGCTTATATCTTACTTTTTTGAACCTGCATCATGTGCAGAGAAAGTCACTTCACTGTGCGTTGATTCTATGGAGTTATTTTTCCACACATTCTACCAAATCATTAAAAAATACAGTTAGCACATTTTTACTACTGTATATAGAAAGGCTAGCTGCTAGACGTGTGAACCGTTACCATCCCTCTGACAGAATGCAACAACACAAGCATACACTACAACTTAAATTTAGGTGACACCATATGGGCATAAAATATGCCTACTGTATACTCTAGCCCTGTGTCAAGTCAATGTTAACTCTCAATTGTTTATGGTGTATCTATACTTATTCTGAGTTGTAAAACTGTACAATCACTGTTCCAAGTTTACATATTGTTGGCTTTTAATTGCCTATGTGATCCGTTGCCTACTTACCCATGAAGTAATGCCACTGTAATAAGGAAAAAGAGTTAGAAAAAAAAATCCTGTGATAATCATCCACATTTGCTGAGGGCAGGAGCAATGGCCAATAGCATGTGGTTGAAGCTACATAAATATTAAGTTTTTGCACAGCTTAATTGTTCAAGAAGTACTAAAGAGGTACTCTGTGCACTTCTGCATGACCAATGCAATCTGTCTATTTGAGACTGTTCGGCAGTTAGGCTTTGATTTTCTGTTATACAGAGCTGTCTAGGTACCAGTAGTTTACTTTGCGATAAAATGGAACTCGGAGCACTGGTCATTTGCGCCTAATGCGACAGAAAATATACCACAAGGATAGGGACATGGGGCTATTAGAAAAATAACATATACATTACGATTATAATCTCACGTGATGCCACAATGAAACAGGAAGCAACGCAGAGAAGTGGACGGCACTTCCATGCCACCAAGGTTATTGGGCAGACAGTAGTTCAGAAGTGCCCGCAACACAGTCAAACAAGGGAAAGCCGCGTTTCCTTATGTGTGTTTGAAGACAGCTCCACATGCGGTAGAGATTCCAGTATTGCTGCCCAGTCGTTTACCTCGCAGCAGTTTGAAGTGCGACACAATATAAAGAGAGAAACCTGCTTATAGTCTTGTTGCAAACAAGAATATAACGTGAAGTGAATTCCCAGTCAGAAACTATCGAAAAAAAAGGTTGCATTATATTCATGCAAATTGCTAAGCTGCATGACATGTTTAACATGATAAATTTTCATGATCCACCACTGTGCAGGGTTTTATAGACAAAGTCAAATACATGTAGTGCAAATATTACACTATGATGGCACACAATGATGGTGATCTCTAATAATATAAAAGTTGTTGCCTTAATGTTACAACAAAAGTTCCCATTGTTTAATAATAGCCCTGTAAATTTTAGCACGCAGCGGCACCACTTGGTTAAACAATAGTGATATATTATTTATGTGTACAAGTGTTACCTATGCATTCCTGCCATTGTTAGAAATGCATAGGTAATACTTGTGTACATAGACATCAGATCCCTATTGTTTAACCAAGTGGTTAAACTAAGTGTGCCTCATACAAGATTAGAACTAACGCATTGATTATATCTTCAACCTAAGAGCAACACCTCATTTGAACTTCACAGTAAGTAGGCGTCTGTTGATGCCAGCCTCCCACAATGCTAAACCGTGCTGCATGTTTTACAGAGAAATTATAGTGGTATCACCTAACTTTGAAGCTATTCAGGACTGCAGCATTGCGGAAGAAATCTCCAGATGTCCCATTTCGTGTGTAACAGCTTGACTTGCTTGCACATGTTAACAAGTGCAAATTAAATTTACTTCTCCTTGTTTAGCATTTTTGCCTGCTAGACCACAATCGAATGATATGAATATATTAACATATTAACTCAGAGAAGCTAATTTGGCTTACATATTAACACCTTCGCATACTACCACAGCTGCACTTTGTCATATGTGTTACAATAATGAAAGAATACGTGCTTGTCCACCAGCACTCGAATGTGACTAGCAGTGATCACATACACGGCTAAATAGATGGTCATGATTTAGGTAGCAAATAGCTAAGAGAAAAATATATACTCACTCAGAGAACTACAATACTGCAATAACTTGAGAGAGATGGACCCATTGCAGGCAGCAGACCTATTCTCGGATCCAGCAGAACAACAGCAACTTGCCTTTCAGTAAAAGAAAATGATTAATTAGTAATGATAAGTTACCTTGTTTTTGCTGAGTATCAATACAATTTGACTTTCATGCATATCCTCTCTCGGCTTTAGTAATACAACTGAATTATTCGTAAAATAGAGTCTATGATGACGCCATTCGCTTCTCTTGTATGTCCAAATTTTTCGCACAGATAAAAGGTTTACAGCTTGCTTACTGACACGAATGCCTTGACTGCCCAGGCATCATTCGAAGCAACACGCAAGCAGTTACGCCAAGGGAACACACAGCAGAGCAGCCAGAGCGAATAACTTTTTTTTGTCACTACAATTAAAACATGCATCTAAGCAAGAAAGTAATGATCACACGTAGTGAGCCACTAGTATTACCACAAAGGTAATTTCCGTATTCTCACAGAAGTTCTTGTATCGGATACAGTATGTTCTCAAGCCGGTACAAGCGTCAATACAAATGCGCAACTGAATGCAGTTTTATTCTACGCTTTTAACGCAAGTGAGAAGGAGGGTACAATACAATACAATACAATCTTTATTGTGCATAAGGAAAACAGAGTACATATAGCAGGCCTACCAAAGCCTCAGAGGGCTTGACTGGCAGTGCCTGACAGTCAGGTCACAGAAAATTGCACAGGGTTAATAGCGGAGTTAGCTATTAGCGGGTCGGAGCAAAAAGTCGAACAGTTATACTAAATGTTACATCAAACATCGACAATTCTAAGTTGTTTCTTAATCTCACGTCTTGTGTTTGCTTCTAACACAGCCGTAGGCAATTTATTAAATATGGCTGAAACATAGTATTGCCGCGTTCTCCTTCCGTACTTTGTCGCAGTCTTGGGGATGACGTAGGGTTCCTTCGGTCTTAAGGAGCGGACAGGCGTATATCGTGTTTTAAAATCATTATTCCAGAAGTGTTTAATGACAACACTTTCGATAATCAGAGAAGTGAAGTTTGGCAAATTCAACAACCAAAACACGTCTGTATCTTTGACAGCACTGAAGCCACTGTTGACAGCAGTGAACATAAAATTGAATTAATTCTTGAGCTCCACCTAAGAGTACAATGACCATACACAGTCAAGCCATAGCGTAGCACACTGTAGACTAAAGCATGCACAATAATTTTTCGAACGGATTGGCATAAGACATCGCATATTGTATAATACACAGGAGACCGCGCGCAGCCTTTTACAGATGTGGGATAATTGCGACTTCCATAAAAGATCACAGTCAAAAAGCAACCCAAGATACTTAACAGAAGAGGCATTTTTAACAGGTTGACATGTACATCCAAAACAGTCTGATGTGTGCAAGAATAATGGTGTCGTAGGCAGGATTTTTTTCGTGGGGTTATGGAAACAGACAAGTCGAGTTTTAGAAGGGTTGATGCTTATTAAATTAGCCGCAAACCAGTCCATAGCTTTAGTTGCCTCATTCTGTAAGGAGCTGATTGCATCAGAGTAATTAGTTGCACAAGATACAAGAACAGTACCATCGGCATATTGATATATATAATTACCTACTACATTGGACAAATCATTCACATAAATGTTAAAAAGCAGGGGGCTTAATATTGAGCCCTGAGGGACTCCAGAATGAATACTGGTAAAAACACTTAAACTATTTCCCACCTTTACACACTGTCGTCTATCCTGCAGAAAGTTAGCTAGTAAATTCAAGAATGACCCACGAAGGCCTAAGAGACACAGTTTCTGCAACAAAATCTCATGACAAACACTGTCAAATGCCTTAGAGGCATCCATAAAGAGGGCACATGCTACCCGGTTGCGGTCTAGTGCCAAGTTTAAAAGATCAGAGAAAGCTTCTAACAGTGTTTGTGTACCCTTCCCCTGTACAAATCCATACTTATGTGATGACAATACATTATGCTTATCTAGAAACTGTGTTACCGTAAGAGCCACATGTTTTTCTAATATTTGAGCTATACAGGGAATTATCGAAATAGGTCTGTAATTTTCAATACTATTACGTGCACCTTGCTTGTGAAGGGGAATTACAATTGCGGTTTTCATATCAACTGGAATCACACCACCATCCAAAACAAAGTTTAAAAGGGATAGCAATACATGTTTAACGGCATCAAAATTTCTCTGAAGTTCACTGACAGAAATTTTGTCGAAGCCAGGTGATTTGTTCGTCTTGAGATTGAAGACAATGGACCTTAATTCTTCAAGCGATAGTAAAGGAAGATATGCGGAATCTAGCAAGCTATCTGTTAAAGTACACACCGATGGTCGCCGTGTCCTCGATCCCGAGACACTTGAAAAGAACTGATTAAATAAGTTTGCCACAGTTTCGTCGTCTGCAGAAAAATAAGATGAAAGGCGCTGTTTAGGCGTTGAAATGTTGCCGCCTCTAAGGTTATTGATTAGGGACCATGTTTTCTTTATGTCAGATCGAGCTTCTTGAAATTTCTTTCTGAAATAAACGCGCTTTGCAAGTCTGATCATTGCATTCACTTTGTTTCTGGCACATTCGTATCTTAAACGCGTGTCGTTGCAGTTTGACGACCGCTTGGCCTTGGTCGACAACAAGTCTTTTTCCTTTATAGCAGCTAGGATTTCGCTGGTCATCCATTTCTGGCTCAGGTTACGTTGCCTGATTTTGACAACGCGTGTTGCCGCCTGCCTAAAAGCATCAAACGCAGCTACAAATTCGCGGTACATATTTTCCGGTGACACAGTGCATAAAAAGTTATCCCAATCATTTTTCTGGACTAGTTTATCAAAAAGCCTTGGGTCAATTATACAAATTTGTTTGACAGAGTTAATAGCCTCCGATAACAAAGGATTCACAGTCTGTTTCAGTGAACAGCAGACGAATTAGTGGTCAGAAAGCTTAACCTGTGCAATGGTAGATTTTACTTGCAGATTATGGGCTCTAACATTTACGTGATCAATGCAGGATGAAACAAGACGTTGAGATAGGAATTCTTCGCGAGTTGCTGCATGGATTGTCATTTCAATTCCCCATTTAGATAATGTATCTAAATAATCAGCAACTATTCCTACTGTTGGACGTAACGTATCTATATTAATGTCACCTGTGAAGCAAATACATTCATCGGTTCCTAAACGTGATAACGCGAAGTCGAGCTCAGCCAAAAAAAGACGCCTGTTACCACATGGGGGACGATATACAGAAAGCAAGGCCAATGAAAATCGGGGATTAGATAAGCGGAGCGTAACAGTTTCGGCATGGTCGAAAGGCAAGTGTAGTTCGGAGACTGACAAAGTGTTTTTTACGAAGACAGCCACGCCTCCACCCTTCCGGACCGCACGAAAAAAGGAGAATGACTGATAGTCCGGTAGCGCGAAACTAGAAAATAGACCTGGCGGGATATTTATCTCGGTGAGTACGATGACATCAAAAAGCAGTGGAACAGAAGATAGAATGGCTACTAAATGGTCCCAGTGCCTACGAATGCTTCTGATGTTTACGTGAGTAACGTGGAAAGCGTCGTTACCCGGATAACAAAAAAACCGCGAAACTTCTAAAAGGTCATTGCAAGCCTTGAAAGTAGTAGCCATGACTAGATAAGCCTCTCAATGTCCAATTTTCTATTAATTCGAACGAGTGGAGCGCCGTCTGCTTTTCTTGCAAACACCTTGCCATTTCTTGTCCAGACGTATTTGAAGGACATTTCCTTTGCTTTAGTGCGAGCTAGCCAGAACAGCTCACGATTAACCCGTGTGAGGTTGTCATTGAAATACAACCGTGGAAAATCATTCTGAACCAATCTTGGCAAGTTTTTACGTGATCGAAGCCATTGTTCCTTCGCTTCAACGGAACACATCTGGACAAGAATAGCTGGCGTAGTATTGTCCCTACAAGGTAGACGGTGGATAGCAGAGACTTGAGTTGCCGCAAAGTTAGGTACCTCAAGTTGTTGCGCAAGATCACTGAGGAAGGATTGCAAGTTCTCCTTTGGCTTGCTGGGAAACCCGTGGATCTCGAAATTCTTTCTCCTACTATACTGCTCCATTTCATTCATTTGCTCACTTATTTTGTCGATCACGTCTGACTGTAACTCGACGGTAGAAGACAGCGAGTCAACCTTGGAACGTAATTCCGCCACCTCCGTCTGATTTTTGTTGACTGTCTGCAATACCGAGTCATATTTTGTGGAAAGAAATTCTATTGAAGTCTGCACTACCTGTATCGAGTTCTCGATCTTTCCAACTGAGTCCTTAAATGTAAGAAGTTCCTGTACTTTCGTGGCGAGTATTTCTACGCTAGATGCAAGTCGGTCTAGTTTTTCATTTACCGCAGTAAATTGCTGTGCAAACGATTCTTCTTTTGCTGTCTGTGTCAAGTCTCCTTGTGTGCTTTTTTCCGGTCGACATGTTTGGCACAGCCAGGTTTCACGTTTAACTGCACTCATTTTCGCGTAGCTGTTTTCAACTACTGTAGAGCATCGTTTTCCAAGGTGGAAACCTTCTTGGCAAGCCGAACATGTTAAAAATTTCGCATCCAAAGGTAACGGCTTAGAGCAAGCAGCACAATCAGAAGGCATTTCTGTGCACTAAGCGGCAAAAAAATACAATAACAAAATAAGAGAGCAAAAGGCTCACCTGCCGAAAGGCATGAAATGATTAGCTCCGGGAACGTATTTGCCGCTGACTGCAAAGAAGCCGAGCGATGCTGTTCCTTAAGTAGGCATTCCCAAGCGTCTGGGGTGCAGGCTAGGTGATGTGATGACGAGAGGGTGACAGCTTGCGGACGAAAACTGCAGACGGAAGCACGCTGTCTGCGCAGACCCTGCGCAGATCCAGGTTCACCGATGCCAGCGGCTGCACTGCCCGTGTCTCAGTGAAGCGTCCGATGACCGCATGCAGTACCTGCCGAAAGGCAGGTACTGCATGCGCCGCAGAATCCTTTTTGCTTTTTGCTTTTGCGTACTGCTTTTTGTACGCCGCAGAATCCGAGAACGCGGAATCCCTTTCTTGGCAACGAACTGGAGCATGTCGAAGATTCCGTCATTGATCATCAACGCGTTGCTACTATTTGTGAGTAGGACGGTGTACCCAAATTGAGGTGCATTAGCGGATCCTCTTGGAGTATGCGTATTATGAACTTGAAAAAGGGGTACCAGTGAAATCCAAAGACCGCGTACACAAGGAAAAGGCATTATACGAGGAACGCTATAACGTAAAACCATTCCAAACTCTTAAATTCCAATTCTGCAATCAGCCCTACGCGACTAGTGTAAAACATTTTGAACCACCCCCAATGCGCCTGGCTGTGACGCGACTTCACGAAAACCGCGCTTTTGGCCTGTCTGATATGACGTGTACACACTGAATATGCATAATTTGACCGAACAAAAGCAAAGTAGTTATTTCTGATTCGGTGCATTTTCGCCATTCGCCCTCGGCCAATGGTGAAAAGCTGTGGGGCGGCACCCACTTCACCTGCCTGTCATGCGACGTCACAAATGCGCAAAAACTCACCGCGTCAAATTGACGTGTATGCGTTAAAGTTGCATGAATATGCCGAACAAAACTAAGGTTTCTTCTGAATGGCCACAGGCGGTCCAGTTTCGAAAGGGATAAAAGATGGCTGCCGCCGATGGCTCAGCCATTGGCTACTCACACCTGCCAGAAAGCATGTGTTTTTTTGCGTGTAATAAAACTTTTTGCGTGGCGCGTAATGTTTAGGAGCACTTTCGACACGTTTACGACCTCGTGCTGCCAACTCTTTTGTGCTGAGGATTATTTTAGCATCATTCTTAAGCTTCCGTTGCATGCTGCCGCAATTTTCGACAAGCCATTGCAAGCTAAATAAGGGAAAGCGGACCAATTGCAGACGCCTGCGCCCGCCTATTCATGCTGTTATCGGTTTTCAGTGCAGTGGCTCAGCCCCATCAAGTCCCTCTCCACTTGAGCGTACTCCTCCTCTCTTGTCAGCCAATGAGATAATACAAGCTGCTCAGCATAGGCAATGTTATTCGTTTTTCAAGCAAACAAAAGTGACCGCCTATGAACGAGGACAGCGTTTGATTGGTCTGTTCACACAACCCTGCGGGTGACCGCCCGATGCTTGCGGCGGCGGTTACGAAAAAATTTGACGTCAGGAGATTGTAATAAAAACTTATTGGAATAGATTTACGTTATAGGGCCCACGGACGGCCACTGGATTGGACATTAGGGGCTAGCGTCCCTGCGTGTCTAACGCCTCTTCCTTGGGTACGCGTTCTTTGTGATCCTCTGGTACTCCCTTTTCAATCGAAACTGAGGCACGTCTATTTGAATCTGGGGGGTGGCGCACGTACTTCGCAGGAGAACCGTGTTGATCTCCTGACATCGTGGGACAAATTTCAAAGGTGGCTTCTTCAGACGTATGCGAGTTCCGATCTCATAGAGAAAAGCTGAAAGTTTTCTTCAGTGTCACATACAAATATCGGGCGAGAGTGTCGCAATGTATGTTGAGGATATGATGCATCTTTTCTGTCCAAGCATCACTAAAATGTTCAAATCAAATCAAGCGCTATTTCTTTTTGAGAAACGTGGAGGCGGGACTAAAGGTCATCTGTGCGGCTTGACAAATTTCCCTGCCCCCTTATTTTGTTGCAAGACAAGAACGCTCATGAGCTTATGCGTTGGGTCAAGGAACAGTTATTTGGCGATCTCATGGGCAGTGCCGCTAAGAATGTGTCAGTTTCTGGCCGAGTCCGTCACCATTGACAAAACTCATAGACCACGCTCCAGCTTATGCCAACGCTATGTGAACACTGTCTCAACTATGGATGCGTTGGCAGCTTTGGGGTCCATACATATTTATCATGAAAAAGTATTCTTTCCGTATTCCGCGAAGGACTTAAGAAACTGTCGGGCTCTTCACACCCTAAGATCAGCTCTTTGTCAAACGTTCTTTGTGATGAGATCCAGCAAATACTAAGAGAACCTCTTCTTAATACGGAGGCGCAACCGTTAATACGCGAGCCTGATCACGCATCCTATTCTGAGGCTTTGAGGAGTCCTGTTCCTCCTCCAGCTCCTCTTCACACCTTGTATCTCATCACGTCAAAGTCAGTCTGGAACCAGTCGTTCTATACATCAACGTGGTGATTCTCACCTATGCGGAGCATAGGTGAGAATCACCACGAGAATCGAGCATGATGCATGGACGTTCGACCAGCCCGCTCCCGTAGAACTTACCGCACCAACCTTCTGAAATGAGGCTGCTAAAATTGCGCGTGCTCATGGTCCCTAGGAACGCGCATGAAAAATAACGATACATCGACGGTGCATCATCAAAGCCTCGTGGATACTAGACCGGAGTACTCTATCATACGCGAAAAACTATGCTACTTGCCTCTACACTACTTGCCAACATGAGCATTCTTCGTGGATTTTCACAAGAGCTAATCATCTGCATGGACGTTCTCAGCGAGAAGGGTGCTGTCATCGACCTTCGACAGCGCTTGGTCACCTTGTCGACAAAGAACGTCGCAGGCGCAAACTATAACAATGAATATGTGGTGTTTAGGGGCGCAGGGGCCAGGTATGGCCAAAGAGTGCCATGCCAGTGTTAATAAGTTTGCAGTGGAGTTGATGTGACGTGGCTGTAAAGGGGCCTTAAAAATATTAGCTATAAAGTGCGTAAAATACATGACAAATGAAGATGAGAAATGGTGGGTACTATAAACATTATGATGCATTGCGACATGATGATACAGTATACAGAATATGTCTGGCGCTAAAATTGTCTAGAGCACTACTTCCTCATTTCAGCCCTTGAAATGCAAATACCGGAAGGTATTTCCTATAAAAAACTGCTATCACACCGGCATCCTCTGCAATGAGGACGCACTACAAATTCAATGGGCTTATAACATGTAGGACAACATCATTCAAGAAATCGAAGACTGCTTTCGTGTTAGAAAGCTGTTCTTTACCAAGAAACATAGCCAGGTGAAGAGGAACGCAATAACCGTATGTAAAAGGAAAATGTTTGTTTTTCTCAGCTTCGGCTTCCCGACACTCCAGGAGGACGGTCAGCGTCTAACCACATCTACCACAGGTTGGAGGTTCATTTCCAGTAAGTAGAAAATGATGAGTGCCGTATGCATTTTTATATGGAATAGGACATCTCTTCGCCGTTACTTCGTTGTGTAAGGCCAAAAACCTAACTGTGGCGTTATCACGTGCACTTTATTACTTATTTCTGCATCCCTCATGCATTGCATGTGGTTTAGCAGTTTCTTTAGTTAGAAAGGCTTCATATCTCTGTCAGGCACCGCAGCGGTAGGCTTAACAACATGCGATGCAATTGACGTGGCCATCTGTTCCGCCAGAACGTTACCATCGAGATCCACATGGCCAGGCACTCAGCATAAAATGACATGCTGGTTAAATATATACGCTTCATACTGGTCGGAATAGAGCTCAATAAGTACGTGGTTTTTGTGCTTACGAATTGACATGAAGGCCTTCACGACACTGAGGAAGTCTGCATATATAACTGGTTTTTGGAGTTTTGATTTGCTTATATGCTTCACAGCCGACAATAGTGGGTAGGCTCGGCCGTAAAGATACTTTTTTATAGATGCACTGCATCAGATTCCGAGAAGGATGGACCTACTGCTGCATAGGACACCGGGGTATTTGACTTGGGAGCGTCTGTGCAAAACTCTGGGCAGGACTACTTCTACTAGAATTCTACGAAATGCTTTTGGACTTCGACCTCTAGAGCGTCCTTTGCATCTTTAGAAAGGATGTCATATTCTACCACTTGCCACTTCCAGCGAGATAACAGCTTGGTTGGATGCATTAAGCGATACTGGAGGAGTGGGACATGTATTTCATCGCTAAGCTCCATCAAACACAGCGAGAGAGGCTGTCCCACAGGGGGACGATTACGGAAAACCGTAGCACACGTCATATCGTTAACTGGATTTAGACATGGACTTTCATGATTGGAGAGCATTTTGAGAAAATATGTGAGGCTGATATAAGTTCATTTGATTCTGCGTATAATCTTTCAATAGGACTTGTACTGAAAGCGCCAGTGACTAAGCAGTACCTAGATGGTGGAGAGAATCTCGCATTTTTAGCGCGCTCGGGGCCTCAGAATTATATACCACGGTACCATAGTCTAATCGCGATCAAATTAGGCTCTTATAAAGATTCATCAAACACCTCTTGTCGCAACCCCATGTTGCGTGGGATAGAACATTAGGTAACTTCATTGTATTTGGACATGTTATTTAAGATATTTATTGTGTGGAATGAAAGTAAGCCTGCAGTCAAGTATAAAACCTAGATATTTGTGCTCTTTGTTGACAGGTATTTGTTGTCCGCACAGTTCCACGCAAGGATCTGGAACCAGGCTTATCAAAAATATAACTGCTTTTGTGGCGATTGACAATAAAAGCGCATTTCCCTGCCAACTTGGACATCTTGTTCAAGCCCTGCCGTGTCTGTCTCTCGCATTTTGCGAGATTGCAGGATTTAAAGCCTATTTGAATGTCGTCTGCGAAGACAGAATAAAAGATGGCCGGTGGTAATGAAGCATGAAGTGTGGTAATATTAACGATAAAGGGTGTGTAAATGAGTACACCTCCCTAGGGTTCACCCCTTTCTTGTATAAATGGACGTGACAATATATTTCCGATTTTTACACGGAAGGTACGATTAGACAAATACCTTTCCATTAGGATTAGCATATTGCCACGGATGCCCATTGCGGACCAGCCTTTCAAGTTTCCGTAGCGCCATGTTGCGTCGTACGCTTTCTCCATATCGAGGAAAATGGATAATAACGACTGTGTGTACAAATGCGTCACGGACATTTCCTTCAATGCGCATAAGAGGATCGTTTGTGGACCGCCCTTCTCTAAAGCCACACTGACAGTTAAGCCATCTCAGACTTTCACCTCCTACGTGTATGAATTAATACCCGAGAGGAACCTCACCCAGCTTTCTATCTTTGCCTGACGTTGTGCCCACCTTCCTTGAGACATAATATTTTAAAATTAAATTAGGTTGACTGGCATTTGGCGATTCTGCATTTGGCGATTCTGCATTCTGCTGTCGGCCGCCTTGCTGCGCGTGGGTCCGACAGCAGCCGGATGCCGTTGTTGGGCATTCCCTAACGCTCCACTTCGGCAAAACTGTCCTTTGCCCGGTAGGATACCCGCCACAATGCTTCTTTAAATGAGACAGTCTTTTTTACCATCATCAACATAATTTCTTTTTTTCTCAGGATGGGCAGGACTGCGAGTATGCGGCGTGCTCCACATCACAGTTTATACAATAAACAGTGTGCTCGCAAGATTCAGAGGTGTGTTCAAGGGCACTTGCGTTTCGCACAAGTTTGGCGGCCTAAGCAGCTGTGTGAACTGTGGCCGAAACGTTCGCATTTTATACATCTGAGGGGATTAGGCATGTAGGGCCTAACACGCAGCTTGATGTACCCGGCCTCAATAGACTCCTCCAGAACACTTGAACAGAATGTGAGCATCATGGGCTTGGTCTGGGTTTGTTTGCTGTCACGCCTCATCTTGATTCGTTTAACCCTCATGATGTTGTGCCCACTGAAGGCCTGCAGGAGTTAAGCTTCAGTAAACTCTAACAGATCATCATCTGATACAACGCGATGGGCGGTAATCATAGTACGGCGTGGGCTTACTGTTACTTGGGCATCCCCAAATAAGACTAGATTCGGCCGTTTCTGAAGCTGTTTCTGTTCGCGGAGCTTCAGTAGATCAGATCTCCGCTTGCCATCCTCGATGCCTTATAACTCTACCAAAACGTTTGGTAAGAGACATAAAAACAAGTAATGGTAAGATTATTCGCACTCGTTTTTCAGAATGAATGACATGGAAACGGCGGAAAGATTATTTTTGCCGACCAAAGAACTGCAATAATTTATCGGTTAGCCTTCTTTTCTGAGGGTGATCAGGGAGTGGAGGGAATAAAATAGCCATAGACGAATGTATAGTTTTCGGAAATACCGCCAGCCACCCACCGTGGAGCCCTACAAAGGGGCTCTACAGGGACAGTAAAAATAGGTCCTGCAAACGCCAGCTGTACGTTAGCACACTAACCAAATATGAATCCCAAAAACAAGAAAGGGGCTGACAGATGGAATAGCACACTATGGTATAAAGTTTGTACACAGGGATAAGGTGCCTTAGAAAGGCTGGCCAACGTTTCGATAGGAGGACCTATCTTCGTCAAAGGCGGCCTCATCATCCTCGGCGTGTTAGTTTTAAACACCCGCACGTGACGTCACTGCACTAACCGTTTAAAACTAACACGCCGAGGATGACGAGGCCGCCTTTGACGAAGATAGGTCCTCCTATCGAAACGTTGGCCAGCCTTTCTGAGGCACCTTATCCCTGTTTACAAACTTTATACCACAGTAACCAAATATGAAATAATTTTGGTTGCTATTCACACAAGGTTAACCCTTGGTGCCTGGAAAAATTGGGAGAGAAGCCAGGAGAAGAGAGGAAAGATGAAAAGTGAGAGAAAGATGAAGGTTGAAGGGACACATAGACAGGAAAAGGCAACTACCGATTTTCCCCGGGTGAGTTAGTCCTGGGGTGCCTTCTAAATGAAGCCAAGTTAAAAGTAGTATCTTGGCTCCGCCAGGGGGCCTTAACACTCCGAACTATCGGCACTGCCTCAATCCCCAGGATCCGCCTTTCCCCAGACGCGGCTACACACGAGAGGGTCCAACCCTCATGTTCTCGGGTACGCGGTGTCACAACACACCAAACGCCTGCTGGCGCAGAGGGCCCTGCGGGAGCGGAAACAATAACAGCCTTCCGAGAGCCACTCTTCACGTCAGAGACGACACTGTCACGTTGCGACCGCGCGCAAGTGCACTAGTTCAAGTGGTATATGACGGCTTATCTGTACAGGGTGAAGCAGACTCTCTCCTGCAGTATCAGGATGCCTGCATGGCAAGAAGCATCAGTGGCCTCCAGGACGGCCACTGCTAGGTGCTCGTCACGAATTTCTACTACGAGCACAGGCATCTTTATCCTGGTACTGCCATCGCCTACGCCGACCCAATAGCTAAAGTCATTGAGTGTTTTGCTTCTGAAGCAATCAGCAATGCAGAAGCGTCTTTCACGCCGTAGAAACAAGCCCAATCCTTTCGGAGGACTACTAAAAAGCAACCACTGCAGAAACTGCTGCTGCTGGGTTTCCGCACTTGCTCCGGACTTTAGTCTGAGCTACACCAAAACGCCGATTACGAAACACTACGTAATCACCTACGAAGACGGGAACAGCATACGGCTACAGCCTTATCGTGTTTCTCCAATGGTACGACATGCCATTCAGATGTAAGTGAAAGAAATGCTTCATCATAGTGTAATCCAACTTTCAAGCAGTGCCTGGACATGGCTGGGAGTTCTCGTTAAAGAGAACGATAGGACGCTACCATTTTGCCACCATTACAGGAAGCTAAATAACATCTAAATGTAAGTCGTGTACCGGCTGCCTCGTGTCGGTGATCCTCTAGACAGGTTGCAGCACGCGAGGAGTTCTTCCTCCGTCAACCTCAACAGTTACTATTAGCAGATAGAAGCAGAGGTGAGCGGAACTGTGACAAAACTGGTTTTGTCACTTCGGATGGTCTTTATAAATTTTGTGCTCTCCCGTTCCTCATCTGTGCTGCTCCCGCCACGTTCCACCGAATGTTGTATACTATTCTCGCTAACCTGAAGTATAAAAGCTGTGTCACTATCTCGATAGTGTAGTTGTGTTTTCCGAGACCTCTGATTGACAACCTCGTCGGCTTCAGAAAGTATTCAAACCCATTCGATCGGCAGATCTAACACTCAAGTCTGAAAAATGTCACTTCCTGAGAAATGTCACGAAGAACTAAATTAGCTTCCTCACGCGATCAGCGCCGTAAGAGCTCGCTCCCATCCTTACAGGACTGCCGCTGTAGCCGATTTTAATCTACAACTGAAAAGGCATATGTTCGACAATTTGCAGGTCTGGGCACCTACTGTCGGCGCGCCATTGAAAATTTCTCTGAGATTGCATAGCAGATATTTTGCCTAACGCGCGATCATACACCACTTATCTGGACAGGTTAACAAGGGACTGCATTAGCCGAGCTACAGCATCGCTTGTCTTCAGCGCCCCTGCTGGGTCATTTTGACGACGACACTGATACTGAGAAAAACATCGGCCTCGGGGCTGTACTGGTGCAATCACAGGATGGTATTGTATGAGCTACAGCATACAAACGCCGTACAGTGTCATGCGTTCAATCAAGCCATTATACCTCAAAAAAAGCTCTAAGCGGTGATTTGGGCTTCACCTAAGTTTCGACCGTATCGCAAAGGCAGACAGTTTCAGGTCGTCACCGAGCATCACGCGTTGTGCTGGTTGGCGAACCTCCGACATTCTTTTGGACGATTACCATATGAAGTCTTCACCTTCAAGAATTTCATGTCGCCCCCGTATACAACTTGGTGGAAAAGATAATGATGCCAACACTCTGCCAGGCGCTCCTCTCTAAGCTGACAATCGAAATGGGGAAGATGACAACGCTTTCCTGGGAGTTCTCAGTGGGCCAGATCCCCTCGCTAGACAACGAACCGACTCAGAATTACGGCATATCGCTGATTATTTTGAGAGCCACTCCGCGCCTATCCCCATTTTCATTTCACGAGAACTGTCATCATTCTGCTTAAGAGAGGGCATCTTGTACAAAAAAAAAAATATACAGGCGCCAGCGACAGATCCAATCTCCTTGTCGGGCCCGAATAACTCCCAAATAATGCTCTCTTATCCTGCCGAGGCAAGCCTATCTCAGGTCAATTGGACTACACAAGGACATTAGCTAGAGTGCGCCAAATATACTACTGGCCTAGCCACACTACCCTCGTCGTCAAGCGTTATGTGAAAGGCTGCCGCGAATGTCAACTAGGGAATTCAGCACCCTTAAAGCCAGAAAGCCTACATCAACCTATGACCCACCGGGCGCGCCGTTTGGTCACGTGAGAATGAACCTTCTTTTACCGTTTCTCTCGTCTTCCTCTGGAAACAAGTGAATCATTGTCGGTACTGATTATTTTACTAGTTATGCTGAAACGAAAGCGGTACCACGGGGAGCAGCATCTGAAGTTGACCAGTTTTTATGCACCGTATCGTGCTTCGGCACGGCACCCCGTCATTCGTCATCACTGACCGAAGATCCGTGTTTACGACAAACTTCGCGGATGACATCTTCACACGGAGACAAGGAACTGAAAGCCCACTACATACTTCCCTCATACTAACGGCTTGACTGAAACACTTAACAAAACGTTGGCAGACATGATCTGTATGTATGTGGATGTGCACCGGAAAACCTCGGACGATATCTTACTGCACGTAATATTTGCGCGCAACACTGCCACACACGAAACGACACACTTTACGCCATTTTACCTTAATTATGGTACAGATGTTCAAATGATGCTAGACGCCATCATTCCCTATTACAACACCGACTGGTTCAACAATAACTACTGACGCCGAGGAGTACGCTAGTATTTCGACAGTGCGCCGAAGAATCATGTCAACTGGCGCGCGTAGGCCTAAAACAGCCGCAGTGCGCAAAAGCGCGTAGGTGTAATCCTCACCATCGGCAGGTTAACTGCCGACCTAGTGACCAAGTTTCAGTATGGACTCCATTCGAAGGGCGAGCCCTGATAGAGATGCCCAGTTTTTATGCACCGTATCGTGCTTCGGCACGGCACCCCGTCATTCGTCATCACTGACCGAAGATTCGTGTTTACGACAAACTTCGCGGATGACATCTTCACACTGAGTTATACAAGGAACTGAAAGCCCACTACATACTTCCCTCACACTAACGGCTTGACTGAAACACTTAACAAAACGTTGGCACACATTATCTGTCTGCCAACGTTTTGTTGGCATACTTGGGACCATATAAACGATATATATAGACCATATACTTGGGACCATATAAAGCGTTAAGATGTGTGAGTGACGTGAGCTATGAAGTCGTTCCAGACGGGAGTGCGCCGCCGAGTTAGCGCCGAGAACCCTATACAAAGCTTTTACATGTTGTCCGCGTAAAAGCCTATTTCACGCGGTGATGTTAATACCCAGCTGGGTTGGTTATACAGTTTTTTCTTGCTACCTTTGATTTTGTTCAAAGAAATGTTAATCCATTCTTTTTTGTCGTGCACACTCAACGTATATTTCGTGTGCACCTCCATCTTGTATTTCGCTGTGTGTATTTTTTTTCTTAGAGCATCGAGTTGATGCTTAGTTGACAGGGTCTACAATGCCACTTGGTGTTTTCAGGCCAGCTTACAAACGAGGAAATGGACGTATGCGACGCGCTATCTATATGGAGTTTTTAGGCTAACTGGTGAAACAAGAAGAGGTCTTAGGTCATGCACCCAATCGAGATCGGGTTTTTCCGCCGAGTATCGTTCTAAGTAAAGCTGTGTTATTATGATACGCGACAGAAATGAATAAAAGTGCGTCGAATAAACACTAGGTCTGCAACAGTGCAGTAAGAGTCGTGCACTGGAGTTGGTTTAGTTACGGCTTGAATAAGGCCATACTGCAACGTTATGTCATAAAGAATTGACATGGTTGCGTAGGTACGCTCCGGAATGTAGCCGTTCCTACTGGAACGCCTGGAAATTAGTGCCTGGAATATAAAAATCACCAAATAAACGCAATGTGCTGATCACACACTCCTGCATGTATTCTTCAAATTTACCTGAATATTTAGGTGACACATGTGGGGCTCTGTGCATAGCATACAAAGTAAGACTGTTGCTCCAACAAGGCAGTTTTATGCATAGGAATTCCAGCTCAAGTAAATCATAGAGGAAATCCATACCAAACTGCTTTTTCTTAAGCTAGACTACTCGACCGACTGTTGCTAATCAATCTTTGCGGAGAACTAACTGGTGGCCGCCAGCCATTTTCATGGCATATCTCACTGCGTAACTATGTCTCAGTCAAGATAGTGATATTGAGACTATCTTGCAACAAGATTAATCGGAATCGGATTAATCTATATCTATACACACACACACACACACACATATATATATATATATATATATATATATATATATATATATATATATATATATTGCAAGAGTACGTTGAGGTCAAGGTCTTATTCATCACAATAGCCAAGGAACATGAATATAGTCCGGTAAATGGCAAACAGAGTGAGCACAAGCATCAACAAAAGTCTTCTCTCACGTCTTTTGCTGGCACCCGTGGTTGCCACTACAATACGATTTTTGTTGACGATTGAGCAAACACTATATACAAGTTTACACGTAACCGTATTGGTGGCGTTTGCAAGATTACGCATACAATTGCTACAGTGGGCATCCAAAACGCCCCATTTTATTTGTACAACATTGTAGCGATGCTCCCGCAGCCTGTCTAAGACATCGTGCGCTCTGACAAAGATATTTGGATCCACCATTCAAAGGCAGAATATAAACTATTCCTTCCGCACAGTCCACGAGCTTTGACTAATGTCTCTTTTTGCATGCAGGCTATTTGTGGGCACACGCGCTGGTCAACCTGCAATAAGATTGCAGTTTATCGGGAACGGAAAGAAACAATTTTACATTGACCTACGGGCCAATCATGTTTAGTCGATGCGATATGCCAACTATATACGGAATACCAGCGACTTTTCTGTAAAGTGTGGAAGACTGAGTCGCATTAGTTAATTGTGGTGACATGCGCTTCAACAGGGCTTCAGCAACGCTAACGAGGACATACGTGGGGTACCACGCGTTCATGAGGTGAAGTGCGAAGAGAGGCTGTCGGCCACGAGTTCTGGTCAAGAATTGCTTAAAGAATTGGACAGGCATTACTTCGCGATGCCCGTTTTTACCAGGTGTGAGTACGCTAACGCATACCGGAGCAGTGCCCTATTGGCAGGGGGCTCGTGTTTCCAGATATACGTTTGCCGCATGAGTTGCCGCCTAATGGAAGCCTACGCTTTCTTGACATCAGGTTTTTAGTCCCACAGAAACGGCTGCTGTGCTGAGGAAACAACGTCCGGAACCAACCATAGAGACAACTTGGGTCACTGAGTTTATGATAATGTGTGCTGATCTGTCGCCCTTCAACGAACCTCTTTTACGTCGGAGTAGGTCATGGGTACATACGGGACTGGGAAGGCACCGCTTCTCCAAGAAACTCGTTGACGTCAAATTGGACCACCGGGGATGTTTCACTCGGTATGTGCTAATCTTGAATGACCCTCTTTGAAGCCAGCTTGTGACTGAATATGTCCCAGTAGGTGTGTGCCACTTTTCTGTGAAAGACACTGACATGGATGACTAGGAATGTGCTACTGGAATTGTGCCGCTCTACAATAAAAAAGAACCTTTACATTTATCCAACGCTGAATGGAATCGAGTTCAATCCAGAAGGGTTCCTCACTAACTGCAAACCGGTGCTTTAGCAGGCGGTTGCACAAATGTACTGGGCATGTGCCTGTTTTAACGGACGACTTTCAGGCCAATCCTTTAGCGAGCTGCGCCATGAATTCACTGGTTATGTGCAGTACGATAGAGAACTGGGCAGCTTAGGTCATTCAGTATGTGCGTCTGAGTGTGTGCGGCAAGCGAATTACCAATGCGTTGCGCTCGCAAGCACCAGCGCTTCCCGCTTCTCGTGTCGCAGGCGACGCACGGCGTTCTGGGCAGTGCACTACGCGGCGCAGCGTGTAAAAAAAGACACGAAAGAGAGGAGCCCGGTTCTCACACGACGGGTGTCGCACCATTCTCACGCACTGGGGCACCATGCATTTCACAGTCCATGTGCAGACTTCGTAGCGGCGGCGCCACATGGTGGCAGTTGTTCTTAGGGAAGCGGAAAAAAAGGAGTCTCACTGCAGTACACGCCTCGTACATAACGTGTTTTGACGTTAGCAATACATTGTGTCCCTATAGTGACTCGATGCTTAAACATTTACGTCGATAATCATTGTGGAATGGGTTACCCCGCTTTTTTAATAAACAACTACTGCTGCGGCTGCTGCAGCGGTCATATTCATTGAAACAAGTGGTCTTGAGCGCTCTGCGACGTCTGTGTGGGGAAGAACTCAAAGACTGAAGGAGCGTCCTAGGTTCTAAGAACAGGTTTATCCAGACAGAAGATAAAGCGAGGCTGACAAATGCGTCGGGAGGAAGGTCATCGAAACACGGCGCACGATTGCCAATATGTACTTATAATTGATCAGGAATGCGTCTCACAGCTGATTCGGCATAAAAGCTGCTGAAACAAGAACGCAAGAAAGCAAACACTGAAAATAGAATTGTTTATTTTTCATTAAAAATTGCCACTGCGAACTGTATAAACATATTCAAAACGATGCGAACGAAATAAGAACGCATTGTTTTGTACTTAATAATGTTTGATGTTTCTCACGAGCGTGTCATATTCTTTACAAATTCGTTCTTCATATTTATAGGCATTGTATGCAGGATTCCCACACAAAGCTGTGAGAATAAAATTACAATGTGATAGCGGATTGTTAATTGCTGCTTCTGTAACCCATAGAGAGCATCCAACCCGTTCTGTAAAAAATAAATGCAGTAATCAGAGAAAATAAAAATTAAATATCTGCAAATATGTGGAACTAGCTGCGGATAACTTCGCTGCTTTTTTTTTTTTTTTTTTGCTGTGGCCAAAGGTTTATCCAACGTATTCCTTGTACTGTTTTTACCGGTAGGTAAGGCGGATGAGAGGAAAGTTTTTATTAAAGTATGTTCGAACTACCTCGGTGGCTTTTCTTTGTTTCCCGTTAATATACGTCAAACATAATTATGCGGAACAGCTAAATACTGGTTTTCTTCGCGTCAGCGCTAATACTGGGTGTTGCAGTGCGGCGTACTTCATAGAGCAAAGCAGGTGCAGATGCCGGTACTAATCATTGCTGCAACAAACGCCACATCTGCTCCTATAGCATTGATGCGCACTTTCATAAATATAAGCGCGCACTGGAGTTCGCGCCTCTCGACGCGATGCCAGGAAGTGTTTTTCGATAACGAAACAATTATACAATTATGCTACACACGCGAAATGCTTGAGTGTTTGGTGGAAATTCATCCAGATTGCAGCCTTTGATAGTTACAAACACATAAATGCCAGTACAGCAATGTACAACAAGTAATAGAAACCTTTGATAACCTAAGCAGACAAAATCAACTCTTCTCTGAACAGTTGGCTGCACTAAGAAAAGTAAAGCTACCCTCAGTTTTTTTTCTTTTTTTTACGTAGACAGGCACAATGGAACCTTTTTTCACCTTTTTCTGACTCAGAAACAGTTCCATCTTGAAGCTTCTTCGGGAGCCAGCTTTATCGAAACATTTAGTGATTATTTTATTAGTGGTCTGCATACAGCTATGCAGACCACGAATAAAACTTTGAACTTGGTAGCGCGTGGTGTGGCGTTGGTTGAGACGTCGTGGTTCTGTCTACATTTTAAAGCCTACTTGTTTGTGTTCGTTCACGCTTATAATTTAAAACTTCTTCTTCTAATTAAAGTATTGAATGCGTTATAGGTGGCGTTCCTTGCAAACGTGAAGGAGAAACTATCTGCAGTAGCTTGGGTGTATTGATAGCAGCCAGTGCCAGCGCAATGGAGGGTGGTATTTCTTAACAAAACAGACGTTTCGATATGACTGTACGTGTTGAATTCACCAGAGATATAAGATTATAGAAGAACATGGGTAAAGGGCACAATATTCGGTTTCAGAAACACTGAAGCAACCTGAACAGTTTCCAGTTAGAGGTTAGAAGGACACTGAAACACTTTCCTCCTAAGTCCATAAATGTATTTAAAGTTTACCTAGGCGGTATTATGTATGTTTTCCAGCAAAAAAGTACCTAAATCCCATCCGCGGAAGCTAACTAATTACCAATATATGCTCGATTGCCTTCGCGGTGCTTCCACTCCTTCTTCAGTGCCTTGTGCCACGAAGGCCCGGGCGGAGACCGACTCTCCCTGAACGCTCCACCAAATCAATGTCCGGGCGACACGCAATTCAAACTTGATTTTGGATGTTCAAGTAGACTCCATTACTTCGGAATTAGGTGCTACGATGTGCAAAAATTGGTTCTCCTCAGCGAGCCGCAGAGCGCTCAGTGATCAGGGTCATCGCGGCACCCCACGAAAGCGCCGCTTTTACATTGCGTAGCAGACCACTACCAGACACAACTATAGTGCGTATCCGCAGCGTTTTCTGGGCACGAAAGGGCTGGAGAGAGCGCTCGCGCTCATGTGCTCTACTTTAGCCGTGCTACGTGATGCAGGCTGCCTTTTCCCTACACCAGCTTGACCGACGAATATTAGCCACATGCAAATGCCACATTTTTCGGTGCTGTTAACAGGTCAATAGAAGCCTGCGAACGCGCCTAGCCAGCAGCGGCTTCAAGTGGTGGAAAGCGTGCCTGTAGTGCGACCTTAAGTTTCACGTGGTTCCAGGCTATTCGAGAGTTCTCGAAATTAGCGATACCCAATGGCTACGACAACGATAAGCATGTTGGCAAAACTGATTCCTACGCAGGCGGCGGTGGCCGAGTGTAAGCAGATGGTTATCGGCTTCTCCCTGAAGTACGTAATTGTTATCGAAATTCGCAAACGCATTTTCGCTTACTTCAGCCTGTTTATTTACCTCCGTCAATAAATATACAGAGTAGAAGTAGGAAGAAGCGTACTGATGCAAAGACACTTCTTGACTGACGTTAGCTATCGGCCAATATCAGCCGTCTTTGTCGCTCTTGTATATGGCAACACACGAGAGCCACCGGCAGTTTCGAAGTGAGAGGGATTGCCTCGTTTGAGAAAACAGGGTGTGAAAAATATGTGAATTTGCGCTACGCCTGTTAGCTCCAAGCACTGCACACGGCTGCGAAATTGTGATGATATATTAACAGCAGCGTATGTTATCCGCAGACTCCATGTTTTCTAGCAAGCCCTCGGTGTGGTTCATTACTCCTTCATAATACAAAAAGCAAGTACGTGATATTTTGTGCAATCGCGACAAACGATATGATGAATATCGCGGGTGTGCCCCCTCGTAGCCCGCAATTCGAACCCCACGCGAACGGAGGCTTTTGGCGACGGCTCTACGAAGTTGTCAATGTAAGGCAGTAAATGTTATACAATACTGGCGGAACAAATATTAGGATTATTTCTTTTGCTATACAAAGCAGTATCAAATATTTCTGAAAGTCTAGCAATAGGCTTTCTTATCTTTCAACGTGCAAAAACTTGTGTGTTTGCTGATTGCATTCTTTCAACTGATTTCATTAGTTGAAAGAATGCATAGGCAAAAGAAATCATCACGCGATAGACCTGTTATGCTGAAATCGTACGATTAGAATGGAAAAGCGGTAGTCTTAAAGAACTCCAGGAAACTCAAATAAACAAAAATGTGTGTTTCTTACGACTATTCGCCGGAAACAGACGCAAAAGAAAGACTACGTGGCAAATCGGCTCAGACTGATAAACGCGATGGCGCAAAGGTCAGTCTTCTTCACGATAAGCGTTTTTTTCGATAGCATTGCTTATACATGCGACTTTGAGCAGTTGATAATATGCCAGTCGATAATCACATAAAGAGGGTTTAGAGGCACTTTGTATTAGTTGTTCGCCCCTGTTTAAAAATATGTGCCCAGGAAAATCAAGCGCATAAGAAAATCCAGTCCATGGGTAATTTGAACCTTATTCATTTCAAGCGGCGACTGATTCGTGCACGTAGAAGGACGCCAAGGTGATGTGCAGAAATAGCCAGTCTCGGCACGCAAGTAAGAAAAGAATTAAAAGATGCGTAGGCGGCATTTTTTTTCAATAGCACTGGTGAATTACTTCCAAAACTCGCCTCAAACATTCTGGAATTATCTGGTTCTACGTGCAACATTATTGAAATTAAGGTAGACGGAAATATCTGCAGTAAGCCAGCTTTGAGCGCACAGACTTTTAAAAGTATATTTAACTCTGTATTTACACCTGGCAGTATTAGGCGCCCTAAATATGAGAGCGATGGTTTGTTGCCGTGTGAAGATACAAATGATATTATAATTTCTCGAGAGCACTGTTGTTAAAACGGTATCCCAAATAATCTTGTGGCCCCGACAATATACCCAACGAGTTTGTGAGGCTTTATTTTGAATGTATATTGCATTTTTTGTCTAGAATATTTGCAATGTCATTACGTATCGGAGGCGTGCCGGAAGATTGGCTCCTTGCACGCATTTTACCTAGTTTTAAAGCGGGCAATAAGTTATAGGCGGAAATCTATCGGCTAATTTGCATTACGTGGACCGCGTGTAAAATGTTAGAACACATAATATCGAAACATCTGCTTCAATATATAGAAAACCACAGCTTATTCCACAGCATGAAGCATGGCTTTCGCCAACGTTTGTCAACAGTGACGCCGCTTCTTGTGATGTCTCACGATTTCGGTGTTGCAATTAACAACAAGGAAGAAATTGATGTTATAGGATTAATTTTTTGAAGGCTTTTGAACGGGTATGTCACGCAAAACGTATTGAGAAATTATATAAACTTTGAGGTAATACTCAAATTGTGAAATGGACTCATGCGTGCCTTACAAATAGAAAGCAGTATGTTCAAATAGCAGGCAAACGATCATCCTCCTTACCTGTTCTATCTGGTGTGCGACAAGGTTTGGTTTTAGGACCATTTTCTTTTTCTGATATGTAAGTGACGTTGCTAATGACTTGCATCCTAACATTTAACTGCGTCTATTTGCGGATGGTTGCCGTATTTACTGTTGCGTTAAGAATTTGCAGGATCAAGTGTTGTTGAACGAATGTTGCAAAGAATGTATGACTGGTGTGTTACGTGGGAAATGAAAATTTATTTCAATAAATCAGCTTACATGACTGTATGTAACAAGAAAACGCCATTGCTTTTTACTTACAGAATAAATAACAGCCCACTTAAACATGTTAGTAAGCTTAAGTATCTCGGGGTCACAATCACGCAGAATTTGAATTCGAACTAACACATTGAAAACATGTGTGGTTCTGCTCAACGCAAACTCGGTCTCTTAAGGCTAAACTTGAAAGATGCTACAAGCGAGGTAAAGTTAAAGGCGTACGAAACAATTGTATGGCCCCACACTGGAATACGTATGTATAATCTTGGATCCACACCAAATGGGCTTGATAAATAAACTGGAACGGATTCAAACACTAGCCACACGGTTTATCTTTAATGCTTACCAAAGAACGCAGTCTCTAACTGCGTTATTATCTAGTGCCGGTTTGCCCAAACTCCCGACGCGCAGAAATATAGCCAGGTTGAAATGTTCGTACCAACTGTATACCAATTAAATTCAATTATGACTGCAGACTATACTAGCATCCCCCTGGACGAGTGCCCCCAGGCACAAGTCAACCTTATGATGTAGTGCCCTATGGGCCACACGTTGGTGCCTTCAAATTTTTCTTTCTTGTGAAAACTATAGTCAATTGTAACAGCCTTGATGCAGATGTATTTATTGAAACGCACACAATTGAACCATTTGAGTGTAAACTGTCATTATGTGCTTGCTAAATGCATTGTTTGTTAATTGCGGAACTGAGGTTACCTGTTTGTTGAAAATTCTTTTTCCCCCACCCCTGTAACCGCCCGCAAGGGCTAACACTATTGAAAAATAAATAAATAAATAAATAAATAAATAAATAAATAAATAAATAAATAAATATCCCGTGCTGCAAGCGGTAGTACTTGACTGATGTATATCGTGTGCTGTCTTCGCTTTGTTGAAAGTCACTCGTAGCTCTTCCGGAATACGAGCGACAGATCCTCTATTTTCAGAATGGCACGACTGAGTGACAAGAACGAGCAACCTATTTGGGGATGTTCCCTGTCGTGGCACGACACCGTCGCTCCTCGCTCTCCCGCACAAAATTTCTCACATCGAGATTGGGCTTAAGTAAAAATAGAATCGCGTTGGGTTGCCCGTTGTTTGTGCAGCAGAAAAATTTACGCTTGCTGCACTGAGTGCCAGGGTTCGAAACCCCTCCACGTTGATTTTTAGAGCGCAGATCTTAGTCGTCCATTCCTGCGGGGAGCGTCGGCGTCGTCCCTCGGCGTCCTTGTTACCGAGTGAACGAACGCAGCAAAGAGAAGAAAGAGTGAACGCGGAGCGCGGATGAAAGGCGGTGATAGCGCAGAGAGCGCGAATAGGAAAGCGGAGGAAGAGGGTATGGCGAAAGCGTGAGTTCCACGTGTGACTTGGTTTCGGCAATCCATGGTTACAGGATGGCGCCAAATTAGCACGCATCGTCCCTATGAAAACAAAGCGCTGGATGAGCGGAGGTTGGTCTGCGGTGGTTGCTGTTAATCGCCCCCGCCGCCCTCCCCCCCATGCCATGATTAGCGAAGTAGTCGCACACGACATCGCTCCGTTTGCAACGTGCCGCACGAGGCAGATTGTCAGCACCACCCAATATATTGCGAAATGAAAGCACGTACGCATTCAGTTGGCCTCAAATTTTACATGAACGAGTACGGCAATCGTTGGTGTTTTTTTTTGTGCGCCAATTGGCCTGATATGCCTAAAAACCTTTTTCACCACTTACATCTAACATTACAAGATAATTGCAAGCAGTGGATTTTATTTGCTGCCGGACAGCCACATCTACTGAACCATCGGGTCGCGTGTTTAGGTGCGTTTATTGCGCTTTGCAGTTACGCTGGCGATCACATGTAAAAAACAGCGAACTTAACGTGCTCATTTTACGCGTACAAGCGAGAACTCGCCAAAACGGTTGCATAATCGCATTATATACTCAGCGTAACAAAAGTGCCTAAACTCGTGAACCGATGGCGCAATAGGTGAGGATGTCTCGTGCCATTAGCAACACGCTGCTCGTTGCCCTTTGTCACTTCCAGATCTAAGACCCGAAAAGCTTTGTGCCCCGATGGATGAGGTGCCACGGAATATCAAAAAAGCTAGAAAAGGTGTGGTGGCGTATCAAACCTGAAAACGCTGGTTAGAAGTGATAATAATTACCTCAACACGTACGGTGAATCATTCTTCGTTCATTGTATTTTTGGCAGCGTATGAATATCACATGCAATGATTACCCAGGAAAAAAACACTAATGTCACTTTAGAAATAGCGAGAAAAGCACAATTTTTATTAGTAGCAACCGATAAAAAATACCACCACAGTTGCCCCTAAAACATATGCATCGGCCAAGAGCTAAGCAATCGAGGGTACCAGTCCAGTCGAAATTTTGTTTGGGCATACAAGCCCTTTTGGTGAACAATCATTCGAGTAAAGTCTACTGAAAGATAAACTGACAGCCACTTAAGCATACGCCAAAGAGCCTGAAGGCGAAAGCCGGTGCGCTTAAGCAACAATAATTAAAATACTTAACATTCTCAAATCCGTTGTTACGTCTCCTTATTTGTTTTCTCCCACTAAAGGTGGTACGTTCGAGTGCCCTAGTTGCTATGTACTAACTGAGCCTTTTTGACATGCTTAGCGGCATTGGTGTTGCAGCGATGTTAAAGAAGACGAAGGGGAACGCGTGAGCATTGGTTCGAGTGCTCTAATTTTATGTACCTCAAAACGCGACCTTGACACATAGCAATCTAAGGCTTTCACCTTAAAAAGAAAGGGTCTCTGCATTGCGGTCAACTATCGGTATTCCATGAAATTTTAGACATAAATTATGAAAACATATAAAAAGGAACATGATTTTTCGCCAATGGTATGTCAATGGAAACGCCACGTTTTTAAAATATCCTTTGCAGCGTGTGCGAAATAAATATTTTATTTTTACAGGTACTAAAACAATCCTGCATCACTTTCAGTACGTCGCAAAATCGGCAATTCAACGGAAAAAGAGAAAATTATCTTTTCTAGCCAGGCTATACCAGGTAACGTCTTTGTGTGCAACAGATTCTTGTGCATACAGAAAAAGGGCACCTAGCATATTTGTCTAATTATACCGTGGCCCGGTAGATTGGAGAAACGAAAGCATTAAATGGGAGGCGGAAACAGCATGGATATACATCTACAGGAAAACATTACATCGCTTAATACACGATATAAAGAAAAGTGGTAAGTGCTAAATCTGAAACCAAATTATTCCAAAGCTAAGTTATCCTACACAATGCCTACACTACTTAATAAATATGTGAAAGCTGGTATAAATTTTCTGCAGTGTACACCGATTGAATTGGGAAAACTGCACATGCTAGGCTTTTAAATTGCATTGCTTCTCTGGTCTCCCTTGTACTTGTTCCTTGCTTTGTCTGTTTTTGAAACTAACATATCCTCTGTAGTTATTTCTTTTCTTTCTTGTTGTATGTTGCATGGTATTGTAATTATGGCTGCTGATTGTTTCGTACAAATGTAGCTGTGGTCCTTTGTGAAGCTGCCTCTACGGAAAGCAGCTTTTACCTACAGCTTCCTTCATCAGTGTGATAATGAAAATAAACATTATAATAATGTTATTATATTAAACAATTGTACTACCGTATCGCTAGTACTTTGATGCGGTATTCGGCGAACAAACGAAACTTAAGAAAATGCACCGTTGTATTAACTCTTTTCATAAACTCTCATCAACAGGAACGTTCTGAGGGTTGTCATTACAGAAAAGTAGGCTGGGTTGACCACTCACTGAATTTCCTAGCACAGATGACTTAAATATTGCATGTGAACTGTCACAGAAACAGGAGAAACTACAAACTTTGCATAAAAAAATTGGCGGATCGCCACGCACTGTGGGAATCGATGTAAGCGAAGCTTGTTATGCAGTTTGCTTTGATTGAAGTCTCTTAGCGGTGTTTGTGATGACTAATACGTAATTTCTGTAGCATTTTTTAGTCCAATGACAGGGTGGTGAGTTGATCTTACACGTTACCTTACGTGAACCATTTTTGGTTGTCTGCGTAGTCCACGAACACACAGGGAGACTTGCTTCCTTGAGGCGTTGATGTGCGTTAGCGTTAATAACGTCTTGGAGGTTTTAGCATTATCGTTGCCTCACATGGCACCTCGCATTGTGGCAGGAGCATTAAACTTTATATTGTAATTATGTTGAGGAATAGAGACTAACAAAACAACGATGTTTATTAAGGGCGAACCTGTGCCCACAACTAAAGGCCACTGCGGTCGTGAAGAACCTCCAGCAGTCACATTCTAAAACTGGCGTCGAACCGTCTTCTCATCCTTCTCGCGTGATCCCTCGTGCGCGTGGCGCATGCACGGAGTAAGTGGGCGCATGCGAGTAGGGCCCAGCCGCTATTCGTGCCACGAAGATCGCTGCCTGTTGTTGCTGAACAACACCGCGGTATGGGTGCGTACAGTGTCCAATACGACGGGCACGCAACTTGAATGTGAACAAGTTGTCGCGGCATTATCCCCCTCCTTACAACATAGGCCCAATGGGTGAGAGGAAGTAAGAGTTCCTGTAGGATCTCACTTTTTTTTCATTACCTCTCATGGTAGGGTTTCATGCAGACTACATGCACGACTTCCGTGCAGTTGTGCCGTCTTGGGCTGTCATGTCTAGCGGATTTCACTTGGTAAGTGACGTCGCTTATACGACGAAGTTTTTCGTCAGGGGCGAAGTATCGACAGAGAAGTTTTCAGACAGTCCACGGCGTCAGAACTGGGGCCCATACCCACACCTTGACACCGGGCTGATAATGAGCTTCACTACGTTGCTGGTTGTACCGGCTGCAGTCGATGCGTTGTTGGCGGCGTATTCGGTACCTTGCCATCTGTCGTGCCTTTTTGACACTTTGCAAGAAATCATCTAGGTCAGACGCGTTATTGTTTTCTTCGTCTAACGGCAACATAGCATCCAAAGTTGTTACCGCTCGGCCGATTACAAGTTCAAACGGGGCGACTCGTGTTGTCTCTTGAACGCCCCCATTATATGCGAAGGTGATGTAGCGCAAAATTTTGTCCCACAGCTTATGTTCAACGTCGACATACGTAGAAAGCATGTCAGCCGGTGTTCTGTTGAGGCGTTCAGTTAAACAGTTTTTCTGAGGGTGGTGCACCGTACTTCTCCTATGGTCAGTAGGTGTCATTTGCAACAAGCATTTCATAAGGTCCGCTGTAAATACTATGCCACGATCGGTAATAACAACTGCGGGAGCTCTATGCCTGAGCTCGATATTTTTGACAAAGAAAGAATTTGGCAACTTCGACAGCCGTCGCACTGTACAGAGAATCAGTTTCTGCGTAACGGGTCAGATAGTCCGTGGCCACAACTATCCTCTTTTCGCCTAAAGATGATGGTAGGAAGGGTTCGAGGACGTCCATACCGACTTGTTGGAGTGGGTTTTTGGTGGCTCTATTAGCGGGAGGAGGCGTGCCGGGTTTACAGATGGAGTCTTGCGCCTTTGACACTCGCGACAAGTATTGGCATAGTGCGACACTGATGGTAATAATTAGGCCAGTAATATTTCAGACGAATCCTGGCGAATGCATGGCTCACGCCCATGCCTTCGCGCCATGTTGCTGGCGCGGGTTTACATGCTACTTCTGCATACGTGGGCAGCACGCTGTTGAAGTGCCAGCCAGAAGTGATCTCTTCAGTCTATGGACGATTGTAATCTTTATACTATTACAGCCCAGCACTTGCATAACGTTAAACGTAAGCACTTGATAACGTTAAACGTGAGTTCATGCGCGGTCAAGATTTCCGCAAAGCATGACAGTACATAGTACATAGCACATGTACATGCAGTACATAGCCAAATACAGTTTACAGGCCATTGTCTTTGTAGTATAGAAAGGCAGTGGGGTACAAATGCATCAGCAAAATACTGCAGTGCCTGTACCAGTTCTTTTTGCTTATATACAACTAAAACTACACGAAGCAATTTCAGTCGCATGAATTTGTGTTTCATGCCAGCCTTATGACTTGGCCTATAACCTCGCAGGCCTAATCAAACAAGCAAGGTCCTCGATCAATTTATGTGGGCACCAGAATATATTCAAGATTGGCCAATGGATGATATGAATTGGTGGATGCTGCACTAGTCATTATCTGCGTAGACAGCTATGGCAACCCTTGAGGTCGTTGGAGAACATGCTAAAACTGAATTTTGCTACACTAAAGAATCGTAACACAGAGTAGCATGAAAAAAAGTGCAAACCGAAGTGGCAATAATGGGAATCCTTGTACTGCAGACGGAAGTGTCGGCACAGATATTGAAATAGTCCTAGTGTTCTTGCTATTCGCCTTGCGGCTCCACACAAGCTCGATCTCGTCATCATCGGACGTTTCTCGTTGCTACGCGAGTAGACATGGGTGCCTTCGAGGTCGCGGTCAGTGTGCAGCCCGATCCATTTTCTGGAGGTGGCCGTTGCTGACGCAGACGGTTACGGCAGACGCCCTGGACGGTCCACTTCCATCGCCACCTAACTAGACGAGACAACTGATAGATAAACTGCAGATTCCAGAGAAATAGCTGGAGTAGAAAAACAACCCTCCGTCAAGAGAAACCTCGTTCAATCTCACGCAAGTGTTTTGCTTCTCGTAATGCCCTCATATACGTCGTGTAACAGCGTCAAGACTGCTAAACGGAGTGATCATGGAATCATCAGGCAGGTGAGCCACAAGCAATTGCCGACTGAGAGTTAATCAACCACCGCGGAATGCCTGAAAACATGCATCGGCAACTTGGAAGTCAACGCGCAAACTGTAGTGTCCCGGTGCCTTCTGGACGACGACAAGTCCGGAACACCAGGGCGTAGATCTGTCAACGCGGCATATCACTCCGTCACTCTCAAGCTTCTTAAGCTCACGCTAGAGAATTTATGCAAAGAATAGAAATCCGACTAAGTATGCTGAGGGAGAATTGAGTGGTATCTGGTTTAAAGCAAATTTTATACTTATCCTTGACGATAGAAACCCCGCGCTAGAGTTCAGCGTGCCGGGGGCAATGAAAGGTGGTGTCACCGCGTGTGGACGTGTCTTATCGGCTCCGTGAGTTTTTGGTTGTAACGCCCAGCTTTTTGTGTCATATTCTTATCGCTCTTTCACCCGGCATTTGTGAATATTTTCGCGAGTTTCTGAGGCTATTTTGAACACATATGTGCACTAGAACGACTTTTATTTTGATTTTGTGGTTCCCCGACTACATGTGCTTGGTGGCTCATCGACGCCGTCGACGTCGACACGCCTGGTATGGGCGTCATGAAACAGGTTGTACGAGAAGAAGGAAAGGATTATCTGTGGAGGAGCGGTAAACTCACATATAAGACGCGGCATACCGAGACGCACAGCGTAAGGACGCCATTGCTGCCACTGCCAAGGCTGCTGTATGGAAACAAACGATCTCCAGGAATCACAAAGTGATTGCCCCCAAATTAGCCGAAGGCTTATACAACGTATTTCTTTTCATATTCTCGGACATTTAAACGCCTCCTACTTCACGCACTTCCAACGCTCTAAGCGTCTCTCTACAGTAGCCGGCTTTCCAACCACTATGGAGTTGCGCCAAGATGTTACCATCAACCCCACTGCCAACACAGTTACTCGGAGCACGGAATGCTTCGATCACATGACTAAATATTTCGCAATCAAGTGCCTCACGGTCGACGGCCAAGAGTGCGAAGTCACCTCCTACATTGTTCTAAACTCCGAGACGGGCAACGGTATTATCCACATCAACAAAGCATGCCTTCTAAGAAAGAGCTTTCTAAGAAAGAGACATTCAACCCATGCTTCCTGAGTGCAACCCACAAACGCACTTTCTAGAAGCCAGACGGATTGGGGAAACCTTGCGATGCAGTACTCGTGACTTTCTTAGCAACGAATGTTCCTTGTTGCCTTACATGAAATGGCAATGCTCCGGTGCAAGTCTTGCCGACAAAGAATGGAGGCCTCCACATGCTGCTGGAAAGTTGGGCGCTGACCAAACGTGTGCCCTACGCACACAGAGGATACTTCTCATAAACACATTACTGTGAGTCCTCCGACTGATGATGCGTGTATTCCCAAGTATGTACAGTGTAGTAAAAGTCATGATACTGGATCCATTCACAGTGCCCTACGGTAAAAGCCAGAAATCTTACTCCCTAAGGTGTACAAGGCTCCTCCTCTATTGAAGACCAAGTTGCCTCCTTCGACCAAGAAGCAGGGTACTCTTCTAAGAAAAAGCAAGAGAATCATTGACCTCGTCTATCGGATGCTCTCTCTAATACTAAATGAAGCTCTGCTCAAGCAAGCTGGGCAACGGTAGCTTCCAACAGCTTACATAAGCCTAATCATCCTGATGCCCCCATCCATACCCTCCTTCAGCTGTTTTAGGAAGAATATCGTGTTCTGCCTAAACAAATTCTCGACCTCTAGACCACTTCTCTATGTACAACTACTACTTCTCCGTCTAAACCCTCGAACGATAAACAACCCACTACACCTCCTGCACCTGTCTGTAAGAATGGCGATCATAACTTAATCGTGGACACTTTTGCTATCACTGCCATTACCGTCAAAAAGCGCAAATATATTGATGATGGCCGAGATACGTATGAGGAACACGATAAGCTCAGTCGTAGACTGGCCGTACGCATTCGAAACTGCCGTAGAAGCGAAGCTTGAGTCCTTTACTACTAAGGTTCATAACCTCAGTACTCATATAAACGCTAAATTTAGCCAGGGTCATGGCTGGCTTACCTAAACTGATGAGCGATTCAAACTAACCATTCAAAGACTGGATGGACTGCATGGCCGTATCTCCTAGGCGCTCCAAAATAGCAGTGTGGCAGTGGAACTGCAGGGGCCTTTGCAAGAAGGCCTGACTGGAACAATATGTAGCCAATCTCGCACAACCGCTCACAGTCATTGTTTTGCAGGAAGTGCATGGTTAGGTTAAGTGTCACGGATACAAAACATTCCAATGCAGAAGATGCAAACTTCCAATAACTGCGATCCAGCGTAGAAGCGCTTGACCGTTACTCCCATTTCGAGGGTATTGACATTGATCACATCTTCATGGAAGTATATCCTCAAAAGGCCAGGTCTACACCCATATACATCTTTAACGTTTACAGCAGTTCCAACTGTGAACACCACCGTTTTACTACTGTTGTGGCTTCTGGTAAACAGGAAGCACGGAGAAACCCGCTCCACATTGTTGGCGACTTCACCTCTCCGAATCAGCTATGGGGTCACACTGCATCCAAACCTAAAGAATGAGCATACTGGGCACATATTCAGGATCAACTCACCCTTTGCAATGACTTCGAGGAAATAGTGTCTCTAAAGGTACATCCCAAGATCTCACGGCCACTTCTCGGGTTAATTTAAACAAATGCGAAACCCTTCAAATCAATTACGGTAGCGATAACTATGTCATTCAGATTCCTCTTTCTCTCCGAAGTCTTTTCACACTCGACCTCCCAAACTTGCGGATTGGGACGAATTTCGGGAAACACGCGCAAATAATGCTCCCCAATGTATACTTTTTCTATAACAGTGATTAAGTCTACACCAACCGAATGTTGGCTATCATACCCCAACAATGCCTCCTGATGCTCCCTTTCAAACAGCTGATGTCAAAGTACTACACATGTGGCAAGCGCAGGAATCGCCATTCAAGCAGTGGAAAAGGCTCCGCTATAACAGCAGGCTTCCCATCCGTGTAGCTAGACGTGATGATGAAATCCAAGAATATGCGAACCAACTAGTTAATCAACAATGAGACCAACTATGTGAAAACATGCAGGGTAATCTTAGTAGTAAAATGACTTGGTAACTGCTAAAACATGTGCTTCATCCCATGACCTCGCGCGCGCAGCACTGGCACTACATCACTCAATTATTGCACAAACACGAGGATAATATTCCCAATATTTTTCAGGAGCTTGCACAATTAAACCTCTCTTCTACCACGACTCCTAATGATTAGGACTATACAGGCGAGAATAATGAATTCGTCGCCTGAATACCGGAGACATGTTTGACATGCCCTAGCCTCCCTTAATTACATCTGCTCCGGCTATAGATAATGTAAGTAATAAATTACTCTGAAATCTGGGCAACAAATATATTTCTACCCTCACAGCATACTAAAGCTTGGGCAAAACGCTCGAATATGGCATGCTTAATCGCTTAAGTAAGTACGCGGAAGGAAATTCCTTATTACCACCAAAGATGATTGGCTTTCGCCTGTCGCTCTATTGCCAGGATGCCATGCTAAAGCTGAAGCATGATCTACGAAGCATAGGTACCTTTACTCCTACAGGTAGTAAAGATACCGAAGTCATCTTCGGACTCGACGTTCGTGGTACATTCAACATAAGTCATGGATATTCCTCACGTGAATTGAATGTCATTAACTGTCGTAGAAAAATGCATGACTACATCCACTAATTTCTTACCAATCGCACAGCTATCATTAGTTTCAGTGATTTAACTTCTCCCCTAATTACTCTTGATGGCTTTGGCAGTCCTCAGGGATCTGTGCTCTTGCTGTTTCTTTTGAATCTTGCTATGAAGTTTATTGATGGGAAGCCGGCACACAAGCTGGATCTCCAGTATTCTTTGTATGCCGATGGCATTACCCTATAGAATAAGGGTGGGTTGGATAGCTACGTTCAAGATACGTTGCAAGTTGCTGCGGATGCAATGGCTATGAGAGCCGGGTACATGAACCTCGAGTGCTCGTCCGCCAAATCTGAGCTGGTACTTCTATCCAGAAATAAACGCGATTCATCTAACATTCAGACTAACATTACTTTTCATTGCTAACATGCTTTTACTGAGCTCGCAGAAGCCCACCTGACAGGTCAATTCGAGCGGTTATCGAACACACAAACTGGTAGGCACATCTTAAACTCACCAAGTATTACCCCAACACCCATGGCCAATGAGACATTTGTAATTCCTCTGTACATCAGCACTTTCATATGCCTCATCACCCTAAGAATGTGGACCCTGTTCATCACGAACATCGAATGTAACATCGAGCTAAAGCCTCATAGAAAGAGTTAGCTGACTACAAAGACGTGACCAATGTTAGTGCCGCAGAGTATCCGTGTGGACACAAATTTCCGATGTCAGTCGTTTACTCCAATGGACTGGAGCATCTAATAGAGCATCTTCTTCACAGGAGGCTGAGGAAGTGGCGGTGCCACTCACCGCAACTATACTCAATTACTCTGTCGTAGTAATCCCAGGAAAGCATGGAAAAGGCGGGAAATGAAAATTCAAGATATGAGCAAAACGAGAACAAGGTAACAACGGAAGGAAATGTTTCAAAAAGTGGACATCTGCTCGCCGGCAGGACGGAAGCTCATCTCTAGAACACGTGTCACTTCATAAAAGGTGCTAGGCATCCTTATGGATGAAAATGAAGTACTCGTGTCACTCCATGTAAGCTCCTTTTTACAAACCTAGCTGTCGATCTTGCCGAGTAAACTTGTAGGCAATTGCTTCGTAGTCACCAGACTTTGCAGGATCGCACCACGTTGGACGTCATTGAGCTGTGCCACTGGTGACGGTTTTGCTTGCCCAACACGTACTTGTCCTACAATGCCAATTCTGCAGTTTTTGATGCCGCAATGACCGCAGCCATTTCACTCACGACTGCAACGCTGACAATCAATTACCTTGAAGCCATGGCGTTGTATTTATTTCTCGCAGACCTGAAGGGATCTCGAGATACGTTGAGGGTTTCTTCCGCGTCATAGACAAGAAGGATGCACACCGCTTCCTTGACTGTCTAAATGGTGTGGAGCCTTCCATCATTTTTATTGTAATAAACGAGGAAGGCGTTTGCTTGCCTTCAACGTGTTCCGCAAGCCGACTCAACTGGTTAGACATCTCGGCTCCGATTTATTTCCTCCGATAGCCCACAAATGCTCAGTGGTTGGTCCATTAGTTCAACGCATACTTCGCACCTGCAGCGCTGTAGGCAGCCTGCAAGAAAACCTTGGAATCTTTGAAGAAGACTTAACGATGAATGCGTACCCCAAGCACTTTATACAGAGGTGAATCAAGTTCTTCATGAATAATCGGCAGCCAGGCAGGCGCTAGATACTTCAGTATCAAGACAAAACCTCGCCACTATCCCTTATACTAGAGGTTTGAGCGAGCGACCCACCGCAATGGTTAGTGGCTACAGTAGCGCGCTACGAAGCACGAGGTCATGATATCCAAACGGGGCCTCGGCGGTCGCATTTAGTTGGGGGCAAAATGCAAAAACAGCACTTGTTTCGGGCATAGGCGGCACACTTATCATGTCTTTGTTTTCAAAATTTATGCGAAGTCCCGAAGCATCGCGTGCTTCATAATCAAACAGTGGCTATTTGGCACGTGAAACCTCAGAACTCAATTCAATACCGGTGCAAGCGAAAGCCTAGCTTGAGGTTTACGGAAGCGTAATGTACAGATCGCGCATGTGCCAGCAAGCCAACTTAAATGTGAATAGTTTAATGGGAGGGATCTTTTTGCTTGGGGACGATTTTCTGGCGTGGTATACAGGATGCCGCGCGCCGATTGCGTGTCTGCATATTGGTAAAACCAGAAATTTCTGCACGGCTCTCAAGCAGGAAAATAATGATGTCAGCAAATGTCACACAGTGACAAATGCCCTAGAAGAATATGCCGATCTGGTGGCGCCCTGGGAAAAGTTTCAACAACGCACGCATCGTGGCTACAGAGAAAAATTGTCTACGACACTGATTCTTGAATCACGAATTATTCAAATGACATGTAACACAGCCAACATATTTGGAATATTACAACGCGTGTACCCCCGAACAAGGCGTCACGCACCGAACACTTCTTGAGAACCTTCTGCATAGCTGATATTCATCTGTGAACAAGCGATATGTATGAATTCTGAAACGCCATATTATTTTTATTTTTACCTTGGTCAGTAAGCTGCTTCATCTTTCACAATAATTTTAACTGACTGGACCGTATTCCGTCGAAGTCTTGCCTACTACATTTTGATGTTATAGTGGTAATTTACTGTCGTGAAACTACCGAAGTAATTATTTGTGTCTCAGGCACGCTAAAAGTAAATATAACTTTGAATGAATGTGTTCGTTGAACTTTCAGTTCGAGAAACGTTTCGCTGGGTGTCTGCCCTTACAACAAAAAGTCATCCTAACTAACCGTCCAGGCCTACAGCTCGTAAAATATTCTCATAATTTTTTTCTCAATTTGAAAAGAGTTGCTGTAGAGACTCATAGCACAATTGAAGTTTTTTTTATAATTCTGACTTTTTTAATCTAGAAAATTATTTGAGCGGTTCAGGTTCATTCCATATGCAACATTCACATAACAATACGGACATAGCTAGATTGTGGCTCGCGTTTAACGTGATCATATCTCATTGTATAACCAATGGCATACCATCTAGGAAAAATGAACTTAGTAGGCGTAATCCATGGATAACGCGTGACGTTATATATGTGAAACGTAAAGTAAACCGAATGAGAAAATTGCTGATAACTAACCCTAGAAATTTAGACATGACAATCTCAGCGCAGCAATCCAATGTATGAAATCAGAAATTACGATTCTGACAGCTAAATGGTTCTACTTTGCTAATACACTGACAAACGTTTTGAAAACTGCTCACATAATGTTTTGGAGCTACGTTAAGCAAAAGAATCCTAACGACAACGGAGCCTCAAATGAAGATAATGGAAACTATGCTAACTTGCTTAACGACTTCTTCTGCTCCGTTTTCACTGAGGACCACGGCATACTGACACAATCAGACTTCTCTAGAAACAAGCCGCTAGAGCCACTTACACTAAGCGAAACAGGTATATTCAACCTGCAACTGAACTTAGACCCACAAGAATCACCAGGAACTGAAGTATACCAAATTCATTCCTTCGCAGATACGCTGAGGGAATGACCAAGTACTTATTAATAATTTTTAACAAATCAATATTCTCAGGCACCTTCCCTAACGATTGGAAACCAGCTAAAGTAGAACGAATTCATAAGTCGGGAAGTAAAGCAGAAACCGCTAAATACAGGCCAATCTAACTAACGTGCACAGTCTGTCTATTATTATATCTTTAAACTGATGTATAATAAATATATGTAGGCCCACCCCTTATGTAATGCCTCTATGGGGCTTTTAAGGCAAGAAAATCAAATGAAATGAAACTACTAGAACACACTATTTTAAAGCGCATAGCCAAACACCTTGAACAGGAAGAAATAATAACAGATTGTCAGCATGGTTTTCGCAAAGGAGTTTCCACAGCCACAGAACCATTGGAGCTTGTCTACGATGTATCGTTAAGTATTGATCTACAGAAACAAATTGATCTACTCTTTCTAGACTTTTCAAAAGCTTTCGATCGCGTAACACATAATAAATTAATTTATAAACTCAAACTTACCTTGGGATAAGGCATTATTTTCAACTGGATGAATGACTACTAACCGCACTCAATTTGTAGACGTCAACCAGCAATATTCCATTAAGTCTAGCGTAAGATGCGGAATTCCACGAGCAAGTGTTCTGGCTCCAGTTTTATTTCTTATATACATTAATCATCTGCCTTCTAATATTCCAGTCAATGTTAGACTTTTGCTCACATTGTTTTCTGTATCAGGTAATCAATTCATATAATGACCAGGTGGCTTTGAATGACGCTTTGTTACTTGTATATAAATGGTGTAATTAATGGCAAATTACTTTAAACATTAACAGATCAGCTACTTCATCAATTACGACGAAAACGCTCAGATAACAATTTACCTACGCTATAAATAATGTCACACTTAACAAATTGAACTAGTACAAGTACCTTGGCTCAACGTTAACACACAGCTTCAGATGGTAACGCCATCTTAACAATGTCAGTTTGACCGCACAGTAAAGATTTTTCACCAAGCAATTATTGACATACTAGAAACAATGCAAATGAAAGCACTAGCACACACAAACACACACACACAGACAGACATACATACATATATATATATATATATATATATATATATATATATATATATATATATATATATATATATATATATATGTATGTGTATATATATATATATATATATATATATATATATATATATATATATATATATATATATATATATATATATATATATATATATACAGTCAAGTAGACGCGCGTATGAAGCGGTTTATTGATGGTTCGGACGGAGTCCCGCCTTCATCAGAATACATTGCATGGTGTCAATACAGTTAATATACATGTGCATATCAACCAAATGAAGATATGTTTACATGAAAAAAGAATAAAATTGGTCAACAAAATGCATCTGAATCGTTCAAAGGACAGCTGATACGTGTACGAACCAATGGCGATTGCAAACATATCATCTAAAATACAAAGCAGAAAAAGCACCGAGATGAATTGCAAAAGCCAATCGCCAGTGACAACAAAATGTCACCCAATATGTGCTATGTTACCAAGCAGACACAGACACCAAAAGGGGGAATAGTGACGTACTAGTAGAAGAAGGGACAAGTTACGGGCTACAAAAACAGGCAACTCAATTTTCCTACACATTCATTCCATCCACACACGACGGTATGAAACTTATAGATGAGGAAGGATTTGCGGGCTTCTCTATCATAATTTGAACGAAATCCACATTCAGGCAGCGTGACTTTCAGTTTATCAAATGAGTGGTCAGGGAGATGCACGTGTTCTGAGATCGGCAGGTTGGGCAACGTGTTAGCGTGGGATTTATGATTGTTAAAGCGGAATCTGAAAGGCCCTTCTGTTTGTCCGATGTACCGTTTTTGCACAGCGTACATTGAAGCATATATATTACGTTTTTTGTGCCCCAGTCGAAATCGCCTTTGATTTTTACACAAAACTTTCAAGACGTAAATGTAACATTTTGCGATGTGACCATGTAGGGGCATACTTTACATCGCGGTTTTCGACAAGGATGGCATCCAATGGCATCAGGGCAGTCAGTTTAAGATGATGATGCTAGTATATCTCGAATATTTCTAGCTTTACGGTATGCTGCTTTAGGCGGATCAGCGAATATGTTTTTGAGGCGTTCACTTTGCATTAGAATATTGTGGTGTTTCTTTAATACATGCGACACACTGGATACTGACGCAGTGTGGGTTAGGAGAATATTTGTCTGGGGTGAGGGAATCGGTTTGTTCGCAATGCAAAGAAGTGTGCTTCGGTCATGCACGTCAGCGCGTTTTATTGCATCGTCAATTAATTGTGGTGGGTAATTTTGTTTGGCTAAAGCGTTTTTTAGAATACCGCAATTTTTTTGAAACTCTGATTGCTCAGAACAAATTCTTTTAAAACGTAAGGCTTGGCTATGAGGAATGCTAGTCTTGCAATGTTTAACGTGACTGCTATCGAATTGCAAATATTGACATCTATCTGTCGGCTTTTTGTATAGGGCAGTAGATACTATAGCATTTAGCACTGAAACGCTGACGTCAAGGAAAAAAATTAAAAAAAATTAAATTATGCGGTTTTACGTGCCAAAACCACTTTCTGGTTATGAGGCACGCCGTAGTGGAGGACTCCTGAAATTTCGGCCACCTGGGGTTCTTTAACGTGCACCTAAATCTAAGCACACGGGTGTTTTCGCATTTCGCCCCCATCGAAATGCGGCCGCCATGGCCGGGATTCGATCCCGCGACCTCGTGCTCAGCAGCCTAACACCATAGCCACTGAGCAACCACGGCGGGTGTCGTCAAGGAAGTTAATAGTAGATGCAGAATACGTGCGAGAAAATGATATGAATGGATGGGCATTGTTAAAGTCAGATATGAAGGAAAGCAGTTCCTGTTCCCCATGAGACCAGATCAGAAAAACATCGTCAATGTAACGTTTGTAATAAAAAGGTCTTAACGTCCTGGTTAGCAAAAATTTATCTTCTACCTGACCCATAAATATATTGGAGTAGTTGGGGCCAATTCGTGTACCCATAGACGTTCCACTAACTTGCACATAGCGCTGTCCTTTCAATTCGAAGTTATTTAGTTCTAAAATGAGGGCTAGCAAAGTTACCAATGTGTCGCTATCGATGAGTTTCTCGGGTGATACACACTCGTAGCAATTGACGACTGCCATGATGCCATCAGAATGTGGAATATTAGTATACAACAATGCTACATCAAGTGCGACCAAAAGAGAACCTTGAGGAATAATGAGATCGATTATATCTGACAGGAAGTGGGTAGTGTCTCTTACGTAAGAAACAAACGTAGCTGGGATATTACTAATCAGGGAATGTACGTAGCGGGACAAATTTTCTGTGACTGTACCTACACCAGAAATGATGGGACAACCTGGGTTGTTAATCTTATGTTTTTTAGGTAAAAGGTAAAAACGAGCAGCAACAGCCCTTAGTGGAATTAGAGAATGAACCGCATTGTCAGGCACCTTTTTCTTTTTCACGAGATCTAGCACTTTGCTTTTGATCAGAGATTTATATTGCTCAGTGGGGTCCTGATCAAGGCGTTTATAAAACGTCGAGTCTGCTAGCTGTCTGTGGGCCTCTGCCGCGTAATCGGACTTGTTCATTATGACAACGGCACCACCTTTGTCAGCAGGCTTAGTGACGATGTCATTGTGAGATGACAGAGTATTTAGTGCTTTCATTTTATTGGTGGACAAGTTACGACGAAAGGGTGCTTGGTTTTGATGCAATTGCAGAACGTCTCGTTGTACTGCTTTGATATACATGTCCAAAATTATATCGTACTGTGTAGGATGGACCCAGTGCTTGCCAGAGGGTAACGCGTGTTTCGAATCGCTTGAATTGGAGCGGTCATGGAAGTACTCGCGCAAGCGTTAGTTATGGGCGAAAATATCCAAATCTTTCAGTAATTCAAATTCACCATGTCCACCTGTTGCTGGACAAAAATTAAGACCACGACGTAGAATACTGCGCTCATCAGCTGTTAGTAGAATGTCCGAAATATTAACAAAATTATTCTGCTCCTGATGGGCAAACCTACTAACAGAGGATGACGAAGAAGTGCCGGAGTGTACTTTTTGAGGTTTGGTTTGGAAAGGGGCAGAGTTGAATACCTTGTCCTGGCTTCCAGAAGGGCACACAAGACCGTTACGGGACAGTTTCTTGGCTTTCAATGCGTAGATTTCATTCCGTTAATTGGTTGGAAATGCCTCTAATGCGGCGGATTGGCTAGAGGACAAGTTTGGGCTTGCAGCAATTTAACTTTCTTGGTTCATGAATATCTTACTGGAAGAACGATAATCATCCAGCACAACACGGGTGAGTTGTAGTGAAGCATTTGTTAGTATATTATCCCATCTAGCTATATTGCACTCAGACATGTCCGACAGAGCTGGTTTTACAATACGGAGACCCCTTGGTGCAACAGCCGCAGCTAGGTAGGTATTTAGTGTATCTACATGTTGATCATTGCCAATTCTTTTTTCTGTAACCTTCCTTAGCCTTAGAAATTCATTTGAACAGAGGTAAGAAATATTGTTACTCGGAGACACAGCCTTTAGTCAATTCGCCGTTGCATCGTCCATGGTTTTCGTGTGGGCTCTGCGAAACTCCTAGCGGGGACCTTTCGGGGAGGAACCTGTAGCAGCCTTTGCTGAATGCGACTGTTCAGCTGACGGAGCTATCGCTGCGGCGTTCTTTGGGCGATTCTTTGAAGCAGCCTTCTTGCGATGGACTTTTGTCTTTCGTTTGTGGGGTGATGATTCCTTTTGAGATGGACTACCATTTGTTGTCTGTCCTATCAATAGCGTCGGGTCAGAAGATGGGCCTTCAACGCTCGGTTCCTTAGTCCAGTGCTGAGGCGGATTGCTGGGTGCACTGTCTAACCAAGAATGGTACGTAGCACTGGACGGCTTGTAACAGAGGTGCCGAATGTGACAGGCCATGAGCGAGACGCTTTCGAAGTTCGGGTGTAAACCATCAGCTGAGAGCACGCCGTGCGGAGGCAGCCATTTGAACCCATGGGCTAGGAAAAATACCAGTCAAGAGCGACTGCAGAATTTTTTCAGCAGGGTGTTGAAATAACACGCTTCTTGCTTAAAGCAACGAACAAATGTGGCGCTGGGGTACCCTCGTTGGTGGTTCCTGGTCCTTGGTAGTATGAGAGTGGCATAGATTCTGGTGACTTCAGGGCGTTCCTTGGCGATGTGTTTGATGACTTCACAGTTACTGTGGAAAGCTTTTCGGGCTGATACTCGAGCTACGTCGACGGTGCCTACATGAAGAACGATTGTTGTGGTGTTCTGGGGGACGAAATCCAATAGTGCTGGTACGTCACTGATTCATGCACCGCACTGAGACACAAACGCTGGCGTTTCGTTCACCGCAGGATTGAAGTACTGGTAAATATGTTTCGTCTGGGAGACACCTACGACGGTCAATGACGGAGCTCTCTTTGGGTACTTCCAGTAGACGTGTGTCAACGCGGTCTTCTCCGCAACCATTGTTTCAATATACCAGAAAAAAGCAATTCTGGGTCCGGGTAAATATATATATATATATATATATATATATATATATATATATATATATATATATATATATAACAGACTCACCCACAGATTTGCTAAAAGAAGCCAATATATTGAACTCAAAAACCGAGCCAAGTTTGCACGAATAAAAATTGTCTCAACTTTTTCATGGTGAATTAAAAGTAGACCGCTCCGAATACCTATCTATAGGACAAACACAACTCAAGCGACATAAACATTCGCTATCTTTAAACGAACACCCATTGCGTAAGCATTCATTCAGAGTCATAAGTATTCATTTTTTTCCCTGTAATGACGCATGAATGGAACAAGCTGGAGCCCACTATTACAAACAGCCCAACATTATCTACTTTTTTAACGTGCCGTAAATGAATTGCGTGCTTCTAAATTATGATGCACCTGTGTCACCATTTGCTTTTGTGCCATTTATTTTATTCCATTATATTGTGTACATTATCCAAATTTATTTACCGTTGCCTGAAACGTGTTTTATGGATTACTATTTCTTTTGTATACCTCATTTTTATAACTTGTATTACTTGCGATTACTGAGCACTCTTTTATATTTATGCAAATTGTCTAACTCTTTTGCTGTTGTAATTATTACCTACCACTATTCCTATTTCACAGACTACCTTATTAACACTTATTGCGCTTAAATTTACTGCCATCTATTATTATGTAATTATTGCCTGCCATTTGGTTTAACTTAATAAATTGTGTACCTTTTTGATTACTTCTTGCTGTTTGGTAACGGCATTACAATGTATAATGTCATTTTTCTGCCTACAGTACTGCTTGCCTTTGCAAATGGCCTATATATTGTGTGTAGCCTTAATATGGTGCTAATTATTATTGTTACATTGTGAGATAACTATATAAATGACCTTCTTGTTATGAACCTGATGGGACTGACAGTATAAATATATAAAATAAACAAAGAAAATATAAACGCAATTGTCGTGCGCTAGCCAAAGAAATTGCCAATAAATTAGTTTTGCTGCACTCCACACCCTCTTAGTTTAGGATTATTACTTAAGCATTAGAAGTCCCCTTTTCTTCCCAATAATCCGTTAAGGTTCACATTGCAAATCCTGCAATTTTGTTGCCAGTTTGGGCGCCGTACGAAGAACTGTACCGCACCTCTGAGACACAGACGTACGAAGAAACAATCACAATAACCGAACTGATGCTAGACGTCAGTGACCTGGCAGCATAGTTGTAGTAGCTACCGATTAAGTATAGCGGGTTTCTTCATATATGTAAGTTCAAAACCGATGCGTAACCTCATGCGTTAGACAAACCGCGCAGACCGTCAAGTTACGAGTCTTACCCGTCTGGTTGTAGACTCCAGTCAGTACACACTTGTCATCGCTGTAGAGCACGTACCTCACGTACACGTTTTCTAATAATGTCGTGCCTGAAGAGAGTAAACCAAAACTATCACATGTATGTCGCCAACAAATAATCCTCACAATCTGCTCTATTTAACTAAATTTCTCTTGCAGTTGAGTGAGCACTGAAAAGGGTCTACGGTAACACAATTTACTGTTCTCTGAAGAAATCGCTACTGTCTCCTGATAACCACACTCTCTGAAAATGTGCTTCGCCTTCCTTTCGGGTACGAACACACTTGCGCCATGGCTACTTGTCTGCGCACGCTTGCCCTTTTAGGGCATCCTCTTCTCACCATTTCTCCAGCAAAATGGCAAGATTTCTCTTCCGTTGTGGAAATAGCTCTTAGAGCTATTTTTGCTGGAGTCGCGGAGTACAAGCACTCGTCAGCGCATTTAGTATGGTATGGTATGGTATGGTATGATGAACTTTATTTAAAGTGGAATTTTTCGCAGAAACAACAAGAACGCGACGGTCATTGAGCAAGGCTACCTTTATCTCCCCCTCACCTGCCGACCAGTTGGGTGGAGATGGCATCGAGTGACATTGCGAAGCCGATACCTGCAACATCACGCACACCGTACAAAAAACTACGAAAACACACAATATCTCGCAGGTGTACGAGCAGTCTCAACTCATGTCACATGACTGGAATCATGTCCGTGCTTTCATGTCCGTGCTTTCTGTCCGTGGAATCACGTGCTTTTCACGTGCCGAAGCACGTGAAAAGCACGTGAGAAGCACGGCGGCCACGAACAAGGTACAATTGAACTAGTTGCATGAATTTGAGGCGCAACGGTACGTGAGCAACTGAGTGGGGGAGCAGACAACGTTCGGCGGCGCACTCGTTATCTTGCTTCGTCAGCGCGGTCCGTCGGTTTCCCTGCCCGGCGAGCGTGGAACAGCATTACGGTCGTGGTGAAACGGTGCTGGATATGGATGGTGCATTTTTTCTCCTGCAAGGGCCAGAAATGGCCAACATGCCCCATGATACTCTGATTTGAACAATGACAAGATGGTTTGCAAATGGTGGATGCCAGATGCCTGTATATTGGGCTAAAACTATGCGCTGTATATGGCCTAACATATTTCTCTATTAAAGTAACGTCAATGAACAGTGACTGCAATGGCTATTAGAGTACCTTATCACGGACTGTTCATTAATACGCGCTAATTATAGGAGCACTATTACCGCAGCAGAGCCCTTCAGCGCAAGGGCTGCGAGGCATCTGCTAAGTAACTGCATTCTTGCTGCACCCTCGAAGCAGAGGCTGTGCTATGAAAACCCTGGCCAAATGATTTCTATCATATTGGTTTCTGATAAAATAGTTAGCGCTGTTCTTAAATAAATATAGGGCCATTGCATAAAAAGAACGATGGGCGCAATTATATCGGCACGTGCACTTGTTTATGTTTTTCGGGTGGCCGCTTTTCACCGCCTAACAAATGCTAACGTCTAGCGCCGGACGCACCCGCGTGTATCGGAAGTTTCTCGAATTTTATCAATGGTTCTTTTTCTGTCTCTTGTCACCGTAGCATGTGCAATGTTCTTGTATGTGCGACGCTCTATGCGTAAACTTTCTGGAAGACAAGCGGGCACCAGACATTAGTCTGGAACTTTGGATGGCTCATCTATAAGAACCGGGGCGATCGACCGGGCATTTAAAATTTTTATGATCAGTGACTGCATTGGCCGCTATCGCCGTTCGTTGAGTGTAGCCTGTTTTTGAAGGCACAGGCCCGCCTGATCAAACGCTCATTTCGTCACCTCAATTTCGCTTCTTTCTTCAGTATCACTACTGTGTGACATCTGGTGGAGGTGCTTTGCGGTCATGTAACCGACACACCCCTCCCCCCTTCCCCGAAAGCCGTGACTGAAACCCAAATGCGGAAGGCAACACCAAAGTCGCCAAGAACCAGCGATGACGCTGCAGGCTGCAAGGACTGCCCCGGAGCACGAATGTTTGCCTGAGACGACTAGGAAGATCGCTGCCAAGTTAACGTTAATAGCGACCCTGCGATCCCCACCATGCTGAAACAGCCGAAGGAGCCACCGAACGTCCATGAATAATCGACTGTGGATACAGAAATCTGGCTGGAAACTTACGAAACAATCGCCACATTGACCAACTGGATTTCCGACGACAATCCGCGGTATGTATACATCATCTTAAAAGACGCCGCCACAACATGCTTCGAGAACCGAAAATTGACCATAACAGCAACGGACTTGTCCCGCAATGGCTTCTGTCAGACTTTTATGAGTGTAATGCGAAAGAAAGAAGACGAAGCTCTTCTAGAAGCATGCCTAACAAACCATCACGATCTTCACGGAGGAGATGAGCCATCTATTCCACCACGCCAACTCGGAAGTGCCCGAGGACAAGTCCGCCTACTCAAGCGTGGTGTGAAGCAGAAACGTTTCGACGGAATGATACGAAGCCCACCAAAAACCGTAGAATAATTTCTTTGCGAGGCCACCAGCAAGCAGACGACAGTGGATATGCGCAACCGACAAATCAATCGAAACAAGAATTCAAGAAACCACGCCGTATTTGAATTACTGGCCACCGACGAGCTGTGCAAGACTATCAGAGCGCTCGTGCGGGCGGAGCTTCAAGTGCTGTTCGCTTCATCACAGAGAAAAGTGGCTCCGATTGAAGGCGTCGCACGCGAGGAGCTGCAACAATCACTCCGAGTACGTCAATCGCCGAAGCCTCAGCCGGAAACGCTGACGTAGGCCGTCGCAGCCCGCTGTCAGTTTCCCCACTGAGCCCCGGCCCCAGGACGCTGAGATTCCTATGCCAGACACCGCCACCTCCTCCCCCAAGTGGCCCACTTGCTGGCCAGTGAAACGCTCTGATCCCGACAGGCATTTGGCGCGCCCCCTACCACCTTCTGCCATGCTTTCACTGCAGAGCAGCCGGCCACATCTACCACCAATGTCCTTACCGCGAGATGGGACTGCGAGAGTTCGGCGTCAGCCGAGCACGTTCTCAGGAAGGTGAATGCCCTCGTCATATCGTCGACTACCTGGCTGCGACACAGTGGAGCCCTCGACAACCATCCCGTTCAGTATCACCAGGCCACTACCTGTCGCTGCAGCGCCGTCAATATACTGGCCCAGCACGGGGCTGACCCGCCAGCCCATATCGGGACTACTAAAAACAGAAACCAGATGGAGGTACGGTTGCTGTTCGTCGAACTGACGAAGATCCTCCGCCACCGAGAAAGACGCCGAAAAGACAATTTCGACGACATAATAACGACACGCAGCCTTCACGATGGAGCCTGGAAGCAAAGAATGCACCGACGAAAGACCTGACGACGTGACGTACCAGTCACTTGCCAACGCGATGCAGTGTGATCTGACACCAAGACCTAATTGCAATGCAAGACAAAGAACCACCGACCTTGACGTGCTTCTCAATGGACAGACAGTCACTGTCTTACTGGACACGGGAGCTGACTACTCCGTCATCAGTGGATTGTTGGCCGCCAAGCTGAAGAAAGTCAAGAATGTATGAGAAAGCTTTCAACTTCAGACTGCTGGAGGACACCTAATAACGCCGACTGGGATGTGCACGGCAAGAATGACGGTTCATGACCGGACATATCCTGCCACCTTCAATATCATCAAACAGTGTTCAGGAGTCCTCACTCTCGACATGGACTTCTTGACGCAACACTGCGCAATCACCGACCTAAAGTCGAAGTCGATAACGCTGTCGGAAGATCAAGCAATACCGCCGGAGAGCTCTCGTAGTCACCACGCCTTGAGTGTGCTAGAAGATCAAGTGAGCATCACACCTCACTCCAGCATTGTTATTTCCGTCGAGAGCGAAACACCCGCAGACGTCGTAGAATGCGTCATTGAGGGCGACCAACGTTTACTGCTTGATTGTGAAATTTGAGTCGCAAAAGGGATCGCTGTACTGTGGGAAGAGAAACCGAAAGTGATGCTAACAAACTTCATCCAGGAGTTCAAGTACATCAACAACGGCACCACGATCACGAATATCGAACTATTTCTGGAAACCAGCAATGCGTTCATCTTCTCGCATTCTGCTGCATCTACTGCGAAGACCCTGGTTCTCGAACCAGACTTCGACAGAAATCCAAGTATCCCCCTGAGTCTGTAAAAGCTGACAAGTCTTCTCCCATTATGCAACTATAGCTTTCCGACGTCATTGAGGATTCGAAAAGCACCAGTTGCAAATCATCGCATAATAATAAAACAGTGCGCTTGAACATTGCGCCACAGCCCTTACTGAGTTTCCGCGACAGAACGTGAAGCTATTAGGCAACAAATCGACGAAATGCTGGGTGACGTCATCATTCAGCCATCAAAAAAGCCCATTGGCATCTGCTCTAGTCTAGGGGAAGAAAAAAACGGAACCCTACGTGTCTGCTTCGATTATTGTAGACTGAACAAGATCACTGAGAAGGAAGTATAATCCCTCCGACGCACAGACAACGCATTGGATCGTGTCTGTAATGCTAAATATTTCTCGTCGATGGACCTCAAGTCTGACTACTTACAAATAGAAGTCGACGAGACAGATCGCGAAAAGACAACCTCAATCACGCCAGAGGGGCTCTCTGAGTTCCCGGTTATGTCATTTGGACATTGCTGTGCGTCTGCAAGGTTCTATCGCGTAATAAACACGGTTTTAGCAGAATTTAAGTGGCAGACCATTCTTATTTACTTGCATGACGTGGTCGTCTTCACCACAAATTTGGACGATTACCTTTTAGGCTTCTGATAGTACCAGAGGCCATGAAGTTATCAGGACACACTCTGGAGCCGGAAAAGTACGGCTTCACTTACAATGACCTTCTTTTCCTTGGGAACGTCATCAGCAAATCTGGAGTGCACCCCGACCCACAGAAGACAGCTGCTATCACAAAGCTCCCGCAAGCCATCGACAAGAAGGCAGTATGTAGATTCCTTAGCAGATATGCTTGCTACAGGCGCTTTGTGAAGGACTTTTCACGCATCGCTTTTCACACTGACGCCAGTAGACCAGGCCTCGGTGCCGACCTAGTCCAGAAGAAACACGGACTTGAACGGGTAATAGCTTATGCCAGCCTGTTGCTCTAAAAAGCAGGAGGCAGTATTTCTACGACCGAAAAGAAATGCTTCAGCGTCATTTGGGCTTCAGCAACTTTCCTGCCTTACCTATATACAGGCCATTCAAAGTCGTCAGCGACCATCACGCGTTGCGTTGGCTTGCAAATTCAAAGGATCCTTCAGGACGGTTGGTGGCGTGGAGCCTCAGATTACAAGAATATGACATCACTGTAATATCCAAGTCCGAAAGAAAACACTGCGACGCCGATTGCCTATGACGCGCCCACATTGACCCGCCGCCGCAAGATGACGAAGAGGACGACGCCTTCTTTGGAATAAGCGCTGAATAGATTGCTGAACAGCGACGAGCAGACCCGGAGATAAAAAGCCTCATCGAGTATTCGGAAGGGAGCCAGACATTGTCAGGAGGGTATTTACGCGAGGATTGTCTTCGTCGTCGCCTCAAAGCAACCTACTCGTAAAGAAGAACTCACCTGAGCACGCCAACTACATTCTTGTACAGAAGTGCTGCGCACCCTACATGACGATCCGACCGCTCGACACAGCGGAATATCCCGGATGCTATCATCGTCATCATAATCATCATCAGCCTGGTTACGCCCACTGTAGGGAAATGCCTCTCCCAACTTCTCCAACTACCCCGGTCATGTACTAATTGTGGCCACGTTGTCCCTGAACAGTTCTTATTCTCATCCACCCACCTTTCTGTCATCCCCTGCTGCGCTTCCTTTCCCTTGGAATCCAGTCCGTAACCCTTAATGACCATTGGTTATCTTCCCTCCTCATTACATGACCTGCCCATGGCCATTTTTTTTCTTTATTTCAACTACGAAGTCAATAACTCGCATTTGTTCCCTCACCCAATCTGCTCTTTTCTTATCCTTTGACGTTACACCTATCATTATTCTTTCCATAGGTCGTTGCGTCGTCCTCAATTAAACAGAACCCTTTTCGTAAGCCTGCAGGTTTCTGTCACGTACGTGAGTACTGGTAAGACACAGCTGTTATACACTTTTCTCTTGAGGAATAATGGCCACCTGCTGGTCTTGATCTGGGAATGCCTGCCAAGCGCACCCCGGCCTATTCTTATTCTTCTGATTATTTCAGTCTGATGATCCGGATCTGCGGTCACTACCTGTCTTAAGTAGATGTATTCCCTTACCACTTCCAGTGCCTCGCTACTTATCGTAAACTGCTGTTCTCTTCCGAGATGGTTAAACTGTTTTGATGACTGTGTTGATGCTATCAAGGAGATAGGAAACGTAATACTGGCCATGCCTGACCGCTGTCTTCGCGTGTTACGTCAAGACATACCGTGATTTTCAGCGATGTAAGACACCACCGACAAGGCCTGCCGGATTACTACAGACGGTCGAGCCTCCTTGCCGACCATTTCAGCAGGTTCGTATGGACTAGGTCAGAGCCATTCCGACGTGAAAGTGCAGAAATGAGTGGATTTTTGTGGCTATGGGCTACCTCACCCGCTTCGGCGAAACGAAAGTTCTGCCGAATGGTAGTGCAGTCGAAGTGGTGAAGTTCTTTGTCGCGAGCATTCTGCTGCGACATGGTGCCCCAGACGTCCTCATCACCGACAAAGGAACAGTCTTTACAGTGGAGCTCACCCAAGCCATTCTGCAACACAGCCAGACAAGCCACAGGAGGGCAACTGCCTACCACCTGCGGGCGAATAGTCTTATAGGGCGCCTGAATAAGACCCTACATGAAAGCAATGAAAGTCGACGCCGAACACATGAGTTGGGATGTGGTCTTGCCGTACGTAACATTCGCTTATAGCATGGAGTGCCTGAAGCAACTCAAATGATGACATTGAAGCTGGTTTACGGCATGAACCCGACGGCGACTTTCAATGTCTAATTGCCGCACGTCACCGATGAAGAGAACCTTGACACCACCACCTTTCTCCAGTGAACTGTAGAAGCCCGCAAAGACGTTAGCCTGAGGATCAGGAACTAGCAGAAGACTGACAGCCGACACAATAACCTACGACGACGCTACGGCGAGTACCAGCCCAGCGACCGCATTTGGGTTTGGGCCACAATACGGGGACGGCCCCAATACGGGAAGTACTTTTTGCTCTCCTGTGCTACTAATGGGCACTGAACGAGAACGTGAAGGACTTCAAGTCTATTGCCCCGCCTGCTACATGTCGGAAGGTAGTTTCATATAGAACAGATGAGTTAATAATGTAGGTGTGCGTAAATCTTAAGCTACAATACAGTATTTATTGGCGTCTTGTTGTTTCCTGAAAGACCGAATTCTCTATTTTTGGTTTGATTAACTACAGTTTGTTGAATGTCAGAGCCTCTGCAAATACTTCCGTAGCTCATGTCGTAGAAATGGCTTAAGGTCTTTGTAAGGTACAGGTGTAATAAAGTCTGCAACACAAAAAGCTACAGAGAAAGCCTTTTCGTTAATAGCGACATCGCGCTTTAGGCCTCTCTGGGCAGGTACAAAAGAAAAATTATTTGGTTGGACATGTACATTGAGCTCAGATGGTTGTAGACATCATTGGGAATGGAGTTCTTGTGTTTTCATATACTCAATTTGCTACTAACAACACTGAATATGTCTGTAAATATGACAGCCTTTGTTATACAAGTTTGCTTTATATATTTCACAGAAGAAAGGATCCATATACCTCCACTCTCAAGAGCTAGTTTTGGGAATAAATGCACAGGACGTTGAAAATGACGGTTCGAGAGCTGCACAGGCTACACAATAGGCACACACTGAAGCAACTGTACTGAATTCCGCGAAGGAGTACTTTATCTGGAGTTAAAGAAAGTGCGAATGTATATGTGCCTCCGGCGCATGTTCCGGTATTGCGACAAAAGACATATGCCACTGGAAATCTTGCCATCCCCAAGGTGGCGCATGAGAAGTGGAAGGCATTAGTACTGTTTCGTGATGTGGAATGCTAGTTTTATTAGCCAGTTCTTCTATACTCAAAGACAGAGGAGCGCGAACGGAAGGGAGGCTATGGTTAATTGTGGCAGAAGACAAGTCGAGGATAGTTCAGTGACACGAGCCTGTATTATGTACGAGAAGCTGAAATATGTGCCGTGTACGTGTAAGGACGATTCGTTGGCCTCGAGGTACAGGCTTTCCACAGGGCTTGTTCTGAAAGCACCCGTTGCCTGGTGTATACCGAGTTTGTGTGCTGGGTCAAGGAATTTAGGACACTCCTTGTTACGGAATGGTATACCACGGCTCCATAACGAACCGTGAGCGTACGAAACTCTTACACAGGCTAATGTCACAGCCCCAGGTTGTTCGAAACAGCAGGTTAAGCAGGTTCATATTATCCAGGCACTTCGCTTTGAGATATTTCAAGTAGGCAATGAAATTAAATTTTGTGTTTAAGATAACACCTAAAATCTGTTTAAGGCTGACCAACAGTCTTTCTCTATTAAGATTGATAACTGGTTCTTGTAAAATATATTCCTTGTTTGTGAACAGAAAACGTGTACTTTTTGTTTTTTTATGATTTTCATCCGCTCACTTTGTTTAGGTCAAGCTTCAGCTTTCTCTTACCGATACTCGGATTGCAAGACTTGAAATCTATATGTACATCGCCCACATAGAGTAAAATAGTGTGCAGAGTATTACACTATGTAGGGATTTCCTTTTATAATAAAGCGCGGACAGCTCAGCACAGCACCCTGTGTTACACCTCTTTCCTGTGTCTGTGGTCGAGACTGAACATTACAAACTTTAAAGCTAAACGTGCTGCGAGAAAGGTAACTATCAAAACTGCGAAAAAAGTGCGCGAATATCAATTCCAGAGAGATCCCGCCCAGAAATTCCGGGGGGGGGGAAGTGATACGTAGACAGGAAAGAAGAAACAGCAAGGGAAAGCTAAAAGATTGAACAGGGGGACAGGAGACGGCGACAGCCGATTTCCTCCAGGTGGGTCAGCCTTGAGGTGCTGTCTATGTGAAGCAGATGCCAAGGAAGCCTATTGCCTCCGTCGGGGGGCCTTAGAGGCCAAACATCCGGCATCGACTCAACCTCCAGGATCTCCCTTTTACTACTGCTACACGTGGGAGGGTCCAGTCCTCATGTGGGGACGCAGCACATCAAACGCCTACTCACGCAGACCCCCTGCGAGAAACGGCGCCGGAAACACACCAACTAAGGACGAATAAAAGGACGAGCATTTCTCGTCCTTGTTTTCTTGTCACGTCCACTTATTTTCCGCGATGTTTCTTCATGAAATTTCGTAGCAACTGGTTCGCGATGTGATCCTGTTAAGTAACCTTCGTGCCATTACCGCAGGGTGATCCAAGCAGGTTTTATTCTCGCCATGTGTGGCGCCCTAAATCGGTGGTCACCCGCGCGGGTGAGGGCAGGATCAGTCCTCTCCTCGATTATATTGCTTGAAGATGCAGGACAAGCGCACTGCTGCATGCCGCGTGACGGGGCCCACACTCATCACATCATTGCGCGAAGCTTGCTGCTGGTGTACTCGAGCCCCAAAGATGACGAACTGCACTCTCACTCAATGTGGCGCAATGATATCAACAACCACAAGCCGTCATTGTTTGAACTGTTAGGTTCAACTAGGTTTACAAATTGTAACATGGCCTCGAATTTCACCTGTATGCTATTCAATGTGTACATTCTATTAGTAAAGCTATAAGGATACGGGAAAAGAATGGGGGGAGCTTTAAGAGCACAGGTCTTAGGTGACCGTGCCTGCGGCGAGCGGCGGCATCCTCGATAGCATAACCGCGCGAAAGATAGAAGTGAACGCGGACCCCCGCGAGGGATAAAAGACGTGAGGAGGAAAGCGAACAGGAGGTGGAACGCCGAGGAGGGTATGGCGATATCGTTCGAAGAAAAGCGTATGCAGCGACGATGGCTACGAGATGGCGCCAGAAAAGCGCGCATCGTCTGATAGGTTTCTCAGTGGCAGCTGCTGTGAATCCCGTCCATGCATTGCCCACGCGCTGGCTCTCGCGATCTACAGATTAGCGAGGCAGTCGCGCCGCACTTTTCTCCCTTTGTAACGTGCAGCACGAGACCATTTTCCTCGGCAAAAAAAATATCGCGAAATTAAAACACGTACAGAGCTGAATTCAAATTTCACATTAGGGAGCATTGTAAATATTGGTGAATTCTTTTAATACCACAAACACATAAAATCTATGGGCAACCAAACCCGGGGACCATAAGCAACATCAAGCATTCCCTTTATTCAAATATTGAAATAAAGAAAGGGAAAATGAAAGTCGCCCTGACTTTAGAGCCTACCAGCTTTCTGATGTTATCGTATTGTCACGTCTCATGTAGCATGGATGATGATAATGTATGTGTTCATTTCATTGGTGCAAGGGGCAGATATAACCAAAGAGCGCCACTCAAGAAATAAGAAATGAAGCGTCGATCGTAGAACGTGAGGTCTATAAGGTATTTCAATGTGGATGTGAATGGTGCATGTAACTTGGATGTAGAGATGCCTAAAAAATGTATCGCTCTAAAGTGCGTAAAATATGCAGACAATAAAATATTGACATTGACTAGTGGTGTTTGCTATGAACATAAAATTGTGTAACCAAAGGATGGTGTACGGAACGTGACTAACCGTTGCCCTCGTACCTCCCTTGTCAGCCCTTGAGCGCAAAGGCTTATGTGCCATGTGCTTGGCTTGTGCTTTGCAACAATGCTATCGCAGCAGCAGCCTCTCTAGTGAGACGACTCGCTACACATACCTTTGTTTGATAACCTGCAACGTGCCAACAACTGGTAAAAAGCTTAAATAACCTATTAAGACATAGTGGTTCCATGACGAAGAATATTGCGGGGTGGAAGGGGATGTGCCACCTGTATGTCGGGGAAAAGTACTTTTTTGTTCAGCTTCAATTTCTTGATACTCTATCAGGGCGTGAAAGGCCGTAAGCGGCTTGCCCCATTTATCGCAGACAGGGCGATCATCACCGGTTAATAGGTAGGAGTGAGTGCCATAAGTACAACATATCCTAAGGCGGCAGAAAATAACCCCAGTCGTTGGAATCCTTGTTATTGGTTTCTATATGTGGCCTAATAGCACAACGTTTATTAAAAATTTGAGTACCCCACTTACGCTGCTAATAGTACTAAGTTTCTTGTGCGGGAAGGGCATTTAATCTGTGAGAGGAACATCTATGGAAATATTACTAGTCTTTGTAGTTAGTGTTGTGGCTATACGGTCGTCAAGGATATTACCCTCCATGACTAGGGGACCAGCTAGCCAGCGTAATAGGATATGTTTATTAGATTCGTGCAAAATGCAGAAGGATGAATAAAGTTCAGTAAAGAAGGATTATTATTATTATGAAGAGAAATGAAGCTTTTTATGGTGCCTAATGAATTTGTAAATATTATAGACTTTTTAAAATTTTTTTCCTTGATGTGTCGTACAGCCGACAAGAGTGCATAGGCCTCCTCTGCGAGGATATTTGTTTCCGGTGGAAAACAGCCCGATTCCGAGAAGGATGGGTCGACTTTAGCACAAGCAACACCGGTGTGTGACTTTCAAGCATCAATGTAGACTTCGGGGCAGGAGTCCTTAGATTAAGGTTCCAGGAAATGCGTTTTTATGTCTATTTCAGGGGCGCTCATTGTCACTTCTACAAAAGACGTGTCATAACTTATCTGCTGCCAGAGACGCAGTTACATTGGATTGACTGGCGCCATAATTGGATTCCCAAGAATTGGTGCAGCGATCTTTTGCCTAGTTTCCTCACACTTAATGGAAAGATTTGTTTCACTGTTGGATGATTGAGGGAAATTCTGGTTAAAGTCACATCGTTTACGGTTCGGTTACAACGGTGTTCGCAATCATAGTGTGCTTTCAGGAAATGCATGAAAATGGACAGCAACCTTTGCAGATAGAGTGAACATTCAGTGCATTGTAGATAGAGACATTGTACTGCGCTAGTCCTGAAAACTCATGTGGCCAGGTATATGCCTCAAGGACGAACAGGATGAAGCATTATTGGGGCACTCGGTGTAGCAGACTAATGCACCACAGACATATCCGTAGTACGAGCGCGACCCTATAAAACGTTTGTAGAGATTTATTAGGCATCTTCAGTCAGTGCCCCAATTTGTGTTGTAGAATATTTTCAGTGTGTTCGTTGTATTCAGGTACTTTTCTTTGATGTATTCGGGGTGGGGGATGAAACTTAGTGTTGAGCCGAGTAAGACGCCCAAGAAATTATGCTCTTTGTTCAAAGGAATGTGTTGTAGTGGTAGTTCGATAGTGGGACTAGGGAACAGTCTTCTACCTCTTAAGAAAAGGACACAGGAGCTTTTACGTGAACTTATATTTAACGCATTTCCATCTGTCTAGTGTATGCCCTCTTCCACCCAAACTGAACTTTCTTCTCGCAGGCAGTAAGGCTACAGGATTCAGTACCTATCTGTACGTCGTCTACGTAAACAGAACCGAAATGGCAGGAAGTAGTGAATAACGTAACGTGTTCCTATTTACAACTGAAAGTGTAGCGCAGAGGACGCCTTCCTGGGGTACCCCAGTTTCCTGCATAAATAGAAGCGAGACTATGTTGCCCATACTTGCCCATGAAGTACGTTTCGAGAGCCAACTCTCTACTACACTCAGCATGTTGCATCTGATACCCATTCGTGACAGGTCTTGGAGGATTCCATATCGCCACGTGGTGTCATAGACCTTTTCCATGCAAAGAAATATCGATAAAAATGAACAATGTATAGACAGATGCATCACCAATTAAATCCGGCAAATCCCACGCCCTGTGAAAACGGATGCTATGCGAAGCAGTGTGCGGGGAGCCTACCAAGTCAACGAAACGATGGATGACAGTACCAAGATTGACGCGGCTGTTCCATGACCTACATGACACGCATGTCCTCACATTCACGTCATGACCTATCATTTATGTTCGTCGTTCAGTCTTGCCATACTATGCCAAATTTGCACCTGCCAAGTTAAAGAAACGACCATGAGAGCATCAAGAGGTAGGCGGCTAGTTAGATACTGTCAATGTGGCAAAAATGCTTCGCATTTATTAGCCTCGACATCCACGAGGTGGTCGGTTGCTGACTGGCCTTTCTCTAAATCATCATTGGTACGGATAAAGCATTTTGTTTGATTGAAAGTGACGTAGAAGGCGAGAATTTATTCCTTCTTCAAACAGCTTGGAGAGGCAACTTGTTAGCGCTACCGGGCGTAGCTTGTTACTGAGCCGGAATATTTGCTCTGTTTTGACACAGGGATGACATGTGCTCCTTTCCATGAAGATGGAAGATGTACAGCTACCTAGAGGCCATTAAACAGTGCGAGTAGTGTGATTTGCTTGTGTCGTTGAAGGCGCTTAATTATCTCGTACATACCTCTGTCGGGACCTCGAGCAGAATTATGCCGTGCGTTCAGAGAAGCGTCCAGCTTGACAATGCAGAAAGGAGGTAGAGGATTCGTTTGCGTTTCATTTACGGTCGAAGGACTTCCGTTCTTCCGTTTCTTTGAATTTCAGAAAAGACAGCTAAAACTTCATAGAGCCGCAAACGCAATCAAAGTGCTCACCAAAAACATCAGCCTGGTCCTTCAAACTGTTTCCCTGTTCATTCATCGAGAGCAAAGGATGGATTTGCTGCTCCTTGAGCCTTCTCATTCCATCCCAAACTTTCACGTCTTGTGTGTACGAATTAATAGCGGAGAGAAACCTTCATCAGCTTGCACTCCTTGCTTACCTTCGCGTCTTCCTTCCCTGCGACTTGATGTGTTTGAACGCAATAAGGTTCTCGGCATCACAATATCGACGGAGAATGTCCCATGATTTAATTCGCTTCATACTTGCCTGTCTACATTCACCATTTCACCAAGGTGATGAGAGCAGCATTCCGGGCAAGTTGGTAATCCATTGATTAAATGATATTGCGCGACATAAAAACGACCCGGACGTGAAAGAAGACGACACACCAAGCGCTTGGTGTGTCGTCTTCTTTCACGTCCGTGTCGTTTTTATGTCGCGCAATATCATTTAATCACCAAGGTACTCATCTTTTGCATGAGAGACTGTCTTCGGGATGTATTTTGTGCTGCGTCTGTTTCAAAAGCGGGAGAATTTGCTACTGCGTCGTGTATACTAAATTCGCTGATAAAACCTTGGCTTCCGCTTTAGACAGCAACCTGCTAGCGTAATATATTACCCTTTCAAGTCCCTGTTTTGTTTAGACTAGGACAGCCCCGAGGACTACGCTGCGTGCATCACTGTGGATTTCAGTATGAGCGTCATCGATCGTCGAAGTGGGCGAGTGCATCTGTTAACTCCAGGCGTCTTTTTAATTAATGAAATGCCTCAACTTGCGGTGTGTCCACTTAAATTTGACGTCTGATTCCGCGAGAGTCAGAGGCGTGGTGACGGGAGAGAGGTTCTTCACTAAGCGTTAGAGTAGGCACACATACCAAAAAACCTGCGCCATGCATTATTATGTTAGAATGTTAGCAGTGGCAGCTGTTTCCTTCGGATCGGGAGTGACTCCTGTCTTTTTGATGACGTGGTCCAAGAGAAGAGTTTTTCCGTATTCAGGATCAAACCGATGACCTAATGGCATCAAGAACTGTAGCAACTCGCTAAACTTATCTTCGAAGTTTCAGGGAAGAAAGACGACGTCATTGAGGTAGGCTAAACAGGTCTGCCATTTCAAGCCAGCCAATATGGTGTCCTTACCAGCTGGCAAGTAGCGGGTGCCGAGGAAAGACCAAACAGCATGACCTTGAATTCGTTGAGGATTTCTGGCGCGATAAACGCGGTCTTCTTTATATCACTCTCCTCGACTTAGATATAGCAGCAGCCAATTGAGATGTCCATCGACTAAAAATACTTTGCACTGCAGAGCTGGTTCAAGGCATTGTATACCCGTAGGAGATGGTATTTGGCCTTCGCGATTTTGTTCAGGTGAACCTAATACAAGTTCCATCATGGAATGAAGTAATGTCTTGACACACGCACATGCAATAATGCTCATACATGACATTCGTGGTAATCATGTTTTGACATGCATGTCATGTCATTTTATTCATGTCATACATGGACGCCATGATGTAAAGCTATTGCGAACTTTTCTATACAATTTTGCACTCAGCCCTCTGCGACTGGTAACAAACATTTCTCAACCACTCCCACTTCGCCTGTCTGTCACGCGACATCCCAAAACCGCGACAGCTCCCCATCTGATATAACGCTTACACACTCGTTATGCATCATTGGACCGAACAAAAAATATTTATTTATATTCGACGCCTTTTAGCCATTAACCTTCGGCTATTGGTGAAACGTTTTCGGGCTGCGCTCACTTCACCTGCCTGTCACGCAACGTCAAAAAACCGTGAAAACTCACGGAGTCAAAGTGACGTGTAGGCATTCAAGATGCATTAATATGCTGACAAAACTGAATTTTCTCTGAATAGCTGCAGGGTGCCCCATTCGTAAAGCATTAAAGGATGGCGGCCGCCGATTGCTCAGGGACTGGCTACTCGTACCTCTCAGGGAGCATGGGTTTATTTGTATTCAATAAAGCTTTTTGCGTGGCCGTGTAACGTTTTCGAGCGCTTTTGCCACGTTTACGAACTCGTTCTGCCAACTCTTCTTTGCTAAAGATCCGTTTAACCGCATTCTTAACCTTCCGTTTCCCTTATTTGGCTTAACCTCAAGCCACATAAGGGCAAGCGAACCAATCGCAGGCGCCGGCACCACCCTCTTCATCCGGTTATCGATTTTCAGTTCACTGGCTTGGCCCCATCAAATCCCTCTCCACTTGAGCGTGCTCTTCACCTCTTGACAGCCAATTAGACAAGACAGGCCGCTCAGTATAGGAAATAGTATTAGTTTTTAAAGCGAAGAAAAGTTACCTCCTATAAACGAGGAGAACGTTTGATTGGTCTTTTCAGACAACCCTGTGGGTCACCGCCCAATGCTTCCGTCAGTGGTTACGCAAATTTGACGTCTAGAGGTTGGAATAAAAGCATATTGGAATAGCTTTACGTTATAGGGCCCCTAGACTACGAAAGATGCCCATGCACTTTTTGACGGCTGGCTGATGTCGCCGCGGAGCTTTTCGTCAACTTGTTGTCTTATAACTTGATCTCTTCACCTGGAAAGGCTCTTAGGTGTCTAGCGGTATGGTCGAGTGCATTCTCCGGTTATTAGATGATGTTTAGCAGCTGTTTTTTGTCGAATCCTTGATGATGATAAGAAGCAGTCCTTTCGTTGTTTCCGGAAAACATCAAGCTGTGCCCCAGACAAATATCGAAGGGTTCAGTAAGATGGACCATCGTTGTAGGTTCGTCGTAATCCGAGCGAACTAGCGCATCACTGCCTGTTGTACCTCCTTCCATGCATGAAACCTTCGTGCCCTTGCTGAGGTGTTTAAATTCATGAATGACGTTTGTCACCATTTCCTGCGCTATACCTCGGCGTCAGTTTCATGGTGTTCAGCTGTTGGTGACGCTCAACGGTGACTTCAATGTCTATGCTGTCTTTTGTTCCAACGGAAATCGTAAATCATCATGCTGGCGCGGGGTAGAATAGTCATTTGCTTTTACAGCACGTTCAATGGATGGCAAGTAAGACTCTCTTTATGTAACAGGGCTTGGTCCATGGGCAGCATTATCGACTTGAATATTAAGCCGATGACAGGTGCCGTGTTGGCTTAGGAACTACATGCTGAGTATTGCGTCCCATGAGCATCCTGGCAACATAACAAAAAAATCAGGGACTCCAAGCGACTGCTGGAGCTTCTCTGGAACTGCGTGAGCAATTAACCCAACTTGAGGCTGCGCCCAAAGGAAGATACGGCGCAGTTCTTAGGGTACAACAACTCTGACGATTTTTCGGAGCTCGTCGGAGAATAGTGCTTGCATTTTGCACTTAGACGAAAAAACATGGATGGTATATTGCCACGTTTACATTCGCAGGGTCTTTCCAATACTCTTCGTTACCGTTAAAATTGATTCGACTGATTTTCGGTGGATGGCAAATTAATCTGGCGAAGAGCTCTTGCTTCGCACCACGCATGAGGAAGCAATCTTTCTTGTGCTGAGACATGTCCGTGTCGGCGTAGGACCGCGGTCAAGTCATCGCATCGTATTAAATTACAATGTTCTCGTTAGGGACGTTCCTACGGGATTATACTATTCATTCAAGCCTCTTTTTGCGGAGGACGTTCGTGAAGGTGTTCAGAAACGTGTGGGGGAAGAGGTCCCATGTTTGCAGGGCAGACTCACGATTATCGAAACACGTCCTGACGGCATCTTCCAACGGAAAGTGAACACTCCGCGTCTTGTCGTCAGAGTTGCAGTTCTTGAAGTACCTGCACTTTTGTATATTTCCAGCCAGGTTTCGAGGACTTCAAACGACGATGCGCAGAACGTTGGTGGCTTCCTGGACTGCTGCAACACGATTGGTCTTGGTTGCACTGGAGCTGTCATCGTAACGGTGGTCGTGGCAGTGCACTTCCTAGTATTCTTGGGATGCATTCCGTACTCAAGGGGGCAGATTTCGAAGTTTGCGGCCATTTCGATGGTCTGCTACGACATAGGCGTTGTCCTTGCGGTTCGGAGTTGTTTCATAGTTTTACAGGGGCGTCAGGCACACGAAGGCAAAATACCTCCAACAGGTATAACCTTCCAGTGATGGCGAAGAATGAAGTAACGAATACCGGGAGTCACGAAACTTTTTTTTAATTGACGAAGACGTAAACAGAAAAACAAGTAAGAGTCAAGCACAACGAAAGCGGCTACCGCAGTCGGCTGTCGTCGGAAATATGCTCTGTGGGTCAATGGCTTCAGCTTTTACGCATGGCTCATCGACGGCTTAAGGGCAATTGCTGGTGCCCCATCGGGCCGAGAAATTACAACTCTATTTGTGTAGCGAATACAAACTGATTATGCGAGGTTCAACGCGAACATACAGAACATGTAAAATTAAGTCTAGCATTCTAGTAAGCTCTAAATCATGCAGGTGCGTCTTGCGCTGAGCGATAACTTTAATATGTTAGAGCGTAAAATAAATAAGTACGAAAAAATGAAAAAAGTACACGTGTCAATATTGAGCTACAAAAGGTACAAATTATGTGTTGGAACCTTCGCACTTACCAACGTCGTCCAGTGAACGTGGTACTAACGTAGTTGTCGGGACGATACGTGGATTTTTCTTAGGCTCTTCTGGCATTTTATTTTCCACTGCAAATATTAAAAGAAATATGTTTACGCTTAAAGAAAGTCCACAAAGCGGCGTGATGTGCAAATGATAGCTGCCACATTCTGTATTTAAAAACAATGTAAGGTAAAATATCGAAGCGTTTGGTATTTTGCACTAAACTTTTCAGCTCTGAAGGAGTCCTTGTTCTTACACATTTCAATTCACAGCCACTACAGGAAGCTTTTGCTTCAAAGCTGATTATATTAACTCGCTGTTTCAAGTAGTTCACTGACGGTCATTTCAGGGAACAGCTTCCGAGAACAATGCATGTACAAGATATAATATGTGAAATGACAAGCACCATATTGAGCTTTCTGTATCATAAATATAACATGTACCATCGCGTTGGATAGTTCCACATGTCAATAAAATAAACAACCGTGGTGTATACAAAAGATTGCTCGAACCATGTCGCACGCTTCTCCATTTGTTTTCCGAAAGCGGCTGCGGTTTTTACTCAGGTGCTAACGATTTTGCTTCGGGATGCTTTTATAGCGACTGCACTTGATAGCCTGGAACTGGGCATGCAGCATGCATCTGTCTTTTGCGCTGAGCAGTAGACGACTTTTTCGCATCAGGTAAACTACCCATCTTCACCTTTGCCTTGTCAATCGCGAAGAAAAAAAATTCCACCATTACCGGCACTGAGTTTTTAGCAAATCCTTGAAAATGCAACGGGCAAACAACTGTGGTCATGAAATAACTACAAAGCGCTGGGACGTCCTTGATTGGTAGAACTGTGATATCTGCTAATCATTTATGTGAACGAAACATGAAATTCTAGCTTGATATTGTTACGAGGACTATTTAATCGGGAGTAGCTGGTCGCTACTTGTCATGCTGCACAGCACAAAAACAGAAGCTTCCGCCGAGCTCAAGCCTCCAGTCATGCATTCATCGCAAGCATCGTCTCGGTGCTTGCTATGAAGTTATAAAGTTTGAGGCGAGAAAATGCACAATGTCGCTTCGTGGTGTGGCAGTCGATGACTTAGGCGTCAGCGGAGACATTTCATAGGTGACCCATGTAATTTGGTGCAGGACTCGGTAAGGCCCAGCGTAGCGTGAGAGGAGCGTCTCGCGAAAGGCAACATGACCACTTGGGAACGAGAGCAGAACGAGAGGACTCGAAGGGGAATAGGCATCCTTGTGTCGACCATGGTAGAGAGATTTTGCTTGGCCTGCGATGAAGAAAGCCGTTCGCGGGTAAACATGCGAGCATATGGAGTGGCTACCAGTCATGTAAAATAATACGTGGTTGATGCTGAATTACATAGAAGCACGAAGTTGAAGGGCAAAAGTGTTCATGGCCAAACAACAGGTAAAAGGGCGAGTAGGTGGCCCTTTCATGACGGGATGTATTGTAAGTGAAGAGCAAATGGCAGAGAGGATACCAAGAACGCTGAAAGTTGCCAACATAAATAGAGAGCATGTCGGTCAGTGTACGGTTGAGCCACGCGGTAAGATCCTTAGTCTGGGGTGATACGAAGTGTATAAGCTTGTGTATAACTCATCACAAGATAGATTGTGATGAGTTATACACGAGCGGAGAAGGATGTCAACCACGCGAGACAAGAAAACAAAATACGTCCGAGATCTGTTGGTAGCTGACGAGGCGCACCATGCAGAAGGATGATGTTGTAGAGGATGAAATAACCTACACCGGAAGCGCAGCTGATCGGCAGTAGTCCTGTGACCGTGTATCACGTTAACCCAGCGACCACAACTCTTTGTTCCCCGTGGTAGGTGTGGGGAAGTTGCCTCGCAAGTCCAGTCCGTCCCGATACAAAAGCTTGGTAGTCCCTACCAAGCCGAAGGTGACCGGCAGGTGATGTAATGGTAATGCGGTAATTGAGGTAATGCCGATAGTAAAACGTCAGCGTGACGATGACTGCTTCAGGACAAAGTACGAGGATGACCGTATGGCAACGATTGCGTGAATGCGATGGCATGACGGCAGTCGAATGCTAAAATCAAAATGACTACCATAGAAAGACAGGGACGACGTCACGGCGACGGTAAGTCAAAAAATGCATAACAACTTTATGACAATGACACAATGACGACGATTGCATCGTAAGGGTATGAGTATATTGAGTTCACGAGTGTGTGAGGGCAATGAAAGGACAACGACTTTACCACTGAGCCTCTATGACGATAATTGCATGTTGATGCGATATGGCAGGAGTCACATGAAGCTCGAGTGACGACTATTGCACGACCACGGCTGCATATTTGTATGACAACGAATGCACGGTATCAGCTGTCGAACGACGAAGGAATGAGAACAGTAACATGATACCGGCGGCAAAATTGCGATTGAATGAAGATGGCCATCAATGAAACGAAAAAAGTGGTATGACGCCGATGGCGTGATTACAATGGGATGACGTTGTTGAAGTGATCAAACAGCACAACGACAGTGTTAACGCGACAGAATGACGATAAGGGTATGGCGATGACTGTGTGATAGTAAAGGCATCGCGAGTGTCGAATAAATAGGTTGGAATGATGATGAATTGAGCATGAATGCACCACGACGCTTTCACATCGAATGCATGCAGACAACTGTGGCGACGGCAGCTTGTCGACCATGGCGTAACAAGTGCCAGATAACGAAACAGGAATCACGACGACTCAGCGGCCATGGCGGCATCGCCATCACACGAACATGCCTAGTGGTCGAAGCCATTAGAAAACATGGGTCGGTGTAGAAGGCTTGACGACGACACCATCATGATAATCACATTATTAATATACAGTGACGACAATAGAGCGAGCACGGCGACATAACGACCATCACCAACTACCTGGAGGCCTAAGCTGGCAGACTGCTTGGGTTACAGGGTCAGAGTAAGATGATGGATAGATTGCATGGTAAGGGTATGAGTATATTGAGATGACGGATGTATGAGTACAATGAAATGACGTCTTCTTCAGTGAGTCTGTATGATGATACTGGTATAACGATGCGATATGGCAAGAGTCGGATGAATCCCGAGTGACAGACAGACAGACAGACAGACAGACAGGCAGGCAGACAGACACACACACACATAGATAGATAGATAGATAGATAGATAGATAGATAGATAGATAGATAGATAGATAGATAGATAGATAGATAGATAGATAGATAGATAGATAGATAGATAGATAGAATATTGAGCCGGAAAACCGCTTAAGTAAGAAATTAATTCTGATCTCATTACAAGAAGTCACGCGTTAAGAATGCTGTGTATGAGATAAATTACTGCTAGTTCGTATTTTCACAGCTGCTGTATTTATTAGAACGATATAGTATACAATCCATGTAAGAATTATAACTTTGTCGTGCATTAGTAAAATAAAATGCATGAAAAATTCGTACAGACGCAATAAACAGGTACCATATGATCAGTATTTTGTGTAATAGCCTTTGCAAAAGAATGTAACTCGCCTCGTCACCGAATGGGAAGGTGGTGGTTGATTGTCAACCTGGTTTAGACTTGCTAGATTGTGCGTGATTAAATTGTATGCGCAAGTAAAGGAAAATATATTGTCTAGTATATCTTTTGTTGTATTTTTAAATATGTCTCTGTGGAAACGATGGAATAAAATGGTTTCATGTTGTTGATAAAAAAAAAATTATCAATCTCGGAAAGTAAGGTTTTGAACTGGTGGCAGTTTACGTGTAGCAAATAATTTTCTTACGCTTCACACGCATGAAGCATCTTTTGAAATGTAAAAATGATTGGTGACTTCGATTTCGCGCAAAATGTGCATTGCTGATCATGATTATTTGGGTATGCTTTGAATACCGAAAATTCAGACAATACCAGGAGCACAATATTCTGCCTTGCGTCTGCTTCTGTCTGAGGTAACGTGGTTCATTTACATTTGCATATTCACGGCTAAACACTCAGTCCATCCAGCCATGCACGGAATTTCACGTTTTACTTTTCACTTAAAAACTTCTTCACTGTGCAGTCCATTGTTATATAGTAAAGCCCAAGTCTCTAGCTCCATGTAAACACGATCGACTTTAGCTAACTCTTTAGTAGCACCACTAGTTCGAAGACAAGGGTTTGTCGTCTCCGTTTGCTGCTACCAAGCAATGGAACAAACAAGCCACAGTACGTGATCTACAACGTAGCTTCGCATATTTGAACTTCATTCCCAATGGTGCTTGAAACATTTACTACGTGTCTTTATTTCTGCAACAAACTATTGATTCACGTTTTCGTGCTTGCATTACGTGATTTTTTACCACTTGCTGAAGTTATAGCTTTTCTTCATATTGCTTTGCAATATTTTTGTCACAAGTACTATTTATTATGTTTGGTTGTAAATTACCATTTTACCCTTGTACCAGCTCTGTGATCATTGGCGCTATCCAAATACCTTCTTCCTGTTTACTTGATTGCCTTATGTTCCTTGTTAACAACTTAGCCGAGCAGTAGAGTAATAAATTATAATGTTTATTGGCTGTCTTTAGTTACATGCACTTCTTGATATGTTCGTTTAAGTGCCTGCTCTGTGCGGTCCGTATGCTAATGTACTGATAATTTTTTCGTATTCTGCGAACCCCTCAAAAAACTACGACAACAGTTCTGAGATCCTGGCTATATATAATTTCTTATTGAATGATTACTTTTAACACAGATGTGAATCATTGGTACGTTGATTGATTGACTAACTACCATTCTACAAGGCATATGCCGGCATACGTCATTAGGAATATTGTGAATTGTGACACACGACAACTCAACACTAACGTATTTTGCCAGAACTGATTTGATAAAGATCTTTTAGATTACGAACAAATGTTAAAGAAAAACTCAACAAATCTAGAACAACACGAGCGCACGCACCCATAAAACGTGGCAAATGCTCATTTGGCCCTCTCAAACCGTATTCCTTCGCGTACTGCTAGAGAAAATTGAAACCCCTCAGGTCTTCGGTTACATGTATGCGCCCTGCAGCCGAAGTCAAGCACACATGACTCTTCCTCACGTACTGCATCTCACGTACTGCATCTTCTCGGCGAGAAAATTGCGAGAAAACAGCAATCCAGTCCTGAGAAGCTTCTGACCCCACTATTATTTCATTGTTGACACTAAGCCTGGTTTCATTCGGTGCTGCATAAAAAAGCGTATTGTTTCAATAAAGATGTTAATGCCTGAGATACCTTCAGAGCGTTATACATAACCTAGGCGGTGTCATAATTTGTGTCATGCAATTTAAATTTAGACCTCATTGACCTAATAGAACAACGCCAACACATCCAGCTTTATATGCTCAATTGTGGTATTCTACTCATGCTCCATCTTTGATGTTGCTCCAGGTTCATAAGCAAAGTGACTTGTCTGAGTCGCCTGCTATACCCTGGCTAGAATAGCCGAATTTTCGTTTTCGTGTCCCTTACATTGTGTCAATTTTAACATAGACCTATGTGTAACAAGTTGTATTTGTCGAATCTCATTTTTCAGTAAGTGAGCGTTAGCGGACAAAATATAGCGTCATATTTCTTCTCTGCTTCGACTATTACCTCATTAAGCGCAGCCTGCAGCCCAAGTAAGATCTCCCGACTACGTCGCAAAATGGTACACGCAATGGTACTTAACCAAGCCAAACACAAATCAAACACAATGTATAGATTTCGCTCGTCAGTTACTTAAAAAAATAAAACGTACTATTTGGAAAAACTAGAAAAACTTGAATGATTAACGCTAACATTTAAGGAGTTGTTAGAGCCTGTTTCTTCATATATAATTTGTTTTGCGTTCTAGCCTCTTATTCCGAACTTGCAGAATAGCGATCCTGATACCCTAAATTATTGTGGGATGTTTAAGAAAAGTAAATCCTGACTTTGATGTCACATGCCACGCGCCAGAAATGTGCAAACGTTTGGCTATCCCGGACTCGCAAAACTAAACCGTTCGCGGTGTTTCCATTAAGGGTAGAGGGTCTAAAACACTCACGGCGGCTGCCACCTATAAAGTGAAAAAATTACAGCCGTCATATGTCGGCAAAACTGACCGCATCCAAGATTTGAACCAGCAGCCTCCTAAGTCAAAGCGTATTCACAGACATAAACATGCGAACATGAAACTAGATTTAGCGACACAGACTCACTTTAGTTCTAGGTAACTGGACCGCCAATTTTTCCCATGTAACAAATAACGTGGTAATAATTGTGGATGTTCCAACAAATAATTTCAGGCAGCCAAGGCACAAGTGCTTCCTGAGGACTGACTTGATTTTGGTGTATGCTTTTACAAGGATTAGTCTGCTGGTTGATACTTTCCCGAAACTGGTCAATCTGGCGTCTACGCAAGCATGGGCTGCTAGGACTGCTAGCATGGACTATAATGTCATGCAGCTGCTTGGACACAACCGCTGCATGACATATCGTGCATTGATGCCCAATGGCGCGCGCATCGAGGCACTCTAGCGTGACAGCAAGAACAGCGACACCTCGTGACCAGCGCCTTCTTATAGGAGCTCCCTTCCCGGGACCTCCCCTAACTGCGGCCAGTCGAGGCACCGGCTGAGATTTTCTTATTCGCTGTTACAGGTACGTGTAATAATCTTATGACTCATTAGGCAGTTTTAAATTAGTGCTTATTCACATACCTACGTTACACGCAAGCTCATTTACAGGAGAAAACAGTGAGCGCCCCTCCAAAAGTTAACTTGACGTACGGGAACGCCAACGTAAGGAAGATGCTGGAAGGTAGGGAGTCGTTCGGTGTCTCATGCTAAACTTACCAAAGCGAACACAACTCATTTTATTCAAAGGCGTACTATTGAGCCTATAGACAATCGAATCAGCAAAAAATTCCTGATATTAGATGCTCTAAGCGCTCATAACTAACATTTGACTGTGTCTAGACTAACTACAACAGTTACTGGCAGTCAACGCTAACGAGAGTGCAGTCATCACCAGAATTCCGGTTCAAGCGGGGGCCATGGGTAATGCCATGTTAGTCAACGCTATTTCTTAGCGTGTGTAGGCATTCTCTAGGTTAAACTTGCCATATACCGCATGATCGTTCGTTTTCATACCATGGAAACGCAATAACGTACGGAGCATCCGCAATGACGACTACGCTAATTCCTTATGTACGTAATGTGTTTGAGTTTGATTCAAAGTGTTATTGTAACATTCTCTAGAATATATGTATTCTTGAATGGCGAAAGGCAAGGAAGTTGTTAAAATTCTGGTGGAACTAATGAGTAAACTTGACACATACATTTGGAATGTTCGTGCACAATTATAATAAATTCACCGTTATGTGTCATTCATCAACGCAGTTCGGACATTTAGTCACCATTGAAAGAGTGCGGAAAAAGTAGTACTGCAGGATAAAAATGGACGGCTACATAACCAACTAAAAAACACGTATAGAGTAAAACAGTGGTCAATAGAATCACTAGGCGAAGGGCCTTCATATTAAAAAGCTAGCCGACATGCTTTTAGAAATACGAAGAAAGCTTAGCGTTGCAGTGGCAAGCGCAGACACGAAGTAATACATCGCCTCGCAATCTACAGGTAGGTTTAGCGTTGCTCTTAATTGCGTCTCCAAATTTTAGCATGAATAACACCACAAATTGGGCACGCTGACATGAGGGTTAAAGTTGGCAGCGCGGTGGCGAGCGTCATGCATGCGTCGTTGATTTTCTTGGGAAGTGGTCAGACGCAGACGTGCAATCTCACGTGAATCGGCCACTCTAGATAGGGCACCTCGGGCATATTCTGTTCGGGCATGCATGTTTGGTGATCGAGTAATTACGTTCGGCTGGTGACAGAAAAAGGCTAGCGTACGCAATGACACAGTCGTAACCGTGCTGTCGTTGCGCCAACAGTGCCGATACCGCGGCCGCTGGCGTCGGTGCGAACCTCCGGACACATCAAAGGGGCCTAGAATCGGTCGCGATGTGAGTCGAGTTGTTAGCTCAGGGAATGCACTAGCGTGGTCGGGAACCCAGACAAAAGCCGCGACTTTCTTAAGAAGTTGCGTAGAGGCGTGGGAAGTGAGCAAAAGTTCGCACGAATCTGTGGAATTAGGAGCACAGGCCTACAAAGCTTTGAACGTCGGTTGCGCAGGTGGGCACAGGAAATCCTTGACCCCGCAAACTTTTTCTGGATTGGGGTGAACACCGGAAGTATCCACGAGGTGTCCGAGTACAGTACGTTGCTGGCGGCATTTCGTCGAATTGAGCTGAAGCCTTGCCTTGCGGAACAATGAAAGAACTGTCAAGAGACGCTCGAGGTGTGTGACAAAAGTCGGCAAAATGACAATGGCGTCATCGAGGTAGTACAAGCATATTGACCACTTTAAGCCGTGACGGAAGGCGTCAATCATTCGTTTAAATGTGGCGAGAGCATCGCGCAGCCCGAATGGCATCACTTTTAGCTGATAGAGCCCATCAAATGAAATAAACGCCGTCTGTTCACGATCCACGTAGTCAACTGCAATTTGCCAATACACGGAACGAACGTTTATCAAAGAAAAATACTTGCAACCATTGAGACAGTCAAGGCCGTCATCTATTCTAGGTAAGGGGTACACGTCTTTTCTGATTACTTGGTTAAGATTTCAGTAGTGGATAGAGAAGCGGGCCAGCTGTTGTCCTTCTTTCTAACGAGCACGACAGGGGATACCAATGGGATTGAAGAAGTTTCGACGATATCACGACCAAGCATGTTGTCAACTTCATTTTGCATACCTAGGCACTCAGCGCAGGAGACCCGATAGTGGCGTCGATGTATGGGTTTGGCATGGCCTATGCGAATCCTGTGCTCGACAACTGTTGTTTGGCCCAGTGGTCGATCATTGAGATAAAAAATGTCCTGGTACGACATGAGCAGGCCCCGAAGCGCGTGTACGTGTCCGGCCGGTAGGTCAGTGGCGATCTTCTTCCTTATGTTATCTAACATCGGGGGGTTCGAATCGATAGCAGCAGAAAGCGGCGAAGCAGACTTATTTAAGAGAAAGCTTTAGCTCGGGCCCAAGTCCGACGCGGCCTATTCAAATACACGTAAAACCGCAAGCCGCTTTTCTGAGATAACCCCTGAACCGATTTTAATGAAATGTATTGCATTTGAAAGAGAAAGTTAAATTCTAGTGACTGTTGGGACCGGAATTTCGATTTAGGGCATTCATTTTGTTAAAAACATTTTCAAAAAATGCGAAAGTTTGAAAAATTAAAGACACGAAGTCCACAAGCTATTAGCTCTGCATCAAAAGATATATCGCGGTTCTGTAAAATGGATCCGTTAGATCGTCGAAAGCGGAGAAATTCGACATGTCTACTTACATCCTACGTGAATTCCTTAAATTGTATTCAAGGGTTCTGCAAAAACTGTGTTTCCATATTACAATTTTTTTTAGATTCATTTGGGACATATCAATTTTGTCCGCTTTAGATGTACTATTATATCCAATTCACAGAATTGTAGTGTCAGTTTTCATAGCTGAGTTACAGAGTTGTAAATATAATAGTTTCGTATTTTGAAAGTTTGTAATTTTGTCAATACTTAGTGAAAAATTGACAACCTAAATCAAGAGTTCGAAATGATCAGTCACTACATTTTAAGTTTTCCTTTTAAATGAAACAAACCTCGCCAAATTTCGTGCAATGATTGCCGAGAAAAATGAATTCTTCTCTTACATGTATTTAGATAGGAGCACCCGAGCTAAAGCTTCCTCTTTAGACGGAAACATGAATGTCAGATCGCAGGCTGGAGCTAGGGTTGCAAGAGATATACCCTGGGATATCACTTGATGGCATAGTCCAACATTCACAATGGGGAGACATGCAGCATTGCCCTTTATACTAATGACCGAGTGCGGGAACATGACATTCTGTGAACAGAGGATGGTAGCGTTGGGTGACACGATGTAATCACCATCGTCAACAGGCACATCAGGAGACATGTCGATGTACGTCACGGCTAGATGCAGTAGACGAATGTTCTGGGCGGAACACAGCTCTCTCGGCGCAGTATGAGAAGGCTCAATCAAAAGAGGTAAGGCGAGCTCATGAAAAAAAGCTGATGCTGATGTAAGAAATGATGATGGTATAACGTATGAAGAAGAAGCTGATGTATGAAATTTCTCAGTAAAACTATTTCTTAGCTGCGAAAAGTCGCTCCTTGTGAAGTGAAACAACCGACTGTCTAATGTACAGTCAGAAGGCGGAAAATACGGGAGCATTTCTGGCAAATACCTAACCCTATATGTACCTGTACTCAGCAATGCAAAGGTGCATTGCAAATACCAGACTTATAAAGAAAAACTGTTCAAGACACCTACCATCCAAGTCCAACAAATGAATGGTTTCGAATCTAAAACATGTAAGACAAGGCATGGTATTTTCTTAATAGGGCACGAGACTGGCCATAAAAAATAATGAAATCAGTCTCTTTGCGATTTGGAAAAAAAGATGAAGACGCTGAGGTGTAATATTGCGATGTGGGTTTACAAAATTGGTTGAAAGAATGCCTCATGCTAATTGTACGCATGTAATCTTTACCGAAACTCATGGCATAATAAAACTTATGCTTGTTTACAGTTTTGTGAGGAGTCATGAACACGACACATGCCGGAGTTAGAGAAGCATCCTTAATAAATGCTCTCGAAACTTGTACAAAACAAGTCGAAAGCAAGTTTCTACAACGTCTCACAATTAACACCGAATTATTGCTTATAAGTGTCTTAGTATTTCCCTTCAACGTAATGCATTGTTTTCACGGACATAGCCTAAATCACTGTGTCTAAACCTTTAGAAACAGCAGCGCATAACATTTGGTTATTAAACAAATTGAAGCCTTATCTCTGGTGCACAGTAACTATCCCTTAGAACAACACCAGTTCATGGATTATGGCATCCGTTTAGCACAGTTTCTGCTTTTATTCCATTGAGTAGCAGTCGCAGCAACGAGAACGAACTTAATTCCTGCTACTTATACTGCCTGCAGATTCTTCTAAGCCGCTGCCTCTTTTCTTCTCGGTTCGCGCCATCTGCGCCCTGCACAGTTCATTCATCGTCGAGTCATCTGTACAATCATCTGGCACGTGCTTCACCTCCCTGGACCACGCTGCGTTTGCTTTACCTTGGCACGCAGAGGATATAAACCGATCCACTGTGGCTCCAGCTTCACTGAACAGCAGTCGCAATAACGAGAACGAACACTAATTCCTGCTACTTCTACTGCCTGCAGGTTGGTTCTCTTTTTTTGTGGAACTTTCCTACGTCACGGTTCTTCCTGCGATTGCTGCTCACTGGGTTTCGTTTTTGGCAGCTGCTACTTCTTATACTCTGAGATGCCTACTAATGCTGAGCTATGCAAATAGATTGAGCTGCTCGGATCCTTGCTTGAGGGCAAAGTTGATTCTGTTGTTGAAGAGATGCTAGGATTCTACAAAAGCTTGAAGAGCATGGCCCTGGCAATATTTCTGAACTTGCTGATAGTGTACGCTTTATGAGTCAGCAGTACGAAGGAATGCGGACTACCTTTGATGGACTGTCCGCTACAAATAAGGCTTTGACAGCACAAAATGAATCCCTGACAAAAAGAATTGCATCAATGGAAAAGTACAGCAGGTTGAACAATATTGAAATTAAGGGCATCCCGTCAACGCAAGGAGAGGATTGCTCTGCCATTTTGAGTACTGTCGCTGATGCAATTGACTGTCAAATGGATGTGGTGAACATCGACACAGTTCATCGGGTCGCTAGCAAACCACCCGATAAAAAATTAATCGTTCGATTTTGCTCTCGTGTCAAGAAGAATGACTTCCTCCGTAAGGCTCGAAAGGCACGCCTGCGAACCTCCATGATTGGGCTCTCTGGGAACAATGATAGCCCTATTTATGTCTATGAGCACCTCACATTTGAGAACAAATGAGCCGAGCTCTTGCTCTAAAGAAGCAGCATAAGTTCTTCTGGACAGACAACTGTCAGATTACAGCAGGCAAGATTGAAAATAGCAAAGTATTTGTCATAAGCTTTGAGTCTGACCTCAGCGTCATCACTTAACCTCATTATTCGCGATTAGTCTGTGTTTTAGACGTTGACTCATTCCTTCAAGCATGTATTTGTTTTCACATTCTGAAGCTACATCACTGCATAAATCTGCTGGTTGTTCATTGCTTCACTTCAATACGCGAAGTTTCCGTAAGAATCGCGATAACATATCTTCATTCGTCCACTCTCTATCCCACACTTTTTCATTCATCTGCATAACTGAGACATTGTTTGGCCCCGCTGATAGGAATACGTGTCCCATGCCTATCAGGCTGGGTATTGTAGCCGTGCTACGGATCAACATGCTTGTAGCGCAATTTTTGTCGCGCCCCACATTAATATAAACGTAGGCTCGACCTTTGCCTAGATCTATTTCACTGCGAAACTGTTTGGATCGAAACCGATGCCTTGTATTTTCCAAATCATTGTGGCGGAATTATTATTGGCTGTATTTACCGTTCATCATCTTCTTCCTTACCTGATTTCCTTCGTCATCTTAGCTTAATTCTTCAAACAATTACTAGTGAAAACAAGCCTGTCCTAATTGTAGGTGATATAAATATTAACATGTCTAATGTTGTGAACGTCAAATTATATCAGTATGCTGATGACACTGTCCTTGTTTCACACGCTCGAAGTTACAATGACGCCATCTCTTCTTTACAAATGGCAACAACAAAAGCGATGGACTGGTTTCAGAATAGTGTAGTCCATATCAATGCGTCCAAAACTCAACTAATCTGTTTGCACAACCCTGTCAAGCAAGTTACCCTATCGTCCCCATTATATTTGCACACATCACATTGCAATCCCTGTTCGTGTGTCCCTGTGCAATACGCTTGTTCAATTAAATACCTTGGTGTCTTTTTTGACAGTAATTTATCCTGGAACTCTCATTTCGCATATATTTGTCAAAAACTTCGCGCAGTGTCTTGTGTTTTGTATAATATAAAATTTTACATGCCATTGTCTATCCGAAAGCTTGTAGTACATGCCTTATGCTACAGTGTAATCCGGTATGAGATATCTACATATGGTCATGGCGCTCAACATTTGGTAAACCGGGTCAACTCCGTCCTTCGTGGCATTCTGAAGCATGTTGCTTATGATGTCTCCCCCAAATCTGATGTGTTCAAAACTTTGTCTTTACCTGATTTTAATTCTTTGCTGCTAGAAACTGTTATCTTAAAGCATTTTTGGATAAGTCAGTATAAAATTCCTTATGTGCCTGTTCGTTCCCTGAGACCAAAGAATCCTTACGTTACACCCCGCTGTACGACGAGATATGGTCGAAGACTCCGTAACTATTATGTCCCAGCAATGTTTAATTTACTTCCTCAAAGCATACAAGATGTGAAAACGAAATATGGTCTTAGAAAGGCTCTTAGACACATTAATGCGTGATGGGAAGCCTGTCATGTGTGTCCTTTTTTATCACTGTTGTCTAATAACGTGTTACTGATGGCTCTGTCGCTGTCTGCCAGGCACTGCCGTTCAAGCCCACTGTGGCTTTGGCAGGCCCGATTCTTCCACTGTAATGATTCTCAAGTCATCAATAAAATATTATTATTATTATTATTATTATTATGCTTGATGTCAACAATGGTGCTGTATGCACTTATATGGACTGTTTTACTTGTTTTGGGCATGAGCAATTAATAACTTCGGCCACCAGGTTTTCCACTAAGATTTCGCCTTCACCTGAGTCTGGCGTAATTGACACAGACATATCAGATCATTACCCTCTACTCGTCACTTTCAAATGTAACCCTCCTAGGTCAGATGCCTGTTATTTTACGTATCGTCTTGATAAGATAAATTTTGTTGATGAAATTGACAAAATTGACTGGACAGTTGCAGCTACCAAAGTAAATCCAGATGAAGTGCTTCAGTTATTTTCCTATTTATTTTTAAAAGCTGTTCATGCTAACACTGTCACTGCTAAATGTAAAAAGAAAGTTAAATTTCCGCATAATCATTGGATCACTAATGGGCTACTTGCTAGCATGAGGAAAAAATGAAAACATGTATAGGAAGACTAAAAAACAGCCTTTAAATTTTAATTTACCATTACACTATAAGAAACATTGCAACATGTTGAATAACTTATTTAAGAAATGAAAAAGGCAATATTACAAATATGAATTCATGAAAAATAAGTTTCATCCTAAAAAAGCAATGGCAACTTATCAACGAGTTTTTGAATGTACTACCTTCTGGCAGTTCCATCGAAAAATAATTTACAATAATGTCTCTATCACTGACCCGCCTCGCGTTCCTCGTGCGTTCAGTAATCCCTTTTATGAAATTTATAATACTACCCATGTTCGTTCTGTTTATCATAGAAGCCGATGCGACCTATCTTTCTTTTTGTTTCCTGTAACATCTGAAGAAGTCCTTACTAAGATTTACAACTTAAAGAACACAAGTCCAGGTTTTGATGGAATTTCCGCATTTTATCTGAAGCTTGTTGCTCCGACTATTCCTGATGCTCTCAGTAACTTAATTAACCTTATGTTCAAAGCTGGTATATTCCCTAGAAGTCTAAGAAAAGCTAAAGTCATTCCTGTTCATAAAACTGGCGACAAAGCTCAAGTCGGGAACTGTTGTCCTATATGCATTTTACTTTCAATTAGTAATGCTGCAGAAAAATTAATACTTCGTCGTATTAACAGCTACCTTAGCAAATTTAGCCTGCTGAAACCCTGTCAGTTCGGTTTTCGTTAAGGAAGCTCGACAATTGGCTTTGATAACATTAACTGACTGTACACGACATGTACTTGATCTCGGATACTTTGTTGGCTCGGTCATTTTAGACTTTACTAAAGCCTTTGATACACTAAACCACGAAGTTTTGTTTACTAAACTGTAGTCTGTTGGAATTTCTGGTCCAGTTCCTTATTTATTAAAAAGTTATCTATTTAATTGTGCATTACCAGTGTACGCAGGCGGGGCTTCCGTTGAAAGCAAAATTATTAAGCAAGGAGTGCCTCAGGGCTCCATTTTTGGTCAACTAATATTTTCCATTATTATAAACGATTTGTCTGACTGCAATAATTATACCCTACCTATATTATACGGACACGATACGACTGTTGTGCTCTCGGATAAATCATTACTTTCACTAACTTTGAAACTAAAGGGTGATGTGTCAAAATTACTGAATATGTAACGCCAGTTTTCTAATTATAAACCCTACGAAAACGCAATTCATGTTATTTAAGTCATCCCAGAGGCATTTACCTTGCTCTCCAACCATAACTCTCAATGGGCATGACATTCCTGCCTCCAGTTGTGTTTCTTTTGTCGGCATCAAATAAATCTCCACCTGAAGTTTACTAACCGCATTGTACATATCAAACTAAGAACAGTATTTGCCATTAGAGCACTACTCAAATCCCGTGCATTTTTTTTCCAAAGAAGCATTATTATCGTTATACTTAGCCTTCAATAATAGTAATATCATCTATGGTATCACTTCTTGGGGTAATACCTATCATTGTCATCTTTCCTCTATTCAGCACATTCAAAATCAGGCTCTCCGCATTATAACTCGAAGCCAGTTTTAATCTAACGCCTCTTCACAACTGCGTACAAACCGCATTCTTCAAGTTACCGATTTGTTTAACTATCAGTTAGCGATATTATTTTTCAAATTACTAACTCAAAATGTTTTTTAACAACTCTGTTAGTTCAGATCTCCTTTTAATGTTAATAACACAAGGTTTGCAGCACAAAAAAATTCCTGTTGCATTTATGTCATACTTATTACGGAAACATGGCTTCCTCTTTTTGCGCGCTTAAACTTTGGAACAGTCTACCATATTCCATTAAGTTGTCATCTACCTTGTACTCTTTCAAATATGAACTCAAGAATTAATTGCTGTCTGATTTTTTCCTACAATATTATTTTGCTCTCTAGAAGCTGTGTAATTACCATTGATTGTGCATCTTTCCTCTTCCTTTTGTCTTTTGTGTGTGCATTCACTCAATATCTTGGTTATATGTCGCTTATTTCGTAATTTGTTTCTCTGCTCTGTATCCCGCTTTATTTCTTTTATATAACTTCCAATCCAAAAGTCCCAATGCAGTCTCTGACTTTGGGACCCTTGTCTGTATACTATTTCTTGTAACAAATTGTTATGAACGAATAATAAACTGACACTGAAACTCAACTGAAACTAAACTAAAACTGAAAAATGAATCTCATAATTGCAATTCTTCAAGAATGTGATACCTTTACCGTTACCTGCAGAGTGCACGAAAAGAAGGGAGAAGGCTAGACAACGGGAGCCCAGGCAAATAGGTTGGTTTTTAAACACACACACACGCATGCACGCACACACACACAGACACACACACACACACATATCGTCAGCTACAACTGCATAGTTGATCATTTGCAATGTGTGACTCTTATTGCTCTTTGTGTCAAGGCTTGGTCTTTTTCACCTTTTCGCACAATGCAACCAGATTACTCGAGGTGAAAAATGAAAGAAATGTTCTAGCTCGCCAACATTCTTTCTGAGACTATGGCTGATCTTGTGAATATCACGTAACAGTGGCCTCCCAGCTGTAAGCAAATGTTGTACCTAGGTCTACAAGCTTTCCTCTACTTGGTCATGCTCCTTTGATAACGAGCTTCACAGCCAAACAGTGCGCCTATGCAGAAGGCAGATTACCCCCCCTTCTAATATGGAGCATAGCTCCATCACACATGGCAATCATGAAAGAAAATCCTGAGGATCACAAATGGAAGGTAACTCTTTAGTGCTGGTTTTTTCCTACGCTTGAACTTATGTAGTACTGCAGAGAAGACAGGAAACAATCTCGCTGCCCATTTAGTAGCCTTGCTTCACGTCAAATCAGTAGAAAGTTTCCAATGAGGCAGAATACCTTTATTGCCATGGTGCCCACAATAGCTAGTGTTTTACGACTTGTTGATAGTTTTCTCCGCTGTGACAAGTAGCCAAGTAAGGCTACTCAAGGCGCTGAGCCACATTGCAATGTATCCTCCACCGTGTCATGCATGTTCATACAGGCAAAACTGCTACTGGAAGGGAAGCTCCAATATCTTGGCCTTAAGATTTTCCCTGGTGAGCCTTGTGCTTTAGTTATACCCCACACCCAAAGGTCGTTTAGCGCACTTGAGCACTGAATTGTGTTGTTGCTAGAGCAAAGCAGAAAGCATTCTCAACGTGTACACGAAGTGGAGGGAGCTTCTAGACCGAGCTACAACGTTTGCATTTAACTGGGTGTTGGCACTGGGTTTTCCCATGCGTCACTGAGAAGCATTTAATGGTGTTGAAGGTCGGTGACATCTCAGGTCGGAGAATTTCAAGGACGCCGTGGCCTACCACTGTTACACCGTAAGTACATAATGGCAGCCGTCAATTCACGCAAATTCCTGGCAGTGTGGTAATTACCTTTTTTATTTTCAGCACCAATGTGGGAATGTAGGAAAATGTCAACCAGACCAGGCCAAGATGTCAAGTTTGCATAAAAATGTGTGTGCTGGAGTTCATAGGAAGTGCGGTCGGTGCTGTGTACAACATCCTACTGCCCTACAGCAGCATTATCTTGTAAAAACAGGCCGACGACTCAAGGATTATCTTAGGAAACACGCACCGACCCTTGACACAATATGTGGTAGCAACGTAGCTGTTGATGCTGCGTTGTGCAGTTTTGCACCAAATGGTAATCAAAGAAGTATCCTCATGCCAAAGTGTCAAAGCAGCCACAACTCGCACAATTGCTCGCACATATGCTAGCGTGTCATCACTTAATTTGTTGGCCGAATTGAAGCATTCAGAACAACTGCAGGAGCATTCTGACCGGCGATAATTGGTACATGTTTAGAAAGGAATTTAACGGTGCTACATATAGGGCAAACAGAATGCGTTCTTGTGGGCATTTCCTTCCTTTTTTCCGGGAAGTAACGTTCATAGGAGTGTGATCGGTGCTGTTTGCGACATCCTACAGTCCGGCAGCAGCAATATGTAGTACAAACAGGCCACTCTCTCAAGGATTATCTTACGAAACACGCACAGACCCTTGGCACAAGGTGTGGTAGCAACGTAGCTGTTGATGCTGCTTTGTGTAGTTCTACATCAAATGGTGCGCAAAGAAGTATGCTCATGAAAAGTGTCAAAGCAACCACAACTAGCAGAATTGCTCGCACATATACTAGCGTGTCAACACTTAATCTGCTCGGCAAATTGAAGCATTCATATGAACTGCAGGAGCGTTCTGACCTTGGCTGGTTGGGAATGGAACGGTGCTACTTATAGGACGAACGAATACGTGCTTGCGCCCACTGCCTTCCCATGTTCCTGGTAGTAGCATTCATTACTTTCTAAATATTCATATATCTAGGTCGCCTGACCATATGACACAGCTGCGTACTCTGGCTATAGTTTCACATTGTGGTGTTGCCTTCCAATGTAGCACATAACTAGGGGAGCCGGATTATTCATTTTTGAGACACGAATCGAATAATGCAAGACGCGAATCGAATCGACTATCGAATAATGTTTAAGCAATTATTAGTCTTTATCACAATAATTATAAAACGATGTTCACATTCCAGTATTCTTAAACTTAGCAATTTTCTTTGATTACAGGGTAGGTTATGAAGCGTTGCTTATGAAAAGCGCAAGTGAAGGATTAGGAGCAAAGAAGTAGTGTCTTCAAATGCGCAGTGTTTTCGTAGAGCGCAAATTATCCCTGCACAGCCTGTAAAGTAAGGCTGCTTAAGCGACATAGCCTGTTGCATTAGGCAAGTTCTCAAGTTTTATGTCCATACCGTGCCTGCGGGGTGAAATTTTGCCGTACTGTTGCTCAAATATTAAGTTTATTTCTGCTCAGTTGACGTTTCTCAATATCCGAATTTACTTATATGCAATATTCTATCTGAAACCGAATTGAATAGGACACTATTTGATTCGTTATGCGAAAGTTTCAAATATTCCTACACCCCCACACTGAAATAATTACGTCGGTGCATCCTCGCCTATTACTGTTAGCTCAGCACAAGCTTAACAGTGCCTAACAGTGAGCTTAACAGTTTATACACTTAGTTACCATGGAGCGCAGGCATGTCAGTGCTAAAGAATACACAAGTGTGCTTGCACACTCATTGAGACAACAATAGACAAACAAAAATCTTATAAGTGTATGTTTTATCTATTGCCTGTAATCCTGCATTCCTGTGCTTTTAGTGTTTGCCAAACACTACTCATATGTGCACCCAAATGAGATATGAAGCAATATCGCTTTCAAGCTGACGTGCTCATACAACTGGTTGGCCCCAGGCAGAAAAAAATGTCAGTTAGCTTTTTGGATGCCTCTCCATCCATTGTTCTACTATTAGAGGCTTCATCATTCCACCAACGTGCGCAGTCAACGTGCACTAGGGCTGCGCATGCAAAGCCAACATACGATCGAATGACACCGTTTACCAGAACAAATAGCACCACGCAAAACACTGCTGTGGCGCTGGTACTTAAAGCAGGCCCCATGGCTGGGGAACTGAGCGCACGCCGACACCCATACATACTTCAATAGTGCAACAGCTGCGTTTCAAATACTGATATGAGTAATTTTTCGATCTCTCATCAAAAGGAAAGCACAAACATGTTTACGTATAACTAGATAAGCTTGTCACTGAGTTACTGTTATTGCGGCGATGGAGATCACAGTATTTTATTATGTACTAGTGGTATCGTTCAACTCACTTACAAAAAAAGACTTCATGAACACTTTCTATTCGGAAATCAAGCGGAAATTGTGCTCTGCATAGTTTACAACGCACGCAACATGCGTTTTCGAATAGGTACTGTAGTAATGCATAAAAGAAAAAGAAATAGTCTACGCAACTAGAGAGAGTCACTGTTAGAACCGTCCTTTAACGTCAGCGTTCACACATGTTTTTATTGGCTTTTACACTTGTTTAGAACCTTTATAACATTGCAATATGGATTACGCACGTTTAGCCACCGCTGTAGTGTGTCAAGGTCGCGTGAAAAATTACTTATCACATGCGTTTGCTATAAAATTATCGCCCCATATTGGCAGAATTGACGTGGCAATGCTCACTTCAACGATCCGCGAAATGCGGTCGTACTGCGTCAGAACGCTGATCTCCGCCTAGTAGCTGGCTGTCGACTGTGGAAAGTAAAAACAAATAATTCGATGAGCATGTGATGCAGACTGCCAGCTATCAAATTAATTCGTTCCTTTCATGGCGACCGTTTAAGGGTATCACGCAGACACTTACAATTGCGTTGGAGCATGCCTGCTCGTGCTCGTCAAGAATGGAAAGCGCACCATGTGATACCCGTGTTTCTTAACACGGCAGGTGGCACACAGTTACGGGACCAAGCAGGCTACATCGTCCTTTCAATGTAATGTAAGGCCATGAAAATCGAACATGTTCTGTAAGGTGTTCATACACCAGCCATCTGTCAATTACGTGTGTACGCAGCGTTTACGCAAGCCCAGCCAGGACCCAACAGCTGAAGCTTACGGAAAAATAATAAGGGCTAAAAATTTCGCTGTGTTGCAATGAGTCGTCGAATATGACGAACAGCATGGCACCGCGCCGAGAAAGATTGCTAAGGGAAACGCCTATTACCCTTTATTTTGGAACGCCAAGTATACAACACCACAAACTGCAAACTGCAGTGCTAACTTCAATAAACCGTCGGCCACATGCAGACGACTAGGTAGTTTCAGAGGCGTCAATTCGTCTGATATTCCTAACGCGTCTTAGTTGTAGTCCGTATGACATCATCACAACCAATGCAACGCGCCCTTATCACAGATTCGCAATGTCGCTCTATCAATCGTCATGGCCTAGCAGGAATTCCTTTACAGTGGATGCTCATAGAACACAGTTGGGCCCATTACTGGCCATGGCGGTGCACTTCGCACGTGTGACGTGCACGAATAACGAAAAAAATGGCACCTAAATCACTTACCTCAGTGACAACCCAGCGCCGATTCTTTTCAATTTAGGGCGAAATCACAAATCCGTCAGGAATACCGCCTTTGGACACCACCATTTGCAGCCGCTCGAGATCTTGTGCCAGAGAATTGCAACACGGCGTGTAGGCGCGATGAAAAGTGATAAGCAGCGCCACCACTCTAACATATCGTGCTTTTCGCGTTTTTACTATTAGTTTGCTAATAATGTTCGGACAGCGTTATCTACGCTGATATTATGTAACCGATGGTGAGAGTAGACAGTGTTTTTTCTTTATATTCTTTTAGTGTTGATTTTTCGCTCTTCGCATGAAGTTACGGCCGACTCTCCGCATTCGAAAAATGGAGCTTGCGTTCGTCTTTTTTAAGTAGACTCCTGCAGATTTTAGTAAAATAGAAAGGTGTATGCAACTTTTGTGCAGGTGTTGCCTGTAAAATTACGCAATCTTTTTGCACTGCAGCGCTATATCTGGAGACATTCAGTGGTGGTAGGGGTCTCACATACGCGCCGATACCGCAGATACATCATACATAGCACTGGGGATAAAGCACACCCTGCCTCAGTTCCTTGTTGATATGAGCTTTCTCCTCGCTCATCATCCCTTGTCATTTAACGCAAACGGTATTTTCAAGGCAAATCTCTCTTAAAAGCTGTAGGCAATCGTCGTCTAAGCCTTGCTATGTCAGAATATTCCACAAAATGTTGCGGTCTACGTCGTGACACACGCTGCTGTAATGTCTAAAAAGATCGAATATCATGATCTACATTCTGCTCTTGATATTTCAATACACTGAGTTACGAAAAATAAGTTATTATTCAAACGCCTACCTCTTCTGAAGCCATTCTAAAGGCCTCCCAAATGCGACAATTCACTGCCCATGCTTGCAGCTTCAATTTAATTGCCTGCGTCTCTAACCTGTATAGTATCTATGTAATGGTCAAAGATCTCTACGAGTGAATTCTATCTTTCTTCCCCTTACCATTATAAATTAGATTCATTCTACTTTGTCACCAACTGTCTGGTATTCATCTATCTTTTAAAGTTTTTTTCCATTGCTTTAACCAGTACTTCACGAGATGTACATGGTGAGGATGGAGACGGCGCTAGAAGGGAATAATGTCGGATTTCTTATCTTATGTACACAGGTGGGCACAGTAGAAGAGCAGCAGCTTCCAGGTTTATTTTATGCTGACGATATTGTGATGCTAGCTAACAAGCAAAGTGATTTGCAAAGGCTGGCTAATATCTGTGCACAGGAAGGGGAGAATTTAGGTTTGACATCTAGCGTTAAAAAATGTGGTGTTAAGGTATTCAATGAAAACAGTGAGCAGACAAATGGCAACACAGGGCCAGGAAATACCTCTGGTAAAATAATATAAATACCTTGGTAAATGAATAATCTAAGGCAATATATATATGGAAACAAAGGAAAACACAATAACAGTAAATGGGAAGAGAAATGCAGCCACAATGAAACAGAGTGCGCCATCGGGATACAATATGTACGACGTGCTCCGGGGTATGTGGAAAAGTGTAGAGGTTCCAGGACTTGCATCATGAAATGCGGTTGTTTGCTTGAAATCAGGTGTACAAGCAGTACTCGATGGCAACCAAACGTCAGCGGCACGCCTTGAATTTGGAGCTCACGGGTGACTAAAGATGAAGCTGTGCAGGGTGATATGGGCTGGACAAATTTCGAAGTGAGGGATGCTCACAGTAAAATTGATGATGAAGAACTGCTGAGGAATGTGGAAGAAATAAATGGGATAAGAGTGTGTTGAGGTACTTGTACAGTCTCCAGGACAAAATATTTATTCGCAGTGGAAAAAAAGAAATAGTAAGTTTACCTACAAGTATGTGGGCTCTAGGGTGAGCAACAGCACCAAAGAACGTCTACCGGAAAGTGTGAGTGGCTGAAATTATCTCATGGCTAGCGCCAATGGAAAGGAAAACTGACATGAGTAACTACTTAGGAGGAAAAAATGATATCGGGAAAGAAACAATTTATGACAACTCAATGCGAAGCCTATTATTTTTCGAAGCGAGATCAGGGTGCCTTAGAACACACACCTATAAAGCGAGATACAAGAAGGAAGAAAAAGCATGTGCTTGCTGCGCAAAGCTAGGGAAACGATGGAACATGTTGTATTAGAATGTGACCATATCTGCCCAGCGGTGATGTTAGGCACTACTTGTCTCCTTAAGCCCTTTGGTTCAATGAGAGTAGAGGCAAAGCAAACAAGTCTGCTATAGACATTACTAAGAGGTGATTGGAAAATTGGTCAAAGAAGAGTGGGGAAACGACAAAAAACGGACACGTACAAAAAGAAAGTCCTCATAGGAGTCGGAAATTTTAGTTGTGGAAATTTATGGTGAATTTTTTTCCCGCTTTCGTTTTTTAGGCAGCATAATAGCTATCCCTTGGCGTGTTACCCAGCACCCCGTTCTAAATGGGACGCTCAAAACATAGATCCATCCATCCACCGCCACTGCACGACAACGCCATCGGCAGCCCGAATGGCGGCGCTACTTACACGCCTCGAATATCCGGGTGAATCGTGCCGGAATACAAGCTAGGAAATTGAATATTTACCTTCTGAGCGGTCTTCAGCTGCATAGATGTATGGCTGTGATTGCTTAGGCTTGATTACCTTCATCCATAGTTTCATTACTCTATAAGACAAAAATCACCAGTGATACATCACTCTAATATCGATCTACGGCCAAACTATTTCACTCGCTATTCGCACGCAGTAAGCGCATCTTTTTTTGTTCCCGATTAGCTTCACTGAAACGCAGCAGCCCAAAACAATTTTGGGGTACCACCAGTCCTCGTTATCCTTCGACTCTATATTTCTGTTAGATCAATCCGGTATTGCCATCTAAAAAGGTGAAGTTACCACGACTCTCAACACCACAATTCGATGTCTCTTCACCAATTACCCTCCAATAGCCTTCCAGCATATCCCCTCTTCGATCATCCATAAGTGCCTAGTATCAATTTCGAGCGCCGTGGTATCTCTAAAATTCTCGACTCTTTAAAACTAACCTCTTCTGCAGGAATGCACGGTATTATTAGCAAAATATAAAAAAATACTAAACATTTTGTCAGCATCATTTCAGCGCAAATCTTCCAACAGACTCTCGAATCAGGCTATGTTCCTTTAGATTGGAAAATTGGCAAAGTAATACATATTCTGAAAAGTGGCTCAACAAACGGTCACCGTCCCATTACGCTCACCAGTGTGCGTTCAAAATAATTGGAGCACGTTATTCGCATACACATGGTCAAATTTTCAACTTTCGTCGAATTTTTCTGCTAACCAACGTGGTTTAGGCAACGCCTTCCTTGCGAAACTCAATTAGCTTTTTAATAAGGACATTAGTTTTGTCTAGAGAATAACATTCCAGTAGATGCCACATTTCTCGATTATGAAAGAGCCTTCGATAAAATACCTCATCGTCGACTCTTTCTAAAATTAACGCATCTTAACTAACACCCCTTAGTGCTTGAATGGATAAGAAAGTTCATCACCGATCGCCAACAACTCGTTTCCTCCAATGAAGCCAACTCCACCTTGTGTACTGTCACCTCCAGTGTCCTAGAAGAACAGTACTTTGCCCCCGCAACGTTTTTTTAATTTACATCAATGATCACCCCGCCTGCATCTCGACAAACATTCGTCGATATGCGGATAACTGTGTCATTTGCCGCTCCATCGCCAATCCCACTGACAAACTAATGCTTCAGCGCCACCTAATAAACATTAAAATCTGGTGTCATACGTTCCTCGTGTTCCTTCATAGTCCGAAAACTTCCGTAATTTCTTTTAATAGTCGACAAGAATATAAAGCTATTACGTACATGCTTCATGGTGAAGTCAGTTCTTCAGCAAATTCCCCCAAATATTTAGGACTTAACATCACCCGTGACCTCACGTGGTCATCACACGTCCACACTGTTGCAGAAACGAGACGAGAGAGCTTCGTTCGGTGCGAACGGAATCAAGATTCTTCTTTTTCTTTATTGCTTTTCGTAGCGCGCGCGCCTCTGGAGCTCGCCGTCTTCTTTCTCTTCTTGTCCGCTCCCGTTAGTTTCATCAGCTTTCGGCCACGAAAACTTTTGTTCTCATGATTGGAAGCAGCCTTCAACTGTGTAGAGATGTTTCACAGGTCTCCGAACGAGTCTTCCTTTCGTTCTTAAGAGACAGGAGCGCGGTCAGACGGTCAAAGCGCGCTATCGCGTTGACGAGTGATCGCTTCTGTATATTAAAGCGAGGACCGTCACAGAGAAGGTGTTGAAGAGTCTCTTCGTTACGACAGTCATCACACGAGGCGTCGTTGGCCCATCTGATGCGGAAATCAAAAGACTTGGTGGAAGCCACCCCTAGCCATATTCGATAAAGCAGGGTAGCTTCGCGACGGCAGAGTCTAGCTGTAATGCAAAGGCGTAGAGAAGGATCTAGGTTGAGCAGCCGTTCGTTTTCAAAACTTCCTGCATTCCACAAGGAGAACGTGATATCACGGATGAGCATTCCAAGTTTTCTAGCGGCATCTGTGCTTGATAATGGTATCGGCTCCTCTTCGTCGCCTTGAAGAGCCGACCGAAAAGCGTTATCGGCGTGTTGGTACCCTATGGCGCCGCAGTGACTTGGAAGCCACTGAAATGTCATGTGGTGTTCTTTCTCAGTCAATGTATGGATTAGTTCTCTAGTCTCGAATACCAGTTGTTCATGTGGTCCACGCCGCGGGCTGATAGCAAAGACTGCAGTGCTGCCTTCGCGTTACTAAATATTGACCATCTTCGAGGTTGTTCATGGGTGACAGCAGAGAGTGTTGCGTATGCTTCCGCTGTAAAAATACATGTATGTGGGTTCAATGTACCGGATACTAAAAATGCTGGTCCTAGTGCTGCGTAAACAACGCCAGAAGAACACTTAGAGGCATCTGTCTGAAATTCAGCACAAGAATTCTTCTGAAGCTCAAGAAAATGTGAACGTATGTGTGCTTCACGTGCTAGTTTTCATATTTCTGCAAATGAGATGTCACACTCGACAGTCTGCCACTCCCAAGGCGGTGGAAGCCGCGTAGTTGCTATTATGACATTCTTTAAAATCGGTGCCCCCGTTTATTTGGACAATTCTTCCAACCGAAGGGACAGAGGAGATCTAGTGCCTGGGCGGTTACAGAACAGCCTGGCCGTGAACAGGTCGCGAATAACTTAATGGCACACGTGATGAAAATCTGATTTCACCTCCGGGGCGGAAAAGAAACTTTCATATGTCCTTTCGAGGTATAGAGACCCTTCGTTGGATTCAGCGTACAGGCTTTGTGCGGGTCCAGTCCTGAACGCACCAGTTACAAGACGGAAACCGAAATGGTGGATGGAATCAGGCATTTTCAAACCACTAGGCGTGTCAGAGTTATAGGACTAGGCTCCATAGTCAAGGCACCACCATATGGGACTTTTGTATAAGCTCAAGAGGAATCTTGTGTCACTTGCCCAAGATGTGCGGGACAAGAGCTTAAGTAGATTCATTGTCTTCTATCACTTCGTTTTCAAATACTTCAAGTGTGGGATAAAAGTTAGTTTAGAATCTAAATTAAAGCCAAAAAATTTATGTTCACGGCTCATAGATAGCCATTCTCCATTAAGCTAAATCGCACGCCCCGGCATTACACCCTTTTGTTCGAGAAGAGAATACACGCACTTATTTATGGTTTAGTTTAAAAGCGTTCTCGTCTGCCCACTTAGACAATTTATTCAGGCAGAGCTGCACTTGTCGCTCACAGATACTAAAACTAGATGATTTGTAACCTATTTGGATATCATCCACATACACAGAATAAAACATTTTACATGGAATGACAGTATAGAGCGAGCTCATTTAGACAACAAATGGTGTGTATCTCAGCACTCCACTTTGTGTCATAGCAGTCTTCTGAGTAAATGGACGAGACGGAGCGTTACCAATCCAAACATGAAATGTGAGGTTGCAGAATCACGTTTAGCACGTTGCCTCGTACTCCCATTCCAGTTAGATCATGAAGGATTCCGAAACGCCATGTAGTGTCATATGCCTTCTCTATGTCTAAAGATACCGATAAGATAAACATTTTGTGCACAAAGGCATCACGGATATTTGTATCGATGTGGACAAGATGATTTGTTGTGGATCTATGTTAGCTGAAGCAGCGCTGCAAAGGATCTAGTCTCTTGTTGCTTTCACGAGAATTGATCAGGCGCTGTTAGTAATTTTCTCAGAAAGCTTACCTGGGCGACTCTTTAGAGATATAGGCCTATAACTGCTGGCCAAAGACGGGTCCTTGCCTTCTTTAAGGTTAGGAATTATGACTCCTTACTTCCAGACTGATGGAATGGAGCTTGCAGAGAATATGGCATTAAAAAAAGACAGGAGTGTTTTGTGTGCTCCGGGGTGAAGGTCTTCAACAATCACGTAAGCTATTTGATCGTTTCTAGGGGCCGAGTTATTACAACAATATTGTGCAGCCTAAAAATGTTAAAAGCACGGTTGTAGGATTGATTTATTTTGCCTTTCCGATCCAGAGGTAGTTGCTCGGCTTGTTGCTGGTACCTCAGGAATGTATTGAAGTAATAAAATTAGCTAGAAGTGTACTCAAAATGTTCTTCTAGAGAATGAGCTTCATCCTGAAGAGTATTTCCCTGCGTATTTACTATTGGTAGAGGCTGAGTTTGCCGACCTTTTACTTTGTTTACGTTCTTCCAGGCTTTTTTTTCGTCAGTATAAGAGCTAATGCTGGAAATGTACGTTTGTAAATTTTCCCTTTGGCACAGAGCCGCGTTCTTCTACCCTCAGACTTTATTTTCTGGAAAATTATCAGGTTCTCCGTGTTTGTAGAGTCTCGAAGGTAGCTCTAAGCAATTTTTTTATTTATGCACGTTTTCTTGCGTTACCAATTCCACCAGGGAACACGTCGTTTACAGGGCAATCTATCAATTACTGGGATACATACAGACGGCGCGTCAACAATACACGCCGTCAAATATGCCACTGCATCACCTTTAGAAAGCGTACAGGTGTCATTTCAGGTCAAATGAGGGAGTTCCCTGTATCTTGTCCAGTCGGCACAATCGAGTTTCCACCGGGAGACATTTGGAGAGCACTCATCACTTTTTGTTAGCTTTAAGACAATAGGGAAAGGGTCACTCCCGTAGAGATTCCTAATCACGTTCCACTCCAGATGATGCAAGAGTCTACTAGATTCGATGCTCAAATCAATAGATGGGAATGTTTTGTTTCCGGCAGTGTAGAATGTACGATCTTTCCCATTTAGCACGCAGTCGTCTGCAGTGAAGAGGATGTTTTCTGTTAAGCGTCCTCTGACATCACAATGACAACCTCCTCAAAGGGCGTTGTGTGCATTAGTCTCCAAGGACAATATAAGGTTCGGACAGTTCATAGATAAAGCTGTGAATTTGTGTTTTTGAAAGATGGTAGGGCGGGGGGATGTATAGAGAGGTAATTGCGACCAACTTATTAAAGAATACCGCACGGACCGCAACTGCTGGATGTTTTTTAGGATGTTTTTAGGATGTTTTTTCCGGCAAGCAACACCTTTATCTACTACTATTGCACCCTGTCCGACAAGGCAAGGACCTCGTTGCGTCTTTTAGATAAATGGCATCCAGCCGGAGAAAGTTCCTTTGTGAACAAATGAGATACGTTTTTTTGAATAGACATCAGCTTTCGAGTATACTTATGTAAGAGTTCCTTATTGTCGTCTAGGTTGTGAAGTAAACCCCTGACATTCCACTGTAATATCTGTGTGTCTATATTACATGTGCTTTATGCTGTGTGTTTAAGAGATATAGATTAGATTAGCTCACGAGACCTTTCCCGGGCCCGTGATACGTGATTTTTCTTTCTCCCGGTGCGCCCAAAGAAGACGTGCCGTTGCTTGGGCGTTTGAGACGCCGAAGCTGTGTTCGTATACATCACCTCGCCTGAGGCGGTAGATACTGCCCATGCCGCGGACACTTTCGCGGAAGTTTTGGGCCGATCTGCACGAGCAGTGGCCGAGGGTCAGGCAAGCCTGGGGGTCAGCTGGCCTTCCTTTGCGGGAACCGAACAGCGCTGACTGTTCCAGCCAGGGGGGCTGATGATATGACCGCCGTTAGACTCCGTGTGACTTGGGCAGCCGCCGAATGACCTGCTGCTGCCCCATGGCGCGCCAAATTGGTGCAGGATGATCTGAACTGATTGTGTGAATCGAAATCATTACGTTCCCTGGGGAAGGCAGATTTAGTTTCACCTTGAGTTCTATTATTTGTGTTTCTTTTCTCCACGATGGGCAGGATAACAAGTAAGCAGCGTATTTCCTACACAGTGGGCTGCTGAAATGCAAACCTCATAGTGTTCAATGTAACTGCACTTAGCACAAGTAGCACGCCCTCTTCAGCTTTGCTACCCATGATGAAAACGCATACAGTTGAAGCATCGCGCGGATTTGGGATGCCCGGTCTAACCCGTAGCTTACAGTAACCGGTTTCAATTTATTCAGGAAGGGTGCTGGTTCCAATAGTAAGCATTATATGCCTTATTTTTATCCTTTGCGCTATGACAACGTTCTCTTCTTGCGATCTTTATAGTAATTCACTTGCGCTAAGTTCAAGAAGGTCATCTGCTGAGGTGACATGGCACACTGTGTTCATCTACCTGTGTGGGCCAACTAAAACGGGAATGTCTACGAACGTTACAAGTCTCGAGAGCTAGACGTATTGTGGCTTGTCGCAAACTTCGAGAAGAATATCGCCACTTCTCATCTTTGTTGCTTTATAACCTGGGCCTATTCGTTCAGTGAGAGATTTGGCTACATGAAATGGTGAGATCATTCGGGCTGTCTTAGTTTCGTACAGACTGTGAACAACGTGGTATTTGGGAAAAGACTTTCGTTCGCATAAAATGTTGAGCGGTTCATTGGTGCACCCCCTCTTCAGGGAGCAATCGCACAGTGGAGGAAGAGCATTTGCCATAGAAAGTTGGATAATTCGGTGGCGCTCATCACCGCCCACCACTGAGCCCAACAGGGGGACGCTATGACGTTGGGAGAACACCTGCAGACGCCAGCCATGCATCGCCACTGGAATCTAATATAAAAATACCGAAGGTTGCATAATTATACCAGGGTAACTCTTGACGTCCAGAATACCGAAGTGAAAATTGTAAAGCAGACACGAAAGATGCTACTACGCACAATTCTTTATCGGCTAAGAAACGTTAAACGTTCTTGCTCAGCGCAGGACGCGCCTGCACTTATTAAAAGTTTTATCGAACGTTATTCGTTGGCTGTTGCAATAAAACTTTTCGTAACCTCATAAATACGCGACGTGAATCTTGTAGTACTCCATGGAAGCCATGCGAGCACCAGCGTTTACACTGGAGCCTTCGACGAGTCATGCATAAAAGCCGACGTGCTTGACTGGTTTATCAGCTTTTCGACGATCGCCTACTTTGCTCACCGCTATCGCTGTATTTGAGTGTTACCTTCTATGCTGGGCACGAGTTCGCTTAATTTTTAGGTCAACTTGAAACTAATTGTTTTTACACTAAGTGGTTAGTCACCGTCACTACAAAGGGGCAATATGTTAACTTTCATGTTAAGAATTTTCTTGGTTTTGTCTCATGCAGATAATACGCCCGTCTAAGGACATTTAGCCATCCCTTAAATTGTGGAAAAAACAACATTATTGTTGATAGTAAATGTGAAGTACTCACTGATATCCGAACGGATTGTTCCGACTGGAAAAGAGAACAGTAAGTTTCTGAAATTAGGGATTTCTTTTTCTCTTCTATTAATTGTAATTTAGTTCTCTAACCTAGAGGACGTGATTCACAAACATTTCATCGCATCTGGACATATATAAGTCCTCTATAAAGGTTTCTTATCCTCCCAGGTAATACAACTACCTAGTGCTTGAAATTAGATTAACATATTGTACTGGCATTTTATTCTCCGTAAGTATGGTAATAAAATTATGAGTACTGCTGCACCCAAAAGTCTATTCGAATGGTAATCTGTGTAAAAGATAGCTATGGATCTGAACATTTTTTTTTTAAACTGTAAATTGTTCCGTTCCACGGAGGCAATGAGAACGACCACGTTTTCGCTGCTGTTCACTTCACGGTTTGAGGTTTTGTTCGGGCAGTTGAAGAAACAATCAGATAAAGCTATCCAATAATAAAGGGGTATCATTTGCAATACACAGAAAAGCTTGCGTCGAGACTTACACAGGAATCCCATAGTACTCTATTGTACGCTTCACCAATTTCTCCTCTTTTTCCAGTAAGTTTGACTTCATGCACTTTGTGTGGTATGGATTCCAGCCGGAAGATGCACGATACAAATGAACAGTACCATTAAAAGTAAGGACCTGCAGAAGAAAAAGAAAAGTTATTGTATTGGCCTCAATTAATTGGCGAATTTTATAAATAATATATGGCAGCTGAAATTTATGAAGTGGGGTGATGAGTTCCTAAATTGACATTAACGTGATTCAGACACTTCCAGTATACTATCGACTCTTCAATCATTAAACTTTTCGCAAATCATTTGTTTACTTGGTGTTCATCTTTTTGCTCACTTTTCATTACTAGGTGCATGTAAGTGTTAAAATTGTAGCAGTCGCTTATATTCTGTGTCAGTCGCTTGTATTCTTGTAACTATGTTGCGAAAGAAACTGGCCGCACTATTTGAAAGATGAGGGTGTATATCATGTTTCCTACTAAATTGGCGCATGAAGACAAAAGAGTGATTACGTGGAATTGGTGCGAAGCTGGAAATACTTGTCCGGCTTTTGACCAGGCATGCAATTTCAGTGGCTCTTAGTACATATTCGAATCGAATATAATCTACAATGAAGCATAATTCTAAACGCTCGAGTGACAATGAAATCACTGCTAGAATGTCAAAAACAATGACGGGAAAACACGGGGGAAGGCGGGAGATGGAAATTCAAGGCGATGAGCAAAACGAGAACACAGTGAAAGCAGGAGCCGACGTTTTGACTAGCGAACTTGTTTTCTACAAGGCGGCATATGCTTTGCTCGCCACAGTATGTACAGGGGGGGTTGTTCTAAAGGGGAAAGGGCCTAAACGGGTGGGTGTGGCAACGAGCGAAGGCGTGTTAGCGGCGACGGTGTCGAATTGAGAATAAAGGAGTGTTGTGCACAAGGTCAGGAACATGGTGGTCGGCAAATCACGTGTGCAAATCACGTGTAAAACCCATGTGTTAACCGGCGTGTCAACGGCATGCACAGCAGCCCTCTATTACCTGTTCCGCTCGCGGTCGTGGGCTATCGTGCCTCTGAAAGAAATGACAGAAGGAGTGGTAGAAACCGCTGCTCATGAAAAAACTAATACAACAATATAACATACGAGAATGAAATAAATAAAGAAATAATAAATAACAGAAAAAAACGGAAAGAAGAAGAAAAAACAAACGCCAAGAAACCAAACCAAGTGTTGTTGCCTGTAGCTTTAAATTTAGCATAGAGATGAGATTCTAAAGCTCCCATTGAAATGTTTATGCCTATTGGTTGTAATGTCTTGAACTTACGGATAAGGTATGATTCTCTGTATTTTCTTTCTCGTTCAGAAGGGAAATTCGACTGTAAGATGTTGAGTTTAAGTTCTCCAAAGGAGATGACCTGGTTGGTTCAAATGCTCGGCGATGGCTTTGGAAACTTTTTAGCTGTTTCCGCTCGATGTCCGTTTAATTTGACGTTCGTTGTTTATCCCGTTTCAACGATATATTGTATGTTACAGAAGAAACATTCAAGCACATAAATGATATCCTAACTTGTAGAAGTGAAGCTACATTTGACTTCGTGTGTATAACTTTTAGCGGTGGTTTTAATTTTAACGTCACTTTGAAGGTGCCGGCAGGTTTTGCACCTGGAGCAACAACATGGCTTTATTAGAAGGGAATGATGTTACCTGCATTTTGCGTGCACTAACATGTCTTTAAGAGAGAGAGAGAGCAAATGTAAATGAGAGGTAAGCAGGTTAAGCCGGACTCAACCTGGCTGGCTACCTTACAATGGGAAAAGAGAAAAGGAGACAGAAAGATTAAAGGAAGAAGAGAATGTCTACTGGGGATATCATTCAGTCACTCAGTCCGGATCACAGACGGTGACTCAATCCGGTAGCTTTCAGAAATCGCAGCAATGCTCTTGTGGCTTTCTGTAGCTGCGATATGCGAGGCCATGGTCCCAAGATCTTGTTCAAGGTGAACGGTGTTCTATCTAGCTGATTGAGAGCTGTGCAGGTCTTGTCTTTCATTTTCAAAAGATGGGCAGTAGCGTAGTAGATGTTCTATAGTTCCCTTGACACCGCAGGCATTGCACTCGGCACTATCAGCCATTCCACTCAAAAACGCATAGCATTATTGAATGCGGCTCCCACGCGTAAGCGGCCCAACATTGTTTACTCATTTCGCGGAAACTCTGGTAACAGCCGCAGTTGCATAGAGGGGTCGGGGAAATGCAATCGATCATGGTTGAATTAAGTTGTGCGCCATTCCTCCAATGGCATACGGTGCGCTAGCTTGCTTAAATGTAGGGCTGCGTCGGTCCGTGATAAAGGTACAGAAACAACGGTTGCTCCTTCATGTGCTTTCCTAGCAGCTTCGTCAGCGAGGTTGTATAAAAGGTCATGTTGCGGTAATAGGTAACACTTGATACATCCGGGAACACTTTTCTCAAACACTCGTTACTTGATAATAGTGGGTGATATTTTAGTGGGATGTTGTTTATGTTTGGGAGTGTATTAGAATATTTTGTTTAAAGACTGTTGTCAAACGTTGACGCGACACTTCACGAGTCGACATAGAAAACAGAAAACTTAGAACAACACTTTACCGGAAGCCTAAGGATAGCCAGCAAAACTTAGACTACAACAGTCATCCCCCGTGACACTGCAAGCAAGACATTTTTATAGGACAAGCGAAACAAATACGAAGAATCTGCAGCGATGACCACGATAATATCCACCACTTAATAACGGGAAAACAAGGCTAGCAGAAAGAAACTATCCACAAGTTGCTCTCTACAGAGCTTATGATATCGGGTCAAGATTAGAGAGACAGTCGGAAGTAGCGAAGAACGGCCTACACCAGAATCTGACAGACTGCCAGCCTTTATAACAAAATATTCAAGCACACTCCCAAACATAAACAACATCCTACGAAAATCCTACGAGTGCCTTTTGTGTACTTTTTTTGTTTGTTACATTCCTAGAGAATCTTGCTAATTACGTCGGGTGATGTAGAATCAAACCCTGGCCCAGACACAAAAACTGAACGTATGCTCACGGAACTGCTAGAGCAGCAAACACGAATAAGTAAAAACTTAGTAAGTCTGACCGCTAAAATTGATGCATTTGAAGATAGGATCTCGAAGATAGAAGCGTGGGCGTCGGCCACCGCTAATGTCGACCACCGTGTACATATTTAGAAGAAACAGTCGACGACCTTAGGAAAGCCATCAAACTACTAGACAGAAAAATTGACAATTTAGAAAACCGATCACGTCGGACCAACTTAATAATCTATGGCCTGCCTGAGCCATCGGCTGAATACCCTGAGCAACTACTTACCGCTGTGCTGAAGCTTTTTTCCACGAAATTGAAAATAGAATGCACCTGTGTTGAGCGCTGTCACAGGCTCGGTGCACAAAAACATGGGAAGGTAAGACCTATCATACTTAAGTTGCTTGATTTCAGAGTGAACACTTCGATACTAAGGAATGCTTTTAAATTAAAAGGGTCAGATTCTCATATCAGTGAGGATTTTTCTGTCTGTGTGCGCCAGATTCGCAAAGCTTTGTGGGATAATTCAGTCGAGCTTAGGAAGAAGGCGAACAAAGTTCGACTGAGCTTTGATACCCTGAAAGTAGACGGCGTCCGCTACTCATGGGATTACACTAGAAAGTCGCTTATCAAAACTTCCAGCAACATATACACTAGCAGCACAGACTGACTTCGTGATAGATACAACCTAACCCTTTTGAACATAAATGCACGCAGCCTATTGAACAAGTTAGCTTACTTCAATTGGCTAATTGAGTGCCATCAACCATCCCTGATCTGTGTCACTGAGACCTGACAAACGACTCCGTCACGGAAGGCGAGTTCATGCCTCCTAATTACTCTGTTTTGTGATGTGACAGGTTATGTGGTAGGGGTGGCGGAGTAGCTTTATTTATTCACAAAGCTATTGATTTTGTAGTGGTACCGAGCATTCCTAACACCGAGTCGGTATGGTGCAAATTATATATAGGTGATCTTGTGGTGGCTGCTGGCGCTTTATACCGACCTCCCGATTCGGAAAAGAAATATATTTCCTGATTGTTGCGATTATATATTAAAACACAAGCTTCACGACTGTAACTTGATCCTTGCTGGTGATTTCAACACGCCTTGTATTAACTGGAGCACATTGGCCTCGCATGGTCGCGACAGGCCGATTTGTGACTCGCTTATTGACTTGGTTTTGTCGTTAGATCTGACACACATCGTTAGTGGCGTTACCCGCGAAAGCTCGATCCTAGACCTGATTTTTCTTAACCAGAAGTTACTACAAAACGGATATGACTGCCAAATCATAGAAGGCCTGTCCGATCACAAGGGAGTTCTGCTGAAGGTTGATGTCACTTGTGAGCGCAACAGACCTGATTTTCGGATTGTTAATGATTTTTCCCATGCTGATGACAATTCTATTGTTGATATTCTAGCATCCTCCTATGACAGTTTTTTTCAATGTAGCAGCATTTGCAGTGTGGACGAGTTGTTTGATGTGTTTTGCAACATTGTTAAGAAATGCATCTCGCTGTTTGTTCCCAAAAAGTGTGTGAAACGCAACCCGAGGCATCCTTGGTATAATAGCGACATTATTCATCTTATCAGGCGCATCAAGAGGCTCCGCAAGGTAAAAAACTCAAGTTGGAGCAACCAATGCTCAAAACTGCACCTGTTTCAGTCCGAATTAAAAACCAAAATGCACGAAGCGAGACACTTTTATTTCGACACCACGTTATCACCATTCATGAAAGAAAACCCATCAAAGTTTTGGAAAACGGTGCTTCCGGCTGCTCACGAGACTTCATCATTCACCGTAAACGATCGGCCTTGCTCTGATCCGGTGATTATTTCCGAAACTTTCAACACTTTTTTTCAATCTGTATTTTGTCAGGATGACGGCGTCGATCCCCCTTTTTGCGTCAACAACACTTTACCAGAGCTTTCTATTCTCGTTATAACTTACACTGGTGTTCTCAACCCATTACTAACAATAGATACTACAAAAAGTTCTGGAGCTGACGGAGTGCCAAAAAAAGTTTACAGCGATACTCTGAATGGAACGCCCGGTACATGACAGTTATATTTAACAAATCCCTTGAGATGCCGACAGGTCCTCGTGTTTTGAAACAAGCTAACATTATTCCGGTCTTCAAATCTGGCAGCATACAGCTAATCACTAACTATAGGCCTATATCGTTACTGCCCGCGTGTTGCAAACTTCTCGAGCACATCATCCATAAGCAGATCATTCAATATTTATCGGCAAATAACTTTCTGTCTCCGCAGCAGCATGGTTTTCGAGCAGGATTTTCTACAACAACGCAGTTATTAGAATTTACACATGACATAGCCACATCACCAAATAAGCGCGGTCAGCTTGATGCCATCTTTGTCGAATACTCAAAAGCATTTGACACGGTAAGCCATAAAAAATTGCTCCTAAAACTTGCTGCAATCTTTCCTGGTAATAAACTAATTGACTGGATATTCGATTACCTGCACCTGCGATTCCAATCCGTCACTTTTAATTACAAAACCTCTTCTATAGTTCAGGTGATGTCAGGGGTGCCGCAGGGCTCAGTTCTCGGGCCACTCCTATTCATCATATATGTTAACGACATTATTGAAGTAGCCAGAAACACACAAGTGAAAATACGTCTTTACGCAGATGATTGCATGATCTATTCCAACATTCATACTCTTCGTGATCAAGAAGTGCTTAATAACGTATTTTCATCCTTTTTCAGACTGGAGTAATACATGGCAGATGAGCATTAACTTCAGCAAGACTGTGGCAATGTCTTTTACTACTAAGAAACAGCCCCTAAAATGTACGTACAGCACACAAGGATACAGTATTAACGAAGTTAACAAGTTCAAATACCTTGGACTTACTATCACAACTAAGCTTAGGTGGCATAATAACATCAATATAGTCTGCTCTAAAGCGATGCGAAAACTAGGGTGCCTAAAACGAACTTTAAAACACAGCAGTAAAGGCTGCAAGCTTACCGCCGATAAATCACTAATTAGACCTGTTTTAGAGTATGCTAGTGTGGTCGCCTTATCGCATAAAGGAAATTTACAAATTAGAATCCATTCAGAAAAAAGCTGCTAGATTTATTTATGGCCTTTACGACCGTATGTTTTCACCGTCATCCCACGCACACACTTTATCACTGGACCCATTGTCGTTTCGTAGCACGTGCCACTGCCTAATCGTGCTGCACAAAATCCTACACGGATCGAACAACATTGAAGCGCCTATCTCGCTAACCACACCTACTGCGCGAGCAACCCGACGTACTCACCCATTAAACGTAGATCCCTTCGTTCCAAAAATGGATTGCTACAAGTTTTCTGTTTTTCCACACAATGTTGAATTATGGAATAACTTAGATGGTTCTCTGCGTTCATTGCCGACTAATGAATTTCAGAAAGAACTGCCTAACCATGTTGGTTGACATGTTGTGTTCATAGGTTATGTAACCCACCTCTGCTATGTCTCTACATGAGATAGCAGTATTTGTAAAAAAAACATAAAAAAATAAAAACCAGCCAATATTATCAAGTAACGAGCGCCTGTGAAAAGCGCTCGCGGCTGTACGAAGAGTTACCTACCGCCGCAACAAAAACTTTTAAAGACATGTTAGTGCACGCAAAAGTCAGCCAAGACAATTGCACCGTAGTAAGAGCATGCTGTCGCCCCAAGTGCCAAACCTGCAGGCACGTTCAAAGTTACATTAAAATTAAAAGCACCGCAAATAATTATACGCTTTAGGTTTAATCTAGATTCCCTTGCGCATGTTCGGATGTGATTTATATGCTTGAATGTTCCTTTTGTAACAAAACAATATATTGGAGAAACCAGACAATCAATGAACTTCAGATTAAACGGACATCGCGCGGACACAGCTAAAAAGATTCCCAAAGCCGTCATGGGGCATTTCAACTAACCAGGTCATAACTTTGATGAAGTTAAACTCTACACCTTACAGTCAAATTACTGCTCCGAACGACAATGAAAATAGAGAGAATCATGCCTTATCCATAAGTTAAAGACATTGCAAACAATAGCCATATACATTGCAAAGAGAGCTTTACAATATAATCGCTATGCTAAATTTCAAGTCTTAGGCAAATATGCTTAGTTTGGTATCTTAGCGCTTGTTTTTTCTTCGTCTTTCCGCCTTTTTGCTTTTATTTATTTATTTACTCCTCTTCAATATTTTCCATTCTTTTATTATTATTTTTTCACGAGCACCGCTTTCTGCCGATTCTTCTATCATCTCTTTCAGAGAAACGATAGCCCACGACTACCAGCGAAACAGGTAATGGAGGGCCGCTGTGCACGCCGCTGACACGCCGGCTGACACACGGGCATTGACACGTGATTTACATATGGCCTTGTACCTGGCCTTGGGCACAACACTCTTGTATTCTCAATTCGGCACCCTTACTGCTAACACAACTTTACTTGTTGCCGCACCTACCTGCCTTAAGCCCTCTCCCCTTGAGAAGAACCCCACCTATGAAAACAATGAGGGTAATTTGAATGTGATGGGAATATGTGTTATCTTTCATTATTGTGATTATTTTTTGCCATCGTGCATGACGCTTATTGATGATGAAATACTCTCTAAAATCTATCTATACATTTTTGTTTTACTTTTTCGGAATACATGTGACAATATGATGGCTAGAATTTAGGTAACGCATGGACACCTAAATGTAGTTTGCTTTTGTCTGCGTCCTGAATTCATTGTCAGAGGCGGCTTATGAGACCTAGTGGAATTCTCCCAGCACCAAATCAAAAGTGCCCTCTGGATGCTCAATAAACTAAAGAGCGTAAAATAACAAAGAGGTGCGTGCCCAAGTGCACAAAGAGAACATTCGTCATTGTTTCAAATGAAAATGGAGACCTCGCGTAACATTAAGAAGAAGCTTCGTTCAGATGAGAATTTCAGTTTGAGACAGACAAATACGCCATTTCCGAGTGCTGCTATTGACGGTGGTGGGAGGGAGCATATCTGAAATATTCTCGCAGTTCATAGTTCGTTTATTTTTCCATATACATATACATATGAAATGGAGATCAATAAAACAGTTGCGTTGGCAACGTCACAAAGCCCTGATTTCTGTATATGGTGATACGGGCCTAAGCACAATGTTACGACGAAAAATAGCAATAAAAAGAGAAGAAATAGTAATGTAAACAACAATACATTCCACACATGCGCGCCACATAAATATGCATCACACATACCCCTATACAAATTCACATGTAATTATACGCAACACACACCCCACGCACACGCACGCGCACACACACACACACGCACACACACACACACACACACACACACACACACACACACATATATATATATATATATATATAGATAGATAGATAGATAGATAGATAGATAGATAGATAGATAGATAGATAGATAGATAGATAGATAGATAGATAGATAGATAGATAGATAGATATGCAGAAGTCCCAAGTCCCAGGAAACACATACATGGAAAAGGCCGATTAGCCCTAAAATTGGAAGTTGTTTGAACAGAGCAGCAAAATAATTCAAAACCACGTGTATTATTTATTAAACTAAACTACCCATGGATATAAGAACAACAAATACTAAAACACTTCCGCGAAAGTATATTTAGGTATACCAATGAGGCACACGAACACTTTCCAGGTAAAACGAAATCGAGCACCTTCAAAGTCCTACAAGAGGTTAGATCCACATCATTCCTTAGCATGGCATTTATTAGCTTCGAGAGTTGTAAGGAATCATTCGCGCAGTCTAGTTTCTCCGAGGTCGTGGTATCCGCCAATATTCGTTATCACGAATGTAGCATCGAGAGCAGTTTCTGTAACGCCTGCTTTTTGACGTTGAGCATTGATATTTTGCTTACGTTCTTTGGTGTAAAGAAAGAGGGCGAGGAAAATGTGAGAGGCAGGAAGATTTCTTTGTTGAAAATGCCGGTTGGGCTGCAGTTTTAAAATTACCAACGTTTCATGCACCAAATATTTGAAACAACAGTCCTAAAGGAAAATCATACTAAACAGTACAGATAACAATAACAATTATTTTATGAAGTAAGAATAACCGATTTATAATTAAATTCGTTGCGGAAGGTGTACTCCGAACGGAGCAACAGTAGTTATTATTATAAGACAAGGAGTTGTATAACAAGAACTTAAGATTCGTGGTTAAGAATTTCGAAGTGATCACCTGCGTGATAGTATACCCCCACAAGAAAGCTGATGCGGGTATTTCCGGAAATGTCTTCATAAATAATGCCTATCGTTTTATTTGGTGTCAGTTCTGTTTTCGATTGGTGTATTCAAACTTTTGATACTCGTCTATGGGACAAGACCGCTCTTACTTGTAAACAGGACGCAGTAGCTTATCTAGAGAACCAGCTTAAAGCTGCTCTAATTTGCGCATGTTGTGAATTTTTTCAGCCTAAATTCGAAGTGTATGTCGCAGACAGCAACGTTACGTAATTTAAATCAAATGTGAAAGTCATATATATATATATATATATATATATATATATATATATATATATATATATGTAGAAGAAAGCATAAATTTCAAAATACACGAACGTAGATAGGTACTCTTAATGATAAAAATCGCACAGCTAAGTACGCCACCCTGCAGTGCCGAAGTTTCCTGTGTGAATGACCGAGGCAGGTCATTACCAATTCTAATCCGAAAAGTACAGCCTGAGAGATAGCTTTTGATATTGCTAAGCTCGTTGGCATGGTTACATATTCTCCATTGATCTTTAATAATACTGTAGTGCGACGTGGTTTCGCAAGCCTATTGCATATCTAAAAAACGGCCGTGGCTTAGCTTGGTTAAGCCTGGTGATTGCGAAGCAATAGTGTGTTATTCTCGGATCAGCTGGTAGTATGGCTGGTGGTAGTCTTGGGTTATGCTAGTGTTACGGCTTACAGTGAATCATCTACGAGGAAGTCATCCGTCGAATCCGTGTATGCCGACAAACATTTCCCTCACCAGCGTGCCCATTACAAAATCTTCCAGTATCAATGCAACGGCGAGATGCAAGATGCACCTCGCCAGCCTTAAGCTTCGCCTTCAAGAGTGGAATGCGATAACGTTATCGCACCCCGTTCGCACCGCCTACTCAAACGCGCTACGCCAGCCAAACGTCGCGATCGGCACAGATAGCCGGGCCCCGACGCGCCATGAACGCGGACGTGATCATGGGGCGAGTGGCGCGCCACCTGTCGGGGCAGCGCCGTACATTTCGAGGAGGGGGTCTTTTGTGTTAGCCGCAAGATGGCTCTGCGTGTGCGAAGAGCGCAGAAGAAATGTAGCGGAAATGTACTTCGCTACTCGTGAAACGGCGACTTCTGTAAGTTACATGGCCATAATTATCGATATACACCGCACTACAACTTTCTACAGCACGTTTCTAAGGCAAAACCGCATTCACTAGAGGCGATTGTGTCCCGCTTTGAAGGAAGGAGCTCGTGGCCGAGCTGCGTGTACGTCTTCGTCGTGCACATTGTGCAGCAACCAGTGGAGTTTAACCCGGACATCCCGGTTGTGTGGATCCACAACCAAACATCGTCGTTCCTTGACTTGAACTTCCGTATACTTCAGCATTTTCTTTGTCGCCTCTGCACTCTCGAACGTCACCGCCCAGACGTGGTTCATCTGGAAAGCCCCCAAGGCGATCACCTCGGGGAGCAATTTCAAATGAGCCAGCGTGTCGCGAAAATCTTCGACACGGAAAGGTCGTGCCAGGTCGTGCTCCACTGTGTCTTCGGTGCAACCGTACGGGGCACATCAGGCGCGAGTGCCGCGTGCCACGTTGCTCTGTGTGTCAACGCTTCGGCCACGAAGAAAGTCAGTGCGTGCGCACGTATGCAAACGTTGCGGGGCCATCGAGAAGTGAGGAAGTCGTCAACGAGCACCTCATGGACGAAGTCGACGCAGAGGAAAGTGCCAGTGCGTCGAGACCATCTCTGGCGCCACTTTCAAAGAAAGACCCAGCCACAAATTCTACGAAACGAGATGTAGAGCAGGTTACGAGTGAAGCCATACCGACATCTGGCAAGACTACATCAGCTAAGGACGCTGAAACAAGTAATGACGCAAGTACAAGCAAGCAACCCTCCGTAGCAACGAGTGAGGACGATTCAAGCGTAATGGACACTACGGAAACCAGCAAAGCAGCGGCAGCGGCCAAAAGAACGCACGAAGAAAGTACCGGCGAAGAGCAGAATGCGAGCACTGAAAGTGCGGGCGAACCACCTGTGAAGACAGGAACTGGTCGGAGGCCAACCTTTAGACCAACGCCAACCATACCGCCGGACAGAAAGGCGGCGGCGACGCAGCGGACTTAACAGGTCGTGCGTTCGCGTGTTTTTGCCCGTGCCGGGGCGGGGGGAGGGTCTGGAGGGGGGTGGTGGAAAATCCTGCTACTTCTGATCTGCCGATGGAAGACCAGTCAACAGTGCAGGCTGAACACAGACTCGCCACGGTAATGTGAGTGATCCTTCGTCACTGACGTGAGCTGCAAATTTATTGATATCTATCGGCCTTGATCTATTCACCGTAGAAATGGCGATACACATTGAAACACCCTTACGCTTAGGCACGATTAACGTGCGGGGACTTACGGCAAAGAAGAAGCAGTACCAGCTTAATCGCCTGTTCATCGAAAATAATCTGGACATTATTGCTGTACAAGAGACAAAGATAGAAACTGAGGAAGGGAGCGAACGCCTAGTCCAAACGTTCATGTCTAGATATTATGTGTGCGTTTCTCATGCTGTTGGTAGAGCAGGGGGCTGTGTGCTCTTTCTACGCAATAATATTGGTATAAATGTGGAAAATGTATTTAGTGATGATTCTGGGCGTATTATAATGTGCGATTTTATCTTTTGCGATCTCAAGTTCCGCGCTATCTGTGTTTACGCGCCGAATAGAATAGCTGAGCGCAAGGTTTTTTTTTTGAAAGCGTGGAATGTCACTTGAAGTGTGAGAGAACCATGGTCATGATGGGAGATTTCAACTGTGTCTGCAAAGTGGAAGACAGAGCCCGTAATCTGTCTCGTCTCGAAGGCAGTGCGCTCCTCTTGGCAGCACTCGTTGAAGAACATAATTTAGAGGATATAGGCGACGTTTTAGCCAATAATGATACACCTGGGTTCACTCATTTTCAAGGGGACAGCCATGCCAGACTGGATCGTGTCTATGTTTCTGGGGAAGCGTTGCCATTGTGCAGTGATTATGAAGTCAAACGTGTTTATTTTAGCGACCACAGTTTGGTCCGTTTTTCGCTTGGTTCAAAGAAGCCGTCAAGCTTCAACTGGGATCTTTGGAAATTCAATGAAAAATTGCTGCAGGACGAAATATTTATAAAAAAAATTCAAGATAGCATTCAAGAGCTGTTATCGGGTGTTCACAGTGACTGCACGGAAAGGTGGGAGTGTTTTAAGCAAGAAACAAAGTTAATAGCCATAGAAAGGTCCATCGTTTTACACCACCAAGAAAAAAGAAATGAAATAGAATTACAAAGTGAGCTCAACTTTTATTTAAACATGGAAAGCATCCGTCCTGGTTGTTTCGCTAAAGAAATACAGCGAACGAAAGCACAGTTGGAACTTGTCGATAAGGAAAAATATCGGGGCGCAATCATTCGCGCACGCGCAGAACATCTATGGTGCGGAGAACAACCTACAAAGCGCTCGTTTTCGGATGAAAAAAGTTATGCCACACGAAAGGAGATAAATGCGATAACATACCGTAATGAAATAGTACGTGATAAGAAAACCATCCAACTTGCCTTTGTAGAATATTACAGCGAACTCTTAGGACATGAAACGCAATGCGAACAGGGGTTCGAAAATGAATTCTTACACCTTTTGCCAAGTCTAGATGATGAACAACGAAATAGATTAGAAATGCCAATAAGCATCAAGGAAATAGAGCAGGCTATAGATGACCTGAGCCCTGGGAAAACGCCAGGACCTGATGGACTGGGTGGATCATTCTATAAAGCTTTCAAAACAGATATAGCTGCAGCTCTTTATTACGTTATCACAGAAGCCTATGAAAAGCGGGTACTGCCACCGTCGTTTCGCGAGAGTCATATTGTCCTGATACCCAAAACTACTGATCCCTCATCACTCCTATCCGTGCGAGCCTACTGACCAATCAGCTTAACAAACTCAGACTATAAGATATACACTAAAGTTTTGGGCAGAAGGCTACAGAGTATAATAACACGATTGATAGGGCCACATCAAACATGTGGCATTAAGGGGAGGTCAATAACTACAAACGTACTCGTAGCAAGAACAGTACTTGAGCATTGTGACGACTTTTCTGGTAGGGTGGCCATGTTACAATTGGACCTAGAAAAAGCGTTCGATAGAGTGACACACACAATTCTTTTCAATGTTTTGGAGCACGTCAATGTGGGATCAACATTAACAGAAGGGATCAGAATGTGCTATGCAGGCGTTTCCTCAAAGGTAATCGTTGGTAGAACACTCTCTCCCAGCATTGCCGTCAGGTCTTCCGTAAGACAGGGATGTGGTTTATCGCCTCTACTGTTTGCCCTATATCTCGAGCCACTGTGTCTAAAGATAATAAAAGAGAGCCATGTCCGGGGTTTTAGGGTCGGTTACAGTGAGGTAAAATTGTTAGCATACGCGGATGACGTCGCTGTTTTTTGTGATGACAAGCAAAGTGTAAGCAATACCGTTAATGTTCTGACAAAGTATTGTAAAATGACGGGGAGTGCGATTAATTGGGGCAAGTCGATTGGGACATGGTATGGACAATGGGAAGACACTCCTTCACTTTTTGAAAAAATGCAGTGGACGAATATGCCTACCAAGTACCTTGGGGTACCTCTGCAACACCACCAGGACACCAAAGATTATTGGCAAGGAGAGGTCGCAGAAATTAAGGCGAAAACGGCAAGGATGGGTGGGAGAGAACTATCAATATTCACAAAAGCAACAGTGTGTAATGTGTTTTTAGTGGCCAAAATTTGGTATGTTATACAAGCATTGTGCGCATCAAGAGTCAGCATACAAAGAATACACCGGCAGTTTGCCATCTTCATTTGGGGTTCCGTTTGGGAGCGCTCTAGTCGCACTAATTTGTTCAGAACAGTGAAAAGTGGAGGCCTAGGGTTGGTTCATCTCTTTTTAAGACAAGTCGTGTCGAGATTTTTGTTCCTACGTGATCAGAAAGATACATTCCTTTGCACAGTCCTTCAAAGACGTTTGAGCAACGCGTTGCCTCAATTCGTTGTGTCCTCCGATTACAGCACAGGACCTAGGCTCAGAGGCTTCCTGCGAGAAGTCGTATTGGCCTTTGACTTCCTACGTACGCGCTTTTCATTGAATTACCTTGCATCTGTTAAACGCAAAAGACTGTACAAAGATTTACTTGATGTATCATTGCCTGTGCCTGTCTATCGTTCTATGTACCGCGTTGAATCCAGAGGAAGAAACGTGCTCAAGCGAGTGAAGCGGATGCCGATACGGTCATCCGCAAAAACCTTTTTCTTCCATTTACACAGTGGAACGCTCCCAGTGAAGCCATGGCTAAGAGAAAGGGGAATCTTTGTGCCGTGGTCTGTAAACTGCTCAAGATGCAGGCAACCAGAGACGATTGAGCATATCTTTCTTGATTGTTCAGATGCAATGTTCTTGTGGGACATCCTACAAAGAACGTTGAAAAAGGAATTACCGATAACACCGTACGGCATCCGCTTCTTGCCAACTGAGAACGCAGATATGCCATGTGACATGTTTATGGCAATATGTTTACATAGCCTGTGGAAAACAAGAATGGATGAGCGTCATGAGAGGCTTGTTATTTATCCTGCGAGAGAGCATTTCATTGAAAGCGTGCTATATCTGCGTGAAGGTTATAAAACGAGAACAGAACCACCCGAATGGATGCATATATTGGATGAACTAGCTGTAATCAAGTGTTTTTAACTATTCGCAAGGGCCCAAGACGGTCATTGCTTTTACCATTATGAAGTATATCTGTTTATGCCGTATGTGTACGTCGAAGACCGGCAATAAAGAAAAAAAAAAGCTCGTGGCTGAGCTGTAGCGTCTCCGCCTCACACTTCGGAGACCCTGGTTCGATTCCCACCAGCCTATCTTGCAAGAAGTTTTTTTGCACAGCTGGTGTGACGTCACTCTAGGTCACGTGGTGTGACTTAACGCAGCGAGGTCACGCTAAAGGTCAATGGTGCCTACCACTGCCTCGCCACGAAACGGGCTGAAGTGCGACCTAAAGTAGTATTGCTTCGCAATAAAAAACTTACGGAACGTATCGTATATGGCTTGTCAATTTTAGAATCAGTGCGAAGATGGTCGGTTGTGGACCTACATTTTTGCAAACCACACTGGTATGCATGAAGCATTGTTAAATTCTAGGAAGTGTCAAAGACGGCGATTTATCATTCTGTCGAAAAGCGTACATAGGCAGCTTGTGAGCTCTACTAAGGGCAGTTTATCCCCAAAGGTGCGTCCTTACCCTGCTTCAAAACTCGTACAACGATAGCTTCTTTTCATGTGGCTGAAAGGCGTCCGGCTGCCCAAATGTCGTTAAAAAGTGCGAGCAATATAATCCTTGTGTCCAAGTGCATGTTCTTGATATTGTCATGTACGATCCTGTCCGCTCCTGGTGCCGAGCTTCTCAACTCGGCACTGTTGAAAAACGGGTACATGGATTGTTAACCTGCATTTGCCATCTAGTGTCATGCATTCTATTTATTTGTGCTTAAGAGATATCTGCTAATGGTCCTAGGACATAGATACATACTCAAAATGTTCGCCAATAGCGTATGCCTGGTCTTTCAGCCTTTTTGCTTGATGATTTGCCGATAGAAGCGGAAGTTATTGCTACCACTTTAGCCTTCTGAGCAGGTTACACACTTTCTTTTTGGGTGTACGAATTTATTCCCAAAAGAAACCTATCGCACCTTGCTCTCCTTACTTTCCACCGTGTACGCCTTCCATGTGATTTAGTATGTTTATATACAACTAGACTTTCTGCACATGGGTTCCGACGCATAATACCGCCTACCTTGTTTTGCTTCTTTCGAGCTTGTATACAGTTTCTGTTCCACCAGCGAACTTGTCATCCACTTGAACAACGTTTCGTTTCAGTGACGAATTTTTCTGCCTTGTCAATAATAAAAGTGATAAATAAGGTAGTGGTTTATCTATAGTAAAATCGTATATAAAGTGTCGTGATAAGTAGGCTGATTCTTTAAAGTAATTCCGATTATTGGAGGCTAGCTCCCACCGAGGAACATGGGGAGGATACTAAGAGGATTTCTTATTAAGCTTCATTCTAAATAAGGTAGAAAGAATGCAGTGATAATCGCTCAGTAAATAAAACAAAATCCTATATGATAGATGTTTAGAAGGTTGGCTCTTATCAATGAAGCACGCGCCTGAAGGTTTTCAATTATTCGGCCTCTCGTGGAACTACGGAAACCTCTTCACAGCTTGATATGGGCGTTAATGTCGCCAGGGATAATGTATCTTTCAGGGAGGTGAGTAATGAACCAGTGCAATTCCGGTTTTCTCAGCCTATATTAGGGCAGTATGTAAATGGAGCAAATGGTTACCAGATTTTAAATAAAATTGCTCACACAGATGCAGCCTTGATGAGTGTCTTTAGGGAAAATGGTTGGTAAGTAACATACATAGTTAAAGCTATAGCTACACCTCCAGACGAGGCAAAAGCGTCATCACGGTGTTTAGCGAAAATTTAACATTGAATGAGAAGGGTCATAGACCATAGACCATAGACCATATTCATACTATCGATGAGGTTGTAAAGAAATCTGCGGAATATAACCAACCATTATATATAGCTTTCATTTATTACGAGAAAGCGTTTGATTTAGTCGAAAACTCAGCAGTCATGCAGGCATTACTGAATCAGGGTGTAGACGAGCCGTATGTAAAAATACAATAGCGGCTCCACAGCCACCGTAATCCTCCATAAGGAAAGCAACAATATCCCAATAAAGAAGGACCTCAGGCAGGGAGTTACGATCACTCCAATGCTATTCACAGCGTGTTTACGGGAGGTATTCAGAGACCTGGATTGGGAAGAATTCGGGATAAGAGTTAATGGAGAATACCTTGGTAACTTGCGATTCGCTGATGATATTGCCTTTTTTATTTTTTAATTACTCAGGGGACCAATTGTAATGCGTGCTCAACCGCCGTGGTTGCTCAGTGGCTATGGTGTTGGGCTGCTGAGCACGAGGTCGCGGGATCGAATCCCGGCCATGGCGGCCGCATTTCGATGGGGGCGAAATGCGAAAACACCCGTGTACTTAGATTTAGGTGCACGTTAAAGATGCCCAGGTGGTCGAAATTTCCGGAGTCCTCCACTCCGGCGTGCCTCATAATCAGAAAGTGTTTTTGGCACGTAAAACCCCATAATTAATTAATTTCATTAATGCATGCTCATAGACCTGGAGAGGCAAAGAACAAGGGTGGGTCTTAAAATTAATCTGGAGAAAGCTAAAGTATTGTTTAACAGTCTGGGAAGAGAACAGAAGTTTACGATAAGTAGAGAAGCACTGTAAGTGGTAAGGGAGTACACCTTCTTAGGGCAGGTAGTGACCGCGAATCCGGTTCAGTAGACTGAAATAATCAGAAGAATAACAATGGGCTGGGGTGCGTTTGGCAGGCATTCTCAGATTATGAACAGCAGGTTGCCATTATCCCTGAAGAGAAAAGTGTGTAACAGCTGTGTCATACCAGTACTCACGTACGGGGAAGAAACCTGGAGGCTTATTAAAAGGGTTCTTCTTAAATTGAGGACGACGCATCGAGCTATGGAAAGAACAATGATGGGTGTGACGTTAAGGAATAAGAAAAGAGCAGATTGGGTGAGGGAACAAACCCGAGTTAATGACATCTTAGTTGAAATGAAGAAAAAGAAATGGGCATGGGCAGGACATGTTACGACGAGGGAAGAAAAGCGATGATCATTAACGGTTGCGGACAGGTTTCTAACGGAAGGGAAACGTAGCAAGGTGCGGCAGAAAGTTAGTTGGGACAATGAGATTAAGAAGTTTGCAGGAACAACGTGGCCACTGTTAGTACATAACTGGGGTAGTCGGAGGAGTTTGGGAGAGGCCTTTGGCCTGCAGTGGGTATTGGATAATGATGATGATGGTAATGATGATGATGATGAGAAAGTTCAACTGTGTAGACTTGAAATGTGTTTCATAGAAACACAGCATCTTCAGATTACATATATGTTTGAGTTTTCTGAGGTCGAGCTTATGAAGTCATGTGATGTTCCACCATAGTATCTGTGTATTTATATTGCAGATGTTTGCGCGGTGTGTTTAGTATAAGACTAACTGAACCTACAGATTCCTCTTCGGGCACTCTGCTGCGGGGTTTTCCTTTTTTTTGAGTGACTTCCATAATGTTGCCGCAATTTAGGCGGTCGCGGACCCTTTAGCTGATCATTTCTATTGCCTCTTGTAAGGTGCTTGACAGCCAACACAAGGCAAACTAACTGCTTTCTTGAGCTGTTGGTTGGAGCTGACGGCCTCGGCTCGAAGTAAAACACTCTGGAAGGCACCCGCTCACTGTCCCCCTCTCGGATTACGGGGCAGAGCTGGCTGCACCCGCCAAGAGGGTGGATGGCGTAACTGGCAACTGAGTGTGTGTGTGCCGAACCGCCGTCGGAGGCCATTGCGGCGATGCCTCCTTACAGGTAATCTGGCAAAGCTATTCTTCGGGACGTGTAATACCCGCAGGCGTGGCTCTTCAAAGGATAGGTGAAGCGGTATGAGCTTCGATTGGAAATGTTTTCAAGTATTACCCCAAGAGGGGTTAGCAAAAGAAACCTGGAAGGGTGAAGCGGTATGAGCCTTCGAATAGAAGATGAAGAAGCGCAGGAACCTGGGTTGAGGAGAAGAGAAGAAGAAAGTTATAATATAAGGTAGACAAGATGGACGCCAGTTCCACAGCAATACTTTCCGCCTATTGTGTCATTTAACTAGAAACGCTACATTATTTTGACGCAGTCGGCAAGATTGACTCCAACATGTGGGTGGCATTTTTCCTTGAAGAGACCTCCGCAGAGATCATCTTTTCGAGATACCAAGCTCAAGATGAACCAGCGGTGGAACTACCTCGCGAGCTCAACTCGGCAGAACTCGTGAACCCAGTTTTAGAGAAGGCTTCCATGGACACTGCTGAACTACGTCGGAAGGGTGATGTGCAAGTGAACTTGCGTTTGGCGATCTTCGACGAATTAGTTCTTCAACCGATGCGTCGAAAGGACTCTGGATCGCAGTCGTCGGCGGAAGAGGTGAGCCTCGCTTTGAAAGCTCTTCGGCTACAACAAGAGCACATTTCGCAAGAAAACCAACAGGTGACATCACTTATAAGCTCTCTAAACGCTGAGAAGCCTGTGAGTAAATTTGTAGAACCCGATGCGTTCGACGGCATGTCTTCAAGTCCAGAAAGTTGGATTGAATTCTATGAATATGCCGCTGGGAAGAACAACTGGCACTCTAATAAGGACAACATTAGTAACATGCGTCGTTACCTAAGAGGTGTTGCACGGAAGTGGTATTATTTGCACAATATTGAAAAGGCTGGCAACACTTGGAACCAGTGGAAGGAAAAATTCTTGACGACATTCCGAAGCAACGCAGTTCAAAGATGGGACGCCGCGCTTTATTTCAAATTCAAGCAGGGCTCATCCGTCGAGTATTTCTTTGAAAAATGCCGCCTTTTAAAGCTGGCCGAGCCTATTCTTCACCAAATACAATCATCTAAAACTATGGATGGGCTCCTGGAGTGCCTTCACGATATACCATCTACTTCAGAAGAAAATATGAGCACTAGCTCGAGCAGTCACTTCAGACGGTTCGGCGCGGAATGGCCAAGCCGTAATCAGCGAGAACCGAGCCGCCTTGCAGGCGGCACGGAGAACTTTGGTTGGCGCGCTCCCAGAGGTCGGGTGAATAACGTCGACAGTGACCCTGTCCCCCTACTTTCGGAAGCTCAAGAGTCTCCGACAAAAAAAACCTAATAAACAAGGGTGATCAGTCCGACCTGACGACCACAACTGAGACTGTTTATTTACCTTGCTCTAGCCTACTTCACATTCCTGTCAAAGTGGAAAACAGACATATGATGGCTTTGGTTGATAGCGGTGCTTCTGTGTCTATAATAAATACCGAGCTGGTAGATTCAAGTCACCTGCATAGTGGAAGAGTACTATGGGCGCAAGGTTACAATGAAAAAGTGGCAATGCATAATCAGTGGGCCTAAGTAAACATCGAGTTCCAAGGTCATGAAATAGAGAGTGAAGTACTGGTGATAGACGGGGTGACGTACGACGTTCTGCTGTCCAGACCAGATATAACGAATCTAAAGATCAACGTATAATGGGACGATGCGGTTTTAGTGGAAGGACTATCAAAGGAAGAGTGAAAGCAGGAAAGAAAACATAACCTGCGAGTTGTCAAGTGCGCGGATGATATAGCAACGACCTATCCTGAACTGGTATGCATAGGAAGCTATCCACAAGCGATGACGTCACACAAGGTGCCTTTCGAACTAATTGACAAGACCGCCATCCAAAAACCACATTATAACATGTCAAGAGAGCGCAAGATATGGTTGAAGAAAGAATTGCAGGAGATGCTAGACGCTGATATATTGTGGCCTTCGGTGTCATTCTTCGCCTCTCCCATAACTATTGCGCCGAAGGAAGATGGAACTTTCAGACTGTGCACAGATTACAGGGTTCTCAATCGCCAGACAGAACTTATACAATTTCCCGTGCCGAAGATAGACACGATTATAGATGAGACAGGTGGTTGCCGAATTTTTTCACGGATTGACTTGTACAAAAGTTTCTGGCAGATCCCGCTAACAAAATAAACAAAAATGTACACTGCTTTTATCACGCCCTTCGACCTGTACGAGTACAACCGGCTTCCTTTCGGCTGGAAAAACTCGCCAGCATGGTTCCAGAAGATTATGAACGAAGTCCTGAAGCCTTTCCTAGGTGTCTTTTGTAACGTGTACATAGACGATATTATTGTCTTCTCAAAAACAGAGGCTGAGCATCAGGAAGACCTGTCCCATGTATTAAATGCCCTGAGCTTGGCACACCTAAAGGTTAATTTTAAGAAAAGTGCGTTCGTTCAAAGAAAAGTTGTGTTTCTTCGAAGAGTCTTTGATGGGACTACCAAAAGCACGAAACAAGAGTCCGTCGAGAGGATATCCGAACTGGCAAAACCATATGACGTCCACTCATTGCGTGTCTTTTTGGGATTAGCAGGACATTTCAGAGCCTTCATAAAATACTTTGCCATAAAAACAAGATGCCTCACGCGCCCAACGCAGAAAGAAGTTAAATTTGAGTGGGATGAGGAATGTGAGAGAGTATACCGTGATCTGGCGCACAGACTCTCTGCTGACTCTATTCTACGCATACCTGATTTCACTTTACCCTTTGAACTGAATACCGACGCCTCACACTATGGGACAGGTGCACTCTTGTACCAGAAATGTCCAAAAGCATCCGGCCGAGAAAAGCGACACGTAGTAGGTTACTACAGCTACACCCTCAAGCCACCTGAAGTCAGCTACACCACTACTGAAAAGGAAGCTCTTGCAGTTCCTAAAGCAATTCAGTACTTCTGTACGTACCTAGAAGGTGCGAAGTTTACTTTGTTCACCGATCACCAGGCCCTCACTCATCTCTTGAATATACCCAACCCAAGGGACGTATCGCCAGATGGGTGAACTACTTGCAACAGTTCGATTTCACCATCTCCCACAGACCTGGACCCCTTTTGATTGATGCAGACGCATTGTCTAGACTGATGATACAGGCCAACAAAGAGCAATCGGAAGAAATCAATGAAGTTAAATTGTGGGAAGGCATTGAACAATTGATTTTTATGGAAGGTCGCTATCAAGTCCCGCCAACCTTGGTTTCCAGGGTGCTTTATTTGTGCCACGATAGCCCAGAATCTGGAGGACACGACGGATTTTGTCGCACCTACAACAAGCTAGTCAAGAGATTTACGTGGCCCCACATGAAAGAAGACGTCAATCAATACGTTCGTTTATGCCACATTTGTCAAGTCAACAAACTGAAATATAAGCAGCCTACGGACGCCATGATAATACCTTGCCGCTCGAACGTGCCTTTTGAAGTTATAGACCTGAATTTTGCCGGACTAAATAAGAAACGAGAAGGAGTCCAAAAACGCAAGCTTTTCTTCTGCCCATAGATGAATGAACCAGGATGGTCACGGCACGGGCAGGAAAAGAAGATTCGAATAGTGTCATCGCCCTTCTCGAGAGGGATATGTTTAGGACAACCAGGACGATTGTATGTGACAACGGTCCGGCGTTCAAGAGTGAAAGACTAGCAAGATGGGCTCGAGACCACAATATATCAATGAAATTCTGTGCGCCATACCATCTCGCGGCAAATGGGCTTGCAGAGCGTGCTATACGAGATGCGAAACAATACATCAGGATGTACGATAGTTTCCCTGGCGGATGGAAATGCTCTTTAGAAGCAGCTGTAAGACATCACAAACGCTCCAACACCAGTGGCTTGGGATGCAGCCCGCATTTCGCTTCTTCAGGAGTAACCCCTATTCTTCAGGCGGACCGTGAACTGGGGCTGTTAGAAAATCTCAAGATCGTCGAGGAAAGCAAACATAAATCGCAGGAGGAGAGGTACCGTGAACGAATGAAAAAAAATTTTGACAAGAGACATTGCTCAGATACCCCAGATATTCAAGTCACCGACCTCATTCTTGTTAGGAAAGGAGTAAGAGAATCCAGTGCAAAATTGTATGGTCCTTACTCTGTGACCAAGACAGCTACTCAGACAGGAATACTGAAGACTGTGTGGTACATTGGTGAAGTGGCTCAGTTGAATGAGCTTCGATTGGAAATGTTTTCAAGTATTATGCCAGGAGGGGTTAGCAAAAGAAACCTGGAAGGGTGAAGCGGTATGAGCCTTCGAATAGAAGATGAAGAAGCGCAGGAGCCGCGGTTGAGGGCAAGAGAAGAAGGAAGTTATAATAAAAGGTAGACAAGTTGGACGCCAGTTCCACAGCAATGCTTTCCGTCAATTGTGTCCTTTAACTAGGAACTAGGAAAACACATTGTAACAATGTCTTTTTTTACATGATGGGCAGGAGCCATGGCGTGCTACCCATCACAGTTCACGCATTGTGGAGAATTGAGAAAATCGTCTTTTGGGTATTCATGGGCACTACATTTAGTGCAAGTCAGGAGGCGATAGCAGTTTTTAATATCTCTGCATGTGTATGGCATTTCACGCATCGGACAACATTTGGCATCTATGGTCTGACCAGAACCTTCATGTACCTTGCCTGAACGGTATGACAAGGCAGAATTTGTCCGGAAGTTAGAATAAGGTGCTTAGTTTCGATGTGTACTCTACCACGCCTCATCTTAATTCTCTTGGCATTGGTAACATTTTTATCACACCAGCCGTCTGGTAGTTTAGCTTCAGTCAGGTTCATCACATCAGCATCGTTTTCGGCACCAGGGGCAGGGTTCATCGTATAGTGTAGGAACAGTTAACTGTATTTTGATTACAGAGTTACAAAAGCCGATCGCCACTAGCCATCTTCGAGGCGTTATAACCTGACCGAACTGCCTCAATCAGACCTTTTGAAAATATAAGAGTGCTCATACGACTTCTAGTGCTCTCACAGCGTAAATGACATGGAATGGGGGTAAGGATTCTTTTTGGAGACCAAAAATCTGGAAGACTTCTTCGGTGCGCCCTCTTTTCTAAGGGCGACACGGAAGCTAGAGAAAGGACGACCCATAGGTGAACGTAAGATGTAGTTTTGGTTGCACTGCCCGCGACCCACCCTCTAGCCCTGAAATAGGACGCTGATGGGGCTGTAAACGCAATCCCTGTGAACGCCAGCTTTGCGGTACCACTAGAACTGACTATGATATAACCTATGTTGACTACTCACACGAGGTTAATGCTTGTTCCCTGGAAAATCGGAAGTAATATAGAACTGAGTAGTAGACAGGAGTTGTGGAAAGTAAGAGATGATTATGCATATCGGAGAAAAAAAGAAGAAGAAAATGCAACTACAGATTGTCCATGGATAGGTCAGCCCGTAGGTGCTGTCTATGGGAAGCTCATGCTAAAGATGTGTGTTGCCTCTGCCGAAGGGCCTTAAATGTCCAAATACTTAGCTTCAGCTCCATCGCTAGAACCACCCTTTCCCCGCAAATGACTAAGGCGCACACGATTAGACCCGCGAGGACCCAACTCTGTGTGCTCGGGTACATCGTGTCCCAAGACAATAAACGGCTATCTTCTGCGGGAGGCAATCCGACTCTTTTTGTGGCGTCATCTTCATTGAGGCTTCACGAACACTCATCAGCATGCCATTATCATCATACACTCGTCTTAATTCCATTGTCTTAGTGCCGTGGTCCATTGCAACATCCTTATACAGTTGTCGTCATTCATTCGTTTCTATACCACTGTCGGGATACCGCGGCAGTCGTTCCATCGTAATCTTTCTAACTTCAACATCTGACGCTTATCGTGCCGTCATCGTCATACAGTTGTCGTCGAGCTATCGTCGTCACGTTGCCGTTTCGTCTTCGTGATCATTTTAGTAACGTCATCACATTGTCAACATTCCGTTGTCGTCATACCACCTTTGTCAATTCATTAACTTCCTTCTTTCGTAATTCAATCTTGATTATGCTGTCGTTGTCATTAGATCATCGTCACTGCGTAGCCGTGCCATAGACACAACGAGGAACTGTTTATATCGTCGTCTGGGTTAGTCATGCCGGCGTCAGTCCCATTTCTTCATTCGGCTGTCGTTATAATACTGTCGTCATCCCGCCATCGTCGTCATACGGGCGTCGTCCCATTGTCGCCATGCGGCCGTCGCCATATTGTTGTCGTTGTAGCATCGTAATATATTTACGAATCGATATCTAATTTACGTCATGCTGTCATCGGCGTATATCTTTGTCGTTCAAACGAGATCAATCATTTTTTGTGATATAATTATTGTCACGCCTCCTCCAAGCTCATGGGCGAGCTTGATAAGCTAGTTTAATGGCGAAGTGGGATGGTGTCAGAGTATATGACACATATAACTCAGAAACGGTACTCTGAGAATTACGACTACAAGTGTGAAGTAAGCATGGCTTCAGTAATATGGTTTCTCGCTACATTGCCCAATTGCTATTTGGATTATTGTCGAGTCATCGGGAGATGAGTTCTTTTTTCTAATTTCGTTGCTGACTATTTAAGTACTTCGCATAGCAGACAATTTGCGAAGTTGCCCTTAGTGCTGGCTATATCGCTTTTGCCGATACAATACGAGAATGGTGTCGTCAGCATAGAGTATGTATACTGTTTCCATGTCAGCGGTACCAATATTTCTCGCGTAAATGTTGAATAGCAGCTGGCTTAATATGCCTCACTTAGACGCTTAGCTTTATTGGTTCTATTTGATATGAGTTATCGTAATTCTTCGCATAGTGGATTCTATGACCTAAGTACGATCGAAACAGCTCTAATGCACCATCACTGTTATGGTGATAAAGTTGCGTTGTTAGAAGCAGCTCACAATTGGCGCTGTCGAACACAAATAAAGTCGACAAAAAAACCCTACTGTCAGCAGCCTTTTCGCTTAATATTTTTAGGAATACAGTAGAACACTTTTAAAAGGAACACCTCTACAGCGAAAGGAAATGTATGTTGAAGGACTGACTACAGGCAGGGCGTATTCCTCTGTTCTAAATATGGTATCAACGGAGACTACCACAGCGAATCAACCTGTACAACCACAAAATTCGGGGCCCCCGGTTCCTTGCCTCAGAGTTGCCATGTAGCGGCTCACCACGGCTCACGACAACCTTCACCGATGTATTTTGTGCACTAGCGCTAACGGGATTGCTTGATATGCGCTGGACGAGTGTGCCGATATTAGTACAAGTCCAGCAACAAGACCTCAGAATAAGCTCAATTACTACAATGATCATTTCAAGTCAACAGCGGGAGCGACAGCTGCCGAATACGCCGCACCTGACGACCCTGTGATAACGTAATCGTAATTCACGCCCAACGATGTCTTCTAAGCCGTCTTGAATTGAAAGGATCGAATTTCAACGAAGGCAGTAGTGATGAAGATCCTGTAAACCAATCATTAGGTTAACATTAAGCCAAGTGATAGCGGTATTCGAATATTCACTGCGGTAATTTGCATGGCTCCTGCACTGCACTGCTGAGCATGCTGGGAAGCTAGATGCAATATGGTCAGCCAGCATTGAGTGCAGTACGTTTGTGAATTATTTCTTTAGGTCCCTTTTGAATTCATGCTATCTCTTATTGAAGGTACAGGCTTAGGTAGCTGTATTGTGAACAGTATGATGCACGAACTTTAGAGCAAGAGAGAGGGAAGTCATAAGGGAAATGCAGGTAGGTCAACCCGGATTAGCCCCGTAGGCTACCCGGCGGAGAGGAAAGCGGAAGGACAGATAAGAAGGAAGAGAGGAGGTTGTACTTTGCACCGGTATATAAAAAATAATGTGTTAGTTGCTGAGTCAATCCCGAGGGGTCATATAGGATGGTGCATTTTTAGAAAAGCAGCTGCGATTTGTGACTTCGTATATAGCTTACGCACGAGGTCACGATCCCCAGATCCTTCCTTCCGTGAAAGGCCTTTCATCCAAATGGCCTAAAACTGGCCAACGCGCAATCCGCCCATCTTCGTATGTGGGGCAATCCCAATGGAGATGTTTGATTGTTTCTTTTACATATGTAGCAATAGGCACTGCGCACCATTTGAACTAGGAGTGAGTAGGCGATCGTGCGAGAAACTTCTAGTCGCCGGCAGTACAGTAATGTTATTTTCCCGTCGGGTACAACAGGTTGAAAGTTGCAATGTCATATGTGGGTTCGTGCCACTTAGGTGGTGGTGACTTAACTGTGGTGTATTGCATTTTCTGAAGGCGATAATTGCAAGACTGCTGATATGCCACGCTGCGTCCATTCTAGAAGCTGGTAAAGAGTTTTGTTGAGATTCACTATGTGCCCCACAGGCAGCTCTGTCGGCATTTTCATTGTTGAAGATGTTGCAGTGCCTAGGTAGCCACTTAAGTACTCTATCTGGCTCCTGTCCACCGCATGATGGTAGTGTCATAGTATCTCTACCATGAATCTATCTTCTGAGCCGCGATGCAGAGATGACAAGAATGATTTCAGGGCTGCCCTTCAATCACCGAAGATAACCCATTGATTGCATAACAGATGGCCCAAGTAAAGCACTGCGCTATCCACGATGATCAGTTGAGTGTCTCCACCTGAGCGTGAAGATGGAATCGGGAACCTGCGTTACGACCAAGATGATATTAAACGGCGCTACGGAAGATGACAAGTCTGGATCTTGTGAATGCTGTGACATGGCTTATATTGAATTTGCTGGTTAACGTCGACGAATTAACCGCCGCATGTCGAAGAGCTATCTCTATAAATGTGAACTCGATTGAAGCGGGAATCATGCAGTAGCAGTACAGTGACTTCATTCAGCTCACATATCTGGAAGTTACACTTTTTTCCAAATTATAGAATGCTGAGGTGCATTTGTGGTTTCCGCAGACACCAGAAAGAACGTGGTGATGTTGTTGCAAGCATAAAACTTGATGAGAGAGGAATCATGGGAGACTACAACGTTCAGAAATGTTGCATCTGGTCTACGTTCTGAAAGAGAAAAGAGAAGAAAGGCACTGAGACTGTCGAGTATGAGTTCTTAGCATATCTGGGGCGATATACGTACTGCTGGGATGATCCCTGGCAACGGCACTTGTTGTGGCTTTGATGGCGCATTGTGGTATACCAAGACAGATTTTAAGTGCTTGAGCTTGGAAGCCATCAAGCACCCTGAGCTTTCCCTTCCGGGTGCTAGAAAGCACCAGCGTGTGGTAACGCAAGAAAGAAATGAATAGATCCCTTTGTGCAGTTGAAGCATTGAATACATCGACGGTAACCATGCATTTTAAGCGACAGCCTTCCTCAGGTAGTTAACCCGGGTGCTCGAGGAGAGAAAGTGGTCGACAATGATTCCTGAAAATCTCTGCGTTTCTTTAAAGATAGGTTGGTAATTATTGAACGCCGGGTACCAAGTCATCCGCTTTCGTGTGACGGTGTCTAACGCGCATTTTGCTGTTGAGACGCCTAGGCTTTGTTTCTGAAGATAAGTAGACGTCAGCGTTCCAGCTTTTGTAATCTTATTCGAACGTGCGGACGAGTTGCTCCTGAAGCTTGGATGCAAACGTTACCTGCGCAAATTGACAGACTAGCTAACTGTGGCAGGGATTCCGCTAGTTCAATCAGAGCAAGGTTGAGCAAAACGTAGTTCAAAACCACTTTGTGCAAATGCATGGTTCATGTAGTGCTCCGTAACTTAGCTTCGGTGAACAAAATAAGCTAATTTACTGCGGGTAACTCCAAATTCACCGAAAAATTGTGGCTTACAATGTCACCAGGCAACAATGCGTAAAGGAACGCGTCATGAGAAAGATTTCATGAGTACCCTTTGCGTCTAGATATAGTGCTCGGAAGAGGCGTTTGGATCGTTACCGTTTTTGAATAGAAGACATAAGAATATTGACGCTGTAGATGAACGGACGCGCACGTCGAAAGCTTGTCATCGTGCCTAGATCAATGCTGTAATGTTCGAGAAACCACTAAAGCCGCGTCAGGACCACCATTTTTATGCACAAAAACCAATTGCAAGAGCAATAGGCCGATATAATGTTAGTTCAAAAGGAGACTCTCCTTCCTCTACGACTGGAAAAAGGCAGCTACCGTTAATTTAGAAGGAACAGCATTATGAGTATATCAAACGTTGAGATGACATAGCGGGAGTCCCTCTGCTTTATGGTTAACGTTGCTAAGGACAGTGCACGGTAGATTGTCAGGTCCCAGTGAAGAGGAGCGCCTACAAATAGCCAGAACCGCCCCAATTTCTTCATTCAGAAATGTTCGTCTATATCCGAACTTTGCATGAAGCGAACTTCGTAAAGCTCAAAACCTGCCACCGTCACACACAGATGTTCTCCAGCTTACATTTCTCGATGACCTTGACATGAGCCTAGATGGGTGGTAACATTTAGGAAAAGAACGAAGGCCCTGCAGATTATAATTTGACCATGTCTAATTTGACCATCCGGTGACATATATTCTTCTGCGTGCGCCTGCTCTCCCTATAATCAAGAATCAATATTCTGCACGTATATCTCATCTCAGCCTGCAGACGAATGTCATGAAGCCCTTCTAATTCATCACAGCTTAAGTTTGGCGTGCTTGGTGTTTACTGCATATCATATTGACCGCAAATAAAGGCGGACAGCGGAACAGAGCACAAAAACGACATGGGCGGTAACTTTCAACTTTTTTCAAATTCAATGTCACCATTGTTCTCCATTCACGAGGCTGCTCTTACAATCGCTTTACATAGACGCTCGAAATGCGAAGCAGTGAATTGTCCGAAAGCGCATGTGTTATGGCGCGCTGCTTAGTCCTTGAATAGCCCAATCAGAGGGTATGTGGTTTCCGCCACTGGTTTCTAAGTCTGTAAACCAGCCGACTCTCGACGTAATGCCTTCATCATCATCATCATTATCATCATTATCAATCCCTTATGTCCACTACGGGACGAATTTCTCTCCCTGAAATCTCCTATTACCCCTGTCCTGCGCGAACCGATACGAAGTAGTGTCTGAAAATTTCTCAATTTCATCACCCCACCTAGCCTTCTGCCATATTCGATAGTGCTTCCTTTCTCTTGGCACCCATTATGTAACCGTAATGGTACACCAGTTATCTACCCTACGCATTACATCGCCTGCCCAGCTTCAATATTTTTTCGCTTACACGTGAATTGGAATATCTGTTTTCCCCGTTTCCTCTCTGGTCCATACCGCTCTCTTCCTATCTCCTAATGGTAAGCTTGAAGTTCGTCATTGCATTGCTTTTCCTACCGTCCTGAACTTGCTGTCGAACTTCTTTGTCAATCTGCAACTTTCAGCCCCGTATGTTGGTACGGATATAGCGCGTTCATTGTACACCTTTCTTTTCAATGATAGTAGTAAGCTTCTAGTCAGGTTCGGAAACTGTCTGCCGTATGCACTTCAGCCCATTTTTACTCTTCGTGTAAATTTCGTTGACATAATCAGTGTCCCCAGTGAGTAACTGATCTAGGTAAACGTACTTCGTCAAATAAATTAGAGGCTCACTGGCGATCCTGAACTCTCATTCCATTAGCAGGCTATTGATCGTTATCTTTGTCTTATGTATAATAATTTAGCAACCCCACTCTTACACTCTCTCTAGTAAGGTCATCGACCATTTGTTGTGACTCGTCCCCAGTGTTGCTGAACAGAAAAATGTAAACTGCAAACCTAAGCTGGTTGGAATATTCTCCACGCATCCTCAATGCTAAGCCTTCCCAGTTTCATAGAATCGGATAAATTGTGTCGCCTGGCTGACCCATTTTTTAAAGGTGTCTTGCTACTTTTGTTCTGGAGAATTAGGGCAGCTGTGGAATCTCTGCAGACATTTTCAAAGATATTTGCAAGCATCCTGTGCTCCTTGAGTAGGTAATGTCTCTGTCACTGCATGTATCTCTACTGAAGCAAATGCTTTTTTTGTTATATATGAAAGTTATATAGAGAGGCTGATTTTAGATTTCTCGATTACCCGATTGATGATATGGATGCGAACCAGTGTAGATTATTCTTCCTGAAGCCAGCCGGTTTGCTTGGTTTGCTGAAATCCAGTGTTGCTTTTATTCCATTGGAAATTACCTTAGTTAATATTTTACACAGTGTTGGAAGTAAACAAATAGGCCTGTATTTTTTGCATTCTATAACGTCTCTTTTTATGTTGATTACTAGAACGTTGGCATTCTTCTAGTTTTCTCGAATCCTCTAGGTCGTGAGAGATTTCTTTTAAAAGGCTGCAAGCTTTTCAAGAATATCTTCGTTGTCTTGAATAAGTCAACTGTTATTTCATGTTACCTTGCCGCTTTTCCCCGTTTCATGTCTTGCAAGGCCCTTCAACTTTGTTGCTAGTTATAAAAGTAGCCTCTGCAACCTGTTCACTGCTACTTCTAATAGAGGTATCGTGGCTGCTCTGGATACTCAACAGGACAGTAAATAATTATTTCACTGCTTCTGCTATATGTTCGAAATTGCTGATGATATTGCCCTGATTATGTATCAGTGCATGTATCTTGGCTCGTCCTATGCGAAGTTGTCGCTGATTTCATGATGCATCCATTTGCACGCTTTCCCCAGTCTTTTCTACGTTATAATTTGGAATATCCCTTACCGTCTCCTTGTTGGTCAGTTGCTAGAGGCTGGCGAGTTCTGTCTGGTCTCTTGAGTTGGACACTCATTTTTTGTGGTTTCTTTATAAGGTTATTCGTTCGTTTAAAGAGCTTCCCTATTAGTTGCCTTGGTGTGTTACTTCCCACTTTAATTGTTGCTTCTGGGGCTTGCCTAGATGAGGTTTCGTTCAATAACGCTGTCACCTTTACCTGTCTCTTGCAAGGCTGCATATATGCAAGTACCAGCCTGATCTGTCTGCTTTTACTCTTGCTGCGTCTAGGTTGGCCTGTTTCTTTTTGAACAATTTTGCTCTTTCACTCTTCATATTCAGGTGAATTGTAGACCTAACTAACATCTGATCACTACAATTTACCCTACCAAACACTTCTACATCTTGCACTATGCTATGATCAGCATAACATACAGAATCTATTTCATTTCTTGTTTTACCATTGGGGTTTTTCCATTGTCCACTTTCTGTTGCTGCGCTTCCTGAACAAGCTGTTAATTATTCCCCACTTATTCCTTTCCGCGAATTCTAGTTACATCTCTCCTCTAGTGCTCCTTGAATTGATACCGCAGTTGCCAATTGCTTGTTCACCAGTCTGCTTTTCCCACTTTTGCATTCATGTCGCCCATGACTACAGTATTCAGAGTTTTCTATTTTCTCATCGCTAATTATACAACTTTATAAAACCGATCTAGTTCATCATCATCGTGACTGGAGCTTGGAGCGATGGCTTGTACTACGTTTCTTCTATAACTCTTGTTAGGTTTATTACGACTACTGCTAATTATTGCTGCAAAATTCTCCAATGTTGCCCGCTATGACCTTTTAGATTAGTAATCCCACCCTGTATTCATTCTTATGTGGGAGTCCTCTATAGCAGAGGACGTGGCCTTAAGTCGGCATTTGAAAAGCGTCACCAGTTCTTTTAACCTCACTATGGCCAATGATATCCCAAATAATGCCTGATGGTTCATCAAAGAGTCCGCCATGCTAGTTTCACTCAAGAGGTTTTGAGTGTTGAAAGTTTCCGCTGGCTGCCTGTCGAGGTCCAGAGATTCTTAGCACCCTCTGCTGCATTACAGGTCTCTCCGGCGCCTTGGTCAGCTGTTCCGCAGCTGCTGGGGACTTAGGGTCATTGGTTGTTTCAAGCAGATGTCGCGTAGGCGGTGGTCGAATACGGCACCAGAGAGGCCAGTTCCTGTTCTGGTGAGGGAGTGTCTTGTGGAGGCTTAGTGGTACTTCCTAATTTTGTTGTTCCTGGATTAGCGTAGCCCACTGACTCTCGGCATTTTTAACGGTGTAAAGCGCCCCTCCAAGCCAGGAGATGCAGTGTACTCGAGCTGAATTTGAATTTACCGCCTTCAAAAGAAAATAAAAAACACGAGGATTTGAATTCTGGCTATGGCAACCAAGCAACCTCAAGAGCTCAGTCAGATAAGCCAGTGGACTGGTCACCTTATGGCGGAGAAGTCCAGCCAAAGGGTTCTACAGGCGGAAAAACACCTTTGGTTTATCCGCGACTGACGGATTCATCTGCGATACATGGCTTATACATGAACAAATGAGAAAAATATTGGCCCGCCCGGTCATTTCGTTTACCGCAACAGCCACACGACACGCACGCTAATGGGCATCTCCGACTGTTTTCAGGCGTTCGTTGCTGAAGCAGGCCTCGAACACTTCTTTTCAGACCCAGTTGATTGCAAGTCAGGAAGGCTATGCCTCCTTTCAGTTACAGCAAACACGTCTGGCATTAGTTAGACATGATTTGTAAACTTCGCGCGCGGGAGGAATGGACACTTCTGTTTCCGCCGCGCTAGAAAAGCAGCACTTGCGAATACACGGTCGACATCCACGGGAATATAAAAGGGAATTAGCACAAGCGACTACATGTGCAAATGCAGAAGAAAGAAGTGTACGGAACTACGACCGTTTCGACATGATGAAAATCTGTAGTGATATTGCAACTGCTGTCGTTTGGTGATATTTTGTTATTCGACAGCGTGCCGTTGAGTTTCCTACGATGCCAACAAATGAGTACGGGCAAGCTGACGCGCATGGTCAGCGTGGGTGATGTCGTAGCGGGCCTACTCGCTCCTCTAATCCGATACCATGGTGATACAGGGCCGCGACCGAAGAACAAGTAAAAGGGGAAGTACCCAGCAGTATCGTGGCATGATGAAATATAAGCGAACGTGACACAAGGCAGCACCATATCCCAGTCCTTGTGGCCGGGTGAAACGTATTTCGGTAGCATGTAAGTAATGGTACGATTAAGTCGCTCAGTGAGGCCGTTGGTCCGGGGATGATAGGAGGTAGGCAAACTGTGCGTCCTAGGACACGAGCGTAGGATATCGGCGTTGAATTGGAAGAGGAAAGTGCAGCCGCGGTTAGTAAGGAGCTTTCGTGGGGCTCTATGTAGCAGAATGATATCCTGGAGTCGGAAATCTGCGACGTTGGTTGCGCAGCTCATGCGAAGAGCCCGAATGATGGAATAGCGCGTCGCGTAAGCAGTAGGGACAGCCACCTACCTGTCGCTGGAGAGGGACTCGGGGAAAGGGCCTATGAAATTGAAACCCACGTGAAAAAATGGCTCAAGTGGAATGTCGATGGGCTGTAAGTACCCGGCAGGAAGCATCACTGGCTTTTCCCACGTTGACACGGCTTGCAAGCAGCTACATGCTGCTTACAAACAGTGAGGCCAGGCCATTAGAAGCCGCGGCGCATTCGGTGGTAAGTGCGAGTAACCTGAAGGTGCCCTGCAGTTCGGGCGTCATAAAGCTCTTGTAGCACGGTTGAGCGGAGGTTTTGAGGAACAGAGAGAAGGGGAGGACCATCAAGTTGAAAACAGCGTCAGTACAATATTCCGTCGTTGAGAACGAAGGACTGTAACGATGGATTAGTAGGAGCAGATTCCGTTCGGTCAATGATGGTCGTCAAAGTAGCGTCCAGGCGTTGTTCGTTGGCCATATCCAAAAGCTGGGAAATGGAATAGGTGACTAGACCTATACGCCACCGAATATATTTACTCGTGCAGCCGCAAAGCCCGTCATCCAAGCCCCTTCGCGGGATAGATAGAGGGGGAATTTCGCTACGGCCCACACAAGGGCCAGATATTCGCGCTCGGTAATAGAGTAATTCCCCTGCGCAGGTGACAAAAGACGGCTAGCGTACGCTATGACACGTTCACGGCCGTCATGAACTTGTGCAAAAACCATACCGATTCCGTGGTGCGCGCCGCTGTAGGGGCTGAGGTAGCGACATGTCCTAGAATCAGTGGGGTGGTGAGCATGGTGGTAAGCTGAGAAAAAAGCAGCGGCCTAAGAGGTTCCCCATAAAAACGGCACACTTTTTTTTCAGGAGTCAGAGCAAGAAGTGGCTTTATTTAGGCATAAAAATAATTACCAAATTTTCTGTTAAACAAGGAGCTCCCATAGTCAGACTGAATCGGGACCTCCTATGGTAGTGAATGCATAAAAATTAATTAAAGCAGCAAACGCCAGCACAAAAATCAAATATATCGCCGGCAAAAAAATAAACAAAAAGCAGCAAACAAAGGAACCAAACACCAAAAATTAGACAGGGTAAAAGCACAGGTAATTCAACAGTCCTAAGCAGTTGTCTAATGGTTACAGGGTGAAAAATACTAAAATTAAACGAAAAAACAAATACAGAGAATTCGGAATTATTTTCAGCATCATAAAGGAACTCCTGGTGAGATGCTTCATCAAGAAAAGGTTTTGGACAAGTAGGTATAGGGGAGCGCGGCAAGAAAAAGAAATAACGACAGATATGTAGAATATGACATGGGTGCGAGGAAAGATTTCAGTTCTTTTTTGATTATGCCAGTTGACTGAGAACTTTTGACTGCCAATGCTATGGTATTCTAGAGACGGATTCCCGTGAAATATGCCGTTTGGTTGGCATAGCTGGTATGAACAGAGGGTAAAAAGAAATTGTGACAATGTGCAAATCTTGTCAAGTTAGTATTCGCTAATTTGGATTGACGTATGATGAGCACAAGAAAGTGATTGTTGATTTCCTTGAACAATAATATACGTAGCTTGTATTTGGAAGTGTTATCAACCGTTAGGATATCGGCACGTAAGAGTGCTTTCGCATCACTGCGATAGGGACTACAGGTAAGTATTCTAATGGATTCATTTTGGAATGTTTGAAGGGAGACAACGTGGCTGCTGTAGGCGTTGCCCCAAGATGTGATACAGTAGTATGGGAATGAATAAAAGCGTAGTATAACGAAAGTAATGTAGGTTGAGTAAATATATCACGAGATTGAATTTAAACACGTATGCCGTAAGCAGTTTTACTTCGCCGGTGAGCAACTTGCGAGTGAAATTTCAAGTGATGGTCCAGTTTAATTTGCAAAAACATCTTGCATTTTGCAAACATTTTGCATGTTGGTCTGCTTGAACTGCACTTCGATTTAGGTACAGTGGTGGGATATAATTATGTACACGTTGGTGAGAGTGATAGACAACGAACTTTGTTTTAGGGGGGTTAGTTTTCAGTTCATTATGGGAGCACCAAAATGCTAAGCTAGCCAGATCATTATTTAGTTTGTGTGTCAGACATGGGGGGCATTATTAGTGTTAACAATTGTTGTGTCGTCCGCATAAAGTAAGCACGCTGAAGTAGTAAGAGAAGTTGGGAAATCATTTGTGTAAATTATGAAAAGAAGTGGGCCCAGAATAGAATCTTGGGTTACTCCTATGTTTATTACTTTAGGTCTTGATTTATAACCTAACAGACTAACAACCTGATTTTTGTGGAGTAAGCCATTCTTGATTAACGAGAGTGTGGGACTAGTTATGCCTGCTGCGTCAAGCTTCATAATAAGAACGTTGTGGCTGATAGTGTCGAATCCTTTAGTCAAATCTACAAATAGAGAACCTGCATAGAAGCCACCATCAATTTCTTCCTTTAGCTTTTCGGTTAAAGTTAACAAAGCGAGGTCAGTGGAATTGGCTTCACAAAGGCTAAATTGGGAAGGTGACAGAATGTGAAATTTATGAGGTATTCAATAGTAAGGTGAATGTCTAGTAATTTTCAAATATTTTACTGACAAAAGGCAGTATGCTAATTGGTGGATAGTTGGACATCAGCGTGCCGTCACCTTTTTAAAAACGGGAGTGGCTCTACTTCTTTTCATTTCTACAGGAAAAATGCCAGATTTGAAAGCTAGGTTGATAATGGTTGCAAGAATATCAGAAACAGCATGCCCAATTATTTTTATGTGGGTGGGGTGAATACCATAATGGCCAGCACTTTTTGTTTTCAGGTTGGGAATGACGTCATGAACTTCTTGAGATGTTGCACGAAATAGGAAGGATTGTGGCACGTGAGAAAGGGGAAGATGGTAGTCAGCATTGAGGATGATGTCAGATTGAAAAAAGTTGTTACTGCAGGCCTCAGCAGTCTCTAACGGGCTGTCATATGTATCGTTGTACTGAATAGTTGTTACGCTGGACTGTCTTTCGTTCCTGTTCAAGAATGTGTTAACGAGTTCACATTTTTTTCTTAACATTTGAGCCACCATGTTTCATTTTTCGCTCACGATAGATCTTTTTTGCGTTTTTCAGCTGTAATGTAAGAGTATAACGTGAAAGTACCTTTAAACTAAAATGCTTCTGTTTTGTTTTTCTATAAAGGTTCTCTTTGGCTCTGAGCTCCTTCAATAACTTTTCTCAGAGGTTTCTGAGGACTAGCGTATACTTTTTTGGTACTTACAAACGTGCGTATATCTTTGAATGAGGGACAAAAAAATGGATGAAAACGCCGAATAGGCAATTTGTGGATCATCTAAGGGTATTTCTGAGGACCAGTTAGTGCACATAACGGCATCAATGAACAATTCCTTGTCTAAAACATGCCTGGTGAAGGATTTGCAGGTTGGAGTAGCGTTAAAGTTGAAGGGCAAAAAATAGGCTAACGATCAGTGGTGTCGGCATTAAGAACCAATGCATCCGGTGCTCGTAATAGATTAGAAAGTTCGTGATGAATTAGGGTTCTTCCGCGATTAATGCAGTGAGTGGAAAAGGAGATTAAACATTCGTATCCGAAACTCTGAAAGACACTTCAATATTTCAAGGATGTATGGGAAGAGGCGTCATGTAAATAATGTTGAAATCACCCATAATCGATATTTTTTCTGTTCAAGAGCTAATGTATGAAATGCTTTGTGGAGAGCTTCTCATATAATTATGACCGACGAAGATGGGGAACAATAAATGCTTCCAAAGATGAAGCTCTTGTTGTCTAATTTAAAGAAATCATGGTTCAATTGTACCGAAACACTTTCGGAGTCAGTTACATTTACCTCAATGTGATGTCGTCGTTTAAAGTGCGTGTTCGACTTGATGTAAATAGGTACACCTCCATAATTGCTGCTTGCTATATGAAGGGATACAAAACAGGTTTTTGTCATCGTCGCAAAGCCAGGTTTCAGAAATACTGATAGGTGAAAAAGAATTGTGAAGAGCCGAGAGAAGATGCTCTTTGTCGTTAAAATGTTTACGGATGATTCTTGAGTTAAAATGAATAGCAGAGCAGGAAACAGGTGAAAGAAAGCTGTTGCGTGCGTCTATTGAGAAGTAGGTAGCCATAAGTGGATGAACCTAATTACAACAAAGGGAGCATTTCAAATTGAATGTGGTCTGCTAACAGATTTTGGATAGGTCCGCTTCGCAAATAATGCGGGACACCTTGCTTTCTGGCTTTCATTTGACAGTTGTCACTCCATAAGAACGTCCAATTGTTCACCTTCTTAGGGAGAATGCCTGGAAAAGAAAGTGCCTTGTTTTCGGGGGTGAGGTGATCGTTAATGTAGACATGATTGTTGGCAGATCTAGACAATCTGATGTCTGCTAGGCACAGTTAAGCTTTCCAAGCCTTGCTCACGAAATCGGCTTTTTTTCGTCCGGGAGTAGAAACGAGCAAGGAGATTTTTTGTGTTAGCTTTCACGGTCGCAGCACGGGGAATAACGTAAACATCAGAGGGCGCGAGTTTGAAATAAATCTTGTTACCTATAGTCAGCATGATTGCTGCGCCATCTTTTCCTTCCGTTACCGAGATTCGCTTGATCTCGACGTTTTTTATGCGTGAATCTTGCTCCATTTCCACCACTTCGTGAGATAGCGCAGCATTTTATGATTTTAATACCTTGTTACCCGCAATCAGAAAGGCGTTATCCTCTCGCAAGCTTCCCACTAGGTCATTCATGCGCTCAGTGCCAGCTACCAGCTGTATTCATTTGTTTTTTCATCAAAGAAGTTCGCGCCAGACAGCTGTGCTTTAACGATGAACTTGTTAAAGGTAGCGTCAACCAAGTCATCAGGACACTCGTCGAGTCTGCCTTAAAGCTCAAGAACTTTTTTGTTCAGCTCAGCAACAGTAGGCATTGCGCAGAATTCAACTAAGCGGTGCAGGCATGCGCAACACGATCGATCACAGCAAGCGACAACCAAACAATATGGAGGAACGACAGTGCAACGAAAATGCAAAGAGAGCCTGTCAGTTGTACTAACCTGCACATTAAATAGTCGTGCGTAAGGCCAGAAGCGATGCGCTGTTGCACTGCCGTCACGGCCAACTGTGCCCAGCCGTGATCCCGGCGACATTATATGAAGGTGACAGGCGAAGTGAAGTCGCCTAGTGGATCACCAGTGCAACTATCCCCGCAGACTGAAGAGAGATAGATGACTGCACCTTCGACATGTGTCGTCGGTGTTGCAGGCTTGCTTCCACGATAATGCGGCTGCCATCCACGGCTCCTTGCCGATGCGTCGAATCCCGGATAACCAGAAAGTAAAGAGTCATGCGTGAGGCCAGGAAAGATACGCTGTTGCACTGCCGTCACTGCCAAATGTGCCCAGCCGTTGGTCCCGGTGACTTTATATGTTGGTGGCAGCCGAAGCGAAGCCATCTAGCTGATCACCAGTGTAACCCTCCCCGTAGTGGGAATAGATAGATGGCCGCTGCTTCAACACATGTCGCCGTTGACTGGGCTGCAGGCTTGCTTCCACAATAAAGCGGCTGGCATCCAGGGGTTCTTGTCGATGCGTCGAATCCCGGATAACTGCAGAGTAAACAGTCGTGCGTAAGACCAAGAACGATGCGCTGTTGCACTGCCATCACGACCAAATGAGGACGTATGTTAGAGGGCAAGCAATGGTGGTAAAATCTTTAACAAAGCGGCGGAAGTAAGAGAAAAGGCTCACGAAACTTCCGACATCTTTTCCGGACTGTTGAACAGGAAACTCTTTCACTGCGTGAAATTTTGCCTGGTCTGGTCAGATGCCAGTCGCATTGACGACATGTCCAAGAACAGTAATCTCACGGTGGCCAAACTTACATTTCTTGGAGTTGAGCTGTAAACAGGCCTTGTGAAAAACAGCAAATCATTCTGAAAAGCACACAATGTGTGGGTAAATGTAGGCGAGAGCACAATATCGTCTTCTAGGTAGTACCGAGAAGTCGGCCACTTGAACCCTTGGAGTAATGATTCCATCATACGCTCAAAGATAATCGGAGCGTTGCACAGCCCAAAAGCCATGACTTTGAAGTGGTAAAGAATATCAGACGTTATAAAGGTGGCCTTTCCACGATGGAGATCATCCACAGCAATTTGCCAATATCCGAACCATTGGTCGATCGACGAAAAGTATTGTGCCCCGCATACGCAATCGAGGGCTTAATCTTTAAGCGGTAGTGGGTGGACGTCCTTCTTCGTCATGCGGTTGAGGTGGTGGTAATCGATGCAGAATCTGCATGCGCCGTCCTTTTTTTTTTTTTTTTGACCAGCACGACGGGTGACACCTAGGGACTTGACGATGGCTCACTGTTTCCTTTCGCTACCATCTTGACTGCTTCGGTTTTCAGGACCTGCGCTCCGAAGCTGAAACTCTGTAGGGTCGCCAATAGGTGGGTGGATTATCGCCGGTATGTATACAATATTTGACAAGTTACGTCCGGCCTAAAGTCGGTTGTTCAGGTCGATTATGTCCTTGTACGAAAGCAAGAGCCTGCAGAGCTGTTCAGCCGCCGCTGGTCCGATATTCGGGGCGATCATTTTCCGAATGTCCTTGTCAGTACAGTTGGCAGACCGGAAAGGATGACAGGAAGCGTCGCTAGCAATAGTCTCAATGCAGCCAACATATAAAGCAGTGATCGTAGCAAAGGTGACATCTTCAGGCAAAATTTGCTTAGTGAGCACGAAATTCACCACATATATATACGTGCGATTGTCTGTGCCCGTCAATATTTTATGCAGAGCTTTAACGTTGTAGGTGCGAACGATGACAGTTATAGGAGCGGAGATATAATCACTATCGGGAAAAGGCCTAGAATATGACCTTTTGATGTATGTCAAGACTTGTGGCGGAACGTGAACAAAAATAGTCGGTCTTAGGCGAATTTCGTGTGGTGTCGGAGGAACGTCCAGTGGAGGCAGCTGAATACACACAGTATTTGATGAACAATCGATGAGCACTGAATGCCCATATAGCAAGTTTAGACCTAGTATGAGGTCATGGTGTTATTGGTCAAGCACAGTCAAAAGGACGGCAGTATGGCGGCCGGGAATGCTCACACGCGCAGTACACACTCAGGCCATCGATAGAGGTATTTATTATGATAGAAAAGCTGAGAGGTCGGCCTGAATCTACGATCTCACCTGCTCCTCGGCGTTGGGTGAAGAGGAAAAGGTGTAGACACAATAGCGAAGACGTTGAGTATGAGGATGAAGATGGTGGTGAAAATCTTGCACGATCTAAGACTCTTCAAGGTCTCTTGTCCAGTCCGCTCTCATACAAAAATTTGTTGAGAGTCTGAAGACTATCTGGCTCATGATGAGAATCAGGCGATGGTCACGTTAGAATTTTTTCAGTTAATGGTCAAGCAGCAAATTTTGACAATATGTATGTCAGCGATTTTCTCTGTACATCAAATCGCGGGTAGATGCACGAGAGGTGTTCTGTCATCTCAGAAATAGCGCATTCCTCCCAAATCGGACGGTCTGAAAGAAGCAGGAACCCAGAAGACAAGACAATCAAGAATCGAGAAACAATATACAAGCAAAAACACTCAAAGAATACTCAAATAAATGCCCCTGAATTCTGTCTGTTCTTCGTTGTGGCCAGCCGGATAATAGCTTACCCCCTTCGCCTCTGTATCTTTTTTGCCCTTCGTCCTTCCTTTCATTCTTTTAATCTTCTTTTCGCTTTCTTTTTTCTTTTATTTCTTTCTCGTTATACTTAGTGGCACGGGAAAGGCTCATTTTTTATCATTGTTACTATTTTTTTATTTATTTATCTTATTTTTCTATATTTCTTTTATTTTTTGCCCCACTAACGTATGTCTATCCCACCGATGAGATGTAGGTATGCCTGCTGAAGGCCCCGCCTAGTCGTTATCTGCGAAGCGGGCTTGTACTACAGCTTTTCATGTTAGGTGGTATTCGTATTTTGATCTCTTGGTCGAGTTCGTGAAAGCGGGGATGACGATGACCTGGCCAGGCCCAGTATACTACAGTGTTATCGTGCAGAAGACTGTACACCATGGCATTAGTGTCTGGCCATGAAAATTGGATGGACACTGGCGTGACATTATTATGGGCCATCTTTACCTCCACGTCGGCGAGCTCATTTCCATGTGTGCCACAGTGTCGCAAAATCCGGCGAAACCTTGTGCAATGGCCAGCTCTTACGGCGACATCGTGTGATTCGATGACCTCTTGAGCAAGGCCACAGTAAGGTCCTTGTCTATAGGCAGAATCGATCACCTGAAGTGCCGACTTGGAATCGCAAAATATAGTCCAAGTCTGATGCGGCTCGGTCAATATATAACGAATTGCCTCCTGAATGGCGACAATATCTGCGGTCGTTGAGGTCCTTTAGCAGTCGAGATGGAAGCGCTTTCTGACATTCATATACTGTATTACGAATACCGCAGATGAAGTGGTTGTTGACACCGACCCGTCAGTAAATATATGTATTGAATCGGCATATTATTCAGATATATTGGTTAAAATAAGTTGCTTAAGCCCACATAAAGTTATACGCGCTTTTTTCCTGACTCCTGGAATGGATAGACTCAACACAGGTCTTGACAAAGTCCACGCTGATATGGCCGCTACTTTTGCCGTAGTAAAGCCTGAGGGAAGGACGCTCACATGACGCGAAAGAGATTCCGATAAAGCGCTGTTTGTACGTAGAATGCGAATAGTCAATAGAGAGGGACGTTCATGGTGGGCCAATAGTCGAAAATATAACCTTAAAGGCTTGCGTGAGAGAAAGGCATCTATAAGACGTACCCTCGCTTCCATAATCATACCCTTTGTCGAACTGCGGCGTGGTTTACCGAGACATGTTCTTATTGCCTGAGCTTGTGAGCCCTCCAGTGTACGTAGGCAGGAGGGGCGAATATTTGCAATAATTGGTAAACTGTACCATCAGTAGCCTACGAAAAGGGATTCATATAGCTTGAGCAATGATCTCTCTGACGGACCCCACTTCATTAGTGCTATATTATTAAGCATTTTAAGAAGCTGCCTAATTTGGACTTAAGCATCGACACTTGCTTCGACCAGGACAATGTTCGGTCAATTATCACTTCTAGTAATCTGTGGTGTGTTAGGTACGGTATGGCTGTACCGTGAATCATAATCTGCTAGTAGTGCATCGCCTTGCGGGTAAAAGCGAGGGCCGCACACCTCACAGATGCCAATTGTCGACTTCGCTTCTGCAAATACTTCAATGTGATCGACACTGCACGTTGCAGTCTTTCACGAAGTTGTGGCAGCAAAACACCAGAAGCCCATATGTGGACATTGTAACGTAGAGGCTCATAGATGTAGTCTCTGGCACTATATCGGTGTGTCCAGTGAGTGTTATAGTGAACAGCGTAAGCCTCCTTGAGGAACGCCATGGCTGATTTGATGACGACTCGTCTCCCCATATACGTCGTCGTCATCAGTATGGTCCAGGCTGTAAGGTAGTTGATTAACCATTGAAATATCCTACCTCCAATTCCTAGCTCCTCAAGTGCATCAAGAATGGCGTCATGCAACACATTATCATATGCATCTTCGATGTCCAAAAATAGAGCTTCTGGCAAGCGTCGACACTTCTTATCCAGTTCGACGGTTCACACCAATCCAAACACGTTGTCAATAGACGACATTTCTTTGCGAAAACCAGTCATCACGTCTAGGTAAACCTTGCAGTTTTTGTAGAAACACTCTAGCCTCGTCGGCATCATTCTCGCCATGATCTTGCCCGCCGCGCAGCTTGCCAGGACAATAGGTTTGTAGGAAAATATCGCACTATGTGTATTGCCCTGCTTCAGAAGCGCTACAATGTGACTGGTTTTTCACATCTCCAGCACAGTGCCTGAGTTCCACGATGCATTGAAGAGGGAAAGGAGAACAGTGCGTGGGTCTTCCCCCAGAGACTGCAGAGGCGCGTATGTGATGCCATTTGGTCCAGCTGTTGGAGGATCTTCGAGAAGAATCCCGTGCAGTGCTTAGTTCTTGCATTGTGAACATGATGTCAAGACAGTCGTATGTGGATGGTGGGGCTTGTCGGTCGATTGAATGTGGACCAGAAGCTACAGCCACAATCATTTTGCAGTAGACCTCTGCATCTTCCACCTGCAACCTCCACCTCACTTCTACGTTTTACTACTGCCAGAGCAAGGAATGGGTGCTTTTCTTGAGGGGGAAATCGTAAGCTGCGCATTATCTGCCATATTTTGCAGATTCGCTTGCGAGAATCCAGGTACTTACAAAATTCTCTCCAGTGCTTAGTTCCCAGTTTGTCAAGGTGGCGATGGGCATGTCGTTGAGCTCAGCGACACATAGTACGCTCTGAGGTAGATTTCCTTTCTTCGGTATTTTCTATCGGCGTGGGGACGCACACCTCGCAGCTTTTCATATTCGATGTTAATGGAGCCTCTAGTTTTCGAGATGAGTATGAATTTTGTCGTGTCTTAAAGAGCTATGCTAATAATACATTCTATATCAGGCGGTTAAGATTGGTCTGATCAAGCGTTGTCCCCCAATGTCTGATAATCTTGCCAGTTAGTACAAAGAATACGAGGTGGAGGAGCTTGAAGGGACAATTGCGGTTGTACATACGGTAGTATGTGGTCTCTAGCATGCGTCTCGACATCTCTGCACCAGGTTGTTTCAGGGTAAAAGATTTCTGGACACGAATGGAAGGTCTAAGGAGCTGCTATATGCCGCACCTCGTAGAAATGTAGGGGAGCTGTCATTCCGACTACGGTCACCATGCTGCCGTCAGCGATTCGTACGAGCCGAGTAACGCAGGCATAATAGTTTTCCTTAAAAGGTGGTGTAGGTGGCTGGTCGTAACCGATATGTGTGCTACGGTATCTATGAGTGCTGTGATGGGTGTGCCATTAACTTGAACGTCAAGAAGGTTATGTCTCGCAAACAGCGTCACAGGAAGATTTAGTGGCGAGTACGACATTGCAGCACCACCTCGAGGTGCCGCATTGCCTAGTTTTCCTGCTGAAACGGCCCTGGGTAGGTCGGCGAGGGCGAGCGATGAAGTTGAGGCCGACGTGGCTGGCGACGTGGACGCGAGGGCAAGCGAGCATAGTGGTAATATGTGCAAGTGGCGTCGGAAGCGTCGTAGAAGCGACGGGGTGAAGAACATTGGGGTGAACATGAATTCCAGAAGGTGTTTCAAGGTGCGGATGGCCAACGGCTCGGGCAGTTACGGGAAACGTTACCGATTAGGCCGCAGCAGAAACAGATCGGCTTGTCATCAGCTGTACACAAGCGAGATCGATTCCGGGCGGTGTATGGATAACGGGCACTTCAGGGTGGACTGCGATGAGACCGATGCATAGAAGCAGGGCTGGCGTCAGGACGATTCAAGGAGCAGGCATTGGTAAGAACCATATTAGCGATTTCCTGTCGAACCACAGACTGGATCAGCCATATCGCCTCAGCAGTGTTGTTCCAAGACGTCTTTAGAGGCCAGGCAGAAAACGCTGCTTCGAGCTGCGGCGTGCAATACGGGCTAAGTTTTCGCTTGATAGTGGCAAGATGATTGGTCAGTGGGCTCGATGCAAGAAGAGGTCAGTAAGTATTTGCAAGCAGCGTAAACTGATTGCGTATACGGCGACTCTTCGTCTCCTCGAAACGGCGGCATTCGTTCATGATGCCGTCGACAGTCGATCAGTTTCAAAAGACCAGAAGGTTGAATGCGTCGTCCACGATGCACTTATTGATGTGTCCAACATTGTGCGCCTCTGGCATGGACGTGCCAGTTTTATGACAGAGGGCGAAGACGTCCTCAATGTAGCAGACATACGACTCAGTGGCAGTTTGGGCACGCGTGGCCAGTAGTTGCTTGACGGCCGGTTGTCGACCGGTCGGATTGGCAAAAACGGCGGACGGGCTCTCTTTAAGCAACTCCTAGCTGATCAGCTCTTCCTCGTGTGTGCGAAACCACGTTCGCGGTGTGCTGTCAAAGTAGAACGCGAGATTAGCCAGCATTATGATCGGATCCCACCTGCTCACCTTGCTGACGCACTCATACATTTTGAACCATTCTTCTACGTCAACACCATCGAGGCAGGTGAACTTGCCTGGGTCTTGCGGCTGAGGTAGACCAATGTACTGGGTATGTGTAGTCGGCATTGCGCCTGCAGACGCGGTGCCTTCCACTGGAAGCATACTCCTAGGCAGGATGTGACGTCCGCTACAGAGCTCCGTGGCCAAGACGCCTACCCCACCTGCCCACCAAGATATTACGGGTATACAAATATTAAACAACGCATTTACATGATGTACATAAACAGCTGCTGAGAATCCCGATTAGCTGCTGCCACTTCGTCGTCTTCAGCGTGGTCCAGATCGTCCTCTTTTCCCACCGTAAAAAGTTTTATGGAAATGTAATAACTTCTTCACTTCGCTTTTTTTTTAGGTAAAGGCTTCTCCTTCATCCTGCACTCTGAACCCATTTTTTTACTCCTTTCTTCGTATTCAACCTCTCAGGTAGCACACTTTCTCACTTCTTCATACGCGAATTTTCGAAATTTATGTTGCTAACTTTACTATTACCTTCTTTCCTTGCCTATTCGCGTACAAACCCAGTCGCACACATCCATTCTGATGGTCTGGCCAAGAATGTTGAACCAGCCTATGCCACATGCAGAATTGCTTTTATCAAGTGGCCCAAGCTGTCATATGGTTGACGAAACGGCTGTATGAGGATCCGAAAGCCAGCAGCCACAAGACGGAAGGTAAAAGCAAAATATAGCTTTACTTTAAACTGTGCTCATGTAGACGTATATAGTGTATTTTGACACATGGTTATGCTGCATATTCTTTTTCTACATACGCGTCGGAAGAATGTTCACAAAACCTACTTCCCGTTTTACTTTTGACCAGGTTTTGTGTTCAATTCTGTATTCGCAAATGTAGCCTGCTTTGGCGTTTTGCTCAACCAGCATATTTTGTTCAATCGTGTCGTTGCCGTATCTATGTCTCACAATATAGATGCTCGCTATACCAATCGATATATGTAGTCCGCAAAAGAAGGGCACATGTGATGCCCTGAGTATGAATGCGAGGTATTTTTTAGTATTTTAAGTAAATAGAGAACGGCAATCGACCTAAAATTGCACGTGTTTGTCTGCTCGAGCAGCCTTTCTAATGTGTACTAAAAAGCACAGAATACCGCTGCTCGTCAAAGCGCCTAGCCGCTGTGCAGTACTATACAAACCAGGTCAAGTTTTTTTATAGAAATCTCTACAGAAATATTTTACAAAGCCACACACCACGACTGCAAAACGCTAGAACAGAACAACACGAAAACACGAAGTCCATAGGTTAAGGCTGCTCTATAGAAACACAATACTCTGCGACTCAACAAATAAAAAAAAACGGTTGACGAAGGCAGCAGAACACGCAGAGTACATGGCCAATAGATTAAAAAAATGGAACGCTACACACCACTACATCGACTGCTTCTTGTCATAGAAGCAGCGAACGAAATATTGATATGTAGATGCTCTCAGAAAAATCTTCGATATTCTTTGTGGCCCAGATACGAAACGGTACGGTGATTCCTATCAGCTTGAAGGTTGATACATTCGAGAACCACTGTCGTTTTTTTTTTCCAAAGTAGACGTCCCAAAACGAATAATTCTATGCGACATCCTCCTGCGAAGTTAGGCGGCATTGATCTTTGATCGTAGGGTTACGAACTTCAGCGCCATCCCGGATAATGGTCAAAATGAAGGTGAACGTTCTGATTTCAATTGAGATGGAGTGCACTATGCTTACTCGCTATATATACTCACTTGTACATTCTCTTAATGTGTTTAACACGTCAGAATTGCATTATGATAGTGTGCGGCTATGAAAGCTTCATCTTATTTTTTCCAAAGTACAGGGTATAGGTTTGTTCATCCAGATATTATTTTTATTATCAACAGTCACGAACTGATTCTCACGGTGGCCTATGATAAGTATATGTTAAAGAGCTCGGTAGCAATTTGTTCTAGATAGCAAATTGGAAAAGCTTGAAGAATATGGAAATTACTTTATCGCCCCCGAGCAGAAACTTTCGAACTTACCTTAGTTGCATCTTCGTATTTGTAAGCTTCGTACAAATCTGCGTACATTGGCGGCTCGGTAGTGGGCTCGGCTGCCCGCACCAGAAAAGGTGCTAAGAAATAACATAATGTGTTCAACATTTCATACAGCCTAGATGCCCGTACTGCCGCCCTATAAAGCAGACGAGCGTTTTATATACATTGTTATGGTATTTCCGATTCTGCTGGCATATGGTGCACAATGTATATATATATATATATATATATATATATATGTGTGTGTGTGTGTGTGTGTGTGTGTGTGTGTGTGTGTGTGTCTGTGTGTGTATGTGTGTGCATAACCTCTGCTATATCTATTTCGCGACCATCAATCTTGCTTGACAGAAACTAAATTCCAACATATCTGAAGCTTCTAATTGCTTAAGTGACAGCATCGCAGAAAAGGTAAAAGAACAAATGCAGAGAAGGGAAATATCATGATATTCTTGACGGAAGATCAATATTAACGAGTGTTTTTCTTTGTTACGAACTGCCGAATAAATGCTGTCGCTTTTTTATCTCAACCATTCTTGTTTTGGGCAGATATTGTGAGAGCTAAATGGTTCTTACCGCGATAACAAAAATTATTGAGGTCCAACTTACTGTTGGAATCGAGGTTATTCGAAGCATTCTGCAGGTTGCTCGCTATGCATTTACCTTGCTGTGCCATCTCTTTCCTAGTTCTTAAGACTGTCTTCATTAATTCGAGCAGATCCTCATTGTTGAGTTCGGGCTTATTGATGATCACACAGAACGCGGGCTTGCATGACGGATTGATCATTCCGAACACATCCTCTTGTCTCTGCGCCCAGTATTAGCCGAAGCTCGAGCTACTCAACTGAACCTCCGCAGAACGATATAGTTCAATTTACGTACCTATTGACGAACCTGCGTCTTCCAAGAGCTTACTTGTGAGCTTCTGAAGCTGGTTAGCGTGCGGAGGTTGCGAAAGTTGCTTCCAAATCAACGAACGGGCCTTGTAACTCGACGTTTATGACTGTATAGCACTTTGTATTACACTGACAGAAAACGCAAAGAACAAACATAAAATAACAAAAATTGGACGTACTTCGATGCGCACTGCCAAGTGGTTCTTAAGGACAAGCTTATATACAGGGTGTTTCAGTAGAGGACGATGAATTATAAGATATGTCAAGGCCAACCAGTGCAGGTGAACGCCGCTGTTCTGGCCCACCGCGCCATCACATATCATAATCAGCATTATCAGTCTATTTTATGTCCGCTGCACGACAGGGACATCGTCATGCGATCTCCAATTACCCCAGTGAGGCGCCAATTGATATCAACTAGCGCCTGCAAATTTTCAAATATTATCACCCCACGTAATCTTCAGCCGTCATTGACTGCGCTTCCCTTATCTTGACCCCCGTTCTGTAATCCTACTGGTCCGCCGTTTATCTAACCTACGTATTACATGGCCTACCCAGCTCCATTTCTTTCTCTTAATGAAAATTATAATATTGGCTACTTTCTTTTGCTCTGTGATTCACACAGCCCTGTTTACGTCTTCTTAAATATACGCTTAACATTCTTCGTTCTATCGCTCCGCGAGCGGTCCTTGTTATCGAGCTTCGTTGGCAGTCTTCAAGTTTCTGCCCCATATGTTAACAGCAGTAACGTGCATTGATTGTACAATTTCCTTTGCAATGATAGCCGTGAGGTTCCAGTCAGGATCTGACAATATATCCCGTATGGTTTCCAACCCATTTTTATTCTCTTATAAGTTTCCTTCTCATAATCGTGGTCCCCTGTATCTGGACTAGGTAAACGTACTTATTCACAGACTGTAGAGGTTGGTTGGCGTTCCTGAACTCTTAATCCGTTGCCAGGCTATCGATCGTTATCTTTGTCTTCTGTATATTAATCTTCAACCCCACTATTACACTCTTTCTGTTAAGGTCCTCGATCATTTGTTGTAACTCGTCCCCTCTGTTGCTGAAGAGGACAATGTGATCTGCAAACCGAAGGTTCCTGAGATATTTGCCGTGGATCCTCACTGCTTAGTCTTCCCAGTTGTTAGGTTGAATACTTTCAAGCATTCACTGAATAGCACGGAAGATATCATCTCTTTGCCTGACCCCTGTTTTTAAAGGTATCTTTCAACTTTTCTTGTGGAGAATTAAGGTCGCTACGGAATCTTTGTAGATGTTTTCGAAGATATTTTCGTAAGCCTCTTGTTCTACTTGCTTAAGGGATGCATGTTTGAATGCTGGTATCTCTACTTAATCAAATGTGTTTTGGTAATCTATGAAATCCAAATAGAGTTGCTCATTGTACTTGCTTATTTTGCGATAACATTCGAGAAACTTTCAATACATGCGGGTGCGTCCCAAGCTTAGCGATAACATTTGTTAGGCGGTGAAAAGCGGTCACACGAAAAATGTTTATAAGCAAGTACACGTGTCAATGCCCCCTCTCAAAAAGCATCGTCCAGATGCTATACAGAGGAAAGAAAAAAACAAAAGTACACTTACGTTACAACGCTCACAACAATGTTACAACAGTTACAAGACAACAACCAAACGAAGTCCAGAGTAATACAGTCCATCAAAAGAAAGACCAAATTGCAGCTATGCAAAGTCACAAAGTTCGTTAGTACTGGTAGAAGCACTTAGGTCTCGCAACATGGACTGTTTCAGGTCCTGAGCGGCGCCGCTGTCCAGTGCGCATATGCATTGGATGATCTTGTAGGGTCCAAAATAGCGGTGTAAAAACGTCTCACTAACTCCTGGTCGGGCAATTGGGGTTATTACCCAAACACAGTCGCCAGGCTGGCACTCGACGTAGCGTCGTCGAAGATTGTAGTGTGCGCTGTCGGTTCACTGCTGGTTCCTGGTCCCCAGGTGGGGGAGCTGTGGGCCTTTTCGGCATGTTGGAGACATGCCGAAGAAGCCCGTCAAGCTTCGTCGGTGACGTGCGGCACTATGGCGTCGAGAGTTGTCGTCGGGTTGCTGCCTGGAACCAGCTTGAACGAAGGCACCTGTGTTGTTTCTTGCACGACAGTATTGTAAGCGAAGGTTACGTAAGGAAGGACGGCACCCCAGGTCTTGTGTTCGACGTCGACGTGCATTGCTAGCATCTCGGCGAGGGCCTTATTCAGGAGCTCGGTCAGACCATTCGTCTGCGGATAGTAGGCAGTTTCCTCCTGTGGCTTGTTTGGCTGTATTGCAGAATGGTTTGGGTGAGCTCCGCTGTAAAGGCCATTCCTCTGTCGGTGATGAGGACCTCTGGGGCGCCATGTCGTAGCAGGATGTACTCGACGAAGAATTTCGCCAGTTCGGCTGCACTACCTTTTGTTAGAGCTTTCGTTCCAGCGAAGCGGGAATCCAATAGGATTCACTTATTTCCGCATGCTGACGTAGGAAAGCGTCCCAACAAGTCCATCCCAATCTGCTGAAACGGTCCGCACATAGGCTCGATCTGCTGTGGTGATCCCGCTCACCTTGTCGGTAGTGTCTTGCGTCGCTGACAGTCTCGCGCGGTCAGGCGCGGCCCGTAATATCATTCCTGTATCCTCGATAGCGTGGAGAAGAATCCTAAGTATCCAGCGGTTGGATCATCATGTAGGGTTTGCAGTACTTCAGGACGCAGCGCTGAAGGTACAACAAAAAGGTAGTTGGTGTGGACTGGTCAGGACTTCTTTACGAGCTGGTTGTTTTGAAGTGACAACGAAGACAATTCTCACTTAAATGCCCCAAGAACAACGGAGGTGTCGCTTTTCAAGTACTCGGCGAGCCTTTTATCTACGGGTCTGCTCGTTCCTGTTCAGCGAAGTCTTCCGCTGTAACTTTTCTAGGGAAGGTGTCGGCGCCCTCGTCACCTTGCGGCGGCGGGTTAAGGAGAGCGCGTCATAGGCATTCGGCCTCGGAGTGTTTTCTTCTGGACTTTTTGTTTAGGGTCATATTATAGATGTGTGTGTTAAGAGACAAAGCCGGCAATATCATTACTAATATGGATGAGATAGTTCAAGTGGCTGAAGAGTTTTATAGAGATTTATACAGTACCAGTAACACCCACGACGATAAGGTGAGAGAGAATAGTCTAGAGGAACTTCAAATCCCACAAGTAACACCGGAAGAGGTGAAGAACGCCTTGGGAGCTATGCAAAGGGGGAAGGCAGCTGGGGAGGATCAGGTAACAGCAGATTTGTTGAAGGATGGTGGGAACACTGTCCTAGAAAGGTTGGCCGCCCTATATACACAATGCCTCATGACCTCGAACGTACCGGAATCATGGAAGAACGCTAACATAATCCTAATCCATAGGAAAGGGAACGCCAAAGACTTGAAAAATTATAGACCGATCAGCTTACTGTCCGTTGCCTACAAAGTATTTACTAAGGTAATCGCAAATAGAATCAGGAATACCTTAGATTTCTGTCAACCAAAAGACCAGGCAGGATTCCGTAAAGGCTACTCAACAATAGACCATATTCACACTATCAATCAGGTGATAGAGAAATGTGCGGAATATAACCAACCCTTATATATAGCCTTCATTGATTACGAAAAAGCATTTGATTCAGTCCAAACCTCAGCAGTCATGGAGGCACTACGGAATCAGGGTGTAGATGAGCCATATGTAAAGATACTGGAAGCTATCTATAGCGGTTCCACAGCCACCGTAATCCTCCACAAAGAAAGCAACAAAATCCCAATAAAGAAAGGCGTCAGACAGGGAGATACGATATCTCCAATGCTATTCACAGCGTGTTTACAGGAGGTATTCAGAGACCTGGAGTGGGAAGAATTGGGGATAAAAGTTGATGGAGAATACCTTAGCAACTTGCGATTCGCTGATGATATTGCCTTGCTTAGTAACTCAGGAGACCAATTGCAATGCATGCTCACTGACCTGGAGAGGCAAAGCAGAAGTGTGGGTCTGAAAATTAATCTACAGAAAACTAAAGTAATGTTTAACAGTCTCGGAAGAGAACAGCAGTTTACGATAGGTAGCGAGGCACTGGAAGTGGTAAGGGAATACATCTACTTAGGGCAGGTAGTGACCACGGATCCGGATCATGAGACTGAAATAACCAGAAGAATAAGAATGGGCTGGGGTGCGTTTGGCAGGCATTCTCAAATCATGAACAGCAGGTTGCCACTATCCCTCAAGAGGAAAGTGTATAACAGCTGTGTCTTACCAGTACTCACCTACGGGGCGGAAACCTGGAGGCTTACGAAAAGGGTTCTGCTGAAATTGAGGATGACGCAACGAGCCATGGAAAGAAGAATGATAGGTGTAACGTTAAGGGATAAGAAAAGAGCCGATTGGGTGAGGGAACAAACGCGGGTAAATGACATCTTAGTTGAAATCAAGAAAAAGAAATGGGCATGGGCCGGACATGTAATGAGGAGGGAAGATAACCGATGGTCATTAAGGGTTACGGACTGGATTCCAAGGGAAGGAAAGCGTAGTAGGGGGCGGCAGAAAGTTAGGTGGGCGGATGACATTAAGACGTTTGCAGGGACAACATGGCCACAATTAGTACATGACCGGGGTAGTTGGAGAAGTATGGGAGAGGCCTTTGCCCTGCAGTGGGCGTAACTAGGCTGATGATGATGATGATGATGATGATGATGATGATGATGATGATGATGATATTCTTGCAGTCTGAGGCACCCCGCCACGCGTTCTTGAAGGGACTTTTATATTCGCTAGCGAACACAACGCGTGATGACTGCGGACGACTTTGAATGACCTGCATATAGTTAAAGGCATAATGTGGCTGTAGCCCAAATAATGGCGAGGCATTCTTTTTCCGGTTGTACAATAATTGCCTTCAGCTTTTGACAGTGACCGTCTAGCGTAAGCTGTCACCAGTTCCAGTTTGTCTTTCCTCTGGTCTAGGATGGCACCGAGGCCCAGTCTACTGGCGTCAATATTGATTTTGGTATCGGTGTCCTTGTCGAAGTGCGCAACTACAAGTGGCGATCGCATGCGTCGTTTGAGTTCTTGAAAAGCGTCGACCGGCGGCGTTTCCCACTTGAACTCGACATCACATTTACTTGGATGTGTCAGCCACTGAGCGATGCGTAAAAAGTCATTGAGAAAGCACCTGTAGTTGGCACACATGACAAGGAATCTACGCACTGCTTTGTGGCGATGGGGTGCGGGAATTTCGCGATGGCAGCTGTCTTCTGCGCGTCGGTGCGGCCTCCAGATTTGCTGTTGAGATGGCCCAGGAACAGAAGCTCGCCGTCAGCGAAACGGAACTTTTCCGTCTTCAGAGTGAGCCCTGGGGCGCTATCACGTAAAACTATTCCAAGCTTTTCTATTCCATGTCAAGAACTTTTTTAAATTACCCCCACTTCACCTGTTTGTCACGGGACGTAACGAAAGCCGTGATAGCTTTCCATCTCATATGACGTGTACGCATTGATTATGCATGACTTCACCGAACAAGACAAAATTAGTTATTTTTGATTCGACGCTTTTCGCCGTTAGCCCTCTGCAATTGGTCCAAAGTTTTCCAGCTGCACTTACTTGACCTGCCTGCGCGCGACGCCACGAAACCGCCAAAACTCACCGGGTCAAAATCACGTGGACGCGTGAAATATGCATTAATATGCCGAACGAAACTGAATTCTGAATAGCCACAGGCTGCCCCATTCCGGAAGGAATAAAAGATGGATGCCGCCAATCGCTCAGGCACTGGCTGGAGAGCAAATGTTTATTTACGTACAATGAAACTTTTTGCGTGGCCCTGTAACGTTTTCGGGCACTTTCGGCACGTTTACAACCTCGGTCTGCCAACTCTGCTTTGACGAGGATCCCTCTTAGCTGCAATCTTAACCTTCCGTTGCACGCCGCCACGATTTTCGACGAGCCACCGCAAGCTAGTAAGGGAAAGTGGACCAATCGCAGACGCTAGTACCGCCTTCTTCATCGGGTTATCGATTTTCAGTTCACTGGCTCGGCCCCATCGAACCCCTCTCCACTTGAGTGTGCTCTTCGCCTCCTGTCAGCCAATTAGATAAGAGAAGCCGCTCAGGGTAGGCAATGTTATTCGTTTTTAAAGCAAATAAGAGTGACCTCCTATAAACGAGCAGAGCATTTGATTGGTCTTTTCAGTCAACACTGCGGGTATCCACCCCGTGCTTGAGTCGGCGCTTACGCAAGTTTGACGTCAGGAGATTGGAATAAAACTTATTGGAATCGTTTTACGGTATACGGCCCCTGATTACTTAATAGCATCTAACACTGTCGCAAGCCGCCTTTGGTGATCTTCGAAATTTCAGGCGAAGACGACTGCGTCGTCCAAGTAAGCAAGACAGGTCCACCACTTCGATCCTGCGAACGCTGTGTCTATCACGCGCAGAAACGTGGCCAGCACCCAGCACGCTCCAAATGCTTGACCTAGAACTTCTAGAGGCCCTCTGGCCTGATGAAGGTGGTCTCATCACCATCTGTCTCATCGACTTCTATTTGCCACTAGCCAGATTTGAGGTCCAGCGACGAGAAGTATTTAGCGTACAGAGCCCATCCAATGCGTTTTTCTCCGTAGGAGGGGCCAAACGTCTATAATCGCGATCTAGTTCAGTCGACGATAATCAGCGCAGAAACGCAGGATTTCATCCTATTCCTTCACGAAGACTACAGGAGATGGCCACAGGCTTTTCTACGGCTCGATAATGTAGTCCAGCATTTAGTCTACTTGTTGCCTAATAGCTTCACGTTCACGCGTCGAAACTCAACAATGGTTTTGGCGGAGTTGTCGAGCGCACACTTCAGTTATTATGCTTTGCTTTACATAATATGACGCTGAATCCGATGATGTTCAATCCTCGATGACGTCTTTCTACCGTCGCAGAAGACTTTTAAACTATTGCGGTTTAATCAGGGGGAGACTTGGATTTGTATCAAAGTCTGCTTCAAGAACTATGGTCGTCAATGTAGGTGCGATAGCATCGGAGAGGCCAAACACATTGCTGGTTTCCGCAATTTCCTCGACGTACGTAATCTTCATGCGCTTGTTCATGGGCTTGAACTCCTGGCTGGAGTTTGTCAGCATTACTTTCGCTTTTCCTGCATGCAGTCGAGGGATCCCTATTGCGAGGCAAATTTTATCGTCGAGCAGCAGACGTTGGTCACCCTCGATGACGCCTTCAAAGTGTGCAGGTGTTTCGCTGCCGAAGGAAACGACAATGCTGGAATGAGGCGGGATACTGATTTGGTCCTCAATACACTTAAGGCACGCTGACTCGAAGGCCTCTGTGGGTATCGCTTGGTCTCTGTACAGCGTTATTGACTTCGACTTCATGTCGATGATTTAGCCATGTTGTTTTAAGGAAATTGCGTCTCGTGATGACAGATAGCAAGCGTTGAAGGGTAGGCCCGGTCATGCACTGTGGCTCTTGCCATGCAGATTCCTGTCGGCCTTAAGGGCATCCTCCCGCTGTCCGATATTGAACGCCGTTCCATGCAGTCTTGAGTTTCTTCTGCTTGGCGGCGAATAACCCACTGATGACGTAGAAGTTGGCTCCTGTGTCCACTAAGGCGGCGACAGCGCGGCCGTCAAGAACCAGGTCTAGGTTGCTGGTTCTTTGTCTTGCGTCGCAGTTAGGTCTTAGTGTCGGATCACGGCTGCGTCGCGGGGACGTGTGGCTGGAGCGTCGCGTCGGCAGGCCTTTGGACGGTGCATTCTTTGCTTCCATGCTCTATCGGAATGGTGGCGTGCTATTGCCTTACCATCGAAATAGTCTCTTCGGCGTCTTCTTCGGCGGCGGAAGATCTTCGTCAGTTGGACGAACAGCAACCGCACCTCTATCCGTTGCTGCTTTTAGTTTCATCACATAGCCTCCCCTATACAGTCGTTCCAACGCCATTGTCGTCATGCACTCATCCTCAAGAAATTTAATGTCATACATTTGTCATAGGATTATCATTACTCAGTAGTCATATTATTGTCGTTGTTATTGGTCAATACTCATACATTCGTTGCGTTGCCATCACCATCGTTCCATCATCGTCACTCCAACTGAGTCATCTAACTCTTCATAACGTCTTCGTCACGCCGTGGCCTTCGAACAGCCATCGTCATAAATTTTCGTCGTAACGTTAGCGTAACGCTGTCTTTGTACCATCGTGATCACTTCAGTAACGTAATTACATTGTTGTACTATCGTCATCGTAGTCGTTCGTAGTTCCGTCTACGTTATTCCTTATTCGACACTTTATCGTAAATGTGCTGTCTTAACTCAGTCCTGATAATGTCAGCCTTTTATTACCATCGCCATCATTGGATGGTCGTCAGACAAACACAATGAAGCAACCGTTCTGATACCGCCACTAACAGTTGTTCTGGCTGTACCATCACCGTTACTCCAGCTTCGTCATTCGAGTCACGTCATAATCACGCCATCGTCGTCACCCATCGTAATTATAGAGTTTAGAACGACATAAAGCTGAGCTAGTTGGTAATGATTCCTTATAGAAAAAAGAGGTGAGGCGTGCAGACAGGGCACAAGAGTAGAGAAGTGGAAAACACGAACGCCGACTGTATATTTGTCCAGTGAAGCAGAATAAGAAGAACCGTTTTACTGACTGTCGTATGGGTGTGGTTTATAATATTTCCCTTAGCTGTGGCCAGTTCTACGTAGGGCAAACGGGTCCTCAGTCGACGATAATCAGCGCAGAAACGCAGGGTTTCATCCTATTCCTTCACGAAGACTACAGGAGATGCCCACAGGCTTTTCTACGGCTGGATGATGTCATCCAGCGTTTAGTCTACTTGTTGCCTAATAGCTTCACGTTCACGCGTCGAAACTCAATAATGGTTTTGGCGGAGTTGTCGAGCGCACTCTTCAGTTATTATGCTTTACTTTACATAATATGACGAGGACACTGTGTATCAATCAGAGGGTAATGGAACATAAAAGGTCGTTAACCGTTGGGTCGCCTTCTAATCTTTCCCTACATTGCCAAGATTGCAACTGTACGCCAGAGTTAGATGAATGCGCGATATTCTACAGGCACTTGGCAGTAGCGACGGGCCTGCTCCGGACACGTTAATCACGTTCTGCCTGTGCTGTAGGTGACTGCCACGCAGCCACACTGCGCGCCTACGAGGATCAAGCTCCCGGCACCCACTACGCGCGGAACCGTCAAGTTTGCATCGTCTGCCACAAGGAAGGTGTTATCGCCGGCTGCACCGGTGACCTGCCGCGTCGGCCTCTACGTCACAGCATCGGCAGTACAAGAGCACCTTCTCCGTCGTGGCCCCGACACTTGGCAGTAGCGACGGGCCTGCTCCGGACACGTTAATCACGTTCTGCCTGTGCTGCAGGTTAGTGCCAATAACACACGAATCGCACAACTTTCTTTTCACGCTCATCGCTCCTGCCAAGGAATTGTTCTTGTAAATCCTCGACGACTTTGTGTTGCTTACCGTCGTGTAGGAACTTTCAGAATGGCTAAAGAAATGGGTGAAATTAAGGAGGAAATGAAGGCAGAGTTTTTGAAACTAAAAGAAGATATGAGGGCAGAGCTGAAAGAACACAACGAAGCGGTCGAGCGCCAAATGCAGAGCGATCGCGGTGAACTGAAAAACGAGCAACAAGCTTTGGCTAAGAGCCTTGAGTATGCTCACGGAAGCATTGAAGAGCTAGGAAAAAAACTGAACGCTGAGACTACAAAAAATGCTAGGCTTGCATCTGAGAACGAGGCGCTTCACGCAAAGCACGCAGCGATGCAAAGCGCGCTGCAAGACTTGGAAAGGCGCCTTGTTCGCATGGAGCAGTACTCGAGGAAGGCGAATCTAGAGATACAGGGTGTAATCAGGAACGACGACGAATCTGTGACTGGAATCCTTTCCAAAGTTGGCTCTGCAATAAACGAGCCTATCGACGACGGTGATATCGAGGTCTGCCACCGCGTGCCTACGCGCAGCGCTGATAGGTCTCATACCTTTGTCCAGTTCAAGTCGCGCACAAAACACGACGCTGTGCTTAAGAAAGCGAAGGAAAGTCGGCTAACGAGCTACGACCTTGGCCTTGAGAACGCAACATCAGTTTACGTGAACGAACATCTTTGCCCCACCCTAAAGAAATTACTTGCCATGGCTGTCGAAAGGAAACATGAATACCACTGGAAAAGCGTTTGGTCATACAATGGGAACATTTTCGCGAAAGAAGCTGATGATTCACCCATTGTGTCGATAACGAATGTAAACGATGTCAGCAAGATCTGTGCTCGTCAGGTTACCGGTACACTAAGCGAAGCGCCCACCGACGTGCGAGGCTCTGCTGTGGTGCAGTGAAGGAAGTTCCTCTTCTGCTCGAAACAGCGAAGACGCGATGAACTACCACCAGTTTGGTTTGCCACACACAGTTCCGCTTTGTGATTTATCGTGTCAATCAGCCCTCCACATTAATATATGTTCTGTCAGCAACAAACAGGATTCCATCGCTTTCTTCTTAGACCAATTTTCTTTCAAGTTCAGCATAATCTTGTTTTCGGAGACCTGGTATCAAAATTATTCCCAAATATTAAATCTAGCTGGTTACAATGCTTTTTACATAAATCGGAATAATAAACGAGGAGGTGGAGTTGCCACCTATGTTACAGATCGAAAAAAATGCGAAATGGTTTCAGAATTTACCAGAATCACCGACGACTATGAAATTCTTACTCTGGTAGGCAAAAAGCAAATTATCTCCGTTATCTATCGCGCTCCAACAGGGGATGTGCTGCGTTTTTATTAGATTTATTCCAACAGTTGCTAGATTACATAAGTAAGAACAACTATTACCTAGTTTGTGGAGGGGGACCTTAATTTAAATATCCTGGACCAAGATTGGTCTGTTCGTGAGTTCAACACCAGGCTCTCTTCATACGGTTTTGTCAACTTAATTACCACTGCGAACCGAGTCACACAATGTAGCTCTACTGCGCTTGACCTTCTTATTACCGATATTCACACTACCGTCTCCAGTGCTGGCACAATACCATCGGATTTACGCGATCATTGCCCAGTCTTTCTTACTTGCTCTTCTCGTTCCGCGGAAAGGGATGCCAGATCTCAGCCTGTGATTGTTCAGCGAGTTACCCAAGGCAGGCTCGTTATCATTTAAACAAGACGTCATGAACTATGATTGGTCATTTGTATTTCATAAAACAAATGTAAATGATGCTTACACAGAATTCCTGCAGGCTTTTGTGCGCATTTACGCGCGACATTCCCCGCCCATAGCGATGAAGGTATCTAAAAAGACACGGAAGCCTTGGGTGACTCAAGTATATATAAACATGATAAAAAGTAAAAATCGCCTCTATCATTCTTTTTTGCGGACGCGTTTAGAAAAAACGCTCAAGCAATTTAAGAGATTTAGAAATCAGCTTAACACAGAGTTGGAGCGATCCAAGATAAACTATTATCAACATATTTTTGGAAATATTACTTGGCAACACCCTGATGTTGCTTGCAAGACAATAAATAACGTTCTGGGTCGAAATACCAGTATGCCTTCTATCAAAACGTTAACTTAGGCCACCGTGAACTTAAAGGCAAGGAGCTTGCAGACTATTTTGATACTCACTTTGTTAATGTAATTGTAGCCGATAATAGCCCACCAGACATAAGCACACAATATAGCAATTTTGTTGACAATATATTTCTCGAACCAACCAACGAACATGAAATCCACAGAATGTTTATGATATTGCAAAATAGAAAGGCTCTAAATATCGACAACATCCAAGTTGAACCCGTTAAGCATGTTTTGCCGTTGATCACTTCCCCACTTGCTTACATCTTTAACTTAGCGATGGAGACTGGAATTTTTCCCGATGCCATGAAAAGTGCTAGAGTATCAGTAATATACAAGGGGGGAGACAAAAACAATCTATTGAATTACAGACCAATGTCTGTTCTACCTGTTTTTTCTAAGGAGTTGGAAAAAATCATATTTTCACGATTAAAGAAAGTCTTCGACATGAAAAATGTGATAACAGAGTCTCAATTTGGCTTCCGAGCGGGAAGATCTACAGAATTGGCGTTATTGTCCTTAAAGGAAACCATCCTAGGAAGCAGTGAACAACAATTATATACAGTAGGTCTTTTTTTTATTTTACTAAGGCTTTTCATTCCATTGATCACGACGTTCTTACGACAAAGCTTACACAATACGGGATTCGTGGGAAACCTTTGGCCTTGCTTGAGTCATACCTGCGTCACCGACAGCAATGTGTCTTTATTAACAATAACAAATCATCTTTTTTACCCGTCACGCAAGGAGTGCCTCAGGGTAGCGTATTGGGTCCACTTTTATTCCATACTTATACTAATGGCATTGTCCTGATAGACACCGAAATTAAATTTATGATATACGTTGATAATACGACTTTTACTGTCTGCGGTGCTAATTTAGATCAAACAATTATGAAATTCAATGAAGTTCTCAATAAGGTGTCTTTATGGTCCAAAAAATAGACTCAGGATTAGTGCAACTAAAACGAAGGCCATCATATTCTGTACAAAAAACAAAAAGGTTTCTTCGTCTCATCAGCTTAGCTACGAACACTAGCCTGTTGCCATTGTCATTGACCACAGAACTCTGGGAATATATTTTTCTTCAAATTTGAAATGGGATACTCACATCGAATTTTCTTGTCGAGAGTTGTCTGCAGTTCCAGGGGTACTATCGCGCTGTCGTAGTATTCTTCCGCTACAAGCAAAGCTTCAAATTTGCTACGCTCTGTTTTATTCACACATAAACTACTGCAACCTGGTTTGGGCTACCACAACTAAAAATAATATAAATAAGATTGTTACCATAAAAAAAGAATTATACGACAAATTTCAAATCTCGAACGCACAGATACCACGAAAGAAGCATCTCTAGAGCATAATTTACTTCTCGCGGATAAAATGTATGAATTTCGGTTATTGCAGTTGCTTATATTTTCATTAGCTAAAATCGTTAATTACCTCTCTTCTCTGGCATCGTTACAACGTTACTCGTCGACTGTTAAAACGCGCTGCACTGATATGTGGGCGATACCACATTTCCGTACGAATTACAAGTATCAGTCATTGGCTCACAATGTTCCCCTAACACTTAATATGCACCAAAATACTGCTGGATATAGTAGAAGGCAGCTGAACATATGTTGTGCAATTGTAACTAAATAAAAGATGCAGCGTATTGTGAGTGACCTTTCGGTTTGATACCGTGTCCCTGGCCCATTGTGTATTGTTTATGTACAGAGTGTTTGCGATTGCTTATGTATCGTGTTGTAAGTCATATTGTTTTTTTATTTCGTGTTTTCATGCCTACTGATTGCGTACAGTGCACTTGAAATTGTTACTTGAGAATGAACTTCAACTTTTTGTCTTTTCGTTACCTGTTCTCAACATTGTTTCTTTCTTTCAACACTTAATTTGCTGATCTTTGGCGTATCTTGTAAAAATGATTTCTTAAATTGAAATTGTGTTTGATTCCATTGCTTGCAATTATACCTGTTTTTTATGTGTCTTGTTCGCTATGCCTTGTAACGACTTCCTGCGCCTTTTGCCAAGCTGCTGTAGCAGCTTTTAGCCAGGAAGCCGTCCAGATGTTTCTGGGAAATAAAAATTGAATTAAAAGAAACAATGAAGATACGCGTCTTATGGTAGAGGCATGGCATATTTATAATGATGGAAGTGTGTGCGTGAGTCAGCCTTCGATTACTTTACATAAGGAAGAGATTAAGTAATTTAACAGTTATCTCTCACGTAGACCGGCACGTGTACCCGACTGACACGTGGTGTTACCATTCCTGAGCTTGGGCAGATGAGTTTTGTGTCTTCTTTTTTGTCGCCTCAGTGCTCCCTTCAGTTGATAGCCGGCGTTCGTGTTGTCCACTTCTCTACTTTTGAGCCCTGTCTGCACGCCTCACCTCTTATTTGCATAATGTAATGATAGTCTTCGTGGTACAATTGTCGTCAGATATTTGTCGTCATCCCGTGGTCCTCGCGACGTTGTCATGTCATACGTGTCATTGCGTAGTCGCCCTGCATTCGTCACCATAATGTTGTGGTCATGCCGTCGTCATCACAGAGGGATCGTCTTACCATTATCGTCATGTCTCCTCGACATGCTGTTATCAACGCCATGACTTGATTAAACTCATACCATTGTCATTATTCCGAGACGGTCATACCGCCTCTGTCCAGTCATCAAGTTCATTCCTTCTTCGTTCTATTGTAATTATTCTGTCGTCATTCTGTCTTAAATATACCACCGCCTTGATACCACCATCTTCAATGAATCGCCGTCAGACAGTCGTTATGAAGGATATGTTGGGGCATCGTCATTTTCATGTCATCATGCCAGCTTCTTCGGACGGTTGTCTGTGTTGAAGATTATTGCCGACAGGCCGCAATGGAGAAGTGAAGGGAACGAAGAGGAACCGCACGAGCAATACGATTCACGAGCAATACGATTTTTTGACGCAACTACAACAACAATAAAAAAATAGACGGCTTATCCATGTGCTCGGGCCATTATAACGCATTTTGTTCGGTGCCAAAAGACCACATCATACAATTCCCAAGTCTTCTAGCTGCGGCAAGATTTGTAGATCAGCAGCACAAGAATCAGGGCTTTGTCAATGTCAATGCCATGAGAACTATTACACTCTTTACCACAAGCTGCAAGCCTTCGTTCCTGATGTCTCGTAATTGAACTCCCACGTTATGTACCATACTCAGAAGAACGTGGAGCTCGTCCGCCTCAACAAGCAGGTCTTCGTAGCCACTGATGACGACGCTTACGAAGAAGAACTCGACGCAACAAAAGAATGTGATGGAAAGGAGTCTTATACTATCCACCGCGCGCGGTTCTTTTTTCGCCAGCTTGCGAAGAAAACAAAAGCGGGAAGCAAGTACCACATGTCCCGAAGTAACTCTACCGAATGGTGACGCCTATAGAGACCACATTGCATTGGAAAATAAGGCCAGGGACTCTTCACCTCGCCTACCAAGAGAGACAACTCCCAATCATTAACTGCTCCTCGTCGTCGCGCAGTGCTCTTGCCGAAACTGCGAATTCAAAGTTTCCCGACGCACTTCACTATTGGCAGTCCTTTTGGAATCATTTTAGTACCAGAATTTATTTCAACACCGACATTTTGACTATGGAGGAATTGAATTACCTATTAACAAGTTTGACAGGCAAAGCTAAGACAACGATCGAGGGCATTCGGCGGACACAAGAAAAAAATAACAGCACCATGAATTCTTTCATGGAGCGATATGATCGACGCGACTTACTCATCAATGACCATGTTGATCTTCTCCTCGCCTTCTCACCAACCAAGTCTTCAGCAGAGGTCTAAATACATGGGCTCCTCTACGACAACGTCGAAGTTTGTGTTTCCACATTGACGGGTTTGGGCTATCGCCTGATCTACATAACGCAGTCTTCCACCGCGTGATTATTAGGTGCCTGTCCAACGACTTCGTGATACTTTATCACTATAAGTCTCAGGAGGCGTCGCTGCATTGTTCATGTGACACAAGTCCTAAAGAGAGTGCTCGGCAGGCTACTGAAACACTTAGTTTTCGGCGTGTCCAAATTGAGATAAGAGAACAGGGCGGGCCAGGGCACGGCCTTCCACATCCTCACGTTTCGTACCTGAAGATGACGTCCTACCTCTCTCAGCACCAACGGGGCAACATCTGTGAATCGGGTATCCGCTTGCTACCGAGTCTGTTGTAGTTACGGAAGAACAATGTCCGTTATGCAAGAGTTATCATCATGCCATCGCGGAATACAATGTCTAAGGTTCAGTGGCAGAAAAAAGAGCTCGATTATGTAGTGCTGAACAATTCTACTTTTGCGGCAGGAACAATCACGTCACAGGTCTTAGCCGATGGTCATGCAGCATCGTGCGCAGGAAGTGCCATCGTGACCATTTGACCATCCACTGTGATTTATTTGAGACTGCTTCATCAACCACTGCACGTGGAATGACGGATGAGGACACTGCAGGTTTGACCACGACTTGTATTGCATGCGCCAGTCTCTTTGCTCTGACGTCTGTTCCAAGCACCCTCAGCAGAGTCAATACGGTACTACTCCAGATGGGACGGGTGTGGATTGAGTGCTGGTAAAGAAGGCGTTTTGTGCGCATTCTTCTTGAGAGTGGCAGCTCGGGAACTTTTATGCGAGCGACTTATGTGACCTATCGAACGACTTCCAGTGTCCGGTTATCGAAACGAGTAACTATATTCTGTTACGTTCGGCCACTCAAAGACCCGCAAGTTCATGCGCACTCGTAGGTAGCTTTGACTCTGCGAGACCAACACATTGACATTGCGGTCACCATGAGGCGCTGGAGCTGCCCGAAATGTGTATAGTCACAAGCCCTCGCTCAGCGATATTCTGGCAGCTTTTCCGCGAGACAAAATATGACGTTATGGACAACTCTCACCTCGACAGTGCGCTGTCGCATGAAATAAGTATTTCGCTCAGTTTCCGCGTGCACTAGAAGCTAGCCATTGGAAAAAGTGTCTTTTTGACAGCATATCTAACGGCCGTGGATACCACGTTTGGATGGATCGTTCAGAGAGCTGTGGAAGTCAAAGGTTAGACAACTACGAGGGTTCAGTTCCTGATTTGCAACCCGACTTATTTTCCTGACTGTGGTCCTTCTCCCATGTGGCATCTCAACGTGATTGGTAGGAAACCATCTAGAGATGAAAATGGAAAGGCGCACAAGAAATTTGAGATATGTGAAGATAGCATCCGCAAATTTCATTTCCGTCACTGGTAACATCACCCCGATGCCATCTTTGTCATCACTGCCACGTGATTCCTTTTTCATGTCATCCCCGTCACCACTTCGCTGTCTTAATGTCGTCGTCATCCATCCATGCTCATAGGCAACCTTAGCAAGCAACGGAGTAATGTAGAATGATACTGGAGTATCTCACATTTAGCGCAACTAGCCGAAATGCAAAAATTTTCATTCCTTATACGTTGCATAGCTGCATTTCTCGAATGCTAATAGCCTTCCTATGATCATGCCTTTATCATCATATCATTCACTTTTAGTGAGATTTGTGACTCGCTTCATTCTCTTAGTAGTTTTTTTTCTTGTTGAAGAGTTAAGAAGTAGCTGTTTGCGGGTGTTAAGCAGTGAGTCTTCCTAGGTCTATTGAGTCTGTTCTGTGCCGTTTCGCGGACGCGGGTTGTTTCCCCGCTGATCACAATGCCGTAGGTTGGCAAACCACTGGGAAGTTTGTCTAATAAATTATATAAGCAAATATTTTCTTTTGCTTTCCTTTGTACTCGGTGGCCGGATTTCACCCGATATTATGCGTACCAATAATGCATCATGCAGAACAGGCGCTTACTGGGTTCTGAGGTTCTTGGATGCTATCGCTAGTTTTAGAGAAAGGTGCGTTCTCTACGCTCCACGAAAATTTTCGGTGGCAGCCCAGCCCAAGCTACGAAGCAGAAACACGCTTTTTTTATACTCGCTGCATGTTGCTTGCTGAGCAGAGTACTTTTTTAGTCTCGCTCTTTTTAGTTTGTTGGCTTTTCGGTACACATCTTTTGTTTTCCTGACCTGTAAACTAAAATTCCGAGGCTCTGTTGCAGCAAAAATGGTCATTAGCTCCGAAAGAGCCTATCGGGAGGAAACAAATGTAACCCGACGTGGTGGAATGTTTTTTTTTTTGTTGTTGTTTGCGCTTATCAGGAAAATAGTTGTAAAGTTAACCTGATATTTCCAGCGTAAGTATGTCGGTACTAGGACTTAGCTTGTCATTACCAACGGCTGCGGCGTACGCCGCGCGGGCGCCCATATCTTGAAAGTGATCTGCGATGTCAACAAAGTCTGCGGTCGCACGGGCTTCATCATCAAAGCGATCTGCAATGTGTGCAAAGTGCGCCGAGTGTTGGTAGCTTCGTATGCGCTGTGCTTTCAACACTTAGCCCACGTTCAGACGAGACGCATCCTAAAGGTCCATTCGCTCGCTGCTCTTGCCGCGCCTAGCAGCGTCTCTGTGTTGAATTGTGGTGCAATAGTAGATGCGGTAGTTGCTGACGGCGCCGAGCAGCGCCTGTTCCTACTCAAGAAATCCTTGAAAGACATCATTTTGGGCCTCCAGGTTTCCTGATGACCATTAAGGAAGTCCTGTGAGCGCGCGTTCAATACCAATAGGAATCTTGAGTATCCATCAAGGTTCCCTGAATAACACCCCCTCTGAGAACAACATTATCGAATGCCCATCAGGGCTTTATGTTGGCACCTTTCCAACAGCAATACGAACCTTCAAGGCCACTTAGGACTTTCGATGGACATCTTTTAAACATCATTACGATTCCTGAATATCCTTCAAAGATTTCTGTGCGGGTCTATCCAATTCAAGTACGACTCGAATTTGCCAAGGCTTAACCTGAATGGCTGTGCTGCAACACAAATGTACCATCGCTGAATTAGCTACATTCCTGGTTGTAAGCTTTCTCTTGATACGTGTTTTACAAACAAACTGTTGGACAGACCATGTTAGCTGTATATATTTTCGTCTTAGTAGGTCTACAACAACACGACGATCGCGAGTCATCGTAGTGTGCAGACTTTCTTGCCGAAGACGTCGAAAAGCTGCCGACTGTCGTTTTAACGCAAGCCGTGGAGCGACAAGATAGTTTTTTAGCATCAACAGAGCAATTTACGCAGAGGCATGTGCTTTTGTTTACAGTTGTTCGCGCGCTCGCAATGATTTAAAACGTTGTTCCGTTGCTGAAATGCTCGAAGTACGCAATCAACCTTTGAAGCCGCCGAAGCCGATCGGCAGCGGTTGTTTATTTTGGTTCAGCGGAGGCTTTAGGCTTAGCGCAGCCGTATCTTGCACTCGTCACTGGGTTCTTTTAATTAAATACAAACATTTAGGGAACGCTTACAAGTGCTTATGTAGTTCCCCTTCCACCATGTGGTGACTTCAACTGAAGTATTCGTCACTTCGTACTATTGCCAAAACCGGAAACAGCAACTCGGCACGATGGAAAATCACGTCGCTTTTCCTGAAAAAGCTTGGCGTCGTACTCGGTCGCCGGCGCTTCCCGGAATGAAGTGTGGTAAGCTACAGATGGGTGGATCTCTATGCAATGTTATGTTGATGCAATATTAAGGTTTTGAGACCTGCTCTCCTCCTCTACGGAACAGGCAGCAGCAAGCGGCGGCCGATTCGATACAGCATGTAGGTAGCGAAAATTAATATATTGGCCTCGCTCATGTGGCTTGACGTAACAATGTGGGTATCGCCGTCTTTCAGAAGAAATACTCTGTCTATATGAGTGCTTGTATGCAGGTATTTTTTTTTCTCAAAAAAAGGATGCTTTCGCTAACAGGCAAACTTTTCGCATGATGAAGATCGAGTGCGAAAGGCGAGAGCCTTCATCAGAAAGCTGCATGTTATAACAGCTCGATTGCGTACATTTTACCCATTACACAACCTTCCAGTCGCAGTTGACAACGCATACGAGCACGGTAAGGCTGCTCACATGCACAGATGTTTCTGTATTGCAATGTTTTCCAATGTTTTCCCAATTTAATGTCACCGCTTGTTGGTTTCAATTTGATACGTTTAGGAGAAGTACAAGCGGTGGCATACGTCTGTGCCGAGGTAAAGAAAATGCTCCAGTTATGTCATGGTTCACTCCATAGGATCAGTGCTCTACGGTGAAATTTTTGGCTCTATAAATTGGTATTTAGGCGCACGAATTGTGATAACTGAATTTGGCTTAACATTTCTTATTTAACAAAAGTCATCGATGAAATTGGCTGCCTGCATGCAGAACCTTCGTAGTACTATATGGCGATATAAAATTTACGATTGCGAGAAGTAACCGAAGAGGTAAAGCGATTTACTGAAATGTGCAGTCGTTGGTTTCAATCGCCGTAACATTCCAAATTATGTCACGTACTTTGAATAGGTATGATTGACATCCTTCATATCTCGTCAGTGCTTACGGCAACGGGAAATCGTAAGCATGGCGCATAATGCTCAATTAAGACCGACGAGCACGCAGAGGCCGTGCCGCATCACGGCAGGGCAAACACCGCAAACACGCACCAACGTGTGCGTGAACTATGCGTCACTGACACGATAGAAATCAACGCAATAAAATTAAGAAGAAATAAGGACGAAACGGCACAGTACTGCAATGTCAAATTAAGCTTTATTAGAAAAATGGTACTCATACACATATGCATGTCGTACCACAATTCCTAGGGCCGCAATACGTTAGTTGACTCGCGTTCTTGCAACTCTTATTGTGCGTGTATATGTATGTACCAGCTTCTCTAATAAGGTTTTGGTTGAGAATGTTGCGCTCTGGTCTATCGCCCTTCCTTTTTCGCGATTCTTTTGTGTTAATTTCAATCATGTCTACACATGAACTAGCCCAGCAAAGGATACTGCTCGAATGTGACGGCAAAAAAGAGGCCGTACCATCAGCAGTGTGTATTTAGAAACACAAATGCTCAGTGTCGAGCCGTCTTACTTAGGCTTGCCCACTCAACATTCGACGTTATATTTATTTTTGACAAAAGCTGCAATAACATTTGTTCCATGAGTTGTATCCCCGGGGAATGAAAATTGCGGCAAATTGTACTTTTGCTATCGCTACGCCGCATGCAACGAGCAAAAGCATGTCCATTAAGACCCGCTTACTTAATTTAGAGGGCACAGCCACTGGAGCGTGTAATTCGGCACCATCTATCATCAATCAGTAAAAATTCATTAAATGCGCAAAGAAAACCTTATTTTACTTGAAAAAGCGAGTTTTTCATGATGGAATAGCGCGGCACCAACGTCCACATCGCCCTTAGTCGGTCGCTATGGTTATCCGCAACAGTTGAGAATGCGGCATGTTCCTCACGTGCCGGCTTTTTCGTTTTGTTCTAAATACTTTCAGCGTGGCGTAAAATATCGTGAGTTGTGTTCAAGAGTGGAACAAGTCCCCTTGGAACGGAGATTCGTGCATTGCTAGCGAAGTACAGCAGCGTTGGATGCTTACGCAACTGTGCCACGGCTCGACTCCCGGCGTGATATTTGTGTGTGTGTGTGTGTGTGTGTGTGTGTGTGTGTGTGTGTGTGTGTGTGTGTGTGTGTGTGTGTGTGTGTGTGTGTGTGTGTGTGTGTGTGTGTGTGTGTGTGTGTGTGTGTGTGTGTGTGTGTGTGTGTGTGTGTGTGTGTGTGTGTGTGTGTGTGTGTGTGTGTGTGTGTGTGTGTGTGTGTGTGTGTGTGTGTGTGTGTGTGTGTGTGTGTGTGTGTGTGTGTGTGTGTGTGTGTGTGTGTGTGTGTGTGTGTGTGTGTGTGTGTGTGTGTGTGTGTGTGTGTGTGTGTGTGTGTGTGTGTGTGTGTGTGTGTGTGTGTGTGTGTGTGTGTGTGTGTGTGTGTGTGTGTGTGTGTGTGTGTGTGTGTGTGTGTGTGTGTGTGTGTGTGTGTGTGTGTGTGTGTGTGTGTGTGTGTGTGTGTGTGTGTGTGTGTGTGTGTGTGTGTGTGTGTGTGTGTGTGTGTGTGTGTGTGTGTGTGTGTGTGTGTGTGTGTGTGTGTGTGTGTGTGTGTGTGTGTGTGTGTGTGTGTGTGTGTGTGTGTGTGTGTGTGTGTGTGTGTGTGTGTGTGTGTGTGTGTGTGTGTGTGTGTGTGTGTGTGTGTGTGTGTGTGTGTGTGTGTGTGTGTGTGTGTGTGTGTGTGTGTGTGTGTGTGTGTGTGTGTGTGTGTGTGTGTGTGTGTGTGTGTGTGTGTGTGTGTGTGTGTGTGTGTGTGTGTGTGTGTGTGTGTGTGTGTGTGTGTGTGTGTGTGTGTGTGTTGGCGCGTGCGTTGTGCGCTTGTGCGCTTGTGTATGGGAAATTGCTATCATTGCGTGTTGTCTAAGTGTGGTTACATTTGTACTGAATGTATTTCCCTTCGTCTACAATACTGTGCACAATGTGGCATCGAAGGCGTTTCTTGTGTTCGGGTAAGCCTACACCGCTTGGATACGCCCGACATTGCACACGATGGAAGTTGGTGCTCCACATGTGTCGCATAATTGTGGGGAGGTAAGTCCGTTGTCATTTTATCTGTTTGGTTTGATTAGCGTAGAATAAAAATGATGTCTTATAAGCCGGCGTGGAAAACTAAAATATTCTTCCAGAAGGCCTGTACACAACGTTTCTTTAGGTGGGGTATTAGACCGTTTTCCCAATGGTTTAATGCTGTTATCACACGTGACCTTTGGATCTCCACCAGCTGTCTGCACGGTCCAACCAGCCTAGTTGAGTTACTTCTACCGTAACAGGTTTCGTTAATTGACTGACGCACTTAGAAACTTTGCCAATTCTGCAGTAAAATTATTAGGGCGGACGTCAGCCTCCGGTCGTTATAATTAAGTTCGAGCGCAGTGTACTGTATAAGGTTGGTGTGCAGTCGCGATGTGAGGGACCCGCGAACCAGCACCCGATTATTAACGTGATTCAATCGGATAGGGCTCCATTGCGATTGCAATTGCCTCTGTGAAACTTTCAAGACTGCGTTCAAGATGTAGCATAAAAGTACATTCAGTTGCGCACATGACTGTCTACTAAGGCTAACTGGCCGGCTCGAGCACAATATTGTATCCGATGATCTGTCTTAGAAGTCTGTCAATACAAACGTTCTAATAGCAGTGGTTGAATATGTGTTATAGTTTCATTCTTGCATTCGTGCTGTTTATTGTAGCAAAGAAATAAAAAACACCTCTGTCTTACGGGGGAAGAGCCTGTGGTGCAGCAAGGTGTTTTGTTTTAAATTATATTTGCGCAGACACGGTATTCGTGTCAATGAGTTACTTAGCTGTAGAACTGCATCGTTTACATAGAAAACTGGACGTGCCAGACAAAGTGAGTAAAATGAATCTGGAATGTGATTTAGTTCAGTTGCATTTTTAAAGCTGGGAGTTTATAGGCATGGTAGTAACATTGTATGAGTACTTAGTAGGAAGGAACAAAGTTGACATTACTAATGCATCATTTTCTTTTACTGAAACTCTAGTTCTACTTTTCTCGCTGGAGCTGAGGAGAGGTTCACTGTCTGCCATAGGTAACGCAAGGAAACTCAAGTGTTGCCATGGGTGAGGAATTTTCTCTTCATGAATATCAATCAAAGCTGTTTTCTTAGCTGTGTAGGTAATCACTGTTCGGCACTTTCGAGTGGCCGTGGGCCATAACTTCAATATTACAACACACCTGAGAGAATGCAGTTGTGGAAGTATGCGACATGGCTAGCATATAAGCCAAATTAGGCTCTCTCCGTTAATAGATTTATGTCGTTCAGTGGTGATCATAAAGAAAAGAATGCGAAACATGGAGAAAAGAATTGCTTTTCGTAGTCAAGCTGATACACTGGAAATGAGGCATCTTCAGATGGGTTCTATGACATACATACCTTGGATAGCTTCCGAGTCAAGCGCTAGTGCTATAGTTTCTCTGTAAAAATAGAGCAAGTTTCAGCATGCTACGATGTTTCATTTACGGTTAAGATCTCTTGTTTTTCTTGTGGCACATTTGTCGGGTTTTCGTGCATGTTTTTATTCCTTGTTACTCGTTAGGCAGCTTTGGTAGCACGTCTCGAAGTTCTAGCACCCTGCTAGCCTGCGAAGTAAGTGTAGTGAGATCATTCCAAATGTTTTTGTTCATGATTGACCAGAATTCTGGGCAGTTCAACTAGAAAACTACATCCATAGAATCAGCACGCAATGACGTTACATATTGTACAAATATAACATATCGAGAAATGTAAGGTAAGAGTTGTTGCCCTCATTCTGATTGGGAAGGAAATTGAGTGAAAAGGGCATAAGCAATGTTTGCAATCGCTTGCAAGTGCAGCGCCTTTCTCAACCCCAGATTAACTTCGAGAGAAGCTTTAAAAAGCACAAAAGCTGAAGGCGAAGGTTCTAAACACAGCGAATTTTCAAGTGGCTGGTTCACAAAACCAAATAGTGTGGCATGAAGCACGTTCTTTGCAGCCAGCTAAACACACCAGAGCTATGGTGCCGTAAATTTGCATGAGGCGGCTTAGGGCCCCAAGAAGCTTGTTGCCTGCATGCAATTAGCAACCTGCTAGTTGTTCGCGTTTGCAAATTATATTATTTTTTAACTTTGCGACCTAATGTTCTAGTGAAGAAGACCCTCTCAACTGGAGAAGCGCGGTAAGCATGCAGCACCCGTCAACGCCAGTATTATGATATACTGCATCTGCATCCCACATTATCGTGTGTGTGGGTGTGTGTGTGTGTGTTTGTGCCCACGCAGTGATTAGCACATAAGAGCGTTCAGGATGCTTGCGTTTTCTAATTTATAATTTACCATGAATTGGCCATTTCATCTGTGTGATAACTGTATCACAAAAAACAAGCACGGCATCTGTGGAGACATGGCATTCCATATTCGGGTATACTTAAGGCTTGGTTACCTGGTCATATGCCCACTTTTTGCCAGCTAGCCACTGAAACAGCGAGGATTTCAGAAGATTACGCAAGGAGAGCAATGTCAGTTATGGCTATTGTAATACGTAGGAATGTCCCACACACTTGATCGGCTAAGAAAGGACAGCGTTGTCGTAAAGCAATCATTGCAATTCCGACAGCAGGCTGGTGAAAACATATCGTATGGGCAGGCGCATGATTATCCTGGTATTACTTGCAAGTTGCATGTTAGGCAAGCTGGAAGCTGCATTTCTAGCTGCAACAGCTTAGTCATGAGTGTCCAGTCATGCATTGAAAAGTAAACATGAACCGGAAAGTGTTGCAACACTATGGATGGAGCCTACAGCGGTGAAAGAGCTCCGCCAATCGAGGCACCTTGCGCCGAACCATCAAGTTGTGTGAACCTGTGCTCCAACACTCATTTCAAATGAAGGTTCCAAATTTACCTGGATTTGCTTTCAGTGCCGACACAGCCATAGACATGCGTTGGATAGCGCTAAAGAATGCAATCCATGTGTAAGCAAACCGTTTCAGCAGCGAATTTTTTTTGGAGTGTGGGTGTATTTGGTGGCATAATTGTAACTTGGTCACAAGAAAATGCAAACTGTTTTCTGCTAGGGAATGTAATACGAATCTTTATTAAAACGGCTGTGCATTTGCGCATATGCGGGCCCTTAAGAATGTCCCGCTGAGGTGCAAGTTTTGCCAGCCATTTGCGACAGCGGCGGCAACTTTTCTTGGCCAGTCACCGTTACGCTCTAGCCAAACGGCGTCACTAAATCTACTGTGCGTGGAGGACACTGCCGGGTCCTCGCCTCTCCGTCGCGGGAGCCGAGATAAATTCGACGAACCAGGCTTTATGACTGAACACGCCACCGCCGATCTGGTCTGCCGCGAGCGGGGGAGTGCCCGAAGGAACGTAGTTGGAGCCCCCTTCCCACGGGCTTTTCAAGACGCAAGACAATGGGCAACCGGCGGCCGCGCTGCGGGGGTCAGGTCTGCGAATAAAATGTTCCTTTCCTGACGTAAGCCCCGAGCACTGCGAAGACCGTCTGACGTCGGTGGCGGCCGTGAACCTGTGCGGAAGCGTGTGTGTGAGTGTGTGCGTGTCCCTCCGGCAGAGAGGCGGCTAGTCTACTGGTCGAACGTTTCCCTAACCTAGGGATCGAGGGAGGACCGAGTGTTTATAAACCGCTGTTGTGCCGCTGCTCAGTGTACTTTCTCTCGCAGTCAAGCTAGACTCATGAACTGCTACGTCCTTATGTAGATACTGTAAAGAAACCCATATTCCTCGTTCTCGATGAGAAGCAGTCCTTCCCTTCAACAACGTCCTTAGCGTGGATAAGTTGGACGATAAGTTCTTCCTTGTAGGCTTGTACCTACGCAGGCTTGTTCCTAAGCAATTTCGAAAGGACTTGCGAGAAGATGAACTTCGGTCACAGCGGTTGCTGTCTATGCTGCCGTGTGAGGCAGCGGAAGTAATCGCCAGACTCGGGGCACAGGATGCATAAGATTATGCGAAAGTTAAGGCTAGTCTCCTGAAGAAATACCGCTTTCAGCCGAAGCTTTTCGGCAAAGGTTTAGGAGCACAGGCAAGAAAGATAGGGAGGGGTATCCGGAGTTTGCATACGCCTTAAAGGCCAACCTGGTCGAGTGGCTGAAAAGCGTGGAAGCGTAAGACAGCAGAGACATGATCATTGAATGCATGTGTCTAGAGCAGTTTTATAAAAGCATCCCCCAATCTGTGAAACTGTGGGTGCAAGACAGATGGAATGTAAACACTGTAGAAAGGCCGGCGCAGTTAGCTGAAGAGTAAGCAACGCGTAGAAAGTTGAATGCCGAGGACGCAAATTGGGACGCTCGAAATGGACCGCGGAAACCATTTCCATTCAAAGAGGGTTCGCAGACTAGACGACCAAGGCCTGTAGAAGCGAAGGAAAAGCCCCAGAAAAGAACGGGGAGAAATCAAACGGCGAAACAATAACAAAAGAGCAGAAAAAAAAATTCGAATCTTTGAGACCAATCCGCTGCTATAAATGCCACAAAATGAGATATATAGCTGTGAACTGCGGAAACCCTAGCGTTGTTTTTTCTTACGTAGATGAAAAAGACGAGAATATGGATTTTTTAAGCCCATATCTTCATGACCTGCAAGGTAATGGCAAACCATGCCGAGTGCTAAGAGACAGTGCCGCCACGATGGACATTGTCCATCCGTCTTACGAGACGGTAAATGACCACTGGCGAAGTAGCATGGATCAAACAGGTTGTAGAAGAACACAGCATGTGCCTGCCCATGGCAAAAGCAGTGGATCATACGGGGAGCTAGTGATCGAGGCTGCAGTTTCCAAATTTTTATCACTGCAGTACCCTTGCATTTTTTCGAATCGTTTGAATCGGTTACTGCGTGAAAAAGGGCTTAAATTGGGAGAGGGCGTAGTACAGGCACTGACGCGAGGCCAAGCTCGTAAAATAGCGTCGCTTTCGGCTGAAAATGCACAAGCTGCTTCAGCGGAAGCATCAAAAGAGATAACTTCAATAACCGAATCCGAGCTAGGCTCGAGGGATGAAAAAACGGTCGAGGAAAGCCCGCCAGCTGACCAGCTCAATGAGAGCGGATCGCTAGGGTGTCAAAGCTCACCCCTGCAGGAAGAGCCTGGTGATGCACTCGCAAGCGAGACAGGGTCCTTATTATCACCGGCCTCAAAGAACTTTGATCAGCTCTTACATGTGGACAGAGGGTCACTGGCAGCGGAGCAAAAGAATGATGACAGCTTAGCTAAATTAAACCACACAGCTAAAGAAGGCATTGCTAGGCGCAATGTGACGATACAAGAGAGAGGAGAATTGTTGTATCGGTACTACAAAGATTGAAAGGGTAGCATTCTAGAGCAGTTAGTCGTACCTACTAAGTACAGGGAGGGCCTTTTGAGTCTCTGTCATGGAAATGGGTGGTCCGGCCACCTAGGCATAAACAAATCAAAGGAAAGATTGCTTATGGAATACTACTGGCCTGGCTGTTTCAAAGACGTAGACAACTTTGTAAGATCATGCGACGCCTGCCAGCGCTCGGGTAAACCAGGAGAGAGATGGCAAGCTCCACTGAAGGTAGTGCTCTTAATAACAGAACCTTTCAGACGACTTGTGGTAGACACGGTAGGGCCTCTACCAAAAACAAAATCGGGTTGCAGGTACTTGCTTACCATGCTGTGTCTGGCTACAAAGTTTCCAGAAGCAATCCCTCTGAAAGAGCTCAGCTCCACTGAAGTAGTAGACGCGCTTTTGACAGTATTTGCACGAGTTGGGTTTCCAGCCGAAGTTCAGGCGGATCTAGGGTCAATATTCACCAGCGCATTGACTTCCACATCCTTGCAAAAGTGCGGGGTAAAGTTGATACACAGTTCCGTCTATCACCATCAGTCAAACAGTGTGAAGAGGTGGCATTCAGTGCTTAAGCGAGTTTTGCGTGCGCTCAGTTACGAGCACAAGGAGAACTGGCAGAACTGTCTGCCGGCCACTTTGTTTGCTTTGCGAACGGTTCCACATGAGGCTACAGGGTTCTCGCCAGCACAACTAGTGTATGGGAGGACACTCCATTCTCCACTGAGAATGTTAAGAGAGATTTGGTAGGAAAGAGGGGAGAGTCCAACAATGGTTGAATACGTGCTAAATCTGCTGGAACGGCTCAGCGCGACCCAAGAACTAGTCGGAAAGAACATGGAAGTAGCTCAAAAAAAACGCCAAATTCTGTTACGACAAGAATGCGAGGCTTCGTACGTTTAACGCCGGAGACCAGGTAATGATCCTCAAACATTCAAGAAAGAACAAACTTGAAGTTCACGGGGCGGGCCCCTTTAAGTGCTGCAGAAAGTTTCAGATACTAACTATGCTCTGAAAATGCCCGGTCGCAGGAAAGAGGGGAGGATATATCACTGCAATTTGATGAAGCCGTATATAGAGCGGAACGGAGTCGTTTACTATACCATCAAAGAGAAGGATAGCACTAGTAACAAGTTTAAGGAGTATAAGGCGACCTCCAACTCTGAAATCGGCCTAGAAGAAATAGTAAAACATTCGGTAAGCTCGCACGCTCTACGACCCGAGCTGCTAGATGAGCTAAAAGGGGTGTTTGGGGAATATCTCGACAGATTCAGTGATCGGCCAGGTAGAACAGAACTAATAACGCATGAAATAGAGCTGACATTACCCGAACCCGTAAGATCAATGCCTTACAGGGTGTCTCCAAGACAGAGAGAAATTATGGAGGCAGATACAGCGCATGCTAGAGTTGGGAGTTATTGAGCCCGCTGAGAGTGACTACACGTCACCGCTAATACTGGTAGAAACCCCTAACAAGGAGCCTCGTCCTTGTGTTGACTACAGGAAGTTACATGCCATCACTAGGGATCAGCTGTATCCGATACGCAACGTTGAGGAACGAAATGAAAGTGTTAGCTCTGCTAAATATATTTCAGCTATATATCTCGTGCGGGGGTACTGGCAAGTTCCCCTTTCAGAAAGTGACAGCCGCTATGTCACATTCATCTCACCTGTAGGCACTCTAAGTTAATGGATATTGTCCTAAAAGACTTGCAGGAGTTCGTCTTGCCATATCTTGATGTAGCAATTCTTTCGGACAGCTGGGAACAGCACGTATCGCACCTCAAACAGGTGTTCGCACGGTTGAGGGAAGCCGGCTTAACGATGAAAGCGGAAAAGTGTAGATTTGGTTCTTCACAGGTTACTTATCTGGGCCATGTTGTCGGCCAAGGCACGAGACGGCCGGCCGAGCTGAAAATAGGTACGATTGGATAATTTTGTCAGACGCGCACGAAAACAAACGTTCGTTCCTTTTTAGGATTTGTGGGGTACTATCAACAGTACATTCCGAATTACTCTCAAATGGCAAGTCCATTAACGGACGCCCTCCGAAAGGGAGCACCGAGTAGCGTACACTGGGATAAGGACAAAGGGGACGCTTTCCAATGTTTGAAAACGTTATTGGTTTTCGTCCTGTGCTTCGCGCGCCAGACTACACAAAGGAATTCGTAGTTCAATGAGACGCAAGCGACAGAGTTATAGGCGTGGTACTTAGGTCGGCGACGATAACGAGGAGCATCCTATCCTCAATGCCAGCCGTAAACTAACTGTAAGAGAGGAAGCCTACAGCGCTTCAGAGAAGGAATGCGCTTGTTTAGTTTGGGCCACCCAGAAGTTGTCGTGTTACTTGTACGGAGCCAAGTTCATCTTCGAGACCGAGCACTGTCCTCTGACGTGGCTTAATCAAATGTGACACAAAAATGACCGCTTGCTCCAATGGAGTCTCACTCTCCAGGAGTACAACATCTCCGTTACATATAAAAGGGAAAGTTGCATAGCAATGCGGATGGTTTGAGCAGGCTAATTCTGCGTTTAAGGGTCCCGCCTCAATTTTAGGGTTACTATTGTTAATTTTGTTAAGCCAAGAAGATCCCCTCTCATTTAGCAGGATTTTCTCCATGATTGTTGAATTTGTCAGCACGAAATCGCTTCAAAAATTGGCATAGCGATATGCAGCATGTTTTGTTTCTGCACTTATGTTTTCTTTGAAGCCTAGCGCGTCTAAAGTGAGATCCAAGGTACGTCATCTCGGCGCAGAGCCGTGTTGTGGGGTTCGTTTTGCCGTTGCCTTTCTTTGTTGGATGTTATGGGGCGGTGACATCATTACACAAGTGGTCGCTGTGAGCCAAGGCATCACCCCCTGGCCACCAGCCGTTCTCTTCCTGCCCAGCGGTTGTCAACGCTGGACAATCGAGATTTTCCAGGCCATATAGGCGCTGTTAAGAACGGCCCGCAGAGGTGCAAGTTTTACCAGCCAGTTGCGACAGCGGCGTCAACTTTTCTTGGAAAGTCACCGTTACGCTCTGCCCAAACGGCGTTACCAAATCTACTGTGTGCGGAGGACGATGCCGCTTGCTCGCCTCTCCGTCGCGGGAGCCGAGGTGAGTTCGACGAACCAGGCTTTATGACTGAACACGCCACCGCCGATCTGGTCTGCCGCGAGGAACGTAGTTGGAGCCCCCTTCCCACGGGCTTTTCAAAACGCAAGACAATGGGCAACCGGCGGGCGCGCTGCGGGGGTCAGCTCTGCGAATAAAATGTTCCTTTCCTGACGTAAGCCCCGAGCACTGCGAAGACCGTCTGACGTCGGTGGGGGCCGCGAATCTGTGCGGAAGTGTGTGTGTGAGTGTGTGCGTGTCCCTCCGGCAGAGAGGCGGCTCGTCTACTGGTCGAACGTTTCCCTAACCTAGGGATCGAGGGAGGACCGAGTGTTTATTAATCGCTGTTGTGCGGCTGCTCAGTGTACTTTCTTGTGCAGTCATGCTTGACTGAAGAACTGCAACGTCCTTGTGTAGATTCTGTAAATCAACCATATTCCTCGTTCTCAATGAGAAGCAGTCCTTCCCTTCAACAACGCCCTCAGCGTGGATAATTTGGACGACGGCATGGGCCAGCTACCATCTAATTGATGGCCCACTCCAATTTTGATAACGGGTTACGAGCGGTGGGATTGATCTCCCAATCCTCAAAACTGGATGTCAGCGCTGGGATCGTCCTACAACTCTTACAGGGCCAACTGAAGATGATTCGGACAGGCGCCCACTTTATGGGGGCAGTCTCGGATAAAACCGCGCTGAATGAATTCTGTCGTACCGTCACCTCAGCGTGTAGCTCATCAGTTTTGTTAGGCATTTTAGCATTCGATATTATTTCATTTCATTTTATTACTTTAAAGACCGCATTCGGGGTATTACATAAGGGCTGGTTAACATGTGGACACAAGAAAAGGCAGGTGTTACATTGAAATACAAGTTTGAACAGTTTCTAGATATTGCGAATGATATGGTGATGGCAGCGACATTGAAGGTTAGGTCGTTCCAGTCCTTGGGAGCTCGAGGAAAAAATGATGATTCAAAAGTGAAAGTTCGTGTTCGAGGACGAGAAACTTGGAGTTGATGGCTGGTGCGCTGTGACATGCGTGAAGATGATGGCGTGATGTATGTGGGGCGGCTTAGTGAGCTGTAAAAAAATGTGTGATAAAGAGAGAGCGTGGCGATGCGACGACAAAAAGCAAGAGATATCAAGCTAGATTGTGCCTTTAAGTGTGAAATGCTGATTTTATACGCATATGAAGTGTGGATAAATCTTGTCGCACGATTCTGATCTGCCTCCAGTGCATTGATGATATATGTTTGATGAGCGTTCCAGATGGCGGCGGCATATTCCTGTTGTGGTCTGACAAATGATTTGTATGATAGTAGTTTAACGGGATGTGGAGCATGACGAAGATGACGCCTCATGAATCCAAGGGTCTTGTTCACTGACGAAATTACGTTAGTCGCATGCGCATTCCAGGAAAGGTCATGGGACAGTGTTACGCCTAAGTCTTATAGGCTACAACTGATTCTACTGGGACGTTTTCATTTGTGTGTGTAGAGAGATAAGGATTACAACTGCGGGAAATCGAGATAAATTTGCACTTGTTAGGGTTCAAGGCCATTTGCCAACGGTTGCACCAGTCCTGCACGTTAATAAGGTCATTCTGGAGAGATGCTTGGTCAGAGACGTTAGTCGCAGTACGATAAATCACACAGTCGTCAGGAAACATGTGAATAGGACAAGATACATTCAGCAGAAGATCCTTATTGTATATTAGGAAAAGAAGCGGTCCTAAGACTGAGCCTTGAGGGACACCTGAAGTGACAGGGAGGGGTTCGGAGGAGACGTCATTGACAAGGACGAACAGGGAAGGATTAGTAAGGGATTCTTTTATTCATTGTACTACGTGAGGATCCAATTTCAATCTGGATAATTTTATTAGCAAGAGGTTATGAGGCACTGTGTCAAAAGTTTTAGAGTAGTCTAGAAAGATGGCATCGGTTTGAACGTTTATATCAAGGTTAACGTGGAGATCATTAAGGAAGATAGCTAGTTGTGTTTCACATGAAAGCCCTTTACGAAAACCACGTTGAGAAGGATCAAGGAAGTTTGCCGAGTCTAAAAATTTATGATATGCGAGTATATGACGTCCCATGATTTTGCAAGGGACACTAGTTAAAGAAATGGGGCGGTAACTTAAGGGTGAGTCCTTGTTACCTGCTTTGAATACTGAAACGACCTTTCCCACTTTCCAATCACCCGGTAAAGCAACTGTACACAATGATTGCGAGAACAATCGAGTGAAACGTGCCGCATATATATGCTTAGTGTTCATTAGGATCTTTGAGTTAATTTCGTCTACACCAGAAGAAGTACATAATTTGTTTTTTTCAATGATTGACAGTATACCATCTATCGAAAATACAATGGGTCACATATGCGATGTTATGTTAGTAGGTAGTGGAAAGCCTGCAGTGCTAGTTTCTTTTGTAAACACGGAAGAAAATGCTGTCTTTAATATATCAGCGCACTCGGCGTCCGTGGCGGTGTCGCCTGCTGCTTTCGTCACGCTCATAGTACGAGCTAATTGGGGATTTAAAATGCGCCAGAACTGCCGAGGATTTTGAGCATGTAGCTGGGGCAGGTCGACGTTATAAAAATAGTTTTTAGCAGTGCGAAGGGCACTCAGGTAGGCGTTCTCTGCCATGTAGTATTTTGACCATGCCTCGGTGCTTCTAAGACGCGTGGCTCACCCGAAGCGACGTTTCTTTTGGTTTTCAACCCTCTTTAGAGGTCTGGTGAACCATGGCCTATTTTGATTGGTATACATAGTTATTCTTGGTATGTGTTTGTTTACGAGTTCATTAACTTTGTTTTTAAATAGTGTTCAGTTTTCATGAGGCGAGTGCATATAAAATAATGTCTCCAAACATGAAAAGGAGTCACCGAACTCGTAATTAATAGCTTCGTAGTTCCCTTTATCATGTAGGCATATAGATTTTTTAGATTTTTGTTGTCGCATGGGCTGAAAGGTGAAGGTGGCATGGATTACTTTATGATGACTTATCCCACAGAGGTAAGTTATGGATGATAGACTGTCAGGATGGCTGGTTAGTATAAGGCCGAGTACATTAGATGTGTCTTTTGTAACCCACGTAGACTCTAGCACAAGTCAAGTTCGACTGAAATTAACACACACATTAACAAATTCTTTAGTAGCTTCACTGCCTATGATTAAAGCACTATTGTTAGTCCACTTGATTTGCGGACAATTAAACTCACCAAAAAGCAGGATCTCTGCGTTAGGGTGTTTTTCACTAAGTTTGCTGAAGATGTTATAAAGTTTATGCGAAAAATCGGGAGTGTTATGTGGTGGTCTGTAACAAACACGCAAGAGAACAGTCTGCTGTGAAGCGTGACAGATTAGCCCTGTTATTTCCAAGTCAGTCTCAATGGTTGCTAGCGTGCACGATAAATGGTGATGCGCGACGATTAACACACCACCACCTCGTGAGGTTTCGCGGGGTTTCCTGTAAAGGCAGAAATTCGGCAAGTGAGCAAGAACCTCAGTATCGGTAATTTCGTCAGTCAGCCAGGTTTCAGTTATTGTCAGCAAATTACTGTTAGACAACAACAGGAGGTTAGACAGAATATTGCGTTTAGGGAGGAAGCTGCATGCGTTGCCAAAGATTGCAGAAAAGTAAAGGTTAGCTTGTGTCGATGCCGTAGGGCAAGGGGCTTTCCCGCGTCGCGTTGGCTGCTATTGCAATTCTTTTGCACTCTGTGTGGATTCATCAAAAACATAGCGCTTATTATCCATAAACATAGTTTTAAAGCGCAGGGAGTAAGGTGCCGATTTGCTTTTTGCGAATGAAACAAGGTGTCTGCGGGCTAATTGAACAGGACGTGTAAAATCCTCGGCAACGCTGAAGTTTGTGCCTTTAAATTTACGGCCGTTAGAAAGAATAAGATCTTTTGTTTTATTAAAGGTGAACTTCACTATTATGGGGCGGTTACGATTAGCTGCACGATTGCCGATGCGGTGCGCGTGCTCGATTTCTTTTGGGTCAAGCGTGATGCTCATATGTTTGCGACAGTGGTCAATGAATACATTCTCCGATTGCGCGAACGACTCTGACCCTGAAGGCTCATCAATACCATAAAAAATTAGATTGTTGCACCAAGAATGGTTCTCGGCATCATCAAGGCGCGCTTCCAGCCTCTGCATTGTGTGTGCTGCGCCGGCAGCATCACTCTTCGCGCTTTCTATATCAGAACGCAAGGGCAGTAGGTTTTGGTAGTGGGTCTCCATGGTTCGTTATGCGCACGCTCAGATGGGATATTGCTTTGTCAGTTGTTAGTAACTGAGGCTTGAGGCCTTGAATCTCGGTGATCAGTTGCGATTGACCTGTGGATAGGCTCTTAAGTTATTTAGTACGGCTCGACTATCAGGTCCAGGGTTTGTTTCGATGTCACCCGCCAGCAACAATAAAGAGCGAATAACATCGCAACACTGAACAACAATGGAAAGGCAGCAATGTGGGCCCGGCAGCTGCAGTAGAAAGTCATTACTTGAACGCTTTGTGAAAAGACTATGATTTATTAACCTGAATGAATAACGTCAGCGGATCAGCGTGCTGTGTTGAAGCACAGCAGCTGGGCCCAATGATTTCGCGCCCTATTGGTACCTCTGAGTCAATCATTGGGCAAACACATTGCATGTGACGTTCTAAATCTGTTTCGCCACAAGCACCACATGATAATGCGGCACATCGACAAACGATCTGCTTACTTTCATGAAACAGCTTTATAACACACATGGAATGGCTACAGAAATTGTCACTCAAATTTGCGCTCATTCTCCACTAATTTATGCCGAGCCACATCAAACAAAATCCAGTTTTTTCCAGCACTAAAGGCAAGCCAAGGATGTAAATTATTGTATTTAGTCAACATTATGTGCCAAATGTTGGTGCTAACTCAAAGTTCAGTGACAAAGCAAGCCTCCGCAATCGCGTTCGCTGCAACAATGTACATGACTCGTTTTGCGCAGATAGAATACAAAAAAATATAAAAGCGTCCTCCCACACATGAAATATCGGTTGTCATTTTACACTGGCTCTATAGCGCCTGTGGGGTAACCGCTATTATTGTCGAATAATCAAGCTTATTCAAAATATTGTTCGACGACGCAGAGCGGAAGGCCAGTGAACATTTTCGCCCCGTTATTTTTTTGGAAAACATCATGTAGCTTTTTTTCGGCCAGCGATGTGAATTACTGGCAAACATGCAATCACCCGTATGTCACTTCAAATTTATTCTGTGGTATTCCGCTATTTTCAATGCATGGTGCAAATAATTCACAGTTACTAGAAGGCACTACTCGAAAGACATTCACTGTACCTTGATCGGAGTTCTTCATGGTGGTAAAGGTCAATATATCTCGTTCTTGCGCAGGAGTATGTTTAATTAGCCAAGCTTTCCTAATCAATGAGATGTCTGAAAAAGATTTTTTGGTGATTACAAATGACTAATAACACCAATTTAAACAAGCTACGATTTCGGAAGACTCTTTTAACGAGAAAGAAAGCCGGTGAAAAAAAAACACAGTGACAAATAAACCGATCTTACTATGATAATCGTTCCGCGCAACGAATATTATATGAATCTTTCCGCAAACATATTCAAATGAAGCAAGCGGCCGCGATTTTTTCGGCACGTACGCACTTTATGGCCCGCGTCTTCGGTCCCTAGGAATCGCGAAGTAGCGCGATCATGTAACGTTGACATTCCCAACTGTTACGACACCCTGCCCTAGGTTAGCACGTGCCTAATGTACACAGTTCGCTAATGCTGACGTTTGCATCCGAGATGATTTCTATTACTGGTGCACGTATGCGTTGTCACGTGTACTCAAAAACATAAAGGGCCTCGTCCACATTTTTGATGGAAGAAAAGACCATACATGACCGAGGTGGCAATATACACTGTTATCTGACATTTTTCAACGTTCTTCGCACCCTTTGCATTAGTAACTTCACAAATAGGTCAGGTAATAAACGTAAGTCATGAAAGTCATCAATTCATCCATTGATGCTATTCATATAATGTCCGTATATCATCGTTAAAAGCAGAATCCGGCTTAACAACTCTGGCTTGTCGCCGTCTTATCGCTACTATGTACTTATTTTATAGGTTTTTTTCACCATCCACCCTACATAAGTCCTCCTGCACGCATTTCGCTCCGCATTGGTCATCCCCTTCAAGTCGCCCGTCCACGTGCGCACACTACCACTTTTGCCACATCATTCTTCCCACGTTCAGCCGCGGACTGGAACGGCCTTCCACGCGACATCGATGCAATCACCTGCCCATCCATGTTTTGGAACTGTACAATGAACATATTTACCAGCGAGCAAACTTGTTCCTAAACATCTTTTCCTTGTGTATTTAATTTCTTTTATTTCCTACCCACCCCTTATGTAATACCCCCCATCCTGCGGGCGTTTAAGGTAATAAAGTGAAGTGAAGTGAAGTGATGTTGAATGTTAGTTGGATGTTCAAAATACAAAAAAAACTTCCCTAGCAACTAAGCCTACAACCTTCAGTGGGCACTGTTCGCGGAAAGGTCTCGTTCATTTTTTCTTGGTCACAGTTACTTTGTATATCCGGTATGTTTTTTACCGATGGTTTCTGAGAAATGTCTCCGGGTTTCTTTTAAAGCTTCATGCTAGTGTCGGGTGGATGGGAAATTTTCTGTCATAAATTTGGTAGCCTTGCGCGCTTCGCCAGAAATGATCTACCAAAACCTTTTGGTGTTCTGAAAAGTTCAATAAGGAACACCTTTTCTTCATATGCCTGTGTTTCATTAATAGTGAACTTTACCAAACTATTCCGAACCCGTATTTCCTGTTCCAAGCCTACCAACTTATGCTCTAAACCTGCTCCAATGTGCCAAATTTGCTGCTAACAGAGGTACTTCTAAACTTCTTTTACCGCTTCCATCCCTGAGCAGACATGTCCTTTTGTTAGGAAAAGCACTGCCAACTCAGTAAACTTATTCTTGTCCGAGCAGTCTTTCCCGACAAAGTTTCCTGAACGTGGTCATGGCTGTTAAGAAGCTGAGGCCAGGTCCACCCACTGTTTCTACGTGTTCCAGTACAGATATTTCAGCCTTGTCAGGCTGTGTTTTCCAAAGTGAGTTATCACATCCTGGACTATTCCTTGCCACAAGCAGTTCCCGCAGTGATTGCGAAGAGATGCCATGCAAACCAAACTCGTCACTCCCCCTTTCTTCCCGCAATTTTTTCTTCCAAGTCAGCCAACTAGGTGAGTCAATGATGGCAAAGAAATAGAGAATGAACAGCTTTAAAAGTAGTATTCTGTTGTAATCCTAGAAGACATTCTATTGCTACAGCCGAAAGATGTCATGCAAGAGGCGTGTATGCAGAAATGCAGCAAAATATCCACCGCCATACATACTTCGCCGTTAAATTTCTATTCGCAGAGTAGCGTTTTGAAGTTCTTCAAACGTCGCGCATTCTCGAACTTGCCGATGACGAGGACAATAACTACATCGGGGCAGTCTTAATCGGTGCAAGACAGTAGGATGAGAAGGTCTTTTCTCGGCATACCACCATGGCAGCTCTCTTCCTTATGTGCCAAAGTTTGCTGGAGTTGCTTGTTGTAGAAAACCCTGGTATGGCACACGTTGAATAAGTCTGACGCCTTTTATTTCCGTAACAATTTCGGCAGGAATGCAGCCGTCCACTGGGCATTAGACGGGGGCTGACAGCCGCGCCTTCTACGCAGGAGTCACTGGCACGACTCCAAGAAACATTCTCGCCTGCCATTTCATGATTTAAAATCATCAATGTTGCAGCGCAGTGGAGCCACCCCTGCCTTCTCTTTCCAGATTGCCGCGTCCATAGTAGTCCCCAGCTGCGTACCTGGCGCAACCTCTCCTTGAGGATGTTCTCTATGGTGGCATATTTTAAGTCCTTTGGCTAAGGTGGTTTTCCACTGCGATTGAGAAACGTTGATGTCGGGGGCAATGCTAGCCTTTGTTGCCCCATTTCGCTTCCCGGCCTCTTCGAATATTTGAAGCTTCTTTCCCAATGTCAGTGGTTTTCGGATTCGTGACATCGTAAGCCGCACCAGTTGAAGCCGAGTATTCAGGAACTTCGTCGCAGACACGCAGACACTTCGTCGTAAAGCACGTCTTGCATTACTGAAATCTCTGCAAATGCAAACAGCAGCAGCGGTCCACAACCTTCTGGGCAGCTTTCTTCCGCATAAAGAAGAGCATCGACTGACAGTGTTTTCATATACGTCTAGAGGTGACGGATCACGGCGTTCCAAGAACGAAGAGTGATACGTACTAGCGCAGTTAATGTCTGAAGTTGGATGAATGGCAGTGGTGGAAGCGCGGCGGAGGGCAAGATCATAGCACTCTCGTGAGCAGCCGGTTCCAGTGTGCTCACGTGCCAGCCTGTATCTCCTTAGGGCTTTTGTTCTAGGATTGTACAAGACTTGCGTCGTGCGAGACGGGGTTGGCGTAAAATTGCCTCGTTCAATCGAGGTTTTAGAACAATATTTTTATGGGAAACAGGACCACATCACTTAGTTATCAAATGTGGGTCGTGGCATGACTATGGGACATATAATTGAGGTTTTACATTATTTGTATTGGAGTTTTGGAGTTGTACAAGGGTAATGAACAAACACGTCAGAAACTATTTTTCTGTTTAGTGTCTCTTAAATATATCTAAAGAATATATGGCTAACATGTAATTGGCTAACTTACCTGTGTTGGACCAATAGTGATATTGTGTACTTTGGGTTTGCTGTTTTGCGTATATGGATACAAATTCTTTCAACATTTTTTGAAGTTATCTTCCGTATAAAGAAGGGTACCTTCTCGCAGTGGTTTTATTAGCGCCCAAAGCAGACAGATTATAGGGTTCCAAGGAAGAAGAGTGATACATGCTAGTCTAGCTAGTTATTCTCTGAAATAAAATATGCAGCTGCTTCTGGCACTACGAATGGGTTTCTTTCCTGGTAATAATTAGTTACTGTGGGGTATCTGGAGCAGGTCTATCAGAATCAGTTTGTTCATGACAAAAAGGGCTATAAGAACGTGACAGGTATATAGGGAAGGAGCTCCCGTAATTAGAAACAGAAATTGGAGCTCCTGTGCATGATGACAAAAATAATAATACAAACAAGACTGGAATTTATAAATGTTTATAATGTTATGTACTGTGTGTTTTAATGTTATAAATGTTAAAAATTTATAAATGTTTTCAGAGCGAAGGCATAAATGAACAGAAAAAGAGCAGTTGAATGCATAAACAACGACAAGGCTTCGGATTAGAGGATAGAAGGGGAGGTTTTAAGACGAGAAAGGATATACAAAGGCAAACTAGAAAGGGAGCTTTTTCCAAAAAGACAACTTCAAAAAAATGCTGCAGACAAATATACAAACAAAGGTAAACTTAAAAGTAAGATATATATACACGCAAAAACGGAAGTGCCAGAAAAGCTAAAGAAAGTAGCTAAATTGCGTATGAAACCTGTGGGCTTGAGCAATCTTAAAGAAAATGGTAATGTGTGTCGGAGGGATAAAGCTGAAAAGTTTAATGACTGCTTGCCGTAGTTGGTAAGAACGCGGGATAAAATGAAGCTCATATTGCTTGCAAATCTGGTATTGAACCTAATATTAATAACAATTTTTAAGATTGTCATTATATCCTCATATAGTTCCGCGTTTCGAGTGCACACATTTAGTTTGAACTTACATCTAATTTGCGGTATGCACGAAATTGCCTCAAAAGTAATGGACAATACCATATTTTGCACCCTCGAAGTGCTGCAACGATAGTGTAAAACAGTATTGAAGCTCGGGCTTTAATTTTGCCGATAAAGGTACCTTACGCTCACACTAAAGCTATGTTGCTGTATTAGATTATTTTTTAGCATTACCAAATCACAATAAATTAAAATGCCGCTGTGTAGCAGCATCTGCGAACCCACACCAATAGGCCGAAACCAATAGCCGAATCCAAGAGGCTGCCAAGACGATCACGCCTCATCAGACCGACCCCATCAGACCGATACCATCAGCCGAATACTATCAGGTCTATACCATCAGGCCGTTACAAATAGACACACTTTACTTATCCCTTCAGTCTTTTAGGCTCTTGGAATTCTGCCTGGGTGTCCTCCGCCTAAGTAAGCAAACCGTGCTACCGCTCGACAAATTTGTTTTGACCGCATTCAACTACTGCAATTTTTACGGCACCCATGATCAGCATTGTTAGCGTTACCCGCCACAGATCTGATCAATTTCACAATATCTCGCATTTAGAACTTACCCCGTCTGCGTCAACGGGGCAGAGCCTTACTGCCACTTTGTGGTGAATGTTGAACTTGGTGGAATCAATCCGGCTCGGAAGGTTCTGCAAACAGCACCAGACGCGTTGACCTCTATCAAACCGAACGACAACGTTTTTTGGACTGTGCGGAAACAAAGTGCTTGGCCTGTGCGCGGAATCTTGCTGCAAGCGAATACCGAGGCTTCCCATGCCTACTGCGTTAAATCGCGAGAATGCTATTCTATCCTGAATAGTGAACAACCTACATCGACGACACTGCATACCTTGGCATTTATGAATTGGTTTATTTGCCTTTGCCTTATTTCTGATTGCGGAGCCGTTTACTGGTCAGTGCATTCTCACAATAAAACTGTTTTGCTAAAAGCGCTTTGTAGGCTCCTTCGCAATATAAAACTCTGGCTTGAAAACACACACCCTTTCCAGGTAAAATGGTGAAATGAAATCGTGGACTTTCTTCAGTTGCAACACAACTTACACTGATATGCTTTGTTAATTCAAAATAAAGGTGCATTATTCACTGCCAGTTCTTAATGAAGCAGTCAATGATTGCTTTGGAGCAGCTGCCTTTCACAATGCCTCTGGCATATCTATAGAGGTTTTCTTCGAACTGCTGTCCATATATTTGACTTTTAGTTATGTTCGCTGTGATCACCGCTTCCTGTGGCAGAAGCTAGCAATCTGCATTGACTTAAGTGTGCCATCGGTACTTAGTGAAGTGCGTTTATAGGCGAGGTAGATAGGATACATTTAAGCAAAGCTGAAGCTTTTTATCTGTCAACGTTTCTATAATTGTCGGCAATCTTGTGATAACTTGAGGCAATACTTCTCTCTCTTTCGAACATAAGGTTGCAAACATTTAGGCACGTTATACAGCATCAAGTACTAGCGCTTACACTGTCAGTATAAGACTAGATCTAATTTTTATATTTGGAGGTGTGTTTTTTTAACGGCGCTATAGGCTGGAGTTATGAGCCAGGAGCTGAAAAAGCGATCTTCCTTTACAACACGACCCTTTGAAAACTGGCAAAACGCCGCATTGCAAAAAAAATGCTATGCGAACACTTAGAGTAAATCATGTTGCCATAGGCTTGATGTTCTCGCAGCAAACAGAGGGTCTCAAGCAAACCTGTTTTCTGAAACATGTGCTTTGTGTCCTTAGCCAAAAGGACGCTGAAAAAAATCACATACGGCCGTGTTGGCATTCCGAATGATGCACAAGCATTTAACAAATAATAGAGGAAGGTGATTATTTTGTTCTATTTTAATCGGATATGGCACAATCTGAACATTGTTGGGCAACACGGCGGAGTAAAAGGGCTTTTATCGGCGCCATAATACATTACCGGCCGTGAAACGTCACGGATCTGTTCTTAAACCCCTCGGAATTGAACTAGAGATATTTTAGATAAATACATCTAATTCTGTGATCTACCAGATATTTCTCTCTCTCTCTCTCTCTCTCTCCCTTGCGCGAAAATTACGTTACTCAAATAGCGACCGTCATCTTGCCATTGCTTGCAGAGCCTGTCTTTGCAAACAGAATATTTACGAATGTTACGTTGAATGCCAGTGCGCGTACAATTGCACTGGCGAAATCAGCATGACATGGTAATAATATAGCGGCGATATTAAAGACCATGCCTTCTGTTTCGCTTTCCCACAAAGGAATGGATTACCTGGGGAATAGCGCGCACGGAAAGTGCACATACAATGTATTGTCAGGGGCAGCAGAGAAGTTTCTTTTTCAAAATAAATTATTTGTCAGTAGGGCTTCACGTGTCATTTCCCCCTTTCTTTGTCCGTGTCTTCAAACCCGAAAAACATTTCGTAGGAAATATTACCTGCTGGTTAGCCAGACCGCAGCGCTTCGGTGCAGCGGTATTTTCGTTGTGGTGTGGTAGCAGACGACTCCATGCGCCATTTGTGGTGCGCTTGAAAGTACAACGGTGTGCTGAGTTATAGCGACAATTTCTTTTTAGTCACATATTAGCTGCTCTTTTGTTCTTCCGCGCAACCTCTCCAGTAGACTTATAGTTAAAAGTTTATACTGCCGTCGATTTCGCTCAACCACTCGGCAGTTTGCTGACCACTCGGCAGCCGCACGCTTAACTGTGGCGTTTACGACAGCGACAATCACCCGCGCAGTAAGACTAGCAATGAAAATTTTGCAAATGTAAGTTTTTGTTGCATTTTGGAGGAAAGAAGAGCGGGATCACAGAAGACAAAACAGCTGTCACCCATGCTAAGAGCGCTATGGCTCCTGCAGATTCTCAAAAACAGACTTCCACGTTTCTGTGACGCACTGCCGCGTTAATGGTGTGCACTTTCTCTCATATGATGCCGTACATTGCATTAGGATTTCGACAACAATCATGTTGCTATCGCCGAAGACTCTGATATATATAGAGAATTTACTGACTCGTAGCACTTAAGCTTTGGTTTTGACAAGATGTTTGTCGCGTGGATTAAGTAGGCACCGATGTCGCCGCGGTTTACTGGGCGACACACGCCAATGTTACTGGTTAGCTGGTCGTCAAGAAGTGTTAAGGGCTCGTCGCCACCACATTTACTCACAATGAAGAGGTATGTGTCACGGTAGTCGCCTGTCAGTATCTGCGCATATTAACGGAGTCACATGTTTTACAAAGGCAATACTCTGAACTTCGAGAACGTGCAATTCAACACACATGGGGATATGTGAGAAGCGAGAGGCAGACTAGCCGTCTGCAAGCATAAAACCCCAATAATGGCACCGCGCTGCAGCGCTATAGTGCTGCCATGCGGCTGAGCGGCACTGCATAATTGCCTGCACTCCAAGATATTCCTTCCCTTGCCATATAATATTATTGCAGATCATTGTTTTCATGTCCCTGTGTAGTTGGATAGTTCGCGGCTGTGCGTAAGATAAAATGCGACCTCAATATAATGTGTGTTTGACAATAGGGTGTTAGCTATATGTAGTGTGCATCAGTGTTGTTGCCTGCTTTGGGCAACAAAGATGTGAAAGGCAGTGGCACCAATAGCTGCACTGCGACGGAAGCGATTCAGCGGGTCGGCAAAACTTCATCAACGTCTGATATTGCACCACCCCCTATGTTTTCCTTAATAGCGCCATTAGGTAACGAAAAAAATACACGTTGAACTTTTATAAATATTCTATAACTCCTCTCTACGTTGGTGATATTTCACGGATAGTTTTTGACAAACCGTGTTGAGGCACACCACAACACAAAGTAAACGCTCAAAGGCTAAAAGCACGGGTAGAATTACGAAAACCACCAGCAAACATTGTCACTTCTTTGTGCACTCAGAAAACTAGCTAAGCTTAACCCACACACCTTTCTCGGCGCTGCCACTGATGGTTGTCGTTAGGTATATTACGATAGATAGCGCACATTGAAATATACCTTGAGTGAAGTATAAAGCCTGAATGAAATTGACCTATTAAATTGTCTCAGCTGCTTTGCTCGCCGGCCATACTGTGCTTATGTTCTTTTTCTTATTTCCATGCGGGCGCTGGAAGGGGCACGCAAGTTCACTTAATGAAAATTTAAATTCTTAGATCCTAATTTGACAGTTTCTTTACGGTGGCCGCCAATAAAATGGCAATACCATTTACACGCATAAATATGTCGGAGCTGGAAGTTACAGGCAAATTGTGGTCGCAGTTCTAGTGTGCGTAAAGGCTACAATGCTTCGCATAGCTTCGCACCATTGCGGTTTCGAAGCGACTAACACGAATTCTGGGCGCAGCTGGTGTGAGTTCTTTTTGCATGGACACCTTTATTCCAGAGCAGTTTAAACACTGCTCATGGGAACTGTTTAGGGCTAAGGAAGCAGATGCCTAGTTTTTATTTTAAATAATCATCTCGGAGCTAACGGTCATTCATGCCTAGTTGACGTGCACAACCTGATGCAGCGGCTTAGAAAAAACGCCCTTTTTGGTTGATGCATCCTATAAGAAAAATAGCGACGGTTACGTAGAACTATGCTATTTGTTTGAAGCATGGTTCATCTATGGCGCCCGCGTGCGTCAATGCCGAAGGACCGTTATCAAGAATAAAGTTGATCTCAGATGACCTAAAATGTTTAATGATGCCAAGCAAACGCCATAGCGCGCTTCTTTGGTGCCCTTTTTACATGATGACGTATTTTGACATGAGACGAAGTACATGTTTCTAGGGAGCATTCTAAATGTCATCTTATGGGCTTAGTCGAACAAAACATCCGTATGTGCACAACATAAAATGCCAGAATACATTCCGGGTGTTGACCTTCAATTATCAAGTTGTAGTGTGAGGCTTCTTCTTCTCGCCTGTGTTCTTTCTTTCTTTACGTTCTCAAGAAAAGAAAGGTCCGCATTTATTATCGGGAACCATTACCACCTGTGCATACCTAATGTAAAAGCACAAGAAACTCTTAATTTTTGGTGCGGAAATGTTTTCCTGAGATCAATGCAAGAAACGAGGCAGAATATATTTTCTTCTGGTAACCTTGGCCAAGAAATAATTAAATATTGTTACTGGCACAGGACGATATTTATTGTATTCTGGGAGGCTTCCAGATCGCACGAATTGTATACTTAAGCTGCAAGGGCTATTTGCAAAAGAACAAAAAGCATCCGTGAAGAATTTGGTTTAGAGAAATTAAATTCTAGCGTTTGAATTCCTACGCCACGACATTATTAGAACGCACCCCGAAGTGCGGGACCATGAACTTTCAGCACCAGGGTTTATTTACCGTGAACCCCATGCACGGCACACGGGAATCATCGCACTTGGCCCCCCTCGAAATGCGCCAGCCTCGGATGGCATTTTATCCCGCACCCTCGGGCTAATCGGACAATGCCCTAGCCACAACGCCACCACGGCCGGTGAAGTTTGTAGTCAGAATTGCAACCTAATCCAACCACTTCGGACTCAATACTCTGCGACACTACCATGCTGTCTTTGTATATGAAAGATCAAAATAGGTAGCAACCCAAGGTGAAATTGAAAAGAAGTGCACCTTGAAGGCTGCATACTTCAAAATCAAGGAAGCAGATAAAGGACACCTGTACGGCGAGAACCCTGGTGGCTCCTTCTGAGTAGAATGCACACTTCGTACATAGGCAAGAAACACACGGAAAAAACATCAGGCCTCTAAATTTCAGCATGTATTTCTTACCTCTTTTTACAGATAGTTCAAACCGAGGACATATCTCGTAAGGTAAGACGTGCTGTCGAGGTTGCATAAGGGAACAAAGACGCCCGTTTTTTTTTCATTTTTGTTTATTAAAAATTCTCAAAAGAAAACGACACTTTTTAATCAAGAACACTGCTTCGTGGCTAGAATGGCGTGATACAGGTGCACGTTGTATTAGCATAGGACAAAAGCATCTACTGCTTCAGTGAATTAAATTTCAATGAACAATTAAATTCCGATGAACAGGGCCGGGCACCGGGGGGGGGGGGATAAACGTGGTGGCCCACTAACATATCGCCGCATCTATCCCTGGCGTCGCCCACGCCCTGCACTCTTCCATATCTTGTGGGAGTGCGGGTGCAAAACTCAACATTTATAAATGCCTAGCACGTTATTTGAGCGCTGGGAGGCACAGCTGACTTTCGTTACCCTGGCGAGCCAAGAAGCCTTCGTCCAGCAAATTTTCCGTGGGGCCCTGTAATGAGGAAACTACGCACGGGAACTCTCGAGCAACGACCTCTATGGTTATAATAAATCTTGTCTCGCTCTCTGTTGTGCAAAAAAATACGTTCATCGAATAGGTTGGTGCCCTAATAGAATTTCTGAAGAATGTAACTATCAAATAAAAAAATAATGACCGCCATTTTGCCATGATTGCAGAGGTTGTCTTTGCAGACTGAAGTTTTTCTCATGTTCAGTAGAATGCTTGAGCGAGTACAAATGAACTAATGAAATCATCAAAACCATTCTAATGCGGCAGGCGGCGATTGAACAATAATGCCTTCCCTTTCGCCTTCCAACTAAGAATTTGGTTACCTGGGGAATAGCGTGCACTGATAGTGCAAATACCTTGTGTGGTATAGTAGCGCATTTTCAATTTCAAAATAAGTTAGTTGTAAGTAGGGCTTCCCTTATCATTTCCACTTTGTTTCTCTGAGTCTTCAAGGAGAAGAAAATAACTTTAAGGTGTGTCCTGCGAGTTGGTGGGGAGTTGGAGGTGACGGTCAAGAGCTTGTGGGTCTTGGCGGAATCCTGGGCCCGCTGGACGGCCCACAGTTGTTCGTCGAGCGCGGGGTTGACCAGCGCGTGCGAAGGCGGTTGCTTGAGGCCGCGATCTCCTTATTGTTATATATGCCATCGGCATTCCTATAATGTATGCTCCAGAGTGGCTCTGGATTCACATTTGTTGTATTTGTCCGTTGGATATATATCCGGATATATAATGTGTGACAGCGCAGGATTGAGATAAGTCCTAGTTGGTAACTACCGTCATGCGACAGACTTTTTTTTGCCAATTTTGGGTGAGGTCGCAGGAATATGCCCCTCTGTGACCTATTGCGTTCTCTGATTTCATTATATCTGGTCAAGCTGTCCTCCCACTCCCACTCATCTACATCGCCGTCAAGTCTGGAGGATGCCGAGGCGTCACTTGCGACCGCGATTTGGTCCGTTAGCCCTCGAGCCGCGTCGTGGGCCGCCTCGTTGTTGCCATCCTCCGTGACGGCGTGAGCGGGTGTCCATATCATATGTCATTTTTTATGCGTTGCATATTGCAATCACTCGGTTCAGCCCTTGGGCGCGGCCGGGCAGCCACCATTGACCTTTAGCGCAACCACGTGACGTGACGTCACGACAGCCGGAGGAAAAGCTGGGCCCCAACTCGCGGGGTCGCGCGCGGCCGCAGCCACCACCTGACTCCCGCTCCTCCCGCTAGGGGCGCTGCGCCGGCGCGTGACGTCACGGAGGAAAAGCTGGGCCCCAACTGGCGCGGTCGCGCGCGGCCGCAGCCACCACCTGACTCCCGCTCCTCCCGCTAGGGGCGCTGCGCTATGATTGACGTCACGGCATATGTATAAAAGAGCTGCGCTCCTTCGCCGGGACAGTCTTACAGCCAGATACCGCCCACGGGTAAAGCAGTTCGACAGAGCGCAAAGCGAAAGCTTCAGCGGGCCACGGAGACAGAAGAAGAACGGGAAGAACGACTCGCTAAACGGCGCGCTCAGTATGCAGCTCGGCGGCAACGTTCCTCTACTGAAGCAACGGTGGAAGCGAAGGAAGAAGTTATGAGTTTACCCGACAGTGCTTCTACTAGTTCGGAACGGTGGAATGCTACCAAGCGGCAGATGCGTGCACAAGAAACTCCCGAACAACGACAGCAGCGACTTGAAAAGGAGCGTGCAACCAAGTATTGCCGAGAAAATTGAGTGCCGCCAAGCAATACCTCGCCCTCAAAAAAAGAGGACCGCGCAATATGCAACGCATTCTTGGCTTAACCAAGCTAAGCCTGGCCATTTTAACAATCTTGACCTCCTGGAAGAAGGATGCGTAGTGCTTCCGTGGAGATTGAGCCGTTCTAAAAGTCTCTTAGTGCCGTCTGAGAGTCGATATCACGGCTGTATTAGTTAGTCTTAGCTACTGCGAGCGCTATCACTACTTCTTCCGCTCTCTCGTTATTTGTGCTGCGTAACGTCGCGCACGTCTTACACTGTTTCTCGCTATCGATTGCGGCTGCGGTAAATGCCCGTCTGCAATTGTATTGTAGCCACGTCTAGGAAGATTACGTGGTTGTCGCTTCCGAATTTCTTTTGCCTCTGCTTCGCTCTGTTCGCTCGTCGCTATTATTGCGGTCCGGGTGCTTCCTCTTTGGTATGGGGGTATTACGATTGTTTCCTTCGTCTTTGTTGGGATGTCCACCTGGACACTATGCTGTGTGTGGTAAGCTATGTCTAGTCTCTCTAGGATGTGTCTTTCTGCTTTAGTCTTAGAGAGGCATTCGTATTGTACCGTACATTGCGCTTCAATGAGCTCGTCTATCGTGTTGTGTATGCATAATTGTAGCAACTTGTCCGTACTGGTACTGATCGGTAGCCCTATGGCTAGTTTGTATATTTTCCGAATGACGCATTCTGGTTTGATCTTTCCCGCGACCTCCCATTTCATGTACGGCGCTACGTATGCTATTCTACTAATGACGAAGGCCTGTATTAACCTGCTCATCGTGCTGTGTTTGTTTGCTATCCTTCTGATTACCCCCATGATTTGCCGTACAGTACCCACCAGACTCCTGATGGCTTCTGCGTTGTTGCTCTTGCCTTTGATGAGGAGCCCCAAAGCCAGGAGCCTGTTGTGTTTGGTATGGGTTTCCCATCGGCCGTCTTTACCTGTATCTCCTCTCCATAAGTGAGATCTTCCATGTAGATCGATTGCGACCTCAGCGAGTCGGTCTGTACACCAACAGCTCCGATGTATCTGCCGAGCAGCTTAGCCCTGTCCCCTCTAGATATTGTTCGACTGTTTCGACTGCTCTTTCAAGCGCTTTTTCAATTTGCCAATCACTTCCATTTCTCGCCCATAGAGCGTTACCGTCTGCGTATAAGGTTTAATTAAGTCCCTCGATGTCTTGTAGCTTGGCTGGCTGCCAGATTAGCGCCAGATTGAATAGCATCGGTGATAATTCCGAAGCATGTGGTGTATCTGCCCTGCCTATCGATCTCCTCCGAAACTAGGTCCGCTATTATGATCTTTGCCTTTCTGCCCGTTAAGCAATTGCGTACGTAATCGTACGTCCGTTTTTCTATTCCAAGTTCTCCTACTCTATATAGTGTTACGTTATCGTTATCTGTTACGTTATCGAAGGTTTTTTAGGTCCAATCCGAGAATTGCCTTCATCGATGTGCTCGGATATTCTGTGATCTGATGGCTTAGTTGTAACATAGCGTCCTTTACTGAGAGGCTTCTCCTGAATCTCATCATCGTGGGTGGGAGTGCGCCCCAGTCCTCGAGGTAGGTGGTGATCCTCGCTAGGACCATGCGCTCTATTAGTTTTCCTACGGATGAAGTCAGAGATACGGGCCTCAAGTTCTCAATCTGCAGTCGCTTGCCCGGTTTGGGTATTATCACGATTTGTCCCGTCTTCCATTGCTGCGGAATCTACTCAGCCTACCAGCATTCGTCAATTCATTCTGTGAACTTACTTACGGACTCATCATCCATGTTCCTTAGCGTTTTGTTCCTTATCTTGTCTATTCCGCGTGCCGACTTGGTATTGTGTTTCTGTAGGGTTGCCCTGACCTCTGACTCGCCAATTTCGTTCTCTAATTCATCATTTGCCTGCCCTGTCTAGTCAGGGTGTATGACGGGCATTGCTTGCGAGATACATCTTTTCTCAATTTCCTTCAGGAATTCGTGCTCCGTTTCCTCGAAACGCTTGTATTAGCCGATTTATATTTTGCCTATGTGCCGATTTGCTCTCGTCCGCGTCGAACAAATGTTGAAGCATGTGCCACGGTTTTGCCATTCCTATCTGACTGTCCATATCTTTGCATTTTTCCTCCAACTGTTGTCTGCATAGCTGCTGGGCGTACTGTTGTATGTCCCTGTTCAATTCGGCTATCTTTCTACGAAGCGTCCGGTTGTGTTTTGGTTTTTTCCTTCTTCGTTGCAACCCTGCCTTAGTTTCCCACATGTGTAGAAGCTAATTGGCTACATTCTCTAACAGCGCCTCCGGCTGGACTGTTTTCCTAGTTCCCGCCACGTATCCCGTTAGTTTTTCAGTAGATTCCTCAATACTGTGTGTTGTATCATCGGCCTCCTCCCTTATTTTCCTGGTTTTGTTCCAGTTGACAATTTTAAGTTGTCTACCCAATTTCGTGCGCGGTCCGGCCCTTACCAATATTTTTAGTATATTGTGATTGCTCCCAAAGTCGGGTTGCGTATTTGTCCACCGAGTGTCCCCGATGTTCTTGGTGAATGTTAAATCTGGCGTACTATCCGTGCAAACACTGGTCCCTATGCTCGTGGGAACCAATAAGTCGGTAACGAGGGTCAGGCATTCCTGCTGCGCGTCCAGCGAGATGTTCCTGCCTATTTCAGTTTCAATTTGCTTGCCCCATGCCGCGTGATGGGCGTTAAAATCGCCTCCGATCAATACTGCTCGGTTGTGCGGAATGGCTAGGCTTATTATAAAGAGCGTGCGAGATTTAAGGTGTCTGCACAGTGGACTGCTGTAAATATTTAATAAGAGACTGTCCTTTGCTTTCCGCATGGGTATGAGTTGTAGGAGAATGTTATCGATTCACTTAACTTCTGTGTTGTATTCCACGACCGTGTGAGTTCGGTTTATCAACGTTTTCAACACCTTCGTTTCTCCTTTGGCACTAACAAAGGACTGTATCCCGAAATTTTGCCGACCTGTGAGTTTTCTACATCATTATGATATCCGGGCTTTCTTTCTATTTGAGGTGTTGTTGCAGAATGTATCGTTTTAGACGTATCTTCTACAATTCCATTACCAAATTGTGTATCTATTTCGTCTGTCCATGGCGGCGTTAGAGCTTTTCCAATCTCTCAGCGGGTACCGGGGGCCTAGTGTACGATTTGGTGGCCGTCATAACCAGTCCCCTACGTGTTGGCGGTCCCCATATTGCTAGTTTCGCTTTGAAGTCAGCCATAATTTCGTGCACTTTCTGTAGTACCGCATTTGGAAGCGCCTGTATGTTTGCCTCAATCTCGCTTCTAGTTGTTCGACTTTAGTTTCAAATTTTGTTTCATACTGTTTGATGGTGGCTTCAATTTTCTGTTCAAATTTCTCCTGTCCTTCTTGGAACCTCGTGGCTGGCTCGGGTTTGTTTACTCCTGTTTCAATTGGAGTGTTCTCGGTTTTACGTTTAATGGTGGTGAGTACTACATCTCCTTCCATTGATGGGTCTGTTTCCTTCGTTATAACTCGCGAGGTTTGTTCTTTGCGTGGCACTTTCCCGCTGCTGAAATGGTCGTTCTCTTCCTTGCGTCTTCTAATTTCATTCATAAACGCAACATTACTCTACATGATCTGCACTAACTCTTTCCCTAGCGTCTTAACTCTATTTTGAAAACCAGCCTCTGCCTCCGCACGCGCCATGGAAGCCGCGTCTGCCTAGCACACCTATAAGGGTCCCGCGGCGCCGTTAGTGCTCCTTTTGAGCTCTGGAATACTCCCCCCCCCCTTTGCTCCGGGAGACCCGGTACTACTGGTCTTGCCCACCTGAATCTCGATCTGGACCGCAATCTCGATCTGGTTCGGCTCTTGGACCTCTTACGGCCCCTCTTCCTTGCTTGGAGTTGGGCAAGTCTTCCGGTCCAGATTCGTCTCTCGTCCGATGTTACGATCGTTTTATCCAGTCTTCCCGTCCGGTCCTGTACAGTCTTTCCGCCTTCCTTTAGTAGTACAATGCGTCTTCCTCTCGTCTGGCTCGCTCCCAGCGGTGCCTCTTTACTAAGTAGGGCACCTTGTATCTGGCATTACATCGGCCATTGGCCATAGGGTTGTCTTTGCCGCATAGCTAGCACTTCGCACTTGTGTTCCGGCGACCGGCTCTCCATCCCGCAGCCTCTGCATATACTGCTGTTCGGGCTAGGGCAGGCATAGGCTCTGTGACCGAGGCGTCAACAATGGCAGCCCACGTCTGTTTGATTCAGGTATAGTGAGCACTTGACGAGTGCCCTTCCGTATGTGACGTAGTTTGGGACGTGATGCCCCTCGAAAAGGATGATGATGTTTCTGGTGTTTCCCATCCTCTTGGCCATGAGAACCGTTGAATTTCTTGGTGTTACTAGCATCTCCACTATTGCTCTACGAGACACCTCATGACTTACCCCTCGTATCAATCCCTTAGATGTATCTACCGGAGCCGACTCTTACGCGTTGACTTCGAACTCCTTGATTCCCATCCTCAGTCGAGTGTTAGTCCTGCATTTTTTGACGCGCTCCTCCGATGGCGTGCTAATCACTAGAATGTTCTGTTTTGAGTTGGCACACAAGGTGTAATCTTACGATTCCTTCCTGGGTATTCCCGCGGCGTTGGCGACGCAGCATTCCAGGCAACTGATCGTCGGTCACCTTGAAGCCGTCACGTGGACGCAGTATTATCTTGCACTCTGCCTTCGGCAAACTGGGCATCCTACTCGCCGCCATGATTTGTCTTCCTCTTGTTCCTTGCTCTACCTATTATTGACTGCGTTCTCGCTGGAGAAGCACGCTGCCTCATTCTTGGCTCGGTGCCATTGGGTCTGCTCATTGGCACATCGTCCTCTCTTCGCAACGCGCCAACCTGCTGCGCCCTAATACTCTTCTCTGGTTAAATCCTCTCCTTCAGCGCACACCGCTGCCATATTGCAGCGCAAGCACCAAAAGAGGCGAGCTCGCGGGGGCTCAAGCCACCAGCGTCATTGGGTCAGGCTTAGCGCCCGTGTCGGCGTGGCGCTATACAAAAGTGGTCGATGTGCCAAAAATAAACGGTCCACCTACTTGAGAATGATATCACGGTAGTCCATGGAACTTCCGCTCTCTTCTCGGTAATAAAGCGTCGGTGCACTCTTCGAATGTACGCCGAGAATCATTCAATATCTACGGAGCCCAGGCGTCACGTGTCCACACTTCGGTTCTTTTTCTTCTTCCTACCCTGTCATCAAGCACTAAAATAATTTCGTTGGAATTATTCTCTACCAGTTGGCCATAACGCGGCGCTATGGTGCAGTGGCATTTTCGTTGTCCTGTGCTAGTAGATGTCTGCATGCGTTGCTTCTGATGCGCATGTCATACAACGTTGGGCTCAGTTATTGCGATTATTTAGCTGCTCTGACGTCTTTTGTGCTTTTTGTTCTTCCAAGGAACCTACCCTGTTGACTTATTCTAGTGAAAAGTTTCATCAGCCCTCGGTTTCGTTTCACCACTCGGCAGCAGCACGGTGAACTGTGTTGTTTACGGCAGCAACAATCACTCGAGCAATAAGACCAGGGATGATTTCTTTATTTAGGTTTTATTGCATTTCGGAAGCAAGAACAGCGTGTAAAGCTGTTGGCGACTAGTGGTTGGGCCAACAGTCAGAGCAGGGCACGGATTCTCAGCGTGAGCGGCGTTACCCGAAGAGCAGCGTTAGAGAGCTTGACACACTCGAAAGCGCTGGATGACGTCCCGATTTGTGGGGTCGGAGACGATGTACATTGCTAGCAGATTGCCGAGCGTATGGTTGAAGCACTCTGTAAGGCCATTGGTTTGAGCATAGTACGCCGTACTTGTGCGCTGAGGAAGATGGCAATTTTTCAGAATAGCTTCAACTACTTGGGATAGGAAGACACGTCCACGATCACTGAGCAGTAGCTCAGGTGGTCCGTGACGCAGGATGAATCAATGAAGAAGGAAGGAGGCAACATCGCGTACTGTAGCGAGCTGGGAGGGCGGCAGTTTCGGCGTATGGTGCGAGACGGTAAACCTCCACAATGACCCAACAGTTACCATCATATGTCAAGGAAAGGGGGCCATGGATAAATGGATGTTGTGAGCGTCCCCTTTGGAATGGGGTGGTGGGTTGCGCCCTCAAGCTCTTGCTATTATGCTGCCTAATGTCCTACCTAGGTTAAAAAAAGAGAAAAAAGCCATGATGCACTTCCACAGTCAAATTTTCTGACGGCTGTTGTGAACTTTGATTTTGTATGTCTCCGTTTTTTATCGTTTCCCTACTTTTCTTCCACCAATCTTCAAATCGCCTCTTACTAATCTGTAACATGATTACTTTTCCCCTGTTCTCGCTGAGCCGAAGGGCTTCAAGGAGGCCAGTGGTGCCTAAATCGATAGCTCGGCAGATGTCTTCACATTCTAATAAGACATGCTCCATCGTTTTGCTAGCTTTACCGCAACAAGCACATGCTTCTTCTTCCTTCTTATATCTCGTTGTAGAGGTGGGTGTTCCAAGGCATCCTGATTTCGCTTCGAAAAGCATCGCGCTTCTTTTGGTGTTATCATAAATTGTTTCTTTTTTATTTCGTTTTTTTACTCTTAAGTGGTTACTCATGGCAAGGTTCTTTTCCATTGCCACCACCCATTAGATAATTTCAGCCTCTGTCTTTCCGCGTGACGTTCTTTGGTGCTGTGTTGCTCGCCCTACAGGCGGCATACTTGTTCGTAAGCTTCCTAGTTTTTTCCTCCACTGTGAATCAATGTTTTCCTCTACAGATACCTCAAGACTCTTCCAGCCCATTAACTTTCTTTCTTATTCCGCAGTCGTTCTTCATTATGAATTTTACTGCGAACTTCCCTCACCTCAAAGCTAGCCCTGCCCATATCACCCTGCACAGCTTCGTTTGTAGTCTTCCCGTGGGCTCCCAGTGCGAGCCGTCCCACTTACCTTTGATTCCCATCGAGTCTTGCTTGTACCCTTGATTTCAAGCAAACAAACGCATTTCCAAAAGTGGGTCCTGGAACCATTACACCATTCCACATACTCCGGAGCACCTCGTTCCTATTGTGTCCTAATAGCGCTCTGTGCTTGTTTATGGCTGCATTTCTCCTCCCCTTTACTGTTATTTTTTCTAGTGTTTCAATATTTCTATTGCCTTCGTTCATCCATATACCAAGGTATCTATATTCTTTTGCCCAAGGTATTTCCTGGCCCTGTGTTGTCACTGTCTGTTCACTGTTTTCATTGAATAACATAACACCTGATTTTCTAACACTAAACTAACACTAACACTAAGCCTTCCTGCCCACAGATATAAGCGAGACGTTGCAAATAGATTTGCTTGTTAGCTAGCAACACAATGTTGTCCGCATAAAATAAACCTAAAAGCTGCGGCTCTACTCCTCTACCTACCTGTTTCTATGAGAGAATAAACCCTATATTACTTTCTTCTAGCGCCCTCTCCATCCTCACCAAGCTTAAACATAAACAGCAGTGGAGATAAAGGGCACCCCTGCCTCAGTCCCTTGTTGATATTGCTACTGGATAGTATTTCCAATGACGAAGAGCCGAGCAGTAAGAAGACGACGACGACGATTAGAAGCTAGCGCGGGCTGTTGCCTCTTGGCCAAGCGCAGCGTATTTTCTTGTAAATATACTTGTACATAGCTTTTCGTCTGCATCTTCCTACACAACATATCTGGTGGAGGTGGACGTTCCCTTTACCTCGTCACGGAGCTTCGCAGTGGACGGTACGTCGAGCCTTCCTTCATGGCTCTCGGCGACGACAACCCGACTCCGCCGGCTCCGACACCTGCTGCCAGCTCGACGACCTACATCACTCTCCCCGCTGCCCGTGATCCTGGCGTATTCTCGGGCAAAGATGGGGAAGACTTCGATGACTGGATCAGCCTGTATGAACATGTCAGCCGCAATAACCGGTGGGACCCTACTATTATGCTCGCCAACGTAGTCTTTTACCTCAGTGGCACACCTAGAGTTTGGTATCGCACGCACGAAGATGAGCTCACCAGTTGGGATTCACTTAAGACGCAGCTTCGAGACTTGTTCGGCAACCCCTACGGTCACCAACTTGCCGCGCAGAAGGCGCTTTCCGGCCGTGTACAGACGTCAACAGAGCCATATGTCACGTACATTCAGGACGTCTTGGCTCTGTGCCGCAAAGTTGACACCCACATGACTGAGTCCGACAAGGTTGCCCACATCCTCAAAGACATTGCCGATGACGCCTTCAACTTGCTCGTTTGCAACAACGTAACGACGGTGGATGCTGTTAAAAAAAGAGTGCCGCCGCCTGGAACTCGACAAAAGCCGACGTATTGACCAGCATTTTGCCCGTCTGCCCAACACCCCAGCGACATCTTCCTGTGCCGACACTCCTCGTCCCAACAACACTGCCGATGTTACCAGGATCGTCCGGCGTGAGATCGAGGCTGCCTATCCGGCTGCCTTCGGCTCCAGTCCCACCAACACATCTGCAGTCACGGTCTCATTGATCCAGGCAGTTGTCCGCCAAGAGTTCGAAAACATGGGTCTCCACACCATCTGCTCGGCCCATCGTCCTGATACCCGCCCGGCTTCTTCGATTCCGCCCCGTCCCGCATCTTCTTACCCACCACGTTTCCGCAACCAATCTCAATGGCGCACTGCTGACGACAAGCCCATTTGTTTCCACTGCCATTGAAGCGGGCACATTTCTCGGCACTGTCGCAGTCGCTGGAGTTCCCCGGCCCGGCCTACTTATACTGCCTACTCTCGCCCCCCAGGTGGCCCTTCTCGTCCCTATGCCGCACGCTCCGATAACGCCGCCGCTGATTCTCCTGCACCGAACCGCTCCTATTCTCGTTCGCCTTCGCCCCAACGACGACAATCTCGCTCTCCCCAGCCTCGTCGCTCCTATTCGCCGACTCCCTTCGGACGCCGCTCGCAGCCGGAAAACTAGACGATGCAGCGCCTCGAGGTGACGCTGCATTGCTCCCTACACCGCCAAATCCTCTACTGACGTTGTCCACTTATCTGAACATTCTTGACGTGCAAGTCGACTGTGTTTCTGTGTCTGCACTCATAGACACTGGGGCGCATTTGTCCGTAATGAGCGCTGGCCTTCGTAACCGGCTCAAGAAAATTATCACGCCCGCCACGACGCCTGTTGCCCGTGTCGCCGATGGCGGAACAGCCCCCGTAACTGGTATGTGTACCGCCCGCATCTCCTTCGCCGATCGCTCAACAATCGTGCTATTCACAGTCATCGCTCACTGTTCCCGCGACATCATCCTCGGCTTAGACTTCCTCTCCGCACAATCTGCTCTCATCGATTGCTCTGCCAGTACTCTCCGCCTCGACCTGCCTGTTCTGGATCCCGCTGAACAACACCCTACTCGTCTGATGTGATGTTGTTAGGACCGTCACGTTGCAAAGCGTGTGACGCGAGGAAGATGGAGGAGACGCTGCATGATGAGCAAACAGACGACAATTATATTGGACGGCACGTAAACACGAAGAATATCTTAAACTAGCCCCACACATACAAGGTTGTTCGTAAATAGGAAAAATGTTGTCTCACGAGCTTACGGTTAAGTCCGGAGTGTGGTGAGACGTAGAGTCCTTGAGGTGGAACACTCGCTCGTAGAGTGATGACCAGCGTGGAAGAGCAGACGTAGCAGCACGGGGCAGGAAAAGGTGGACGGCCCACAGCTCCGTAGGCGCGAACAGGCCACTCTGAAGTCTCGAGCAAGAAGACGGCCCAGGGCCCTCGTTTCGATGACGGACGCCCGGTCACCCGAACCTCGCGCGTAGAAGCGGGTTCCAAGATGTCACTAGGCCGACCTGGGGCCTCGAACAAGGCGACGACCCGAGGCGCTCCTCGTGTCGATGACGGACACTCGCTCTCCCGAACCTCGCGCGTAGATGCGGGTTCGAGGCTGCAGCAGGCTGTTCCGAGGTCTCCTGCCGTGCAACGACCCGAGGCGTGCCTTGTCCCGAAGACAGACGCCCGGTCCAGTGAACCTCACCGGTAGATGTGGGTTCCGTAGGCCCGGTGGCCCTAGTCGCGCCGGCGTTCCAACGATCTCCGTCGCGCGAGCCCCTTTTCATTCGCTGCACGAGCCTCCCTTCTCTTTCTTTTCCTCTTGTTGAGGACGGCTGCAATCTCGTCTGCTCTTGCGCTCGGTACTTTGTGTGTACTTCTTCACAATCACCCCCACTTAAGAAAGTTCTTTCGTTCAAAGAACTTGAGGGTACTCGATATCTGCTGGTCCACCGTAGCACACACGCACCACAAGGGCATTTCCACTGCACCACAGTTCCGAGCACCGCACACTCGGTACATATGAGTACACATAAAAATTATCATAGCACTACAGTGTCGAGCACCGCACGCTCGTTATGTAAGAGTACACATAAAAATTACTACAACACTAGAGTTTCGAGCACCGCACACTCGGCATGATGACAACATTAACAACACACAACACCACAACTGAGGGTGAAAAAAAAATCCACAAAATTAACATGCCAGCAAATGTTGTTCGACATTAAGGTTACACCGGTTTGAAGTTCGTGGTTTTGCAATACCATGTTTCCGCAGACACACTCTTTATGTGCTTGGCAACCGGCTCATATAGTCTGCGCCCACATTCTCGCTGCCTTTAATATACTCAACCGAGAAGTCATACTCCATAAGTATGAGGCTCCAACGTAAAACACGGCTGTTGATGTGCTTGGCCGACTTGATGTAAACAAGGGGCTTATGGTCACTCTGTAATATGAACGTGCGTCCAAACAAGTAGATGTGGAACTTTTGGACGGCCCACGTAAGAGCTAGGGCTTCTCGCTCAACTGTTGAATATGCAATTTCTCGTGGCTGTAGTCGGCGGCTTGCATATGACACCGGGTGCAGAATTCCTTCATAGCGCTGCATAAGTATAGCACCTATACTTGTTGATGATGCGTCGGTGCGTAGTACGAAAGGTTTGCAAAAATCTGGTGCTCTCAATATAGGTGGTGTAGACAGGAGGATCTTGAGTTCACGTTCTCCCCCGTTTACGTTCTCCCCAAATTACTTTATTGGGGGCTCTTTTCTTGGTCAGTTCAGTGAGCGGGTAAGTTACTTCGGAATAATTGTGGACGAAGTCTCGGTAATACCCCGCAAGTCCGAGAAACGAGCGTACTTCTTTTTTCGTCTGGGGACGCTTCGCAGCCTGTATTTTGTGTAGTGTTTCGCCTTGCGGTTGCATGACACCGTTTCCAACAAGGTGGCCGAGGAATTTCACTGATCTTTGACCAATTTCACTTTTTGTTGGACGAATTGTCAACCCGGGTTCTCTCACTCGTTGTAGAAATGACTCAAGAGTACCCACGTGTTCGTCCCACGTTCCAGTGGCAATGAGCACGTCATCGAAGTAGCAGTAAATATGTGGTATGTCTGCTACTACTTTTCTCATGAGGCGGTTGAAAAGAGCTGGTGCGGTTTTAATGCCAAACGGCATGAAGCGGAACTGATATAGGCCTGATGCCGTAGCAAAAGCTGTCATTGGTTTCGACTCTTCATCCATGGGCACCTGCCACTAAACCTTAGAAAAGTCAAACTTTGAAAAGTACTGTGCGTCTTCCATTCTCTCAAAGGTAATATCCACCCGAGGTATAAGCTCGTTGTCATTGACCAGTATCTTGTTGAGTTGCCTGAAATCAACGCATAGACGCATTGTCCGGTCTCTTTTCTTCACGATAACTCTAGGTGATTGGTAGGTGGACTCAGAGGATTCTATAATGCCTTGCCGTAGCATTTCTCCAATATCTTTTTGTATCGCTTCTTGGGTAGCAAATGGTATTGGATAGGGCCACATGTTTACGGGTGTATTCGTGGTAAGTTTCAGCTTACACTGGACGAGATGTGTCTTGCCGGGAACCTCAGTGAATACATTCTCGTATATGCTCAGTAGACCCGTGACTTTAGCGCGCTGGTCAGGAGAGAGCGAGTCCGATAGACTCACGTCGGCCACCGATTCTTTTCCTTGAAATGGTACGCATGGTAGATCGTCATTTTCGGTATCATCAGTCTGACAAGCAGCTCACGCTTCCGGTAATGGCCGTGATATAGGTGGCCGTTCCTCATACTTTTTCAGTAGATTTATATGGAACAGTGTCGTCCTGGTCCCGAGGTAAATAACGTAATTGACGTCATGTCTCCTCTCAAGTACAGTGAATGGCCCTTTCCACGTAAGAATCAATTCGTTGTTGTCCGAAGGCAGCAGTAGCAAGACCTTGTCTCGAACAGCTAAATGGCGTGGTCTGGCCTTCCGGTCGTAGTGTTTCTTCTGTACAAGTTTTGCTTTTTGAAGCTCCTCCTTAGCCAAACGACAAGCGTCTTAAAGACGCTTCCGTAGCTCAACTACATACCCGTATGAGGTTTTTGCATCATCATCAATATGATCACCTGTCCATCATTCTTTCAATATCGCCATGGGTCCTCTGGCATAACGAACATACAACAAGTCGAAGGGTGAAAAACCCAGGCTTGACTGAGGGACTTCGCGATAAGCAAAAAGCAATGGTGCCAAGTACCGGTCCCATTTTTTCGGGCGCTCCTGACACATTCGTCTTATCATTTGTTTAAGGGTGCCGTTGAACCTCTCCACAAGGCCATTTGCCATCGGGTGATATGGAGTTGTTGGCAACTGCGTAAAAGAGAGTAGACGGCTTAGCTCCTTCATCAGGCATGACGAGAATGATGTGCCTCTCTCACTGATTATCTCCTGTGGGACTCCCACACGACAGAACATCTCTGGAAGTGCCTCAGCTATTTGTTCTGTTTCAATGCTAGGCAGTGCCACAGCGTCAGGATACCGCGTTGCCATATCGACCATTGTCAGAACGTACTTATTCCCTTTCTCTGACATGAGAGTTAATGGTCCCACAATATCAATGGCAACTCTCTTAAACGGGGTATCAATGACGGGAGTATTTCCCAATGCTACTCGACCGATTAGATGTTTGGGAAAAGTCCTCTGGCACATATAGCACGATTTAACAAATCGCGTGATGTCTGATTGGAATCCAGGCCAGTAGAACGCTTCGCTCACACGGTGTTTTTCGCTTTATTCCTTGATGTCCGGCAAGGATCTCTTCGTGAGCCATTTTCATCACAAAATGACGAAGGCTTCTGGGCACGACAAGCTGTTCCATTTGTTTTTTTGACCGCAGTGCGTATTTTTGGTAAAGAATTCCCTCCTTTACAAAGAATTGGACGTCGGCGAACCTAGTCTTCATCTATTTGTCCACTGCATCAAAGCATTTACGTAGACTGCTGTACTCCCTTTGCCTGCTTTTCAAGTCGATTGGGCTTATTAGGGGGTTTATAGCTGGCACTGGTAATGGATGCGAACCTGATCTTGTCTGTCTGGTTGTCGCTGCCACTTCCGACTTGTCCCTGGTTTCTCTAGCAGCCGATGATAAAGTGTCAGCAGAGATGGATTCATTCGTACAACAGTTCCAACCTTCTGCTCTAAATGATTCATCCGCAGCGCTCGGTGTATAAAGATGACTTTCCCATTCATTGTCAGGATTAATGGCGTTCCGTACACCTTTCACATTTCCCAGTACAATATCATATAAAGGATTGTCCATGCATAAAACCCTACTTGTGACTGTGAAGAATAGTGACGCGATCTCCACGGTTGCTTCAGGTAGCTTCAACAATGTTCTATCCAGGAGACAGACCGAGGAAATTTTTCCTGTCAGCTTACTGTCTGGTACGAGGGACCTTTTGAGAATAATAGAGTCGCATCCTGTATCTCGCAAGGCAGTAGCGGGATGTCCTTCAAGCACACCTTCGGCAGTAGGCACAGACTTTTCGTCTCGTTTATGCGCTTGCGTTATCCCGCGTTCCGAACTTCCGGGAACACGATGCAAGGTCTGTGTCTCTTCGGTTACTGCCTTAGACATGTCTACTTGCTGCATCGAGCACGAAGCCTTCCCGGCACTGTTCGGTTTTTTGGGGCAGTCACCTGTCTTATGCACAGTGCGGCGGCACTTTCCACAGAAAGATGTATTTGTATTTGGACCCTTTGTATTGGTCCAGCAATCAGCAGCTCTGTGACCGCGTTTACCACAAAGAAAGCAGCGTGGTCATTGCTTTTCTTGTCGCTCAGGAGTTCGAGCTGGGCCTGGTGGCTTGCTAGGTTCTCTCTCGTTTTTACCTTTGCCAAGGTTGACTAATCCTTGCGCCTCCAGGTAATGATCAGTAGCTTCCGCTAGCGTGTCAAGTCCCTGACAGTTCCTCTCTCTCAAAAAGACGGCCAGTTTCTCTTGGCAAGTCATCAGGAACTGTTCGGAGACAATCTTGTCCCGCAGAGCATCGTATGTCCGGTCCGTATTGGCCATTTCTTGCAGTGATCAAAATATCCCAATATACGACCGGCAAACTGTCTACCAGTTTCGGAATTATCGTGTTTCGCCGACCGAAAGTTCCTTCGGTAGCCTTCCTCCGTGAACCTGAAGCGTTGCAAAAGCGTCTGTTTTAGTGTCGCATAGTCCATGGCATGATCCGGTGCCATTCTGCCGACAACACTTAGAGCTACGCCTGTCAAACAGAGGCTTAGTGATAGGGCCCATTTGTCTTCTGGCCAGCCCTGGCTCGTTGAGACGCGCTCAAACCGTTGAATGTATGCATCCAACTCATCGCGTTCTGCGTTAAATGCTGAGATTAGTTTGTGCGGACTTTGGTAGCTCTCGGTAGCACCTGCGTGCACATTCTCTGTAAGCTGCCCAGTAGCCATGCTACCCGCTGTCTCATCCAACTCCCTGAACTTTAACTTGAGCTCGAGCACTTCCCTTTCTGCCTTTAATCTAGCTAGCGCTTCAGCGTCAGCTTCTTTTGCTGCATTGCGTTCAGCCAGGCGTGATTCGCACGCTACCCTTTCGCTTGCGCGCTCTTCGTCTACCCATTGTTTGAGTGCCGGGCCAGTCAACCCCAGTTCTTTTCCAATTGCCGTAAGCTTGTCTGTCTCCCTTCTCACCCGTCAGACACGCATATACGATGTGCTGCTCTTCTCGATAGCGTAAGAGCGGTCCTGTGGCGGACGCCAGATATGTGATGTTGTTAGGACCATCACGTTGCAAAGCGTGTGACGCGAGGAAGATGGAGGAGACGGTGCATGATGAGCAAACAGAAGACAATTATATTGGACGGCACGTAAACACGAAGAATATCTTAAACTAGCCCCACACATACAAGGTTGTTCGTAAATAGGAAAAATGTAGTCTCACGAGCGTACGGTTAAGTCCGGAGTGTGGTGAGAGGTAGAGTCCTTGAGGTGGAACACTCGCTCGTAGAATGATGACCAGCGTGGAAGAGCAGACGTAGCAGCATGGGGCAGGAAAAGGTAGACGGCCCACAGCTCCGTAGACGCGAACAGGCCACTCTGAAGTCTCGAGCAAGAAGACGGCCGAGGGTGCTCGTTTCGACGACGGACGCCCGGTCACCCGAACCTCGCGCGTAGAAGCGGGTTCCAAGATGTCACTAGGCCGACCTGGGGCCTCGAGCAAGGCGAGGACCCGAGGCGCTCCTCGTGTCGATGACGGACGCTTGCTCTCCCGAACCTCGCGCGTAGATGAGGGTTCGAGGCTACAGCAGGCCGTTCCGAGGTCTCGTGCCATGCAACGACCCGAGGCGTTCTTTGTCCCGAAGACAGACGCCCGGTCAAGTGAACCTCACCGGTAGATGTGGGTTCCGTAGGCCCGGTGGCCCTAGTCGCGCCGGCGTTCCAACGATCTCCGTCGCGCGAGCCCCTTTTCATTCGCTGCACGAGCCTCCCTTCTCTTTCTTTTCCTCTTGTTGAGGACGGCTGCAATGTCGTCTGCTCTTGCGCTCGGTACTTTGTGTACTTCTTCACACCTCAGTTCCGTCGACTTCGTGCGCTTGCCACCTTCGGCACCGACTTACGTTGACTTCGTGTCATCCCCACCAGTCCCCGACGGTCACTACATCGCGGCTCCTATGCAAGACGTCCTCAGTACACACGAGATCACAGTACCTCACACAGTTGTATCTATTACGGCGAATTGCGTGTGCCTGCCAGTGGTCAATTTTAGCTTGACGACACAAGTGCTGCCACGCGGGATGTCTCTGGCCCAACTTTGCTCATTCGAGTATCACTCTGTAGCATCGATTTCAGTAGACGACAATTCAGCCGATCCTCCTCTACCGCCGCAGTCGGCAACTTGTACCATCGCCAACTTACAAAAAATGATTGCACCCGGCATGCCTTCCGAGCACGGTCGTGCGCTCTACCGCGCTCTCATTTCCCACCAAGATATTTTTGACTTTAACGATTGTCCTTTGGCCCAAACAACAGTTGTCAAACATCGCATTAATACCGGTGATGCCCCTCCTATTTATCGCCGCCCGTATCGTGTATCACCGGCTGAGCGTCAAGTTGTTCGCACCGAAGTTCGCAAAATGCTTGCCAAGAACATTATTGAACCGTCATGTAGTCCATGGGCGTCATCTGTTGTGCTGGTAAAAAAGAAGGATGGCTCATGGAGCTTTTGCGTGGATTATCGGCACCTTAACAGGGTTACCAAAAGGGACGTGTATCCCCTACCTCGGATTGATGACGCCCTTGACTGCCTCCACGGTGCTCGCTATTTCTCCTCTATTGACCTTCGCTCCGGCTATTGACAGATTGCCGGGGACGATCTCGACCGCGAGAAGACTGCCTTTGTAACACCCGACGGTCTTTATCAATTCAAAGTGATGCCGTTCGGTCTATGTAACGCTCCTGCCACTTTTGAACGCATGATGGACTCCCTTCTTCACGGTTGCAAATGGTCCACGTGCCTGTGCTACTTGGACGACGTTATTGTATTCTCCCTAACATTCGCTACGCACCTCGAGCGCCTCTCAGCAGTCCTGGACGTTTTTCGGCGAGCCGGTCTGCAACTCAACGCATCGAAGTGCCACTTCGACCGTCGCCAGATTACCGTCTTTGGACATCTCGTTGACGCGAACGAAGTGCAACCGGACCCGGGCAAGATTCATGCTGTTACGCACTTCCCTGTTCCAAAGTGTGTCAAGGAAGTGCGCAGCTTCATCGGCCTTTGCTCGTACTTCCGCCGTTTCGTGAAAAATTTTGCGGCCATAGCACGACCACTAACCGAGCTTTTGAAAAAAGACGCCAATTTCCAGTGGGGCGATAACCAGGCCTCTGCATTCTCGCTTCTAATCGACCTTCTCAAAACGCCTCCCGTTCTGCCCCATTTCGATCCTTCTGCGCCTACCGAAGTCCGTACTGGTGCCAGCGGTCACGCAATTGGCGCAGTACTGGCACAACTCCAGCGTGGCCACGACCGTGTTATCGCTTACGCAAGTAGGCTCCCCTCGCCCGCGGAGCGCAACTATTCCATCACTGAGCGTGAGTGTCTGGCCCTAGTTAGGGCGGTTGCGAAGTTCCGCCCATTCTTAATGGCTGACCCGTTTCCGTTGTCACAGACCATCATGCGCTTTGCTGGTTATACTCATTGAAAGACTCTACAGGAAGACTTGGTCGCTGGGCCTGACGCCTCCAAGAATATTCGTTCTCTGTCACCTACAAATCTGGCCGACTACACAAGGACGCTGACTGCCTGTCTGGCTACCCGGTAGACGAGCCTGACGACGCCGACAGTAGTACCGCCAACGGCATTTTCTCTGTGTCTGCCTTCACTAACATCACCGATGAGCAGTACCGAGACCTATCGCTGCGAGTACTAATCGAGCGTCTGCGCTCTACACCTACCGACGCATCCGTTCGCCGATGTGTCCTACAGGGCGGCACTCTGTACCGAAGGAACTTCCTCCCTGATGGCCCTGATCTTCTTCTTGTCGTGCCAAAACATCTACGACATCTACTCTACGGTCGCGAACCGACCTTGCCCCTTGACACGGTACTTCCTCCTGCTGCGATCTCAACAACCGAGTATGCGCGCGACGCCATCGCCCTCGCCGACCATGCACGCCAGCTTGCCCGTGCTCGACTGACGGACTCGCAAACCACGCAGCAGCGTCGGTACAACGCCCGCCACCGTGATGTACAGTTTTCGCCTGGTGCACTCGTGCTCCTGTGGTCGCCCTGTCGTCACGTCGGACTTTCAGAAAAGCTCCTTTCGCGATACACAGGGCCCTACCGCGTGCTGCGCCAGGTGACGCCTGTGACGTACGAAATTGCTCCTGTGAGCTCAACCTCGTCGTCTACTCTGGCATCTGGTGATGTCGTGCACGTCAGTAGGCTCAAGACCTACTACACTGCTTCAGACTCCGGCCTTTAGTCGCTCCGGGATGGCGCTTTTGCCGCCGGGGGTAGTGCTACGGGATAGTATTTCCAATGACGAAGAGCCGAGCAGTAAGATGACGACGACGACGATTAGAAGCTAGCGCGGGCTGTTGCCTCTTGGCCAAGCGCTGCGTATTTTCTTGTAAATATACTTGTACATAGCTTTTCGTCACCGTTTTCCTACGTAACAATATCAACTTTCACCTCGCTCCTCATGCCTTCCCATTCAAAGCAAAGGGCATTTTCTTGGTAAATCTCTCGCAAAAGCCGTAGACAATCGTCACCTAAACCTTTCGCTTCCAGAATATCCCACAATATGTTGCGGTCTACGTTGTCATACGCTCTTGTTATGTCTAAAAAGGCCACATATAACGGTCTGCTTTCTACTCTCTATATTTCAATACACTGAGTAAGAACAAATAAAGTTTTATCCAAATGCCTACCTATATTGAAGCCATTCTGAAGTTCTCCCAAAAGGTCATTATTCTCCGCCCATGCATGCAGCTTTAATTTCATAGCCTGCATTGGTAACCTGTATATTACCGATGTGGTTGTCAACAGGCTGTACGAGTCTTTCTCCGGCTGTACGAGTCCTTCTCTCCCTTACTTTTAATAACTAAGTTCATTCTGCTTAGTCACCAACTGTGGTATTCTTCAATAATTTAAACTGCTTTGACCAGAGCTTCCTGGATTTTTGATCCTAGTTCATTACTCAGCCTAACGGGAACTTCGTCTAGTCTTATGGCTGTGCGCTTAGGAATTTTCTCTTCGGCTTTCTTCCAGATAAAATTTGTCATCACCGGCTTCTTTTTCATCTGGTTCTATTTAATGCTACATTGTTCTTCAAATACAACCTATTCAAGTACAACCTATACAACGATATTCTGAGGTTCCTTTACGGGACCTTCATTACTACCTACTATGGCCTCATGAGCGCCCGTGGGACCCTTAAAAACGCAAGAGCGCGACCACCAAGTCAACAGCCCACTTCTCGTGCCAGCCTGTAATTGAAGCGCATCCCGTCTCGTTCAGAACCACCACACCTTCTCACCTGCCTGTTTACTTCGACAACCTCGAGACCTCATAAGAACCACTACGGCTCTTTTTACGTGACTCTCACATAAAGGCACCTGCGGCACCATACGCACCACGATCTGCACCTGAGGAATAGGTCGCGCAAGTCGTCCACTCTCATCGCCATGGCTACTCGAGTCCCTTTCCTGTTGAGGATATCATTTAGCCCACCTGCTACTATGAGAAGATTGCGCGCGTGGGCATTTTCCGCGAGGTTTTCTTTTGCTCGCTCCGTGACAGTACCGAGTGTTCGCTCGGGAAATGTGCCTACCGTCACTCTTTTATCGCATTTCACCCTCTCCAACATGACTTCTGAGCACGTAGTCTGGTTTGAGTCACCGACGATTGTCACCATTTCACTCTCTATTACCTCTCCCTGCTTCCCTTTGTTATTTTCCGCGTTATTCGGACTCGACAAGTGGCACTGACCCCAGCGCTCCTGCTTTTTGTGTGTTGCGGCCTCAAGATAGGTGCCACTCTTTCTAGCTACCTCCTCCCCACGCACACGCATTCCACCTGCTTTTCTGACACTCCCTCTCCTGTAACGTCGGCTGGCTTCGTGCTATTGTCACGACTATTCTCGTCCAAAATGGTGCTCCTGTTCAGCTTTTCCTCGGCTGCTTGAAATCTTTTTTCATTACCTTCCGAGGATCACGCTCCATATTTAGTTCATTTTCCAACTCTTCAACCTGTTTGGCAAGCTCTTCGTGGAAAGCCTCGCTTTTCAGATTAGCATCGACATCACAGTGTCTGCCAGTTGACTCAATTCTCTCTCCATTATCATCCCTCCCCTGATATACCTTGAGGGATCCCCCGAACAGTGCACGCTTTCCCGACTTTCTTGCGATGTATAGCACAGCTTCTTCTAATAGAAATAGCATAATACAACAATACTATAATATTAGAGAGCACACGCCTTCTATCAAAACTCGACACCCACAGGATCTAAATCCTCTAAATTTCGCAAAGTAATTCTCAACAATGTTTTAAAAGCAATCTTATGCCGCACAGACTTAAGGTATGGCACGTTTTCGCATGTGTTCAGCCACGCGGCCGCGCTATAACTTTCCTATCAAAGCAATATTCCAGATACCAAAGCACACACAGTAAAACCACCAATACCTATTTACCATCCAAACTACTATTTAAAGGCTATAAAGACTTAACGTCCCACCTATTTGCAAGTGTTGAAGCACGTGGCGCGAAAGGATGTTCTGACTATCCTGCAAAACCACATGTACGCAAAACACATGCGCGCACACAAAAAAGGATGAAAACTGCCCATTTATTATTTCGGTGATGTCGCGTGGCCACTCACCTAGTTGTTGACGCGGCGGGTCGACGGCGACCCGTCGTAGTCTCAAATCGCGGTGTGGGCATCGGCGGTACACAAGACCGCTTTCCCCGCAATGGCGAACCCCCACAGTCCCAAGTCGCGGTAATGGCATCGCGGTAATGACATGGCCGGCTTCCCCGAAATAGCAGAAGAGCGGGCGTTGGTCGAGGGCACGCGAAATGTCTGTCTTCCTCGCGTTGTTTCGCTGGCCGACAGGTGGGAGAGGTGGCAGCAACGGCGCTGGTGGCTTCTAGCGACGGAATCGCGCCGTCTTGCGGCCCTCACGCGGGCGCAGAGGGCGAATCTGGCGGCGGGTGAAGGCGGGTAATGTCATCCCTTCTGGCTGAGTCTGTGGCGATGGCGGTTCCTCTTCATTAACCCCAAGTCATCGATTAACCTCTTCTTCGATGATGTCGGTGATTGAGGCCACTTGAGGCTGCGCCCTTGGGAAGAGCTTCTGCAGGTCCTCGCGAACGACGCGAATCCTCGCGAAGTCCTCGCGATTCTGGCGAAGAGCTCTTGCACGCATGAGGAACCGAACTTTCTTCTCTTCAGGCATATCCGAGACCGCGTGGCATAACAGGAGCGTCATCTCCTCGGTGAAGATCGCTATGTTCTGGTTGGGTAGTTGTGCTCAGGCTTCTGGCATAACTTCGATCCTTTTTTGCGCACGACCCTCGTAAATGACCGCAGGAAGCCGCTATGGAAACGGTCTCACGTTGTCAGGGTCGACTCCCGGTTCTCAAACCACGTTCTGGCGGCATCTTCTAAGGCGAAGTACACATGCCGCACCTTGTTATTGTTGTTGAAAGTCCCAGTTGTTGAAAGTCGCGATCCTTCATTCGTTCCTCCAGTCGGACGATTACGCTTGGAAGGTTGGTCGCGTCCGAGGTTGTTGCAGTAGAATGGGGAAAGCTGGGGCGGCCATAAGAGTTGTTGACTTGGGCTTGATTCCTCTGGTTTTCTGGGGAAGAGGTCCGTATTCCGGTAGTAGTCCTTGCTACCTACGGCTAGCTCGCTGCTTCTTGGCGAAGTGCGCGTTGTCCTCCTATTAAGGGCTTGGATCGCAGCTTTGCGGCGGCGTTCGGTACATGAACGTACTAGCACATCCTCCAAATGTCACGTAGTAGTGACGGTTAAAAAAGCAGCAAAACTGCCAATGAGTGACCGCGGCCGTAGGATTTCTGCCACACCACGTGAAACCATGTCACTCTCGCCTTGGTACGTTCGGTGCGTTGACGCAGGCTCGGCGTGGCTCATCACGTCCGGATCACCAAACTTGTGGGAAGGCAGCGAGAAGAGGGAGCCGCAGTGCCACGGTTCATTTAGGAATTTAGGATGACCAGCCATTGTGCTGCAGGATCCCGGGAGCGCAAAACAGCGCGACAGCTCAGGTCCCAGCGCACTATCCTGTTCTCTAATCTCGCGCTACATCCACTTCAGAGGTCGTTTATTTCACCAGCTAAGGAGGCGATGGTCGGGACACCACACCTCAAAACAGCAGAAAAATAATCTCCCATATTGTCTCTCTCAACAAAACCAAAGCAAGTAAACCTTCATGTTCTGAGACTTTTTTTTCTCCCTTGCAAGTTAGTCTCAACGGTCAGCTATTCTGATCAGAATCACCACGAGCTCTTTGTCTATAAACAAATGCAATAATTGGCCGTCTCCGATGCGAGAAAAAAAATATCCCCAATTTTACTCATCGAAAGTACGACATCATTGTGAGGCGCGCTCAAACAAGGGGGAAGGAGTCCGTGATAACTTTTTCTTCTAGTGTTTTTAACGAGCGACCAACGCATGATACAAGTGCGCTTTTGCATTTCACTTCTATTGCAACGTTGCCACTGCAGCGGGAATTTATTACCGCATGCAAAGGCTTAGCCGCACAAGGTGAAAGCTACACCACAATAATGAAATGAGTCAGGCAGGGAGATACGATCTCTCCAATTCTTTTCACAGCGTGTTTACAGGAGGTATTGAGAGAGCTGGATTGGGAACAATTTGGGATAAGAGCTAATGTAGAATACCTTAATAATTTCGCTGATGATTCGCTGATGATATTGCCTTCCTTAGTAAATCAGGGGACCAATAGCAATGCGTGCTTACAGACCGGGAGAGGCAAAGCAGAAGGGTGGGTCTAAAAATTAATCTGCAGATAACTAATGTACTGTTTAACAGCCTCGGATGAGAACAGCAGTTTACAATAGGTAGCGAGGCACTGGAAGTGGTAAGGAAATACATGTACTTAGGTCAGGTAGTGGCCGCGGATCCGGATCATGAGACGGAAGTAATCAGAAGAATAAGAATGGGCTGGGATGCGTTTGGCAGGCATTCTCAGATCATGAAAAGCAGGTTGCCAGTATCCCTCAAGAGAAAACTATATAACAGCTGTGCCTTACCTGTACTCACGCACGGGTCAGAAACCTGGAGGCTTACGAAAAGGGTTCTACTTATGTTGAGGACGACGCAACGAGCTATGGAAAGACGAATGATAGGTGTAACGTTAAGGGATAAGAAAAGAGCAGATTGGGTGAGCGAACAAACGCGAGTTAATGACACCTTATTTGAAATCAAGAAAAAGAAATGGGCCTGGGCAGAACATGTAATGAGGAGGGAAGATAACCGATGGTCATTAAGGATTACGGACTGGATTCCAAGGGAAGAGAAGCGTAGCAGAGGGCGGCAGAAACTTAGGTGGGCACATGAGATTAAGAAGTTTGCAGATTACATGGCCTCAATTAGTACATGACTGGGTGAGTTGGAGAAGTATGGGAGAAGCCTTTGCCCTGCAGTGGGCTCAACCAGGCTGATGATGATGATGACTGCACCACCATGGCGGATGCAAGCAAGATATAATTCCCCGTGGTGCCATGACCGCGTTTTGTTTAGTATATACGTTTCGTATTGCGATTAACATTCTTTGTCGATTTAATCTGTTCCGGGCCTGCCTGCTTATCTATCTATCTATCTATCTATCTATCTATCTATCTATCTATCTATCTATCTATCTATCTATCTATCTATCTATCTATCTATCTATCTATCTATCTATCTATCTATCTATCTATCTATCTATCTATCTATCTATCTATCTATCTATCTATCCATCTATCTATCTATCTATCTATCTATCTATCTATCTATCTAGCCCACGCTAATAGCTTGTGCCACAATATACGTGCTCGTAGTCAGCATTGCATAGCCGCCATTCCACCTTCGTGATTTGACTCTCACTATGCCGTCGTCGTGGTGCCTTTTACGCCGGCCAATTTGCCGAAGACGTCCAATAGCTTGAGCCACTAAGTATGTGCTCTTCATCGTATGCCACTCGTCGTCATTCCATCGTCATCATTCCAGCTTTAATACCCGACTGTTGGCATGCCATCGTCATCACGCCAATGTCCACATGAAGTGATCATTAGTGTGCTGTCACAATACCCTCGTGATGCTGTCACAGTTTGTCCAACTTCTTCCGTCGAACTTTATCACACGACTCTCGTCATGCCTTCGTCACCCAGGCATCGCCGTTGTATAACCTTCGTGACACAGTTGCTCTCACGTTATTGTCGTCTTATTCACCTCATTGTAATCAAACTTGTCTTCGTACCGTTATACCGTTACCATCATTGGTTCATCGTAATAGAGCCGCTGTCATGCGTTCATTATCAAACCTCCTTCTCGATGCCACCACGGTCGCTATATCATCTTCACTCTAGTTTGCTCGTCCGACCCTCGTCATGATGTAGTTGTCACGCCAATGCATTCATGCACTCATCTTCATCGCATTGTTTTCATATCATTGTTATTCCATGTCCACAATTCGGTAGCCGTTATACAGTCGCCTCACGTGTGTTATACCTTCGTGGCGAGGCCATCGCAATCATTTAAGCTTTGTCATATAGCCTCCCGTCTACAGTCGTTCCAACGCCATTGTCGTCATGCGCCCATCCTCAAGAAATTTATTGGCATACTGTTGTCATACGATTATCATCATTCAGTAATGATATTATAGTCGTTGCTATTTGTCAATGCTCCTATATTCGTTGCGTTGCCATCACCGTCGTTCCATCATCATCACTCCAACTGAATCATCTAACTTTTCATAGCGTCTTCGTCCCGCCGTGGCCTTCAACAGCCGTCGTAACGTTAGCGTAAATCTGTCGTTGTACCATCGTTATCACTTCATTAACGTAATTACAGTGTTGTACTATCGTCGTAGTAGTCGTTCGTAGTTCCGTCTGCGTTATTCTTTCTTCGACATTTTATCGTAAATGTGCTGTCGTAACTTAATTCTGATAATCCCCCCTTTTATTACCATCGTCATCATTGTATGGTCGTCAGACAAACACAATAAAGCAACCGTTCTGATACCGTCAGTAACAGTCGTCGCTGTACCATCACCGTCACTCCAGCTTCGTCATTCGAATCACGTCATAGCGTCGTCGTCACGCTATCGTCGTCACCCTTCGTAATTATAGTCTTCGTGATACAAACGTCGTAACACATTTGTCGTCATCCCGGTGTCCTCGCGACGTCGCCGTGCGATATCAGTCATTACACAGACATCATGTTATTATCATCATGCATTCGTTGCCATAATCCTCGAGTCATGCCATCATCATCAGCGGCATCTTTGACTCTTGACTCATCACATTGTGGTCGTCTTACCATTGCTGTCATGTCGTTTCCATGCCACGCTGTTACCAACTTCATCACTTCATTGACGTCATCCTAGTGTCATCATGCCGCGACTGTCATGCTGCCTTTGTCCAGCCATCGACATCATTCCTCCTTCATTCTATGTAATTGTGGTGTCGTTCAATCGTATATATACCAACACCGTCATACCACCACCTTGAGTGAATCGTCGTCTGACAGTCGTTATGAAGCATATGTTGTGGTATCGTAATTGTCATGCCCTCATGGTCGTGTCATCGTTATTAAGCCAGCTTCTTCAGACGGTTGTTAATGTTGAACATTATTGCCGACAGGCCGCGATGGGAACGAAGAAGGAAACGAAGAGGAAGAGAAGGGAACGAAGAGGAACCGCAGGAGCAAAAGTGCTTGGTCTAGGGCTCACGTCATTATAACTAATTTCCTTTGGTGCCAAAACACCCCATCATAGAAATTCCAAGTCTTATAGCTTCGATTGCATTTGTAGAGCGGCTGCGCAAGAACTATGGCTTTGTCAATGCCAGTGTCATAAAAATGGCTGTGGCTTAGCTAAGGTTAAGCCCAGGATGCGAACCATACTAGCCTTTATTTTAGTTGTTGAACCACTGTTTAGCCTGGTGAACTGCTGTTGCTTGGCTATATTTGGTTCGGCTAGTAGAAGAAACAACTCATGCGTTACACTGCTTCGCCTTCAAGAGTGGAACGCGACAGCGTTCCCGTCGACCCGCCAAGGGGTGTAAGACAATGGGCTACGGCGCAGCGACTACGCGCCCCGCATTGGACGCGGTGAGCGTCGAGCAACGCAGCGTTCGGCGCGGCAACGAAATGAGCGCCTGAGCAAGCGACGCACGCCTTAGAAACAGCTCGTTTCTAAGGCAACACCGCATTCACTAGAGGCGCTTTTGTACCGCTTCAAAGCATCGTACTCGTGGCTCAGTGGTAGCGTCTCCGCCTCACACTCCGGAGACCCTGGTTCGATTCCAACCCAGCCCATCTTGCAAAAGTTGAGCCAAAGCCACCTAGAAAAAGCGCAGCTGCTTATATACCGCCGCGACGCCGCGAGCGACGGCGCGACTTGGAGCACCGTGTCTCCTCTGTCGTGACGTCACGGTGTCACGTGGTAGTGAAGGCGACACCGCCGCGCCTGAGGAGCTGGGTTGAGCTCTAGTAATATGCTTCGCATAAAAACAATTACACTCCCTACCAAAGACACTCCCGGCTGCAGGCCTTCGTTCCTGGTGTCTCCTAATTGAACACTCACGTTACCTGCCTTACTCGAGAGAACGTGGAGCTCGTCTGCCTCGGCAAGCAAACCTTCGAAGACACTGACGACACTTACGGAATATGATGGAAAGATGTCTTATTCTATCTAACGAGCGCTGTTTTTTTCTTCGCCAGCTTGCGAAAAAAAAAACAAGTGACATTTACCTCAAGTCCGAAGGCAACTCTACAGAATGGTAACGCCGGTAGTGACCACACTTCATAGGAAAGTATGGTCAGGGGCTCTTCACCTCGGCTACCAGCAGAAACAACTCCCAATCATTAGAGCGCTCCTCGTCATCGCGCAGTGTTCCTCCCGAAACTGGGAATATTAAGTTTCCCAGCGCACTTCGCTGTTCGCTTTCCTGTCGGAATCATTTCAGTGCCACAATCTATCACAACACGGATATTTTTCCCACGGAGAATTTTAACTACCTTTTAACAAGAAACAAGTCGAAAAACATGAGCTGCTCTACGACAAGTTTGAACTTCAGGTTTCCACATTGATGGTTTTGGGTGTATCACCTGATCGATACAACGCAGTCCTCAACAATGTCTTAGTGAAGTGCCTGCCGGATGACCTCGCAACACTCAATATGTCTAAGAAGGCGTCGCAGGATAGTTCATGTAACACAAGTCCTAAAGAGAGAGCTCAGCAGGCTACAGAAATGCTGAGTTTTCGGCATGTCCAGATTCAGATACGAGAAGAGGGCAGGCCAGGGCGTGGACGTCCACATATCACGTTTGGTACGTGAAGATGATGTCCTCCCTCTCTCAGCACAATCGGAACAGCTGGGGACCGGGTCTACACTTGCTACCAATTATGTTGAATTACGGAAGAACGATGTCTGTTTGCAACATTTATCATCATATTATAGCGGAATACAATTTCCAACTTTCAGTGGATTAAAAAAGGGCTCGATTGTGCAGTGCTGAATGTTTCTACCTTTGCGGCAGGAACAATCACGTTACACGTCTTAGCCGAGGGTCACGCAGCATCGTGTGCAGGAAGTGTCATCATCACCATTTGACCATCCTCTGCGGGGTATTTGAGGTTGCTTCATCAACCACTGCAGGTGTGACGACAGGTGATGAATATGTACCACGATTTGCATCGCATGTACCAGTCCCTTTACGGTAAAATCTATCCCAAGCGCTCTCAGCAGAGAGAATGCGGGGTTACTCCAGATAGGACCGCTGTTGATTGAATGCGGTTAAAAAAGGCGTTTCGTGCGCATCCTTTTTGGGAGCGGCACCTAGGGTAGTTTTATATGCGCCAACCTGGCGATGGGCTTCAAATGCCCGGTTATGGGTAACGAGGGACTACCTTCTGTTAAGTTCGGCCACTTAGAGGCCCGCCAAGTCATGCGCACTCATTCGGTTGCTTTGACTCTGTGGGACCAAAACAGTTACATCGCGGTCACCTGTGAAGCTCTGGGGCTTCCTGAAGTGTGTACAGTCACAAACCTCCGCTCAGCGATCTTCTGGCAGTTTTTGTGTTAGAGAAAATATGACATTGCGGGAAATCTTTACCTCAACTGTGTGCAGCCACATGAAATAAGCGTTTTACTTAGTTCCAGCGTGTACTGGCAGATAGCCATTGGAAAAATAGTCTGACAGTCTAACGGCCGTGAAAACCATGTTCTGATGAATCGTAAAGGAACTGTGTAAGTCAAAGGTTAGCCAGCTAGGTTCTTTTCCTGATTTGCAGCCCGAATTATTTTCCTCACTGTGATCCTTCTGCCATTTGGCATCCCGACGTCATTGTATGTGAGCCATATAGATATGAAAATGGCAAAGCTGACAAAGAATTTGAGATATGTGAAGAAAGCATTAGGAAATTTCATTGCCGCTACCAGTAACGTTAATGACACAAGCTCCGCGGATAGATTAAGGCTGCGGTAACGCATGGTTAGAAGAGCGCAGCCCGTTCACCCCACGGGCGGCGCTCGGTTACGACAACATTTCGAAATCGTGAAGCGGTATCACACGTCAATCAGAGCTTATTTTAACAAAGCCCATGGATAACGAATTGAAGATGAGCCACTGCGAAAAAATGTATATTGTTTGCTCCGCCACGCAGTTATCCGCCACGATGCTATCACGACAAAGCTTGTTGTTGTGTCTGATGCTTCTTCGAGATTCTGAGACGCTGGCCGTGCGTTGAATGGGCTCCGCATTTTTCGACCAATTCGGACCGCTACACATCAACAAGCCATCAACCACTGGTTGTGTCTGATACCGCTGAAGTGTCCGACCACCTGGATACCGGTTTCAAGCCGGTAGGCCCGTTTTTTTGGTTTTTATCGGACTTTTTAGGCCTCCCAAGTGGCCGAGCGGAGCGCAGGCGCTGGGCCTAACGTTAGGCCCAGCACTTTGACGGCGCTTGCGGGCAGCAAGACCGACACCATGGCATCGACGCAGCCTGAAATCGGTCTCCGCCACACGAGTTTGCCGAATTTTGAATCAACACTGAGCGGAGTCGTCGAAAATCCACTTGAAGCTCAAGAAATGGAAGCCGACCACCTCGAGGCCACCTCCGACCTAGAGGCAACGGAAACCGAGGACTACGAAGGCGCCTTTATGCTTCACGAAGCAGCGGACCCAACAAATCATCCGAAGAGTGAGTACGATTGGACACTCTTCCTGACCAAGCGCCAAATTAAGGCCCAAAAACGCGGTTTACGGAACGCCGCCATTTTGAAGAACGGAGAGCCCCAGGCAGGGGCAAACAATGGCAAGATGGCGCCGGCGAGGGCCGTCACAACGAGCGACGCAGCTGCCTGCGCGGAAAGCTCGAGCGCGCCAAACTGAATCGGAGGGAGAGAAACGCAGCGGCCTAGGCAAAGGGCGCCACCGCTCCCGAAAAATGACGTGAAGATTATTATTAGACCGAAGGATGGATTGCCGGTGAAGGCACTACAAGGAGCCGATGTAGCGAAAGCCATCGGTGCGGCCTGCGGATACAAGATTAGAGGCGGCAAGGACTTTATCATCAGATTGCGACTAGGCTCCACCATCATAATAGCGAGCATGCCAAGCGACGAGACCGCGAAGATAATTCGAGGAATCACCAGCTTGAGTTTCGGAGGACGCTCCTTTCAAGTCAACACCTACGTAACGTCACCTGAAGATTGCAAGCGTGCCGGGATCCACGGGATAGACGCCGGGACCACGGAAGAAGAATTGATGGAAAACCTGACACTGCGCACCCAGGGTGTAACCATACTGGGGGCCAGAATGCTGGGGAAGTGGAAGACAGCCCTCATTACCTTCGACGGACCCTTCATTCCCAGGATGGTCAACTGGTGGGGAGGCGAATACAAATGCCACCCATACCGACCGATGAGGCAAGTGTGCTACAACTGCGGACAGCAAGGCCACAGATCTGACGTATGTCCGACGCCGGATGCCAAGGCCTGCAGGCAGTGCGGAGCACGGAACCCGCCGGAAGGACATCAATGCCAGCCAAAGTGCCTGGTATGTGGAGGCGACCCTGCCACCGGGTCCAGGGACTGCAAGAAGCGCCTGAAGCAGTTCAAGGAGCTTCGCGGGCCGGCCTATGGCGGGCGGCAAAGCCGCCAGAAGAGCCGGAGTGGGCAGCAGCAGCAGCAGCATCGGAAGAGACGGCTCAGCTCAGAGGGCGACCAGAGCCAGGAGCGGAGGGGGAGTTCGCGGAGCCGTTCACGGAACAGTTCGTGAAGCCGATCACGGACCAACGCTCCCCAGTCGTCCCAAGGCATCAAGGGAGGCAAGCAACAGCCGCTGCAGCAGCGGCACCAGAAGAAGCAGAAGCCCAACAACAACAATAACAACGGCAAGGTGAGCTGGGATGCAGGCCCTCCCAAATTGCTTGTTCCGCACTCGGATAACAATAGTCGAAATAACATCAGTACACACGAGACTCAGTTAGAAAAAGAAAATAAGATCTTCAGACAGAAGGTAGAGGAGCAGGATAAAAAGATTGAAGAGCTAATGAGAGCAGTTAAGGACCTCGAATCGGGAGCCCCTCACAGGGCATCGCATCCACAAGAACAGGCATCAGAAGCACCCGAATACTTTGTCAAGCTCATGGCAGAGGTGAGACAGAAATTCAGCATAATAGAGCAACGAATAGAGATGCAAAACACAGACATACGCAACATCCGTAAACAAGAAAGTACGCAAGGGGTCAAAGACAAATTTGACCAGCGACGTCCAACATTAGGCCTGTATTCAGGTAACTAATCACGGCCAGACCCAATAAAGGAAAAGGTAAAAACGAAAAACTTGAAATCAGGCAGTGGAATTGCAGAGGCTATCGAAGAAAACAAGGACAATTACAACAGTACATCAACAAGCAGCTAATTCCGCCCGATGTCATTGCTCTGCAAGAGACCTGGGGCTTCACGCCAAAATTACAGGGGTATACATGCCAAGCAAACGAGGTCACTGGTCGAACAGCCATTCTGATCAGCAACACCCTTGCCGCCATAGCACACGACAAGATTGCTGACACAGACATAGATCATGAGATTACCGAAAAATACCGAAAAACAAGAACGGGGAAAGTACTTTTATTGTAAATATATACAGTCCTCTAAAGCAGAAGAAGGGCAAATTGATGCACCTCTTCCACGGAGTGAGCAGGTTGGCTAAAAACAACACGCTCGTAATCGTTGGAGACTTCAACGCCAAGGATCCTAGCTGGGGATACAAGACCACCGATAAAAAGGGTACGATAGTCAAGGAGGCGGCTGACAACATAAACTGCCAACTCCTAACGGACCCAGAGGTCCCCACCAGGATGGGAAATAGCGTCCAGGAGGACACCAGCCCTGACCTCACCTTCGTAAGAAGAGCGAGAAAGGTGGTCTGCGAAAATATGCTGGAGAGCCTGGGTAGTGATCATTACATCATCAAGACGCAAATTGGAATGGCTCACGGAAAGCGTCGGATAGGTACAGCAAAAATAACGGATTGGGATGCCTTTAGAGAAGCCTTGTGATGGACATCCGCTGGGCGCGATACTGTCAATCAAGGAATGGGGGAATATGCTGAAGGAAAGGCAAAGCGAGTACACCAAGGAGATTGACCGCGCAGAGCAAATACCGGAGGTTGACTCTAGACTGCTTCGGCTATGGGAGGCAAGACAGAGCCTGACCAAAAGGTGGAGGAGACAGAAGTTTAATAGGAAGATGAAGCTGAAGATTGCGGAAATTACGCAAAAGACAGAGGAGTATGCGGAACAATTGGCGAGAGCAAATTGGCAGCAATTTAGCAATTCCTTAAGTGGAACCCTGAGTACTGCCCGAACGTGGAGCATACCCAAAGCACTCCTGGACCCGACTAAAACCAAGTCAGAAAACAACAAGGCCATACAGAGGCTGGTTCACCAGTTTCAGGGCTCAGAGTATGAGCTCATAGAAAGAGTAAGGCACAAGTGCTTCGGGGACGGTGACCCAGCAGCCTACACGGAGTGCTACAAGGGGAAAGAAAATTCTGATCTGGACAGACCTATAACCAAAGAGGAAGTATACGCAGCAGTAAGAAATACCACTAGGAATACGGCTGCAGGCGCAGACAAGGTAAAGAACGCGCTGATTCGCAACCTCAGTGATGAGCTGGTAGTCGAACTTACTGACTATCTCAACAAGCACTGGGCGGAGGAGACAGTACCCGAGGAGTGGAAGCATTCGGAGATAGTTATGATTCCAAAACCTGGCAAAAAAACTGCAAGTAGAAAATCTTAGACCAATCTCTCTCACGTCATGCTTAGGCAAGCTGTCCGAGCGGGTGGTTACAATGAGGCTACAAAATTATATGGCGGACAGCGAGCTGTAGCCCCCCAGCATGTTTGGATTCCGCGCTAAATTATCGGCGCAAGACGTGCTCCTCCAGCTCAAGGAGAACGTGCTCAGCAACGTCCCACGGAACAGCGAACATGTAATCATGGCACTGGACATTAAAGGAGCATTCGACAATGTCAGCCACGAAGCCATCCTCACAGGAATGGATAGCCTGAACTGTGGCAGAAGGATTCATGGCTACGTCAAGGCCTTCCTCTCTAACCGGACAGCAACAATCGGCCTGGGAGCAGTTAGGTCAGAGAAGTTTCGCACCCCAAACAAGGGAACTCCTCAAGGGTCGTTCATCTCCCCCATCCTCTTCAACGTCGCAATGATCGGGCTAGCAAGACAACTCGAACAACTTGAAGGCATACGGCACGCCATGTACGCTGACGACATCACGGTATGGGTGAACCGGGGATCGCTCAGCGAAAAAGAACAGTGCCTGCAAAAATCGGCCACCTGCGTAGAAACCTACGTTAGGGCCAGGGGCCTCGCCTGCTCGACGGAGAAGTCCGAGCTCCTAAGAGTATGGCGAGGCAAACAAAATCAAACGGTCCCTACAAGCGATGAGCTCAGCCTCAACGTATACCTCGCGGGACAACGCATTCCGGAGAAGACCACCATTCGGATCCTGGGGATGTGGCTTCAGTGCAGTCAATGGTGCAATCATACTCTGACACTGCTGAAGACTGCCACCATGCAGGTAGCCCGTATTATCAACAGAGTATCTAGCAAGAGACACGGTATGAAGGAGAGCGACACACTCAGGCTAGTCAGGAGTCTCGTGGTTAGCAGAGTGGTGTATAGCCTTCTCTACCACAAATGCATCATGCAAGAAGAAGAACAAGCGGACGCCATACTGCGAAAGGCGTACAAAACTGCGCTTCACCTGCCGCAGTGCACATCGACCGCGAAACTGCTGTGCCTTGGACTCCACAATACCTTGAGTGAACTAAGAGAAGCACTACTATGCTCTCAGGCACGTAGGTTGATGCAGACCCCCACAAGAAGGGTGCTCCTGCGAAGATATGGCGGCGGCAACATGATCCAAAAGATTGAACGTACCGAGGCCATTCCGGACAAGTATTGTAGTACACTGCGAGTCGCACCGATACCCAGGAATATGGACCGGAACCTCCACAAAGCGCGTAGAGAAGCAAGAGCAGAGTACGTGCAGAGAACATTGGCGAACAAGGACAACACAAGGTATACGGACGCGGCAACGTTCGTCAAAGGCGGAAGACAAAAAAGCAGAGCAGTGGCGTCGGTGGTTAATTCGGACCTCAAGGAGATCACCAGCTCATCACTACAGGATTGCACGGTAGTCGAGGCCGAAGAGGCAGCTGTGGCTCTGGCAGCACTGGAGGGCTATCGATCTGGCAGGTCCCTAACAATGATAACAGACTCTCAAGCAGCATGCCGTAATTATACAAACGGCAGAATTGGGTGCAGAGCACACCACATACTCTGCTCATGCGACCTGGGAAACAAAGTTCAGCATACCATAATCTGGGTACCAGGGCACACTGACATAACAGGGAACCAAGAGGCGGATAGGATAGCTCGAGGGCATACCAACCGGGCGTCCGACACATCCAGCCTTGAGGAACCCGAGTCAGTACCCATGGGCTACTCAGATATCCTAAATTATTATAAAGGGGTCAGACGCAGCGGAAAGTGTGTAGTGTGTAGTGTGTACCCACCCCCAGATAAGGATCTAAGCAGAGAGAATGCTGTTGCATGGCGACAACTGCAGACGGGTACTTTTCCGCATCTAAACCATCTCAGTAAAATTTTCCCTACACAGTAGGAGGCTAAGTGCCCATGGTGCGGAGTGAAACCAGACCTATACCACATATCATGGGCCTGTCAAAATATTGAGTCCCCAACTATCTGCAAAATTAAAAACCCGAGTGCGGAACAGTGGGAGAGTATGCTTTCCAGCGTAAGCTTGAACGGCCAAAAGCGCCTAGTAGAGCGAGCTGGCGGGTTGGCCATACTCAGTGGAGCCTTGGACTAGGGCACCAACCCTGTGATTGCAGAAAGAAGAATTCATCAGAAGATGGAAGAGGCCGTCTGAAGCCGCGAAGATCTCTTTTCTAGAGCCCAGTAAATGTTTTCCGATCCGATCGAGATTCTGTCACGATAAAGGTTCGTGTTTGGCCTGACGCTTCGCCGCACACGCTTGGTCACCCCTGCCTAAACGTGACACCATCAAAGATATAAAGTTGAGCATTTCATAGTGTGCCAAAGCTACTCGTTTCCCAATGCCATCCAGTCATAATAATTGTTGATATAGGAATGACATACATGCAGAGGCTCATTCGTTCGAAAGACCGCGACGTGCTTCAATTCCTCTGCATTGACCGATTGCCTTTGGAAGCTGATCTATCTCCATGTGGCGACGTGCAGATAGATCAACTTGCTCTTCAACGAGCACGTTGAGCACTTTATCAGAACAACAACGAATGCAGTCAGATTACTCATAGCGCCGTCACCAGGTTGTCGTCGCTATATACACGTCGTTTTCTCATTACCCTCATGTCACCATTGTCACATTGTGGCCCTTGTGCCATTTTGGTGCCATCATTATCATAGCACCTTTGTCAATCCTGCCACGTTATTCCTTCTTATCGTTATTCATTCATCGTCTGTCCGCGCTTCGGTGTCTTACTGTCGTCGTCATGCGACCATGCTGATAAGAGACCTTTAGCAAGTGATGGAGTAAAGTGGAACAATACTGGAGTATCTGGCATTTAGCCGAAGCAGCTGAAATCAAAAATTACCATTGATTATGGCAAATAAACTTGACTTTCGAAATACGTTGCATAGCTGTATTTCTTGCATGCTAATAGCCTTGCTACGATCATGCCATTTATCATCATGTCGTTGGCTCTTTGCGGAATTTTTGCCTTGTTTTACTTTCTTTGTAGTTGTTTTCGTGTAAAATAGTTAAGAATTAGCTGTTTGCGGTTGCTAGGCAGTCTGCCTTCAATGGTTCATTGAGTTTGTGTTCTGAATCGTTTCATAGGCGCGGTTTGTTACCCCTTTGATGACAATTCCATAGCTGAAAAACAACCATGAAGCTTGTCTAGTACATTATGTGCGTCAGCACTTTTATATTTTTCTTTGTACGTGGTTACCAGTAACAGATATTTTGGTTGCCGATATTAGAGAAAGGCGCTTTCTCTACGCTCCGCAACAACTTTCGGTGGAAGCGCAGCATAAGCTACGAAGCAGAAATGCACTTTTTTATACTGATCTGCGCGTTGCCTGCTGAGCGCAGTACTTTTTGAGTCTCGCTCTTTTTGGTTTGCTCGCTTTTTGGTACACATGTTTTGTTTCCTGTACCTGTAAATTAAAATGGCGAGGCTCTATTACAGAGAAAATGTTCATAAGCTCCGGTAGAGCTTATCCGGAGGAAACAAAAGTAACGGGGCGTGCTGAAATGCTGTTTTTTTTTTGTTGCTTGCTCATATGAGGAAAATATCTGTGCTGTAAAGTTAACCTGATGTTTCTAGCGTAAGTACGTCGGTGGTAAAATACGTTCGAAATGGCCACGTCGGCACCAATAAGCCACTCGCGTAAGGTCAGTTTGCCAACTGCGTAAACACAATAGCGCCATTAGAAGCAGTGCGTAAAGAAACGACTAAACTTATTATTCTTTGAGCGACAGCTCTACTACTCCAGGTACCAACCCAGAAAAGGCCTCTTTCTGTAAATCTGACCCTCAAGCTCAGACAAGGTCAAACTAGCACATTGCTCGCCACTTCCGGCGGCTGCTGTGTATGCCGCGCGGGCGACTATATATTGAAAGTGATTTGCGATGTGAACAAAGTGCGCGTTCGCACAGGCCTCATCAGGAAAGCGATCGACAATGTGTGCAAAGTGCGCCGAGTGTTGTTAGCTTTGTATGCGCTTTGCGTTGGACAGCTAGTCAGCGTTGAAGCGAGGCAGATCATTAAGGTCATTTAGCTCTCTGCTGCTGGCGTGCCTAGGCGCTTCTCTGCGTTCTCTTGTGGTGCGATTGTAGATGCGGGAGTTGCAGACCCTGCCGAGCGGCTTCTGCTCCCACTCGAGAAATTCTTCAAGTACATCTTGTTGGACCTCCAGGATTCCTGATGACCATTAGGAATTCCTGTGGGCACGTTTTCAACACCAATAGGAATCTAGAATACCCATCAAGGTCACCCCTGTGGCAACGACACGATTCTCGAATGCCCATCAGGGATATCTGCGGGCACCTTTACAACAACAATGCGATTCCTGAATGTCCGTCACAGCTTTCTGTGCGGGTCTTTCCGATACAAGTACGACTGAAGTCCGCTAAGCCTTAACCTGAATGACCATGCGGCAGCCCAAACGTACGATCGCTGAATTAGCTGGACTCCTCGTTGTAAACTTTCGCTTTAAATGTGTTTTACAAAGAAACTATTCAATAGACCCTGTTAGCTGAATATAATTACGTCTTAGTGGGTCTACAACAAGCTATCGACGATCGCGAGTCGTCGTAGTGTGCAGGCTTTCTTGCTGAGGACGCCGAAAAGCTGCCGACTGTCGTTTTACCGTGCGCCGTGGAGCAACAAGATAGTTCTTTAGCATCAACAGAGCGATTTACGCAGACGCATCCGCTTTTGTTTACACTTCTTCATGCTCCCAATGAGTTAAAACGTCGTTCCGTCGGAGTAATGCTCCAAGTACGTAGGCAACCTTTGCAGCCGCCTAAGCCGATCAGCAGCGGATCTGGATTCTGGTTCACCGAAGGCGGTAGGCCTAGCACTGCCGAGTTTTTGCACTCACAACAGGGTTCTTTTAAGTAAATCCAAGCATTCGAGGAACGCTTATACCTGCCTATGTAGTTCACTTTCGGCCGTGTAGTAACTTCACATGATGTACTCGTCACTTAGTACAATTGCCATAAACGGGAAATGTTAATTTAGCACGATGGAAAATCGCATTGCAGTTCCCAGAAATAGCTTGGCGCTCGTACTTGGTAGCCGGCGCTTCCCGGAATGAAACGTGGTAACGTACAAATGGGTGGGTCTGTACGTAATGTTATGTTGATGCAATATTCAGGTTTTGAGATCTGTTCTCCTCCTCTACAGAGCAGGCTGCTAGGAGCGGCCGCTTCGGTAGATCATGCAGCTAGGGTAAATTTATATATTGGCCTCGCTAATGTGGCGTGACGTAAGAATGTGGGCATCGCCGTCTTTCAGAGGAAATAAACTCTCTATATGAGCCCTTGTATGGAGTTTTTCGTCTAGCAAAGCAAACTTTACGCATGTTGAAGATTGAGTACGAAAAGCTAGACCCTTCAACAGAAAGCTGCAAGCTATAACAACTGGATTGCGTATATGTTACTCTAGAACCTTCCAGTCGCAGTTGGCAGCGCATACGTGCACTGTGAGGCTGCTAATATGCAGAAATGTGTCTTTTCAATGTTATTGCACTACTAATGTCAGCGCTTGGTGGTTTGAACTCCATCCGTTTAGGCGAAGTAGAAGTGGTGAAATACGTTCGTGCCGAGGTGAAGAAAATGCTCGGCTTAAATTCTGGTTCACTCCATGGGATCAGTGCCCTAAGGAGAAAATTGTGCGCTCTATAAATTGGTTTTTGGCGCAGGAAATGTGATAATAACTCCATTTGGCTTAGCAGTTGTTATTTAACAAATGGCATCGATGTAACCGGCTGACTGCATTCAAAGCCTCCGTTATACTATATGGCCAAATAAAATTTTCGATTGCGATAGATGACTGAAGAGTTAAAGTGATTTACTACAACGTGAAGGCGTTCGTTTCAATCCCCGTAATATTCCAAGATATGTCACACATCTCGAATACGTATGATTCACATTCTTCATATCTAGTCAATGCTCGCAGTAACAATAAATCGTAAGCATGGTGCATAATCTTCAAGCAAGACAGACGAGCACGCAGAAACGTGTGTGCGAACTACGCGACTGTGACATAATGGAAATTAACCCAATAAAGTGAGGAAAAAAATGACACCGGAAGGGCAGTGCACTACACTGTCCAATCAAGCTTTATTAGAAAAAATTGTACATATACACATATGCATGCCGCACGACGGTACCTACGCAAGCAGTATGCGAGTTGACTCGCAATATCACTACTCGTATTGTGCGTGTATATGTATGTACCAGCTTTTCTAATAAAGATTTGGTTGAGATTGTATCGCTCTGGTCTGTCGCCGCTCCATTCTCGCGACTTTTTTCGCGCTAATTTCCATAATTTCTACGCATCAACTAACCCAGCAAATCATATTGCTGGAAGGTAATTGCAAAGATGCGGTCGCACCATTGGTAGTGTGTAGTAAGACACAAATTCTCAGCGCCAGGCCAGCGTACCTAGGCGCCGCCACTCAACATTCCACGTTATACATATTTTTCGCCAAAGCTGCAAAACCGTTTGTTCTACGAGTTGTATCCCCGGGAAAAAAACTGCGGCGAATTATACTTTCGCAATCGCTTCCACCGCGTGCAACCGGGAAGAGCATGTCCCTTAAGATCATGTAAGCCACCATCTATTATTTTTCCTGAAATACCAGCAAATATGCAATAAATGCGCAAACGAAACCGTATTTTACACGAATAAGCTAGTTATTCATGAGTGAATGTAGCGACACCAAGGTCCATCCCGCCCTGCACCGATCACGGAGGATGTCAGCGACAGTTGACCAAGCGGCAGGTTCCTCGGCTGCTGGCTTTTTTGTTTTGCTGTTGTAGATGCTGTCAGTATCTACCAAGAAATCTGAAGATGCCAGATGAAGCAAATATAATGAATCGGGACTGTAAAATACTTATAGTTGCATTTATAAAGCTGGGAATTTATATGCGTGAAAGCCAGATTCTGTGAGTATTTAGTATAGAGAAACTAGGTTGAAATTACTAATCCATCATTTTCGTTTACTGAAACTCTAGTTCCTGTTTTCCTGCAGGAACTCAGGAGAGGTCCACTGTCTGGCAAAGGTAACGCAAGCAAACGCAAGTATTGCTTTGGGTGAAGAATTTTCTTTTTACTATCAGGCAAGGCTGCTTTTATAGCTTTGTGAGTAATCACAGTTCGTGACTTTCTAGGCCCGGTGGGTAATCACTTCTTCAATTTTACGTCACATCTGACAGAATGCGGTTGTGGCAGTATGTGACATGACTATCATGTAAGCCAAATTGAGCTGTCTGCGCTAACATATTGATGACGTTCAATGGTGATTGTGTAGACAAAAATGGTAAACAGGGGAAAAATTGCTTTTCGTAGCTTGCAGAAGGCAGTTAAGCTGATACACCTAAAATTAGCAATTTTCGGATGTGTTCTGCAACATAACAACCCTGGATAGCTTCTGAGTCAAGCGCTAGTCCTATAGTTTCTCTGCAAAAAAATGGGAGGTTTCAAGAGGCTATGGCGTCTCATTTACTGTTACGATGTCTTCTTTTTCTTCTTGCACATTTGTAAATTATCTCATGCATGCCTTTATTGCTTGTTACTCGTTAGACAGCTGCGGTAGCATGTCTCGAAGTTCTAGCAGCCAGCCAGCCTGTCAAGCAACTATAGAAAGATCGTGCCAACTCTTTTCCTTTATGATTTACTAGAAAGTGTGGGCAGTTCAACCAGAAAACTACATCTATAGAATCAACACGCGATAATGTTTCATTTTTTACGAATATCACGTGTCAAGAAATGTAAGGTGCGAGTTGTTGCCCTCCTTCTCTTTCTGAAGAAAATTCAGTGTAAAAGGGCATATACTTTATTTGGAACAGCTTCCAATTGCAACACGTTTCAGATCACCAGAATAACACACAAAGAATATTTAAAAACACAGAAAACCTGAAAGTCGAGGGCTCTAAACACAGTGAATTTTCAAATGGCTGGTTCCCCAAACCACAAAATGAGGCATGAAGCATGTTCTTTGCTGCTAGGTAAACACACCAGTTCTATGCTGCTGCAAATTTGCATACGCTACTCAGTGGCTCAATAATCTTGTTGGCTACTTGTAATAAGCAACCTGTCTATTGTTGACATGTTCAAATTATATTCTTTTTTATCTTTGCGACATAATGCTCCAGTGTAGAAGGGCACCACAACTGGAGAAGCTCGGGCAGCATGCAGCACCCGTCTACACCGGTAACATGATATATTACATCTGCATCCCATAGTTTAATGGGTTTGTGTGTTTGTGAGTCAGCCCACACAGTGTTTAGAACATAAGAGCACTCAAAATGCTTGCCTTTTATTATTTCTAACTAACCATGCATTATCGATTTCAACTGTGTGGTAACACTATCACGAAAAAACAAGTACGGCGTGTATGGGGATTTGGCATTCGGCATGCGGGTCTATTTAATGCTCGCCTACCGGGCCATGTGCCCACTTTTTGCCTATTAGCCATTGGAACCAGGGGCGTAGCCAGGGGGGGGGGCGCTTATGGGGCTTCAGCCCCCCCCAAAATTTTTTCGGGCTGTCCATGGACCGCCAACCAAAGCGACCCCCGGCGCCGGAAATCACTCTGGATTTTGTCTAGCATGCCTTTTGGCGCTCGAAAGGCATCTGACCGCGAAGATTGCGAACTCGGGCTGGATTTCGTGGCCACGCCCATACACCGGGAGTCACATAACGCCAAGCAGTCCCATCCGAGCACAAAGTTTCAAGGGCGCTTTGATGGTGAGCGGGCTCGCCGCGGAATCTCACTGAGGCCACGGAATCTATGGAGCGCATGGATATCAATTGCGAAACTTTATGGGTATAAATCTCATAAGCTCTTGATGTGAGAGGTGCATTGACATTTCCAAAGTTGTGCTTTAGATTTTCAATTGCGGAACTTTGTGGATTTAATGTTGTTATAAACATTTGACGCCAAAGGTTCATTGACTTTTCTAAAGTATTACATCGGAACATACAATGAGACAAGCCAAATCAAAGCAGTGGCAGACGAGTTGACAAAGCACGCAGTGAGGTCCAATGAGACGAAGCGTTGGGGTGGTTCATTTGTGCCGTCATGTCACATAAAACAATATCAACATTCTTTTTAACCTACGCCAGAACATCCATGTCAAGACACTAAAGCCAGCCGAACTAACTACGTTCTTATTTATTTTTTCTACTTTGACTTTTATTCGCGAGGTCACATTGAGCCGCTTCAATTTTTTTTTGTTCTCGCTACCCTACCCGCGGGCTGCCAGAGCCAGCCAGAGCGCATACGTTTTTCTCGTATGGCCCCGACCACCGCGCGGTGCACTACGGTGCGCGTTCGCTTTGCTCTGGCCGAGTGGATTTTCACCTGACAGAGTTTAAGACGCTTTCTGGCTAGCAGACGAGAAAAAAAAAACAATGGTCGCTCGCCGCCATCACTGTGGGGAATCGAAGGATTGCACCGCGTTCCTTGAGCGGAACCTTTCCGGAAAGTCTTGTTTCGCCGGTGTAGGATACTGAGCAGTATGCGTATGGTTCTCAGTGGACCAAGCGTCTCATGTTTTCTTCGGCATTCCTTCCGTAGCCCCATTAGGTGCCCGAAGTAGGCATTCGATTCTGACCAACATACTTTCCTATGCGTTTCTTTTTTTTTTTTTCATTTCGGTGCCTCCGCCCCACAGAAAAAAAAAATACATTGTTACGGCGCAGCGAATTGTCGCATGGTGAAAGTTCGATTTTTATACTTCTTTTACGGAAAGTAATGGGCGACGGGACGCTTCAGTTGCCGGATACGTTTATTGTATTATTGCGAGAACAATTATATGGACACTCCAGCCGCATTCCGACCGTCACCGTCGCCCTCATGTTTCGTATAAAGTCCAAGGGTAATAACATCGTGACCATGCGCTGCATGCTGTATGTGCGAGTGAAAGCGTAGGAGGGGAGGTGGAATGGGTGAGCCGACGATGGTGGCTCAGTCTTGTGTGCGCAAAGGAGAAAAGCGGGGAGCAAGCGCGCAGCCTTCCGTCGCACGCAATACATCGGGGAGAGTGGATGGAATGGGGGCGGTATCTAGGATTGTGTGAATCTATGATTGTGCAACATCTTTATTTGCCTTGTTTGACGCATTATACACAGTTACTTTTTCTTACATACACAGACTCATTGGAGACTTATACTTATACTTAAATATCTTGTTGAGAGGTTTTGTGTATACATGCAGTGAACTTTGTTTCCAGTGACACTTTTTTGTCCTTTATCAAGCCGTATTTTCGCATTTGTATATCCCATTGTATCTTTGCATTTCTAATGTACGAGGGCGAGTCAAATGAAAGTGAGCCTAATCTAACCGCGCAATAATGGTTCGGTTCATTATCTGCGAGGCATGCGCGTAGGAGAACGGCATGTCTCATTTAGAAAAGTGACACGCAGGTGTGAAGATAAATGTTCTTTAAGGCTCTCATACACTGGGTTGAATATGGTTGCGTCACATAATGGGCACTTCGAAAATTGAACAGCTCGGTGTCGCGAAGTTTTTGACAGCTGAAGGTGTTTCCAAAACAGAAATTAATCGCCGTATGGCTGCCTTGTACGTTGAACACTGTATTTCATTGACCACTGTGAAGCGTTGGAGCAAACGGTTCAAAGGACGTTGCAAAAACATTCCAAGACCGGGCCAAAACCATCGTGCAATCACCCCCCACACAATTTCAAAGGTACATGAGCTGATGAAACAAGAACGGAGGATAAACATCGATGAACTGGCAGACCGTCTGAACATCAGTCACGGTTTGGTTCATGCCATAATTCATGAGCTTCTCGGTTATCGGCTGTTTGGCGCGCAATGGATCCCCAAGATTTTGATCCATCGCGAGAAGAAGCGAAGTTTCGCGCTGCCTTGACTCATCTGATCGGGTATCACAATGAGGATGAGGACTTCTTGTTTGAAATTGTGATGGGGGCGAACCTTTGTGCCACTACTACGAGCCTGAAACACGATGGCAAAGCTTACAGTGGAAACGTTCGAATTTACCACGCCCAGAGAACGCAAAGGCCATCATTTCCGCTGGAAAGGTGTTGTTGACTTTTTTTTCGATTGTCAGGGTCCATTACTCATAGAATTTGCTAAATCTTGAGAGGCTATCAATTGTTTCCGATATTGTGAAATGCCAGAACGGCAGCGTGTCGCAATCAAGAACGAACAATGTGGAAAATTGACGAATGGGGTCATCTTGTTCCACGACAATGCCTGTCCCCACGTCGCTTATGTGGTTAATACAAAACTGGCAAAGTTCAAGTGGGAAACGCTGCAATATGCGCCATACAGCTCAGACCTGTCACCTTGCGACTTCTACATTTTGGGGCAACCGAAAAAACAGCTCAAGGGAACCAGATACAGACTTTTTTAAGCAGCAACCCAAGGAGTATTATAAGACGGGAATCACGCGACTAGTTAGTCAATGGGACAAATGTCTAAATTCTCATGAACACTACTTTTAAATAACATACCCCGTTGTTGGCTCACATTCATTTGACTTGCCCTCGTATATCTTGCAGAACTCCTGCTTTTCATACGTGCTCTCTGTCGCGACTATAACTTCGGTGCAATTACTCACGATACACGACAGGGGACAGCTACTCCTGCGTAATACATCGGAACAAACGATAGCGTTATTGAGATTTTTCACTGGCCATTGCATACATACAAGAATGTAAGCACAGTTCTTGAATGACAAAGTTTCATTAACATATTTGTCCTCAACTTGTTCAGTTCATTGCCTTGCAATTTTTCATATCAGCGGCATGCACTGCTTTCCTGGTTTCGAACTGATATAGTTCTAAAGTTCGTGTGATATTTTCTTTACTTAATAAATAGACAAAAATATGGAAGCATTGATATCAGTTATTTTGGGCAATATGTTTGGCACGTACGAGTATATTCTTTTATGAAAAAATACATATTTTATTGTTTTGACAGTGCGTAGCGTTCAAGAATTCGTTTGCAGCATCTTTGGCAATGACAATGCAGTTATTATTCATCTATTTGATCCCTCGACAAATTGTTTAAGGGGAAGCTTTCGCTCGGGCCCAATCCGACGCGGCCTATTCAAATACTTGTAAAACGCAGAAGCGCTTTTCTGAGATAATCCTGCTAATCGCTTTTATTGAAGTTGGTTGCATTTGAGAGAGAAAGTTACATTCTAGTGTCTGTTGGAAACAGAACTTCGATTTAGGGCCTGAATTTTGTTTAAAATATTTTGAAAGATTCGAAAGTTTGAAAAAATAGAAGCACGACGTTTACAAACTAATAGCTATGCATGAAGAACAGATATTGTAGTTCTGTAAAGGGCATCTATTATAACAGTGAAAGCGGACAAGTTTGATATGTCAATTTGTATCTTACGTGAATTGGTCACGTTGTGTACAACGGTTGTGCAAAAGCCGTATTTCCACAATACTAACTTTTTTTGAGATTCATGTCTAACATATCTATTTTGTCCGCTGTAGATGTACTGTAGATGCAATTCACAGAATTATTGATATCATTTTTCATTGTTGAGTCACGCAGTTTTAAACTTGATAGTGTCGTTTTCTGAAAATTTTCGATTTTGACCAATTTTTAATAAATAATTGACCACCTAAATGAAAAATTCGAAACCAGCAGTCACTAGAATTAAACGTTTTCTTTTAAATGCAACAAACCTCCTCAAATTCGGTGAAGTGGTTGCAGGGAAAAACGAATTCCCCTTCTACATGTATTTAAATAGGAGCACCCGAGCTAAAGCTTCCTCTGAAGGAGGAGGACGAGCTGCAACGTGCCCCCCCCCCCCCTCGAACGAAATTTCTGGCTACGCCACTGGCCCCATGTATATATATATATATATATATATATATATATATATATATATATATATATATATATATATACATGGGGCCAGTGCCGTAGCCCCCCCCCCCCCCGAACAATATTTCTGGCTACGCCACTGATTGGAACGGCGATGATTCCAGAAGATTACGCAACGAGAGCAGTGTTCTGTTTTGGCAGATGTGACATGTAGCAATGTCCCACACACTTCATTTGCTCAGATAAGTCGTCGCTGCCGCAAAGCAGTCATTGGGATTTCGACAAAGGCTGGTGAAAATTTAGCGTATGGGCAGGCGCATGAGTATCCCGTCCTTTTTTGCAAGTTGCACGGGAAAGTGTATTTGCAGCTGCCACAGCTGAGCCATGAATCTCACATCATTCCTTGAAAAGTAAACATCAGCCTGAAAGTGTCACAGCACTATGGATGGAGCCTACAGAGATGGAAGTGCTGCGCCACTTCGGCCATGTTGCGTAAGACCATTGAGCTGCGCCAACCTGCGCTAAAGCAATAACTTCAAATGAAGTTTCCAAAATTTTGCTGCATGTGCTTGTTCACTGGCAAAACAGCCACAGACATGTGTTGGATAAATTAGCCCTGAAAACGAAGTGTAAGAAATCCGTTTCAGCATCGATTCCTTTGGAGTGTGGGTGTATTTTGTGGCACCTCTGTAACTAGGTGACAAGAAAAGGAAAACCGTTTTCTGCTATAGAATGTATTACGAATGTTTAATGAAAGTGCTGTGCATTTGCGCACATGGGGGCGAGCTCAAGATGATTCGAACAGGCGCTAACTTCATCAAGGCAGTCGCGGAAAAAAAGTCGTGCAGTATGAATACTGTCGCACCGCCTGCTCAGCGTGTAGCGTATCTGTTTCTTCATACATTTTAGCACTCAGTTTTGCCCCTATTCGTACATGTAAGTCAATGAATGGGCAAACACAGTGCGTGCGACTTTCTAAATCTATTTTGCATAAGCACCGCATCCGGTTCCCGGGATGATAGCGCGGCACACCGACAAACGATCTGCTGACTTTCATGAAACTGCTTTATAAGAAATCTCGAATGGCTACAGCGATTGTCACTCAAATTTTCACTCAGCCTCCCCTAATATCTGCAGGGCCACCTCACCATATCCTGTTTTTGCCAGCACATATGGCAAGCGAAGGATGTAAGGTTTGGTGTGTAGTCAACATTCGGAGCCAAATGTTCGCGTTAACTAAATGTTCAGTGATAACGCAAGACTCCGCAACCGCGTTCGCGACAACAATGTTCACGAGGCGCCTTGCGCAGATAGCATCCAAACATTTTATGAAAGCTTCCTTCCACATATGAAATATCGGTATCCGTTTTACACTGGCTTCATAGCGCCTCTGGCGTAACCGCAATTAAGCCCGAATAATCAAGCTTATTCAAATATTGGTTGACGACGCAGACCGGCAGTCCAGCGAACATTTTTACCCCTTTATAATTTTAAGAAATATCATGGAGCTTTTTCTCAGCCAGCGATGTGAATAACTGGCAAACGTGCAATAGCCAGTAAGTCACTTTATATTTATTCTGCTTTATTTTGCTATTTTCACTGCATGGTGCAAAGATTTAAATATTACCAGATGGCACTACTCGAAAGGTGTGCACTGTACCTTGATTGGTGTTTTTCATGGTGGGCACTACGAATATATTTCGTTCTTCGGCAGGAATGTGTTTAATTTGCCATGTTTACTTAAAGAATGAGATGTCTCTGCAAAACCTTTATGGTGATTACAAATAACCAATAACACCCCTTAAAACAACCTAGGATATGCGAAGATTTTTGTTAGCGAGAAAAACGCCCATGAAAAAAAAAAAGTGAAAAATAAACCGCTCTGACCATGACGACGCTTCTGCGCAGCAAATATAGTGTGAATCATCCCGCAAGCATCTTCAAAGAGTGTGTAAAGAGTGTTTGGCGCGAATATTCGCTCCCTACCAATCGCGAAGCAGGGCCATCATGTAACGGTTAGCTTTCCTAACAGTTACGACACCCTGCCCCTGGTTTTATTGTTCGTAATGTAAACATGCAGTCTACTGATGAGGACATTTTTGTCCGAGATCATTTTTATGACTGGTGCCCGGATGCGTTGTCCCATGTAATTTAAAAAAATATACGGCATTGTTCACATTATACTGGAAAAAAGTCCACACAAGACCGAAGTTGCCATATACGCTGTTATCAGTCATTTCTCAACGTACTTCCCGACCATTGCACTGGTACCTTCACAAATGAGTCAGGTAATAAATGTTAGTTACTAAAGTTAAATATTAGCTGCATGTTTAAATAGAAAAAATTTCACTAGCATTAACATAAGCCTAAAACATTGAGTGGCCACTGTTCGCGGAAAGTCCTCGTTTATTTTTTGCTTGCCACATTTACTTGGTACATCCGGTATGTATTTTGGTCATGGTTTCTGAGAGGCCTGTACGGGTTTCCTTTGTAGCTTCATGATACTGTGGAGTGGATGGCAATTTTTCCGTCATTACGTTTACTAGCCTTGCACGTTTCTCCAGAACTGATCTGCCATAATCTTTTGGTGTTCTGCAAAGTCTAATAAGGGACTCCATTTCTTCTAATTGTAATGACGTGGGATCGACGAGGATGCGGATATCGTCAGATAGAAAAACCAACAACGTCTTCTTTGCCTCTACTCTTACCTCAAAAACCCGCGCTACTTCCCCCTCGTCCCCATTAGCACATATCGGCGGCAATATGTATGTGTCAATACGTATTTGCGCAGGAGCTTTTCAGAGTGCCCACGCTAACGAATAGGTGTCCAGACCCAGAAATTGTCACCGATGTTGTATTTTACGGGTCTGTGTCGAAGATTGTAGCTTTTGGTGTCACAATCCTGTTCGTGGATTCGCGGATGCGCAAGCTGCCTAGCTGCCTCTGCTCGTTGTGGGGTCTCTTCAGCATCCGTCTTGTTGTCATCAAAGTTATGAGGCGTCATTGTGTCTAAAGTTGTCGTAACCTCACGGCCATATACGAGATTGAATGGTGTCTGGTGAGTGGTCACTTGACAAGCCGTTATTGTACGCGAAGGTGACATAAGGTAAAACCTCCGTCCCAGTTCTTGTGCTCTACATCTACGCACGCGCTTTTCATATCAGCCAGTTTCCTATTGAGTCCTTCCGTCAGTCCGTTTGTCTGGGGGTGATACACCTTTGTCTTCCCGTGGGCGGTACCACTTATACGTAGAACGGTATTCAAAAACATGGCCATGAACGCAGTGCCTCGGTCCGTGACGACTGCTGCGGGAGCACCATGCTTTAAAACGATGGATTCGAGAAAAAGTTTGCATCTGCGGTTGCCCGTTGCAAAGCCCCTGTCTCGGCATATCTAGTGAGGTAATCCGCGGCGACGATTATCCACGTATTGTCGGTAGTAGACGTTGGGAAGGGGCCCAAAAATGCATGCCTACTTGTGCAAATGGTGTGGTCGGTACTTCAACAAGGAGCAGCAAGCCGGCTGGCTTGATGGATCGCGGTTTGCGACGTTGGAAATCCAGACATATCTGAACGTAACGTTTAACGACCGCAGTAAGTCTTGGCCAGTAGTAATTCTGCCGAATACGTGCCAATTTGTGGGTGTAGCCCGATTTCCCAGTGGTCCGCTCGTTGTGGCAGGCGCATAAGATTTAACGTCGAAGCGGCGAGGGAACAACGAGTAAGTAGTTGCTACCACTAGGTGAGAAGTTATTCTTGTAAAGGACGCTGCGATGCAGGCAGTACGATGCCAGCCCTCTTGGAAATAGCCTCGGCACGCTGTTGTTTTGTCCTTCCAGGTAATCAATAAGCGACAGCAATTCAGTGTCATCCCATTGCTGGCGGGAAAGATCGGCAAAATCCATGAGTCCCAGAAAGACTGTGTCATCATCGTCTTGTGCTGCCGGCCCAACAGGAGACCGCGACAAGCCGTCAGCGTCTGCGTGCCGTTTTCCTGACTTGCATGCAACAATAAAGTGTAACTGTTGGAGTGGAAGACTCCAGCGCGCGAGCCGGCCGGAAGGATCTTTCAAATTAATGACCCAGCAGAGCGAATGGTGATCGCTAACGACAGTGAAAGACCGACCGTACAAATACGGACGAAATTTCAGAACCACCCCTACCAATCCGATGAATTATTTTCGGTGGTAGAGTAGTTAGCCTCCGCTCGGGATAGTGTTCTACTGTGTAAAAAGTCACCTTTTCGCTGTTGTCCTGCCATTGTACGATCACTGCCCCAAGACCGACATTAGTAGCGTCTGTATGCAATATCGTCAGGGCGTCTTCATCGAAATGTGCTAGCACGGGAGGCACTTGCGTGCGCTGCCGGAACTCGTGAAAGGCACTCTGATGGTCTTCGCCCCAAGTAAAACGGATATCTTCTCTGGTGAGCTGTGTTAACGGCCATGCCATGCGCGAGAAATTTGCAATAAATTACCGGTAATATGCCCAGAGTCCCAGAAAAAGACCTTTTGTCAGATGGGGTCGCAAAATTAGCGACGGCAGCAATATTATCCGGATTAGGTCGGACTCCTTGGCTACTGTCGACGTTACCCAGAAACTGGAGCTCGTGATAACAGAAATGGCACTTCTCAGGCTTCAAAGTGCGACCAGTCGAGCATATTGCCTCAAAAACAGTTTTCAGCCTTCGTAGGTGTTCGCCGAACGTTGCGGAAAAGACGATCACGTAATCCAGGTACACCAGGCACGTTGGTCATCTGAGTCCAGAGAGCAGTGTCTACTAGACGCTGAAATATTGCTGGTGCCGAACACAAACCGAAGGGAAGTACCTGAAATTCGTAAAGTCGGTCAGGCGTCACAAAGGCTGTTTTCTCACGGTCGCTCTCATCCACTTCGATCTCCGAATAACCACTTTTCAAGTCCATTCCCAACAAGTAGCACACGTTTCGCAACCTATCCAAGGACATAAACATCCTTCTTTGTTACCTGATTGAGTTTCCGATAGTCGACGCAGAAGCGCAGGCTACCGTCCTTCTTTTTCACAAAATCTACTGGTGATGGCGAAGGATTATCAGATGGTCGAATAACGCCTTCTTCCAGCATCGTCCTCCCTCGTTTTGTATTGCTTCGCGTTCCGTTGGGGCCACCGTGGAAGGGTTTTGTCGAATGGGTCTGGCGTCGACGTCAGTAATGATGCGGTGATTCGTAATTGGCGTTTGACGAACTCTTGACGCAGATGGCAAACAGCCCTGGCACAGTTTGATGAGTTCAAGAAGACGGTCTCGCTCAACGGTCGTTAACATTGGAATAGCGTCTACGATAGGCGCAGATGTGTGAATGTTTGAGGCCGCCTCCTGCACTAAGTGGCAGTCTTGTATTTGTGTTACTTCCTTCTAACGATGCGTTGACGTTCCTTACTAAAATTCGTCAGTATGAGCTTGACGCTTTCGTCGATTACATTGATAAGTGCTCTGGCAATGGAGGTGCCGCAATTTAGTGCTTGCGCGTTGATGTATTCAGCAACTCTAGTACTATTCAGCGGGCTGTGAGTGCACCGGTACGAGAGAACAACTCCGGCGCGAAAGTATGACGTCGTCCGCAGCAATACGTAAGCGAGGTTGTTGCTTCTTATGAGTAGCATTATCTGAGATTTTTGCAAACGTGACGCTTCTGTCACGGATGTTAATCACGAAGCCATACTCACGTAGGAAAGCCATGCCCAATATGAGTTTTTTACAAGACTCAGTAAGAATGACGACCGTGGCGACGAAGGTTGAACCGGCGATTAAGAGTCGGACCGTGCATTTCCCGACAAGTGTAATAAATGGACCTTCGGCGGTTCTTATGTTAGACCCCGTGGCAGGGCGTCTTCACTCTCCTTAGTTTGTCGGCGAGCTGTAAGCTTTTGAAACGGGAGCCAGCGTCAACAAGAGTGGCTCCTTGGTGGCCATAAATGAGAACTATGAGGCCGGCGCTGACGACGTGACTTACGTCTTTCGTAGTTGTATCTGTCGTATTCGTCATTGCATTCGGTGTCTAAGTTCCCGGGCATTTCGTTCGTTACCCTGTGTGGGCCAGCAGCCGACTTTGTTTTGAGTCTTACAATCGCCGCCCTCACTTCCGCTTCTCCTATGGGGGCTTCCAACGACTCGTTAAGTACTCCATCATAGTCGCGAAGTGCAGTTCGCGATGTTGCCCCCCTACGTCTCAATTAATTTTTTCATGAAATATTCCTCGTTCCCTCCGAACGCGTAACAAGCTTTTACCGATCTTATACTGGATTGAGTATTCGAGCTTGAGGGGTCCCACAAGTGCCGGAAGATGCTCCTCGTCTTGGAGAGGTTCGCGCTTCCCTCCATTTCGTCACAATTTCTGGCCCAATTTTGTTCGCATAATTTGAAAGTATAATGTTCGATTTACTTATTATGCCTCGCAATCTTCCTACTGAGAATGCGGTTTCATTTCTGTTTTTTGCGACGACGCTCCATGCTTTGCTCTATTGGTATCTCCATTAGGTATCTAACGGAGTACATGCAGGAATGTTGGGATAAAGGCGAGCTCCCACAACAGTGGAAGACGGCAAGCATTACTTTAATACCGAAACCCGGGAAGCCTCTGCAATTGCAAACTTACGGCCGAATTCCTTAACTTGATGGCAAGGGAAATTCATGGAGCACGTCGTCCAGACCAGACTGGTGGGCTTCTGGAGCAGGGCGATCTGTGGCCCCATAAGATGGTCAAGTTCCGACCTCACTTGTGTATGCAAGACGTCATGCTCCAAATCAAACATGATATAATAGACTCAAAGTCAAACGATGCAGAAGCAATTCTGGGGCTCGTCTTCAAGAAGGCTTTCGACAACGCAAAGCATGAGGCGGTCCTGGAAGGGCTGAACAAGATTATTGTGGGTACCAGGACATATCAGTACATGAGATACTTCAAGAAAGGGAAGAACGGCCTGCATTAGGTTCCAAACGCTTGAATCCCACATAATTGGTTTAGGGGGTAAGGGTACGCCCCAGGCATCAGGGCTGTCTCCCCTGCTCTTCAACGGGGCTTTGAGGGAACTCACCGAGCAATTGGGAAAGCTCGAGGAATAAAATTTAGTATATGTGCGGATGACATCCCCCTCTGGGTAAACCAGGGAAGTGATTCGGCCGTCGAAAGCCTGCTCCAGGCCTCTACTGACATCATAGTCGATTACGCAGCCGAGAGAGGCCTAGCATGCTCACCACAGAAATCAGCATTCTAAATATACAATCCGGAGCACTTAACGTAGAAGGCATCGTCGGAGATCCAAAATAATGTGCTGGCACGAATAGTCGAGCAAATCAGAATCCGGGGCCCGATTCTCCAGTCACATGGTCACTGAGGGCGAGACAGTAATGAGGGTGCAGAATCACGCGATGGAGACCCTGAGCCTAATTAGGCGGGTGGTAAGCAAAGGCCTATGGTTAAAGGAGAAAATTTTCGTTAAGCTAATACAGGCGTACATCTTCAGCCGGGTGAGCTACGCAACTCCATATCTCGATTTGAAAGTGATGGATAGAGAAAAGATTGATTCTCTATTCAGAAGTTGCGTAAGAACAGTGCTGGATCTGCCCATGTGCGCATCTACCGAGATACTGATAGCTCTAGGGGTGCACAGCACATCGGCAGAACTGCCGGAAGCGGTGCGAACATCTCAAATTGAAAGACCACAAGTGCAGGAAGAACCATATTGACCACAGTTTAAATAAATCCGGATAGTGGCACCACCCAGAACGGGGAGGTAGATAGCGAAGTCAGAAAAAAATGTGATAATCCGCTCCCCTCCCCCCTGCCAAAATACATGCACTCTGAACATACAAAGACAGGAGGCAAACACGAGCCGAAGCATTACAAATTAGATGTCAAATTTCCGAACATGAGTTTGCCTTTGTAGACGCGGCGGGAGGTGGGGGCGGTTTTTCGCTGGCAACAGCCATCAGTAGCCGAGGTAATCCCGTGACAGCTGCCACTCTGCGCGGGCGGAGCATAGAAGTTGCCGCGGAAATTGCGATCGCCTTAGCTTGCGCTCGCACGGACGCGAAATTTGTGACCAGTAACAGCAAAGCTGCCATAAAAATATTAGCAAGATAAGTATCTCGCCCTTAGCGGACAGAATCCTAGGCCAGAGGAAGTTAACTAGAAAAATTCAAATAATTTGGACTCCGGCGCACGAAGCCGTCCCCGGCAACGAGGCGGCCCACGAGCTGGCTCAAGATCTCTACCGCCGAGCCGCTACGGGCCCCCTCAATGACCGAAGGAGCAGAGAGCGCATGCTAAAATATGGGAAGATCACGCAGAATTATTGTTTCGATCGTAGACTGGTATCGCCGCCAGACCGTGAAATAAACAACAGACAAGCAGTCGCGTGGAGACGACTGCAAACTTATACGTGTGCGCACCCGGTTATGGTGAGCATGTTCCCCGAGGCCAGGAGCGATAGGTGCAATCTTTGTGGGGCGAGGGGGACCCTTGACCACATAATATGGGAATGCCAATACCATTCGGGGTGGGTGCACAATATAGGTGGTAGAGACAACTGGGAGACCCTGCTGTGCAGCTTGGGTACTGAGCTCCAGCTCTGGCTTGTCCAAAGTGGCTGAAGAGGCTGCTGGGACACAATCCTAGCCTGCATCTGAGGAGGCGGCACCCGCCTCCTGACCTAAGCGTCCGGGATTCGGTAGATCACCTTATTCGTTGGACAATAAAGTTTATTCTATCTATCTATCTATACTTGGCGCCTTCTTCGCCATCGTAGTCTTCACGTCGTTGTTTGTCGGCAATGGGGGATGTGCTGAAGTTCGAGTACTGGAAACCTAACCCGCGGAAGTCGCTGCGGCTAGTTTCCCCGTTGAGGGCCCCATGACGTCAGTAAGATTGCCCCTATGACCTGCCCCGTATGACGTTGGTGAAACTGCGACGAGTCGGCGAATTGTAGTGCGAACGAGATGGAGAAGGAGAACGTGGTCGGGGCGTCGTCGTATTTTTCGGCTAACTGTTCACAAGAGTGTCGTTGTAGGCGTGTCGACCGTCATATGAAGAGTAGGCATAGTTGGCAGAAAAGCTTGGGTAATGAGTGGCACGATAGTTGTTTCATTTGTGGCAAACTCGATAGATGTGTCTATCTTCGTTACAATGGTAGCACACTGGTCGATGGTCGATGGTGTGCCACGGATCGGTTTTCCGACGCTGATATTTCTGCGGCAACTCCTCATGGAGCCGAGGAATGGCGTCTGAATGTTGAAGATACGGCATTGTTTATGCTGGTGTAAGCGGCGGGGTCAATAGAGTTGACGGGTGACGATGTCGACTGTTTGTAGCGTACGCGATGTTCTAATTGTGGGTGTCAGCGGCGTCGAAGTTGTGTTGATTGGACAGCGAACAGCATCCGCATAAGTAAGGCGGCGCGGCACGTTACCGCTGTCTGGCGATTAAAAAGCTTGCCGGAGTTCTTCCCGGACCACATCAGCTACAAAGGCGCAACAAATCCAAGATGCCGAAGCTTTTCTCGCACAACCTTTCAGAAAACTTCACGCAGATGCCTGTCTTTACTCGCAGCCTGTACGGAAGTGTTCGACGCCGAGTTGCTCAGGTAATACTGGCGGTATCGTTGCTGTAGGGCCTGTTCAACGGCTGCGGCCTCTTTTGTGAACTCCGCCCCTGTTGTCGCTGGATTTCTCACAAGGCCGGCAAACATTGCTCTTTTATTCCCCGCAAGAGATCCCGCTGATTTCTTTCCTCTCACATGTCGGGGTCTGCCCTATGGAGGGAACGGACCATGTCGTCGGAGAACAGAGCAACGCTCATTGGGTTTTTGAATGCGGACAGTAAGGGGACGCTGCGCACTTTCGCTCCTGCCGACGCTTGTAAAGATATCCAGGAGCTTTGCGCGGAAGTTGTCCCACGTGCAAACCTCCTCCCCCGGTTCACGTACTACGTACGAGCATAGTCCTTCGGGTAGAAATAGACACTTGATAGCTTGTCCTCCGAGCTCGTCTTATGGTTGTACTTGGCAAAGCGCTCGAGCTGGTCTAGCCAATCTTGGACATTTTCGAAGGCATCACAATGAAAGCTCCCTGGAACCATATGGATCTGCGCTATTTACTTACGATGGAGCTGCGGTAGCCATGATAGTTATAGGAGGCAAACGATTTCTCCAGGTTTCTTGCAGGGGACTGGACTCGGGTGCTAGGCCTAGCAGGCAACGACTTAATCGGTTGGCCTGTGTTTCTATGCGCGATGGTGATTCCGGACTCAATCGTCGGCTCCGCGAAGGGTTGCCAAGCATGAAGAATACGGAGCTCCTCCACCAGTGTAACGACGTGTGATCGACGAGGATGCGGAGCAGCACCACCAACAAACACACTTTATCTATCGTCAGAGAGAAAAACCAACAACGTCTTCTTCGTCTCTACGCTTAACCCTAAAATCCGCGCTACGTCAATCTCGTCCGCACTAGCACATAACCGCGGCAATATATATGTGCGAATATGTGTTTGCGCAGGAGCTTTTCAGAGTGCCCATGCAAACCAATAGGTGTCCAGACCCATAAATTGTCACCGATGTTGTATTTTACGGGCCTGTGCCGAAGATTGTAGCCTTTGGCGTCACAATCCTGTTGTTCGTGGATATATGCCAAATATAGTTGGGCCTGTATTTCCCTGATATTGCACTTTACCAAACTGCTCCGAAACGCGTATTTCCTGCTCCAAAACGAAGGATTAATGCTCTAAACCTGCTCCAATGTGGCAAATTTGCTGCTGCCAGAGGTACTTCAAAACTTCCTTTACCGAGTTCGCCCCGTAAGCGACATGTCTTTTTTTAAGAAAAGCACTACCAACTTAGTTAGTGTGATCTGTGCCGACAAGGGTTCGTGAACATGTCCATGGCTCTCAAGAAACTGAGGCCACATGATTGTAGTGTTTCTACCTGTTCCAATACGCTTATTCCGGCCTTGACTAGCTGTGTTTTCCCAAGTGAGCTATCAGATCTTGGACTATCCCGTGCCACAATCACTTCCTACAGTTATTGCGAAGACATGCCATGCAAACGAAACTCGTCACTCCACCTTTTTCCCAGCGTTCTTCTTTCAAGTGAGCTAACTTAGTGAGTAAATGATGGCAAAGAAATAGACTGCACAGCTTTTATCATAGCATTCTCTTCTAATTCTAGAAAACATTCTATTGCCCTGCCGAAAGCTGTCATGCATGAGGCATATACGGAGAAATGCAGAAAAAAAGCAGCCGTCAACCATGCTTTCTTTTTAAATTTGCAATCGCCCAGCAGCCTTTTCTAATTCCTCAAGCGTCGCATTTTCTCAAGCTTACCAATCACGAGGACAAGAAGTACTTTGGAGCCGTCTTTATTGGTACAAAACAGTAGGATGAGATTATCTTTTCTCGGCTCACCGCCGTGGCAGCTCTCTCCCTTCATTGCCAAAGTTTGCTGGAGTTGCATGTTGTAGAAAATCCCGGTCAGGTGCACGTAAAATCTGTCGAACGGCTTGTATTGCCGTATCAATTTTGGCAGGGATGCAGTCCACTCGGCAACAGAGGAGGGGCTGACAGACGCGCTATCTACACAGGAGTCACTGTACATGACTCCGAGAAGTGTTCTAGCCAGCCATTAGATGATTTAAATCATCAATGCTGTAGCGCCGTGGAGCCATCTCTGCCTATTCTTTCTAGATTGCGGCTTTCATAGCAATCCCCAAGCTGCGTACCTGGCGCAACCTCTCCATGAGGACGTTGTTATGGCGGCATATTTCTTGTGTTTTCCAGCTTTTATTTTCAGGCTGAACTTGCTTGTTTTTAGTAGAACACTGACCTTCTCGGCTAGGATGGCTTTCCGCTAGATTGAGGAATGTTGATGTCGGGGGCAGTGCAACCCTTTGTGGCCTCGTTTCGCTTCCCGGCCTCTTCAACTATTCGCAGCTTCTTTCACAATGTCAGCTGTTTTCGGATTCGCGACACCGTAAGCCGGACCAGACGAAGCCAAGAATTCTTGACGTTCGTCGCAGACTAAAAAGTAAAGCAAGTCTTGCAATACGAAAACTGCGTAAACGCAAACAGCAGCAGTATTCCACACCATTCTGGGAAGCTTTCTTCCTATAAAGAAGGCCATCGACTGGCAGTGGTTCCATAAAGGTATAAAGGTGACGGATCATTGTGTTTCAAGAAAGCAGAGTGATATGTACTAGCACAGTTAATCTCTGAAGGTCGACGAATCTGAGTGGTGGCAGTGCGGCGGAGGGCAAGATTGTAGCACACTAGTTTTCAGTCGGCTCCAGTACAGCTTTTGTTCTGGGATGGTACCATACAGGCGTCGCACGAGACGGGGTTGGCATGAAATTGCTTCGAATAATCGTGGTTTTAGTGGATTATTTCTATGGCGACAGGACCAAATCACTCAGTTGCTAAACGCGGGTCGTTGCATGACTAGGGGACGTATAATCCAGGTTCTACGTTATTTGTATTGGAGTTTTTATATGGTAGAAGGAAATTTAACTAACACGTCTCCAATTGCTTTTCTGTTTAGCATCTGGTAATCATATATAAAAAATATATGGCTGCCATGTAATTGACTAACTTACCTGTATTGAAGCACGAGTGACACTTACTTTGGTTTTGCAATTTTGAATATCTGGATACTAATTTAGTCAACCTTTTTTCAAGTTCTCTTCCGTATAAAGAAGGACATCTATTGGCAGTGGTTCTATAAACGTCTGAAGCTGACAGATCATTATGTTCCGAGAAAGAAGAGTGACACGTGCTGGTATAGTTATTTATTCTCCGAACTAAAATATGCAGCTTCTTTTGGTACTACCAATGAGTTCCTTTCCTTTAAATAATTTGTATCTGTGGGGGGGGGGGGGGGGGGGGTAGCTGGAGCCGGTGTATCAGAATCACATTATTTATGACAAAAATGGGTGTGATATAATGACAACTATATACAGAAGGCACTTCCGTAATTAGAAACTGAAGTGGGAAATTCTCTGCGTGTTGAGAATCATTAATCATACAAACAACACTGGCAAAATGTAAAATTTTCAGAGTACAAGGCATAAATTAACACAAAAGAAGGAGTTGAATGCATAAACAATAGCAAGGCTTCGGATTAGTCAATAATAGGGCAAACTACGAGGGCGCTTTCTAAAAAAAATGATAGCTCTTAAGAATGCGGGAGACAAATATAGAAAGAAAGTTAAAGTTAAAAGTGAAATATATATGCCCCGAAAATTGGAAGTGGGAGAAAACTAAAAGAAAGTACCTAAATTCTGCAGGAAACGTGTGAGGTTTTGAGCAGTTTTAAAGGAAATGGCAATGTGTTGCAAGCGAACAAATCTGAAAAGTGTAACGACGGCTTGCCGTAGTCGGTGCGAACGCAGGGTAAAATGAAGTTTAAATTGCCTGCAAATCGGGTAGTGATTTTATTATTATTAATATTTTAATAAATTTATAATAATATTGTTATATATTTCCGCATTTCAAGTGCGCAAACATTGTTTGCAATTACATCTAATGTACTGCATGCAAGAAGTTGCCTAGAAAGGAATGACCAGTACTATATTTTGCACACCTGAAGTGCTGTAACAATAGTGTAAAACGGTATTGATGCTCAGGCTTTATTTTTTGCCGATAAAGCTCTCTTAAAGTCACGCTAAAGTTATGTTCCTCTATTAAATTATTTTTAACGTTACCAAATCGCAATCATTCAAAATGCCACCGTGTGGCATCATCGGCAGACCACACCAAAGGGCAGAAACAAAAAGCCTAATCCAAGAGGCTGCCAAGACGATTAAGCCTCATCACACCGACGCCATGAGACTGATACCATCAGGCCGATACTATCAGGCCGATACGAACTGGCCCGTACCATCACGCCGATACGAATAGACACAAATTACATATTCCTTCAGGCTCGTAGGCTCTTGCAATTCTTGCTGGGTGTCCTCCCCCAAAGCAAGCAAAACAGCGCTATCATTCGACAAACTTGTTTTGACCACGTTGAACGACGGCAATTTTTATGGCATATAGGATAAGCTTTGGTAGCTTTACCAGCCACAGATCTGATCACTTCCACATGATCTCCCATTAAGCACTTGGCCTGTCTGCGTCTACGGGGCAGAGCGTTACTGACATTTTCTGCTGAATGTTTATCTTGGTGGAATCAATCCGGCTCGGAATGTTCTGCAAGCAGCACCAGACGCGTTGACCCTTATCAAACCCAACGGCAACGTTTTTTGCCCTCTGCGGAAACAAAGTGCTTGGCCTGTGTGCGGAACTTTGCTGCCAGCGAATGCCGAGGCTTCCCATTCCTGCTGCGTCAAATCGCGAGAATGCCATTCTATCCTGAATAGTGAACAACCGACATCGACGACCCTCTATACTTTCGCATTGAAAAATTGGCTGGTTTGTCTTCGATTTATTCCTGATTGCGGAGCCGTTTACTGGTAAGTGTGTATTTTTACAATAAAACCGTTTCCGTAAACGTGCTTCTTAGGCTCCTTCGCAAAAGAACACTTTGGGTTGAAACCACACACCCTTTCAAGGTATAACGGTGAAATAAATTTGTTGACTTTCTTTAATCGCATCAAAACTTACAATGCAATGATTTTTATATAATGGTAAATACGCACTATACATTGCCAGTTCGTTTTGAAAAATACATTGGTTCCATAGCGGCTGCCTTTCACAATGCCACTGGCGTATCAATAGAGGCTTTCTTGGAACTACTGTCCATATAGTTAACTTTTACTTATGCCCACTGGGATCACCGCGTCCTTTTGCAGAAGCCGGCAATCTGCCTTGACTCAAGCATGGCACCGCTACTCGGTGATGTGCGTTTTTATGCGAGCTACTTAGGCTGCAGTTAAGCTGAGTGGATGATTTTTAACTTTGAAGGTTTCTAGAATTGTCGTCAGTCTTGTGGTAATTTTAGACAATACTTCTCTCCCTTCTCAGAATAAAGTTGCAAACATTTAAGCGTGTTTCACAGCGTCAATAACTAAAGTTTAAACTGTCTGTAATTGAGTCGAACAAGTTTTCACATCTTGAGGTTTATTGTTTTAGTGACGCTGTACGTTGCATTTATGAGCCAAGAGCTCAAAAAGAGCTTGTACCTTACAACACAGATCTTTTAAAACTGGTAAATTGCCACATTGCAAAATCATGCTACGCAAACGCTCTGAGTAAATCATGTTGTCATGTGCTTGATGTTTTCAAACCAAACAGAGGGTCTTAAGCAAGCATGGTTTTGTAGGACATGTGCTCATGTACGTAACCAAAAGGATGCTGAAAAGACGATATACAGCAGTGTTCAAATTCAGAATAATGCATAATCAATTAAGAAAGAATGGCAGAAGGCGATTGTTTTGTCCTATTTTAATCGTATGTGGCCCATGGTTGAGCAACAAGGCGGTGTAAAAGGGCTGCTTCCGGTGGCATACTTCCACGCCCGTGCGTCGTCACAGAGCTGTGCAAAAAGCCCTCGGAATGAACTACAAATGTTTTAGATAAATACGCCTAATTCTGTGATCTATCAGATCTCTCTGTCTCTCTCTCTAAAAATTACGGGGTTCAAATAACGACCGTCATCTTGGCAATGTTTGCAGGGATTGTCTTTGCAAACAGGATATTTACGAATGTTCAGTAGAATACCGGTACGAGTACAATTGCGCTGGCGAAATTATCTGTGCCATGGTGATACTATACCGGCGATATTATTGGGCATCCCGTCTCTTTCCCTTTGCAACAACGAAATTGACTAACTGGGGAGTAGCGCGCAACGAAATTACACATACCATGAAATTTCTGGTGCAGCAGAGAATTTTCTTTTTTCAAGATTTGTTAGTGGTAATTAGGGCTCCACCTGTCGTTTCCCCCTTTATTTGTCCTTGTCTTCAAACCCAAAAAAGATTTCGTAGGAAATATTATCTGCCGCTTAGCAACACCGCAGCGCTTCGGTCCAGCGGCATTTTTATCGTGGTGCGCTAGCAAACGACTCCATGCTCTGTGGTGCGCTTGCAAGTACAACGGTGTGGTCAGTTATTCCGACAATTTGGCTTTTGTAACGTCTTCTGTGCTTTTTTTTGTTCTTCCGCGCCTCCTCTACTGTAGACTTAATAAACTGAAATGTTTACAGCGCCTTCGGTTTCGTTCCACCACTCGTCAGTTTTCTGACCACTCGGCAGCAGCACGCTGAACCATGTCGTTGACGGCAGCAACGATTATTGCGCAGTAAGACCAGCGATGAAAATTATGCAAATGTCACGTTTTTTTTACATTTAAGAGAAAAGAAGAGGGGAATGAAACAAAGGCAACACAGCTGTCACTCATGCTAAGAGCCCTATGGCTTCAGCATATTCACAAAAATAGACTCTCACGTTTTTGTGACCCATTGCTGCTTTTTGGTTGCACTTTCTCTCAGCGGACGCCATACATTACATTGCTGAAACAACCCACTAGTGAGGTATATATGAAAATTTACTGACTCGTAGCACTTAAGCTGTGGTTTTGACATGATGCTCGTCTCCTGGATTAAGTAGACACCGATGTCGCCGGGGTTTACTGGGCGACACACACCAATGTCGCTAGTTAGTTGGTCGTCAGGAAGTGTTAAGGGTTAGCCGCCACTACATTTCCTCACAATGACCAGGTATGTGTCATGGTAGTCGCGTGTTAGGACCTGCGCATATTCACGGAGGCACATGTTTTACAAAGGCAATACTCTGAACTTGGAGAACGGGCACTTCAGCACATATGGGGATACGTAAGAAGCGAGAGACAGGCTAGCCGTCTGCAAGCATAAAACCACAATAATATCGTCGCACTGTAGCGCCGCTGTGCTGCCAGGCGGCTGAGCGGTGCTAAATAATTGCCCACTATACAAAATATTCCCTCATTTGCCATAATATTTTATTGCAGTACATTGTTTTCATTTGCATGTGTAGTTGGATAGTTCGCGGCTGAGCGTAATATCACGCGCCACCCAATGTAAGGTGTGTTTGACAAGAGGTGGTGTCTGCTATAGGTGGCGTGCAAACCTAGATGGTGTCGATCAATGTGGCCTCCTTTGGCAATGGTATCACTGGCTGCACAGCGGCAGAAGCGAATGAGCGAGTCGGAAAAAACGTAAACACGTCAGATGTTGCACCCCACGTGTGTCTTCCTTAATAGCGCCATAACATAATTAAGCAATATTCATGTTGATTTTTTATATATTGTATATATCCTCTTTATATTAGTAATATTTACGGGTAGTTTCTACGAACCCAGTTGGCGCACATCAAAACACAAAGAAAACGCTCGTATGCTAAACGCACGGGTACCATACTGAAACCAAAAATAAATGTTGTCACTATTGGTGCACTACGAAAACTAGCTAAGCTTCAACCACGCAGCGTTCTCTGCACTGCCACTGGTGCTTGTCATTAGGTATAATTTTATAGATAGCTGACACTGAAATCTAACTTGAGTGAAATATAAAGACCGAATGAAGTTGACCTATTAATTTCAGTCATCGGCTCTGCTAGCCGGCCATACTGTGCATATGCTTTATATTATGCCGGCGCTGGAAGGAGCATGCAAGTTCGCCTATTGGAGATTTGAATTCTTACAACCTAATTCGACAGTTTCTTTAAGGTGGCTGCAATGAATTGACAATAGCGCTTACAGAAATCAATACGCCAGAGCTGGAACTTGCAGGCAAATTGTGGTGGCAGTTCTAGTATGAGCAAATGATACAATGCTACGCAAAGCTTCGCACTATTGGGGTCTCGAAGCGTCTAACACGACCTCCAGGCACCGCGGGTATTAGATGTTTTTCCATGGAGACCACTACTCCAGGGCAATGTGAATATTCCTCATAGGCACTTTTTAGGGCTAAGGAAGCAGATGCTGAGTTTCTATTTTAAAAATTCATCTCGGAGCTAACAGACATTCGTGCCAACTTGACGTGCACAATAGGAAGCCACGGCTTAGAAAAAACGCCCTTTTTTGTTGATTGATACAATGAGAAAAATAGCAACCTTTACGCAGAACTATACCATTTGTTTCAACAATAGTTTCTGTATGGGTCTGGCGCGCGTCAGTGCCGAATGGCCGTTGTCAAGATTAATGTTCATCTCAGATGACCTAAAATGTTTAATGACGCGAAGCAAACACCATAGCGCGCTTCTTTAGCGCCCTTTTCACACGATGGCGTCCTTCTGACATGAGAGGTATTACATGTTTCTAGGGAGCCTTTAAATGTCAGCCTATGGGCTTAGTCGAACTAAACATGCTTATGTACACGATGGAAATGTCGGAATACATTCTGGTTTTGGACCTTTATTTATCAAGCTGTATTGTGACCCTTATTGTCGGCTGTTTTTTTTTTTTTTTTGCTGTCTCCATAGAGAAAGGTCCTTTTTTATTGACGCGAACAATTATCACCTGACCATGCCCAAAGTCAAATCACTAACAGCTGTTATTTTCTGTCGCGAGAGGTTTCGCTCAGATCATTTCTAGAAACGGTCACCCGCAGGGTTTTCTGAACAAACCAATCAAATGCTCCCCTCGTTCATAGGAGGTCACTTTTATATGCTTGAAAAAGGAATAACATTTCATACACTGAGCGGCTTGTATTATCTAACTGGCTTACAATAGGCGAGGTGCACGATCAACTGGAGAGGGATTTGATGGGGCCGAGCCAGTGCACTGAAAATCGATAACCGGATGAAGAGGGTGGTGCCAGCGTCTGCGATTGGTCCGCTTTCCCTCACTTCGCTTGCGGTGGCTGGTCGAAAATCGCGGCGGCATGCAGTGGAAGCTTAAAAATGACGGGAAAACGGATCCTAAGCAAAGAAGAGTTGGAAGAACTAGGTCGTAATCGTGCTGAAAGTGCTCGGAAAAAACACGCAAATAAACCCATGCTTTCCGGCAGGTGCGAGTAGCCAGTACCTGAGCGATCGGTGGCAGTCACCTTTTATTCCTTTCGGAACGGGGCAGCCTGAGGCTATCTAGAAGAAAATTCAGTTTTGTTCGGCATAATAATGCAGCTTTAACGCGTACACGTCACTTTGACGCGGTGAGTTTTCGCGGTTTTGTGACGTAGCGTGACAGGCAGGTGAAGTGGGTACAGTCCGAAAACGTTTGACCAATAGCCGAGGGGTAATCGCGAAAAGGCGTCGAATCATGAATAACTATTTTTCTTTTGTTCCGTCAAATCATGCATAATCAGTGTGTACACGCCATATCAGATGGGGCAGCATCGCGGTTTTCGTGACGTCGCTTGACAAAACGGGGAAGTGGGGGTGGTCCAAAAAAGTTTTTGACCATTCGCGGAAGGTTGATTGCAGAATTGGAATAGAAAAGTTTGGAATAGCTTTACGTTATAGCACCCCAGCACTCTAAATTTCAGCGTGACTTCCTTAGTTGCTTTCGCGGATAGTTCAAACGCAGGACTTCTCTCGTAAGATAATACATGCTGCCGAGGCTGCGTAAGGGAACAATGAAGCCCGTTTTATTTTTCATTTTTCGTTCATTAGAAATTCTCAAAAGAAAACGACACTTTTCAATCACAAAACACTGCTTCATGGCCACAATGGCACGAAACAGGTGCACATTATAGTTGAATAGAGAAAAGGTACCTCTTGCTTCAATGAAAAATTAAATTTCAATCAACAGGGCCAAGCACTAAGGCTGAGTAAACGTGCTGTTTTTGACGGCATAATGCTTCCACGCATGTGCAACATTAGAGACACATAGAACAAAGCCCTTCGGATGTACTACACACCTTTAAGATCAGTACGTCTAATTCTGTGATCCTTCAGATCTCTATCTCCCTTTCGTAGAATTTATCCTCCCACTCACAAAAATATCAGCACTAAAAAGACAGTAGCTCTCAGACTTTTCTATACACATTCCCAAACTTGCACGGATAGAGCAAAATGTGCCCACTAACATATCGCTGCGTCTGCCCCTGATATGGCACACGCCCTACGCTCTTCCACATCTCGTGGGGGTGCGGGTGCAAAACCCAACACTCAAAAGCCTAGCACGTTATTGAGCGGCGGGAGGCACAGGTCAACTTCGGTTCCCTGGCGAGCCAAGAAGCCCTCGTTCAGCATGTACTCCAAGCAGCCATGGCCAGAGCCCTTGATTGAGGAGACCACGCACAGGAACTCCCGAGCAACGACCTGTATTGTTATATTAAAAGTTTTATATCTCTGTTGTGCAAAACATTACGCTACTCAAATAGGGCAGTGCCCTTGAGGAATTTCTGAAGAGTGTAACTATCAAGTAAAGTGACCGTCATCTTGCCATTGATTGCAGGTATTGTCTTTGCAGACACAATTTTTTCGCATGTTCAGTAGAATGCTTGAGCGAGTACAATTGAACTAAGGAAATCATCAAAGTCATTGTGATACGACGGGCGGCGATTATACAGCGATGCCTACCTTTTCGCATTCCAACTAGAATATTGATTATCTGGAGAATAGTCCGCACTGACAGTGCAAATACCTTGTGTGGTGTAGTAGCGCATTTTCAATTTCAAGATAACTTAGCTTTATGTAGGGTTTCACGTCACTTTCTTCATTTCTTTGTCCGTGTCTTCAATACTTTCTTTGGAATTATTCTCTTCTGGTTAGCGTTACCAGTACTCACGTACGGGGCAGAAACCTGGAGGCTTACGAAAAGGGTTCTACTTAAATTGAGGACGACGCAACGAGCTATGGAAAGAAGAATGATAGGTGTAACGTTAAGGGATAAGAAAAGAGCAGATTGGGTAAGGGAACAAACGCGCGGTAATGACATCTTAGTTGAAATCAAGAAAAAGAAATGGGCATGGGCAGGACATGTAAAGAGGAGGGAAGATAACCGATGGTCATTAAGGGTTACGGACTGGATTCCGAGGGAAGGGAAGCGTAGCAGGGGGCGACAGAAAGTTAGGTGGGCAGATGAGATTAGGAAGTTTGGAGGGTCAACATGGCCACAATTAGTACATGACCGGGGCAGTTGGAGAAGTATGGGAGAGGCCTTTGCCCTGCAGTGGGCGTAACCAGGCTGATGATGATGATGATGATGATGGTTAGCCATAACGCGGCGCTTCGGTTGAGTGGCATTATATTTTTTGTGTGTGTGCTAGTAGAGGACTGCATGCATTGTTTGTGATGCGCTTGTGATTAAAACGTTGGACTCCATTATTGCGATAATGTTGCTGCTCTCACGTCTTGTGTGCTTTTTTTTTTGTTCTTCCAAGGGTCCTCCCCTGTTGACTTATTGCAGTGAAAAATATCATTAGAGCTGGGTTTCACTCCGCCACTTCCCAGTTCACTGCACCCCTCTGCAGCAGCACGGGGAATTGTGTCGTTTACGGCAACAACAATCACTCGCGCAATAAAACCAGCGATCATTTTTTTTTATTTACGGTTATCTTGCATTTCGGATGAAGGAATAGGGTGTCAAGGTGTGAGCCACTAGTGTTTGGGCCAACAATCAGTCCAGGGAATGGACTCTCTGCGCGAGCGGCGTTTCCCCAAGACCGGCACTGGAGAGCTTGACGCACTATAAAGCGCTGGAGACGCTGTCTTACTATAGCGTTTCTCTTCGCTTCAATTACCCGAGCCGTCCGGCGACCTAACGACGCCTCACTATGAGTGGATCATAGTACGGCTTGAGGCGTTCGACGTCAACAATGTTTAATCCTTGTTTCATCCACGACGGCGCATGTTAAAAGACGGTTCAACGGGTTCTATCGGGTAATGTACGAGGGATGCGCGTTCGCCGACATGGTAGGGCTCGTCATACATTGGTGGTAGTTCTCAAGAGAACTCATGCACTCTTTAAGAATGGTTTCAACTACTTCGGATAGGAAGACACATCCGCGTTGACTGAACTCAGGTGGTCCATGACGCAGGGTGAATCGATGAAGCAGGACGGAGGTAACATCGCGCGCTGTAGCTAGCTGAGAGGGTGGCAGCTTCAGCGTATCGTGTGATGAGGACAACCTCAACAATGGCCCAACAGTTAGCAGCATATGTCAAGGGAAGGGACCCACACAAATCGACGCCGACACCCACAAACGGCCCGGTAGGGCAAGGTAGAGGTTGCAGATCAGTAAAGTGGAAAGTTGGGCTAGTTGGTGAGTAATCATCATACCTTGCTGGTGAAGCAGCGCACTGACACGGACACAGTGAAGACGCAAAAGAAAAGACGACACTCGCTTCTTTCGCATATCGCCATAACTGTAGCCAGGGTGTTAGGGTCATATTGCTTGAAGTTGTTAGAACATATAAAAGGGCCCGTTGTAATGGAAATGAAGTTCAGTAAAGTGGAAAGTTGGGCTAGTTGGTGAGTAATATGTGTCTTCACTGTGTCCGTGCCAGTGCGCTGCTTCACCAGCAAGGTATGATGATTACTCACCAACTAGCCCAACTTTCCACTTTACTGAACTTCATTTCCATTACAACGGGTCTTTTTATATGTTCGAACAACTTCAAGCAATATGACCGTAGCACCCTGGCTACAGTTATGGTGATATGCAAGCAGCGAGTGTCGTCTTTTCTTGTGTGTCTTGACTGTGTCCGTGTCAGTGCGCTGCTTCACCAGCAAGGTATAAAGGTTGCAGACTAGCTTGTGCGAGGAGGGGTGGAGATTTGTCCATTCAACGTGGTACTCTTTAGGATTGGCTTCAACTACTTCGGATAGGAATAAACGTCCGCTATTGCTGAGTAATTTTTCAGGTAATTGCTGATACATGATGAATCGATGAAGCAGCTTGGAGGCAACATCACGTGCTGTAGCTGCCGTGAGGGCGGAAGTTTCGCTGTAACACGTGAGGAGGTCAACCTCCACAATGGCCCAAGTGTTACCAGCATATGTCACGGGAAATGGCCCATAAAGATCAATGCTGAAGCCCCCAAACGGCCGGGTAAGGCAAGTTAAAGATTCCAGACCAGCGGGCGAGGGGAGGGGTGCAGATTTACGACTCTCACAATCGCGGCAAGAATGAACAAACGCCTGAACACAGCTGTACATCCCTCTCCAGTGGTACCGCTGTGAAAGGCGCTGATAAGGTTTGAAAACTCCCAAGTTTGCGCACTGGAAGGTCGCGGAAAGCTACGCATATGTTGAAACAGAAGCTGCAAGGTACTACTAAGAACCACCGGTGCTCGTCGGAGTAATAAATGCGTCAGTGAAGCAGGTTGTCGCTAATTGCAAAGTAGTGAGCTTGAGGATACAGCGTGCAAGTGGTAGCTGGTGCTGATGAACTAGAAAGCAAGTCCATAAGAGAGGTAATTCAGTGGTACTTGCCCTGCTCAGACGCGATGATGGAAGGTCGAGTAACGAAACGGTAAAATGGCATTTTGAGCCCCAGACATTGTTGTCAGGTTAAGGAGAGCGCGAGATGCATCTGCGTCAGAATGATAGCGTCCGCTCTGGTACAGCACGCACATATCGTATCCTTCAGGCGAAGTGTCCATCCGGCAAGACGGCCTGAGGGATTTTGCGAGGACGACAGCGAACATAGTGCATGGTGGTCCGTCACTACATCAACTGGACGGCCTTACAAATAAGCCATGAACTTGGTGAGAGCCCAGATGATGGCGAGGCATTCATTTTTTGTTACAGTCTCATTGGTATAAGTTTATGTAAGCGTACGACTTGCGTAAGCCACGAAGTATTCAGGAAACCCCTGTTTGCGCTGCGCAATAACAGTACACAGGACAACACCGCTGGTGTCTGTGTGCAACTGGGTAGGGACTGTCGCGTGATAATGCCCCAAAATTGGCGGAGGAGTTGGCAAATTACGGAGCTTTGTGAAGGCTTCGTCACGCTCCGACAATCAAGAAGTGAGGGCCCCCTTGCTTCTAAGTAGGTTCATCAGGGCCACGAAATTGCAAACGAAGGGTCTGAAGTAGAAACACACACTTGTGAAACTGCGCAATTCTTTGACAGAAGTTGGCTTAGGGAATTCTGCTATGGCCAGAAGTTTTGCTGGATAGGTGAAAATTTCTTTCCTGGTGACGGCGTAACCTAGAATTGTTAGCTTACGAACGGCAAATCGGCACTTCTTTAGGTTTAGTTGTACGTCGGCGTTTGTTAGACACTTTAAAACCAGCCGGAGCCGTTGAAGGTGCGCGGCGTACTCAGGAACAAAAACAACAACGTCGTCAAAGCAGCAAAAGCACGTGTGCCCCTTCAAGCCACGCACAACTGTCTACATCGCCCGCTTAAACGTTGCGGGCGCATTACGAAGTCCAAAAGGCATTGCGTTCAATTTGGATAAGTCGTCGGGTGTGAGAAAAGCTGTCTTCGGCGGACCAGCGGCTGCCATGGGTACTTGCCAATACCCTGAGCACAAATCAAGAAATGAAAAGAATTATGCGGCTTGTATACTGTCAATTGCGGCGTCTTTGCACGGGACAGGGTAGACGTCCTTGTGGCTGATCTTGTTAGGGCGGAGGTAGTTCACGCAAAAGCATACAGAACCATCTTTCTGCGTAGCTAGGTCGACAGGGGATGCCCATGAACGGTTGGAACGTCGTATGACCTCCCGGTAAAGCTTGTGGTTGATCTGTGCGTTGATTAAAATATGTTCTGAAGTAGATACAGGATACGGACGTTGCAGCGATTGGGGTTGCAGCCCGGTATCGATGCGAAGTGCAGCAGTTTGTGTTCGGTCAAGGGATGATTGCCCTTCATCGAACGAAGAACAAGCTTCCTCTAGAAGGCACAAAAGCTGAGACCTCTGAACCGGTGTAACGGCATCGGTAATAGAAGGACCGAACACATTATTGGGCGATAGATCCCACGTACAAATATCACTGAGCGCACTGGAAATTGCACGCTAATTCTAATTGCGCACTTCCATAACTTGAAAGTCTACGAGAGCTTCAACATTGCCAAGACATTCCTCTCGGAGTAGGAACACAGGGTATGGAAACGGATTGCAAACAAAATGGTGTTCTAGCTCAGCGTGATGTGCACTGTCGGAAAAGGCATCAGCCGACTTTTTCGCCTGAGAAAACGCTCAGGCGGAGACAGTAGTGCAACAGCGTTTGAGATTCACCAGCGTCCGAGATTCAGTAGCAGGTATGGGCACGACCGTTGAGGCGCTAGCAGGAATGTTCGTGTTAGTTTGGACAAATATTTCCCTCGAAATCGAAGAAGTGCCGGTGAGCAGCAAATCTAAGAGCGGCGGGATTTTTATTTCTGGCCGTACTCATTGAATAATGACATTGTGGCGCAAGAAAAAACCCCCGCCGAGGATAATGTCGTGAGAGAACGAGGAAGGATAATGAATTCAATTGCGTATAGGACGTCGGCAATGAGAATACTAGCATTGCAAGCCACCAAGCCGTGAACATGCTGAGCACTGGCTGTGCGGAAGGACAGTCCAGAAAGGGGCGTCGTGACTTTTAGAAGTAAGCGCCAAACCTTACCGTTCATAACACATACGGAATCCCAGTGTTCACAATGCAGATGCGCGAATGGCCTCAACAAACGCTTTGATTACGTTCGAGGGGCTGTGGTGAGGAAATTCACCTTTCGACGCTGTCGCAGGCCTTGGCTCTTGGACTGAGACGATTAGTTTTCCTTGTCCCAAGATACGGGGCGTGGTCGCATCAGCAACTGTGAGCAATGGTGTGGAGCAGCCAAAGAATGGGTTGTTGTTTAGCTGAGATTTACAAGTTTGCATTGTTTATTAGGTGTTGCATATAACCTAACTTAAGCTTAACATCTAAACTGTGGAAAAACATCACCTTTTTGCTTGATTTCCTGTGTTGCACGCCCTTGCTGCAACGCAATTTATTTTGAAACTGCTTGCACCATAACCACCAGCAACACCAGCATGACATATTTCTGATAACTGTAATATTTTACTTAGATCTATACTCTTCTGAACCCATAGAGGTCTGTCTGTTGTGTAAATGGTTTCCTGATACCCATCCGTGGTGCAAAAATTGAAAGAATAAACGCAAGACATGATCCTGTTGCTACTTCTTCTAGAGAACCTCGTCGTAATATCTAAATGAAAAATGAAATAACAAGAAATAAGTTTATTGGCCTGGGGAGCGCGTCACAAGTATCTGGGCTTGGCATGAATGGCTCGGCAGAATGGGCTCGGCAACATCGCTGCTATGGCCACGGCCACTTACCGGCAATGCCTTTTTACCTTGCAGTCACTGATGTGGTTGATTGCGATAGAGTGCGACGACGACATTGCCACTTGTCTTGAGGCGCACTCTGGCATCTTCTCGGAGGCGCCTTTGCCCCCAGAGGATTGGCGCGCTGAACACGGCTCAGACCCACTCTTTTGTCTGGGGCACCTACGAGCGGAGGAACTGAGGCGGTCCCGCGCCCTCCAGTACGAAGACCTGCCACCTGCTCTCTCGTCGGAGCCGCCCTCGCTCCAAAAATGGTCGCGTGTTGAGCACGCCTCGGACCCGCTCCTTCATCTAATGCACCTACGAGCACAGATGCCCTCAACTTCGCCGCCCCAATGTCCAGTGCACGAGCCAATGCACACATTATCCCTACCACCTAACGTGACCCCAATGATTTCTGAACTCCGGATTACATGCTCCTTGCCGCCGGAAAACATATATACGTCCAGACCCAGCGCAGCCTTCAATAGGTTTGTCAACACCACTGCTATGCACTAAAAGTCCCCTGAAGTGCGACCCAACTCAGATTTTCACACCAGTGAAACGATGAAGTGGCTGTCGACACATTCGCGCTCGCCGGTGAGCAGATGTGCTTGTTTACGACAAAGCGGTAAATTCAAACGCAATGAAAACGAGACTTGTTCGATAGCGCACAATTTACATGCCGCAGGATGCGCTTGGGGAGGACGTCTTGCGATTGTGTTGGCCGTCGCTGTTTTAAGCCTTTCACTATCACTTTCTGCTCTCGTCGTACACCTCAAGAACCTCGTCTAAGGCTCTCACGAAGCCGTTATTTAATCCCCACATGGTGCCAAATGGTATCGATGCCACTAAAATGTTCCAGGAGTGTCGCACAGCCGTAAATACTAAGCTCTGTTCTTCTTATGCTCATTAAATGCGCAAGCATTTCTATGACTACCCAAGGAGACGTTTCTCCGTCATTTAAGATAATGAATGGCTCGTATCCGCGTAAGCAAGCAAAAAGTGCCACCCATGGTCTATACCCACGTAGGCGGAGGCTACAATCACTGAGCAAATGGAAGCGAGCAGTGCTTACATTCATGGAAATCACCCATACAATACGCAGAACAGCATGCGTTTCAATAACGAGCAAGCTCAAAACAAGAAGCCGAACCGTCAGTAAAGCACTGCATACCCCGCTCAGCAAATGCAGGGGTGTTTTTGCAACAGGTGCGCTAACTTGACCCTAATTCACGTTAATTAACGCGAAAGATCGTGGGTTCAACTGCTATCTAAGTTGGAGTGTTGGAGTGCCTTCCTTGAATCTGTAGTGATTTCTTCTCTCTAATTAACTTCACAATAATAGCCACGAATTGTCCTCGGTTCGTGTTCCGTAATGAACTCTAAGTAAACCGGCCTTATCATGTTCGTTATCGAACATGATACGCGAACGTCTCTGCCCCTTTCGCGTAGTGGTCCCGAAAAATCTCAGAACAGCCGTATTAGTTACTTCCAGGCCTCCGTTATGGCTGGTCACAGTTCTGGCAGCAAGGCTTACGTTATGTCAGACTGCTACTTGTACAGTCATGTGGCAGGACGTTTTACGATATGCACGAAGCTGTTCAATTGGTCAAAGAGTAAAACCACCGGGTCACCAACGAGTAAAACGAGTAAAACCACCAGTGGTCTGCCACCGGGCTTGATGCAGCCAATTCTTAGTCAAAGCCCCTGGCAAATCGTGGCGTGTGATGTAATGGGCCCTTTCCCCCCATCTACCTCCGTGGGGCAACCGCTACTCATTAGTGGTTACTGACCACTTCACGAAGTGGGCTGATTAATACCCATTGCGTGCACTTACTTCAAGAAACATTTGGCGCTGTCTGCTGGATTTCTTTTCGCGTTCCGGCTTCCCACCATAATTGATAACCGACAACACCACTTGCTTCACGAGTCGCACATGTGCTAACGCGTGTTCTGCCTTCAGTATAAAACACAAGAAGACAACGCTATACCGTCCACAGGCCTACATAACAGAACTCATCAACAGAAACCTGTGGTCAATGATTATGGCGCATTCAACCGATCATATGGAATGGGATACTATGCTCTTGAAAAAGGCATTTGCGACGTGTACCACGGTCAAGAGATCCACTGCTTTTACACCTGCATATCTGAACTTTGGCAATGAAATTTCATTTCTACTAACCCATACCATGGTGCCGTCGCATTCGGCCCATTCCGATACCAGCTATTGCGTGAATGCAAGACCTGCATTCAGCTTCGTGCATATCGTGCGGCTTACCACCGCTATCATTGCTGCTCGTAAGCAATTTCGTAAAGCTCGGCTCGGGCAAACACGTCATTATAACGCACACCGCGGGGACGTTCAGTACGAACAGGGTGACTGTGTTATGGCATACACATCATTTGAGAAACTCGGCTAGAGGTTTTTCGGCGTCCTTAGCCCTTGATGACATGATCCATATGCTATTTGACGGAAACTGGGTAATGTATCTTACCGCTTGAAAGACACCACAGCTAACACCTCAGTTGGACCATTACATGTCTAGGAGCTCAAACGCTATTTTTCGCGCCCCCTTTAATGCTCACGGTACTCTCGTGGCCCCCTTTCGCTGGTCTATTCAACAGTGAAGCTGCAAGATATCAAGCCCGACATATGAAGTTGTATAATAGCATTGTCATGCCAGCAATTTTATCCAATGCACTGCACATATTACAGATGTCCCGCTCTCCACGCTAGCTCCACCCGCATAACCGGTTTCAAGACCGGTGCGCACCCTACGACTCCCGTCTTGCTGGCCGGTGACCGCTCCCTGGCCGCTGCACCGTCGCCACCTGGACAGCCCTTGATTCCATAAACGCCTTCATTGGCTGTTTAGCTGCTGCCTTGGGAGCTGCGTCCACAGCCTCCCGCGGTGCGGGTGCCGCATATCATTTTGTCAATTGCCCCCTATCGAAAAGCGACCGTCTCGGTCGCATGAAAAAGTTCGTTCAGCGACGACAAAAAATGGAGCTCCTCAGGTGCATCTCGGCGTTCACGTACGCGCATAGTATGGTTTCATGCGCACTACATGAACGACTTCAGCGCGACGACGACGACGGGTTGAACCGGGGTCAGAACTGAAGGGGACGACTTCCTAAGTCAAGTCCCTGAGGTGGCGTGTAACCTTGTAGGGACCAAAATACCGGCGGAGCAACTTTTCCGTGAGTCCACGGCGACGGATGGGCGCCCAGACCCACACGAAGGCGCCGGTATTGTAGAGGACGTCTCGTCGACCCTGATTGTATCGAAGGGTGTCGGTATGCTGTTGGCTCCGGACACGATGCCGAGCAAGCTGGCGTGATTCTTTGGCACTTTGTACGATCTCTTCTACGTGTTCGCTGGTCGGGCTATTATCAGCCAGGGGCAGCCTGGCGTCAAGTGTGGACATGACGAGGCGCCCGTATACAAGTTCGAATGGCGTAAACTGTGTAGTCTCCTGTACAGCAGTGTTATACTCGAAGGTCACATAGGGTAGAATCTCGTCCCACGTCGTGTGCTCTACGACGATATACATGGAGAGCATATGAGCCAGCGTTCTGTTCAGACGTTCCGTTAACACATTGGTTTGAGGGTTATACGCAGTGCTCTTGAGGTGAGAGCAATGCGTCAGCTGGAGAACGTCCTGCATCAGTTCGGCTGTAAATGAGGTACCGCGGTAGGTGATCACAACAGACGGTGCACCATGTCGTAAGACGATGTGGCGTACAAAGAACTTGGCCACTTCATACGATTTTGCTTGGGGAATAGCTTCGGTTTCGGCGTATCGGGTTAAGTAGTCGGTAGCGAAGACTATTCATTTCTTGTGCGATGAGGTCACTGGGAATGGCCCAAGTAGATCCATTCCTATTTGTTGGAACGGTGCTTGAGGAGGGTCCACAGGATGGAGAAAGCCAGCCGGTTTAACTGGTGGTTTATTGTGGTGCTGACAATCGCTGCAGGTCTTCACGTACCGTTTGACAGAAGAATAAAGCCGGGGCCAGTAATACTTCTGTCGTATCGTTGCTAATACCTTAGCGAATCCCAAGTGTCCCCCGCATGGCTCATCGTGACAAGCTTGCAAAGTGTCTTGGCGCAGCGCCGACGGCACGACAAGGAGGTACGTATTGGGACCGCCTCCGCAGTTTTTGCTGTAAAGGACAGTGTTCTGCAAGTAGTACGATGATAAGTCACGCACGAGTGAGCGGGGTAAAACACCTTCAAATCCTTGAAGGTGCTCGATCAGTGGCAGCAGCTCAGGGTGAGCGCACTGATGCTCAGCCATCTTTATGGCGTCGATAACGCCGACAAATGGCAAGTCATGGTCAGGGTCCGATGACGTCGTAGGGAGTGGTGCACGTGACAATATAATTGTAGTAGTAGGATATTGTTGAATATTTTCGAGTGACAGCCTTTCTAACTTAGGCGGAATACGTATAAGTAAACGCCAAATGACTATTACTGAAAAGTATTTGAAAAATGTCATTGCTTGAGATATTGCCACCATCGCGACTTTGTTGTCTATTCCTTGAAGTAGCAGCATTCACTTTTAAATGCGTTGTCAACCGTTAGCCGGATAAAACCCTTCACGAACGCAAGATAATTATGTTATGATACGTTTGTAGGCTTATTTAGTACTCCGGAGCTATAACCGCAGAATGTATTGTCAGCTACTGCATACGATGCCAATTCCTATACCAGAAATACGAATTACTAAATTTTAATTTACACTACTCTCTCTTTTCTATCAGGATGCAGTATGGTCATGTGTAAGTACCAGAATCTGGCTGTAATCGCGCTTTTGTCTCCTGTCCCTAACGACGGTCGCGTGCCACAAGTACAGTAAATGAATGTCGAAGAAGAAGGGCTGTCACCGTATTATGTTGCATGTTCGTTCTTTGTCTTGGGATTATTTTCCTCATTCCCATTTTTCTACTGAAATGAAGCCGAGCAATGCATGGCCCAATAACGGCTCCTAGATTGATTTTACCTTCAGTTAAATTGTCAATGTTTCATGCTATGTCGCTTACCGAATGCATTGGAAGGGGCTGGCGACATAGTTTGCACTATTATCAGTTCAAATGAAGGTTTTATCAGCACCAGCAGTTAACGATAACATTCTGCATTTTCCTACCACAATTACCGGTGCTCTTCTGTGTTACAATTAGTTTTAAGACAATTGCGTTCAGCCGGCATACGCTTTTCACACTGTAGTAGTCGTAGACTGCCTTATGCGCATTGCGACGCACACAATATGTGGGTATCTTCAGACTTTGATGTACTCAGCTCTTACCTTCTTGGATTTAAAAACAAATCTACCTTATGAACGGCACTGCTACCTTACGTGCGCAGTCATTGATTATATAGAATGCAGACCGCAAACAGCATGAAACCGCAAATAGTCCCTTCTGAATTGTTCGCGCAGTGTATATATAACATCAGAGGACTCTCCGTAGTACATATGCCTAATGTGTGCGTAATACAGCGTAAGCTGTTACGGCCTCATTCCAATAACCGTTTCAGTTGACGACGTTCACCGCCGCGGTCCGTGGCAGCTAACAACGGGAATGAGAAAGAAATACCGAATTCCCGACGGGATCGAAACCGGGCCCGTTCCGTGGGAGTCATCTTCTCTACCACTGAGCCACACCGGCGCTTCCTAGCTTGCAACAAAGCATGCCTTATAAACAAGTCCAAGCACGCGAGGAGACGCGCGACGCGACATGAACGCCGCGTAGTTTAGATATATGAACACTTTGCATTCTAAGTTTTCGCAGGGAAGCAGTGTTGCTTTTACTGGAAAACTGAAGGCACACAAGAAAGAGAAATAAAAATTATTCTTGGGTTTCAAGTGCCAGAACCACGATCTGATTATAGGCACGCTGTAATGGGGGACTCCAAATTAATTCTGACCAGCTGGGGTTCTGGTTCTTTAACGTTCCTGCATTAAAGGGACACGGGCCTCTTTGCCTATCGCTCCCATAGAAATGCGCCACCACGGCCATGATTTGATCCCGTGACATCCAGTGATCATCTGCGCGCACTTTCGTTGCACTAAGCCAGCAATGGCGGTCGGAGCGCGCTGGAAAGACAAGATATACAATAGTGCGACGCGTGCCTCCACGTGACACAGACTGGCCAATGGAGGAGCGGAGGAGGCTGGGGCGACAGGAGGCATCGAGGACGAAACGCCGGGGAGAGCGGGGTAGCGGAAAGACCTAAGAATGGCGCTACTTTTGGAAAATTCAGGGGCTTTATTACCAGCTAAAACCCCTTGACAATTTGAAAGTAGCGACGCTTTCCTCCTCAATTCTCCTCACGCGCCAGCTGCGCGCGCTGCGCACGACACGCTCTTGTTCCTTGGCGCGCGCGGACGGGCCGCAGTATTCGATGGAAGCGCATATTTTGGGCTATTTGCGCGCCCCATTGCCGAACGAAATGTTCAAGACTTCTGATAACACCACCTAGAATGCTCAAGGTAACGTTTGTGAGGAGGCTGGTTCTTTAAAGCCGTATGAATTGGGCATACTGATGTAAAAGGAGCTTTGAGGCGAGTTCTATACTCCAGACACGTTTTCTGCCATAGAATACGATGCTTTACATTGTGGGTTACGTCTAGTATTGCTTGTGGCACATCTCTCTGTGTTTGGCTTCTTCTTTCTTCCCGGCACGCGCATGTGCATCGCCAGTATGTATTCAACGCGATTTCTTATAATGAATTAGTCGCGAGTGCATCGTCTGTCCATATGCTTGTCTTCTCATTGTTTATTCATTTATTCATTCACCTGACAGGCTCCCAAAGGAGTATTGCGTGAGGGGAGGATACAGCGAGTAAGCAAAATGAAAGGAGAACAATGAAATTATACAGTTTTAGCGAGTAAGCATGAAAGAACAAAAATATAACAATATAAATAACGCGATAAATGAAACAAAGCGACTGTGCGAAGTAGCAAAAATGGAGTACCAAGAAATTATAGAAATGGTAGCTGGTGAAGATGAAAGAAGTCTCTAACAATGTTAACGCAATACAAAACAAAGTATAGAACTTCGCCAAAGTATTTACTTAGGTGCGCAGTAAGGTTCAGTTGTGAAGAATTATAGAAATGATATGCATAAGCGTGCTTTGGAGGATACAGGGTTAAGAATGTAAAGTATGTCATTTGGTAGGTTATTCTAATGCTGAATAAGACGTGGTCAAGCGGAAGAATTTAAAGCATTGTTTCGGCCAAGGATACGCTGGAAACGGAGATGATTATGCAGTCGCTTATATGTACCAGATGGACGAGTGAGGCGGCAGGGTGGACGGGCGCCTCCTATGGACTATTTTGTGAAACAGACAAAGTAATGCTATGGTTCTTCGTGATTCAAAAGATGAGAGGGATAAAGGTGACTTAATAATGGTCACGCTAGAATCGCCGTGATAATATCTGACAATGAAGCGGGTGGCGCTCTTTTGGACTGACTTGAGAGCCGCGATTAGGTAAGCTTGATAGGCTGCCCATGTAGGGGCTGCGAATCCCAGTTGTGGCCTTACGAATGTCAGATGGGTGATTTGTCGTGTGAGGGCAGGAGCATCGCGCTGGTTATGTTGAGGATAAGCCAGCGTACGTAAGGCATTAGCAGTTATTTTTTCGATGTACGCAGACCATGACACGTGAGGTGTAAGGAGAATGTGGAGGTACCTGCATGAGTTGGTGCGTTTGATGGGGCTCTTATCCAATGAGTAATCGAAAGCAGAAAAAGTCTTTTTGCGGGTGAATGTTATTAGTTTGCACTTATCAGTGTTTAGGGTTATTTGCCAAAAAGAGCACCAGTTAGTAATGCGGAGAAGGACTCGTTGGAGAGGGACGTGATCGGAAGGTGAGCCGATTTGACAATAGATCACACAATCGTCTGCGAACGAGCGAATGGATGACCTTATTTCGGATGGCAGGTCATTATTATAGATCATAAAAAGTAATGGCCCGAGTACGCTTCCTTGTGGTACACCAGATGGTACATCGCTGATACTCGAAATGAAGTTATCGACAACGGTGAATTGCTTACGGAATGACAAGAAATTTCTTATCCAAGGTACTGTTAGGGCATCGATGTTTAAGCAAGAAAGTTTAGCTATGAGACGGCAATGAGCAACGCGATTGAAAGCCTTAGCTAAGTCTGTGAAAATGGAATCTGTCTGTGGGCCCCCCGTATTCATGTTTAGGATAATATCCGTTATCAATTCGAATAGTTACGTTTCACATGATAGTCCTTTTCTAAAACCATGCTGACGTTTAAAGAAGAACTTGTTAGTTCACAAGTGATTGGCTACGCTTAAAAAGATTGTGTGCTCTAGTAACTTACCGAGAACGCTTGTTAGTGATATTGGGCGGTAATTGTTAACAGCGCTTTTATCGCCAGACATAAAAAAACTATAACTTTACCGACATTCCAATCCTACGGAACTTCCCCTGTTGAGAGGGACTGTTGCAACAAGCGAGAAAGGAGTCCGCTAGAGGGAAAATACTGCATATTTTAAGATTTTTTAGTTTGTACCATCCATGCTGGAAGAAGATGATAACGTAAGGTTGTTGGTCAGCTGAACAACACCAGTGGTTGTTATATTGAAGGGGGCCATGTATGGATAATCGAGTTCAATGGTTGTTGGTATTTTTTAATGGCCTTCCTTTGTAAATATGGCCGTGAAGTAATTTTTAAAAATAGATGCTGAAAGCTCTCGTGCAATCGGGAAACCAGAACTATCAAGTAGTTGTGAAATGTCGCAAACTTTAACGGCAAAGATCATTTTACAATATTTTGTTGGTTGTCTTGAAGCAGTGATTGCAGGTCGCAAAAGAAATACTTTTGCTTGGCTTGACGCAGGACCTTGCAGTAGACTACATCACAAGACTTATGTTTGCTCCACAATGCAGATGTGTCCACATGTATGGAAGTCCTGTAGAGGCGCTTCTTTTTATTTTTCAGAGTGCGAAGGGCTTTACTGAACAATGGTTTCGCTGTGTTAACGCGAGATAAAACCTTTGGTATATGCGCATGTGCTTATTCCATTAACTTTTCTTTGTACAGGCACCCATTCTCGTTCACTGTCCGCTCAGAAAAAGTTTCTAATTACGACGGGAAGCTTTACAAACCATTGTTAATAGCGCTATCATTTGCTCTTTTGTAAACTAATAATTGTTTAGTTTTCAGTTGACAAAGCATGAAGCTGTATGAACTGGGATATGTAATAACCGGCGGTCACTGAACCCGTCCGCAAAAGTGATAATGTTAACCCTCTCGCACGCGCACGATATAACGAGATCCAAAATATTATTGATACGTGTTACTTGGTCGGTTAATTGCACAAGTGAAAAATGAAGTGTTAGTTGAACGAACTCGCAAGATGCACGTGATCGTGTTCGCAAGTTTTGCCAGTCAATGTCTCGAAAGTTACAGTCACCAAGAAAAAAGATGTCAGCCTTCATATATTTCGATCAAATAGAGGTGATGGTATCGCATAATTCGGAAATGAAATTGTGGGAGCTACCGAGTGGTCTGTAGCGTATACCATAAAGTCCATTCGATTGGGGAAATGATACGCCGACGCACAGAATTTCGAGACTCAAATGCATCAGCACAAGAAATGACGTGATATTGTCACGTGGTCATGACGGCAAAGAACACAGTAGCAATACTGTGAAAGGAAAAACTAGCTTTTATTGGGCGAACCTGTGCCCACAAAACAGGCTACACTTAAAGCACAACGAGAGCTGCGAACACAGTCGGCGATCGTCGAAAATCTGATCAGCGGGTCCAGCGCGTCAGCTTTTATACAGCAGTCATCGAATGTTCCAGACTAATCGTTGGGACCCGCGCGCCTTCCACAAAGTTCTACACCATTCGCGTCACGCGATGAAATCAGATAACACAACGTTCGGCGACAACAGATAGCCGGGTAGAAGCATCGACAACTTTCCAGAAACTTCGGATACATGCAGGCGCGTCCCGCGCTGTGCGATTACATTTGTTAGGTGGCGAAACGTGGTCGCCCGATAAAGATAAGTACACGTGTCAATACCCCCCTCTTAAAGATAGCATCGACCCGATGCTGCATACAAACGAAATAAAGAAAAAACACCCGTAGCAAAGAACACGACAAAATAAGGAAGTTCGTCAGCGTCCGTAAAAGGGTTTCAGACGCACCACGTGGACCACTTCAGATCGTGCGCGGCGCCGCGAATGCGAAATGCCGTCTGGCACGACCTCATAGTCCAGTGCGCCAATACGTCGGATAACCTTGTAGGGTCCGAAATAGCGTCGCAGTAGCTTCTCACTTAGTCCTCGTCGGCGTATCGGGGTCCATACCCAAACACGGTCGCCGGGCTGGTACTCGACGAAGCGTCGTCGCAGGTTGTACTGTCGGCTGTCGGTACGCTGCTGGTTCTTTATCTGTAAGCGGGCGAGCTGTCGAGCTTCTTCGGCGCGCTGGAGATAGGAAGCGACGTCAAGATTTTCCTCGTCAGTGACGTGCGGCAGCATAGCGTCGAGCGTCGTCGTCGGGTTCCTGCCGTAAACCAGCTTAAATGGCGTGATCTGTGTTGTTTCTTGTACCGCCGTGTTATAAGCGAATGTTACGTACGGCAGGACTGCATCCCACGTCTTGTGCTCGACGTGGACGTACATTGCTAGCATGTCGGCGAGGGTCTTGTTCAGGCGCTCCGTGAGACCATTCGTCTGCGGATGGTAGGCAGTTGCCCTCCTGTGACTTGTCTGGCTGTATTGCAGAATGGCTTGCGTGAGCTCTGCTGTAAAAGCCGTTCCTCTGTCGGTGATGAGGACTTCTGGAGCACCATGTCGCAGCAGGATGTTCTCGACGAAAAATTTCGCCACTTCGGCTGCGCTGCCTTTCGGTAGAGCTTTAGTTTCAGCGAAGCGGGTGAGACAGTCCGTCGCTACGACGATCCACTTATTTCCGGAAGTTGATGTCGGAAACGGTCCCAACAAGTCCATCCCGATCTGCTGAAAAGGTCGGTGAGGAGGCTTGATCGGCTGTAGTAATCCCGCTGGCCTTGTCGGTGGTGTCTTGCGTCGTTGACAGTCTCGGCATGTCTTGACGTAACGGGCGACATCGGCGGTTAGGTGCGGCCAGTAATACTTTTCTTGTATCCTCGATAGCGTTCGGGAGAAACCGAGGTGCCCAGCGGTCGGATCGTCATGTAGGGCGTGCAATACTTCTGGACGAAGTCCTAATGGGACAACAAGAAGGTAGTTGGCGTGGACTGGTGAGAAGTTCTTCCCGAGTAGGTTGTTTTGAAGCGTGAACGAAGATAATCCACGCTTAAATGCTCTAGGGACAACGTCGGTGTGCCCTTCCAAATACTCGACTAGGGCTTTTAGCTCCGGGTCCCCTCGTTGTTGTTCGGCGAAATCTTCCGCGCTTATTATGCCAAGGAAGGCGTCGTCATCCTCGTCATCTTGCGGCGGCGGGTCAATGGGGGCGCGTGATAGGCAATCGGCATCTGAGTGTTTTCGTCCGGTGCTTGTATGTTACAGTGATGTCATATTCTTGTAGTCTGAGGCTCCACCGTGCCAGCCGTCCTGAAGGGTCCTTTAAGTTAGCTAGCCAACACAACGCGTGATGGTCGCTGACCACTTTGAATGGCCTGCCATATAGGTAAGGGCGAAATTTCGCTGTAGCCCATACGATGGCGAGGCATTCCTTTTCGGTTGTAGAATAATTGCCTTCCGCTTTTGACAACGACCGGCTAGCGTAAGCTATCACGTGTTCATGTCCATCTTTTCTCTGGACTAGGACGGCACCGAGGCCTAGGCTACTGGCGTCAGTGTGAATTTCGGTATCGGCGTGCTCGTCGAAGTGCGCAAGTACGGGCGGCGACTGCATGCGTCGTTTGAGTTCTTGAAATGCGTCGGCCTGCGGCGTTTCCCACTTGAACTCGACATCACATTTGGTTAGATGGGTTAGCGGCTCCGCGATGCGTGAAAAGTCCTTGACAAAGCGCCTGTAGTAGGCACACATGCCAAGGAATCTACGCACTGCCTTCTTGTCGATGGGCTGCGGGAACTTTGCGATGGCAGCTGTCTTCTGCGGGTCGGGGCGGACTCCAGATTTGCCGATGACGTGGCCTAAAAATAGAAGCTCCTGGTAAGCGAAGTGGTACTTTTCCGGCTTCAGAGTAAGTCCTGATGACATGATGGCCTCTAGTACTGTTGCAAGCCGCCTAAGGTGATCGTCGAAATTGCCGGCGAAGACAACGACGTCATCCAAGTAAACGAGACAGGTCTGCCACTTCAATCCTGCTAAAACCGTGTCCATCACCCGTTGGAACGTTGCGGGCGCGAGCACAGTCCAAATGGCATAACCTTGAACTCGTAGAGGCCGTCCGGGGTGATGAAGGCGGTCTTTTCGCGATCTCTTTCGTCGACTTCTATTTGCCAATAGCCAGACTTGAGGTCCATCGACGAGAAGTATTTAGCGTTGCAGAGCCGATCCAATGCGTCGTCTATCAGTGGGAGGGGGTATACGTCCTTCTTTGTGATCTTGTTCAGACGACGATAATCGACGCAGAAACGTAGGGTTCCGTCCTTTTGCTTCACCAGGACAACAGGGGACGCCCACGGGCTTTTCGACGGCTGGATGATGTCGTCGCGCAGCATTTCGTCGACTTGTTCTCTTATAGCTTCACGTTCTCGCGGCGAAACTCGGTAAGGGCTCTGGCGGAGTGGCCGAGTGCACTCCTCGGTGATTATGCGATGCTTGGCGACTGGTGTTTGTCGAATCCTCGATGATGTCGAAAAGCAGGCTTTGTATCGTCGGAGCAGACTTCTGAGCTGTTGCTGCTTGCCCATGGGGAGACTTAATGTCGTAGTTTGGTTCGGGAACCATGGTCGTCGGGGCAGATGCGGTGGAATCCGAGAGGACAAACGCATTACTGGTTTCCAGAATTTCCTCAATGTACCCGATTGTCATGCCCTTGTTGATGTGCTTGAACTCCTGGCTGAAGTTTGTCAGCAACACTTCAGTTTTCCCTCCATGCAGTCGAGCGATCCCTCTTGCGACGCAAATTTCACGGTCTAGCAATAGACGTTGGTCGCCTTCGATGACGCCTTCTACGTCAGCGGGTGTTTCTGTGCCGACCGAAATAACAATGCTGGAGCGAGGCGGGATGCTCACTTGATCTTCAAGCACACTCAAGGCGTGGCGACTACGAGGGCTCTCCGGCGGTGTCGCTTTATCTTCCGACAGCGTTATAGACTACGACTGCAGATGATTGCGCCGTGTTGGTTCAGGAAGTCCATACCGAGAATGACGTCTCGTGAACACTGTTGGAGGATAACGAAGGTGGCAGGGTAAGTCCGGTTATGAATGGTTATTCTTGCCGTGCATATTCCAGTCGGCGTGATGAGGTGTCCTCCAGCGGTCCGAATTTGAGGGCCTTCCCATGCGGTCTTAACCTTCTTCAAGTGGGCGGCGATGTGTCCACTCATTACGGAGTAATCGGCCCCTGTGTCCACTAAGGCGGTAACTGCGTGGCCGTCGAGAAGCACGTCGAGGTCGGTGGTTCTTTGTTTGGCGTTGCAGTTAGGTCTTGGCGTCGGATCACGGCTTCGTCGCGTTAAACTGAAGCTGGAACGTCGCGTCGTCACGTAGTCTTTTGTCGGTGTAGTTCGGCGTTCAGCGACAACAGATAGCCGGGTAGAAGTATCGATAACTTTCCAGAAACTTCGGATACATGCAGGCGCGTCCCGCGCTGTGCGATTACATTTGTTAGGTGGCGAAACGTGGTCGCCCGATAAAGATAAGTACACGTGTCAATATGTTTTTTATGGTGAGCAATATCCCACCACCTCTTCTGTCGCCTGTATCTCTGCGATAGATAATTTAAACATTAGAATGGGGTAGAACTTTGCCATCCGTAATGTCAGAGCTGAGCCAAGTGTCCGCAAGTGTCAATATGTGGCATTCACCGTAATCTAAGTATGACGGAATTTCATTGCTTTTAGGAAGATTGCTACGAATGTTAGTTACTAATATTTTTACGGGAAGGAAGAAGCGTGCGTCTATTTACAGATGGCTTTTAATGGCTGAGCCAGCAAGCGTACAGCAGCGATAAAGGTACACTCTTCTTCGTCTCTCTCTAAGGCCACCATCATCGTCCTCCTTTTCCCACATTACCGACTGTGACATCACCGCCGTCGGAAAAAGCACCTTATTGGTGCGGCTCATCGGTCTGAGAAAGGTAGGTTTTGAGGCGGCTGACGTGGATGATGTCAGAGAGAGGTGAAGGCACCGTGGCATCCAGCGGCGACACTTCATATGTGACAGGGGTCACTTGGTGAAACCAGGATGCGGTAAGGGCCATAGTACCGCGAGAGCAATTTCTCTGAAAGACCAACACACCGAGTTGGATACCAGACTAGCACAGGAGCACCTGGTTCGTAGTGCACGTCGTGATGGCGCTGGTCGTAACGGCATTTCTGGCGTGTCTGTGAGGCCGAAAGATGAATGCGGGCAATCTGGCGTGCTTCGGTCACTGTGGCTATGACATCCCGAGTGTACTCTGTCGGCGAGTCGAGTGTGGTCGAAGGGAGAGTCTCGAAATGCAAAGTCGGCTCACGGCCGAAGAGGAGATAGAAAGGTGAATATCCAGCTGTGTCGTGGCGCGAGGAATTGTAGGCGAACGTGACAAATGGTAGAGCAATGTCCCAGTCGCGATGATCGCAGGAAACATACATTGCTAACATGTCAGTTAATGTGCGGTTCAGGCGTTCGGTAAGACCGTTTGTTTGAGGATGGCAAGCGGTAGTAAGTTTGTGTTTAGTAGCACATGATCGAAGTAGGTCGTCTATGACTTTGGAAAGAAAGTATCTACCGCGATCGGTGAGAAGTTGACGAGGTGCACCGAGGTGCAACGTCGTTAAGCAAGAAATCAGCGACGTCTGTGGCACAGCTGGTCGGTAGGGCTCTGGTAATGGCACAGCGAATTGTATAGTCCGTACCGACGGCAATCCACCTATTTCCGTCATTTGATATAGGGAATGGTCCGATAAGATGAACGCCAACACGAAAGAAAGCGTCGGCCGGTATGTCAAAAGGCTGCAGCAGTCCGGCGGGAGGCACAGCTGGTCTTTTCCGGCGTTGACACGACTCACACGCGGCAGCATAACGCTGGACGGAGCGGTTGAAACGGGGCCAGAAAAACCGTCGCCGAATGCGGTCATAGGTCCGCGTGACGCCAAGGTGTCCAGTGGTGGGAACGTCGTGCATTTGCTGCAGTACAATCTGTCGCAGATGAGACGGAATGACGGTTAGGAGCTCGGGCCCGTCGGGGTGCATGTTGCGGCAATACAGGATGCCATTTTGTAGTACGAACATGTGAAGCGATGGGTCAGACGGATCAGAGAGCAGGCGTTCGATAATGGGGCGTAACGACTCATCGCGATGTTGTTCAGCGCCAATGTCTTGCAAGGCAGAGAGCGAAAGAACGCAGATCGGTGCGACATCCACTAAACCGTCCGGTACATTGACAGGATAACGAGACAGGCAGTCGGCGTCCTTGATGTAGACGACCCGACTTGTAGACCACAGTATATGTGTATTCCTGTAGCCGTAGGGCCCAGCGACCGGTAGGATCCTTGAGGGAGGAAAGCCAACAAAGCGCGGTGGTCAGTTGTAACTGTAAATGGTAGACCATATATGTAGGGTCGGAACTTGCCTACCGCCCAAATGAGGGCGAGACACTCGCGCTCAGAAATCGAGTAATTGCGCTCTGCGGGAGAGAGGAGGCGGCTGGCGTAGGCGATGACGCGGTCGTGCCCACATTGGCGTTGAGCTAAAACTGCGCCGATGCCGTAGCCACTGGCGTAAGTGCGGATTTCTGTCGGAGCGGAGGCGTCAAAATGGGCGAGAACAGGAGGTGTGGTGAGCAGCGTGATGAGCTGCGAGAAAGCAGACACCTGTTCAGAGCCCCAACAGAAAGGAACGTCTTTCTTCAGGAGGTCAGTCAGGGGACGGGCAACATGGGTGAAATTTTCCACAAACCTGCGGAAGTACGAGCAAAGGCCAATAAAGCTGCGAACATCTTTGGCACAAGTTGGTACGGGGAAATTCTGCACAGCATGAACTTTAGCGGGGTCGGGGCGAATGCCTGACGAATCGACGAGGTGTCCGAGCATGGTTATTTGGCGGTGACCGAAGTGGCACTTGGATGAGTTTAGCTGCAAGCCAGCGCTGCGAAAAACAGAAAGAACAGATGAAAGTCTTTCAAGATGCGTCGCAAAAGTTGAAGAGAATACGATGACGTCATCCAAGTAGCACAAACAGATGGACCATTTCAAACCACGCAAGAGCATGTCCATCATCCGTTCAAAGGTCGCCGGGGCATTGCACAAGCCAAAAGACATTACCCGGAACTTATATAGGCCGTCTGGTGTGACGAATGCGGTCTTTTCACGATCCATTTCATCCTCGGCAATTTGCCAATATCCAGAGCGAAGGTCTATAGATGAAAAATAAGTGGCACCGTGGAGACAATCAAGAGCATCGTCAATGCGGGGAAGCGGATGTACATCTTTCTTGGTGATCGTGTTTAGATGACGATAGTCAACGCAGAATCGCCAGCTGTTATCCTTCTTTTTGACGAGAACAACAGGGGACGCCCACGGGCTGGAAGAGTGTTCAATAATCCCTTTGGCAAGCATCTTGTCAACCTCGCTCTGGATAACTTGTCGCTCAGAAGGCGACACCCGGTATGGGCGTCGGCGAACAGGTGCTGCATCGCCGGTATTTATACGATGCTTCACGACCGTAGTTTGACTCAAAGGGCGATCGTTCAGGTCGAAAATGTCAGAGTTGGACTCGAGGAGGCCACGGAGCTCTGCGGCTTGTTGGGTGGAGAGATCCGGTGCAATCATCTTTGTAAAGTCGTCGGTCGGAGCTGATGCAGAAGGCGCAGAATCAGCATTGGTCGAAGATGGCGCAACAGATAGAGCGGAAATGTGGCACTCGTGCGTCGGTGACCACGTGGCTAGACACATGCCTCGAGGAAGTACTTGTGGGCGCTGTCCGAAATTTAGGATGGGAAGACATGCCTGATTGTCCGCAACAGAAACGATAGTGTGCGGGAAGGAGACATTGTGAGAAAGCAGGACTGAAGTCGCGGGAGTAAGGACATAGTCTCCGTCAGGTACAGGTGGGTAGGCTAAGACAGGGATGCAGGTTGCTGCAAGAGATGGCAGGCTTATAAAATCCGCGGAACAAAGCTGAGTTGGAGCTTGAGCAGGAAGATCAACGGGGACAGGTAGTGGTAGGTCAAGTTGTACAACGCCGGCGGAACAGTCAATCAGAGCAGAATGGGCGGCCAAAAAGTCGATTCCGAGGATAACATTGTGAGGGCAACGTTCGAGCACACTAAAGAAAACGGACGTGTGGCGACCGGCGACACTGACAAGAGCAGTACACATTCCAAGTACAGCCGGAGTTCCACCGTCGGCGACCTGGAGCAGTCGAGTCGGAGCAGGAGTCAGTACTTTCTTCTTTCTGTCTGAAAAACATTTATTTAGATAGGTTTTGCATCAACACTAGGTGGGGTCCCCCTTACGGGAGCCCATTGGCGTCGGCTGCCGCCCGGGCCCGCTCGACCAAGGCCCGTTGGGCCGTCAGGTCAGAGCAGCCGAGCAGGGCTGCCTCCCAGTCCTCCCGGGAAGGGTTGGGTAGGGGGGTTAGATTTGGGGTTTTTTGACATGCCCATACCACGTGGAAAATGTCTGAGGACTTTTCCCCACAGTACGGGCACTCCCCCATGCAAGCGGGGTCAAAGTATTTTAAGGCTGCCGGGCACAGCAGAGTTTTGGTATAAAGGCGAAGGAGAATGCGCTCCTCCGCCTTTGTGAGGCCCTTACAGGGCTTGGGATAGATGGCATGGCCAGATTGGTAGAGCTGAACGATCTCTTTGAAAGTATAGGCGGGATTGGGTTCGGGGTCCGGATCGGTGGGGGACGAAGGTGATGCCCGGAAAGTGAGCGCGCGGGCGACGGCATCGGCCGTCTCGTTTCCTTCGAGGCCCGTGTGAGCGGGAGTCCATATAATCGTACGGTACGAGGGGGCACCGAGATAGTCGCTGTTTTGCAAAATTTTGTAGGCAAGTTACGGTATGGGCCCCTGCTCAATATTGCGGCAAGCACCCCTCGAGTCGGTGATGATGACCCTTGAGTGTTGATCTGCGGCGGCTAGCGCGATGGCAACCACCTCCGCGTGTGTAATGTGTGCACGGAAAGTGAGTCCATTTACTGCTGTGTTTTGGTGGACGACTGCGGCCGTGTACCAACCCCCATGGTACGGGCCGGAGGCGTCCACGTAGAAGACTCCGTGTTTGTGTCCGTAGTGGTGAGCCAAGGCTTCCGCCCGCGCGAGGCGTCTGCCGCTATGGTCCTCTCGTGTCATGTGGACCGGAAGAGGGCGCACGTGCAGGGCATACCTCCACTGTGATGGGATATGTACGTGCTCTTCCGTATGTATTGAATGATGGATGTGTAGTCGGGCAAGGAGGCGGCGACCCGACGGCGTTTTAGAGAGTCTCGTGTATTGGTTCATCAAGTGTGCCTCTCGCAGCTCTTTAAAGGTGTTCACCATCCCCAGGCCCAGGAGGCGCAGGTTGGAGGTGCTGACCGGGAGGTCGAGGGCACGCTTGTAGATTTTACGGAGAATGACTTCGAGTGCATTCTCGTCAACATTGCGTAGGTGGAGGTTTGGAGCCGAGTAAAGGACTCGACTGGTCACAAATGCATGCGCCAGCCGCAAGGCGTCTTTGCATCGTAACCCCCCGCGCTTGTTCGAAACCCGGCGGACCATCCGGCCCACCTGGTCCCCCACCTTACGCAATTTGGCCAATGTCGTGTCAGCTTTTCGATTTTTGTGAATAAAGAGCCCCAGTACTCGGATCTCGTCGTGTTCGGGTATGGGTCCACTGTTAAGGGAGAGGTCGATTTTGGTAGTGCACTTTGGTGAGGGGCGTATGTGCACAAATTCAGATTTGGACGGGGAGCACTGAAGGCCGCATCGACGGGCATAGTTGTCTACGATGTCCGCCGCTTGCTGCAGGTTGGCCTCCATTTCTCCTACCGAGCCGTGTTTAGCCCAGATGGTGATGTCGTCGGCATAGAGCGCGTGCTGGATGCCGTCGACCCTCGCCAGCTGAGCGGGAAGTCTCATCATCGCCAAATTGAATAGGAGGGGCGAGAGGACCGCTCCCTGCGGGGTCCCTCGCGTGCCTAATTGGTATGGGCCGTGTTCGCTGTCCTGAATCCGAATGTATGATTGTCGGTCAGTGAGAAATTGCCTAATGTGGTTAAAGGTGTTTCGGCCGCAATCTATTTGGGAAAGATGTGTTAGAATAATTTCGTGTGTCACGTTGTCGAAGGCCCCCTTCAAATCCAAAGCGAGTACTACTTTGTCACTTAGGGGATATTCGATCGGGTCGAGAATTTCTCGGTTAAGTTGAAGCAAGACATCCTGTGCGGACCGGTGTGGGCGGAATCCGAACATGGTTTCTGCGAAAACATTTTTGTTCTCCAGAAACTCAGACAGCCTGTCGCGCACCATCGTCTCCATTAATTTTCCCACACAAGAAGTAAGGGAGATGGGGCGGAGGCTCTCTGTGTTGATGGCTTTACCAGCTTTGGGAATGAAGGTGACCAGAGCGGTCTTCCAATCAATTGGGATGGGTGTTTCCCCGATCCAAATGGAGTTCATGTAAGCGAGGAGTGTGGAGTAGGCAGAGTCGGGAAGGTTGGCAAGTAATTTGACTGTAATTTTATCCCGTCCCGGTGCCGTTCCTCGCTTCATTTTTGCTAGGCCCGCCTTCAGGTCGTGCAGCTGGAACGGTTGGTCCATCTCCGCGTTCTCGGAACCTGCATACGAGTGCGCGGGCCCTCGGGGGTCCTGCTGAGTACAGAGGTATTGATCTCGGAGTTTGCATGCCAATTTTGAAGTGTCTCCATCGAAGCAATGAATGGCTCGTTGGAGATGTTTTTGTGTTTCTGCTCGAGTTTGGGTGGGGTCGATTAGGGCGCGGAAGAGGCGCCACGTACTCCGGCTGGACATTTGTCGCGCGGCCGTGTTGCACCGGTCCACCCAGTTAGAGTCAGCGAGTTGGGCCGCGTACTCTGCCGCTCGTTGGGTGAGCTCAGCGATGCGAATTTTGAGTTTCCGATTGTGTTTTTGCCGGCGCCATCGGCGGACAAGGCTGTGCCGGGCCTCCCAGAGGTGAATGAGGTGGTTGTCCACCTCCGGGGTCGCCTCAGAGAGTTAATTTGAGTTTCCGTGGAGCGAAGGGTAGAAACCAATTGCTGGGACCAGACGTGGTACCCTTGCTCCTGAATGGGGGTCGAGTTGGTGTATGTTTGTCGGAATTCGGTCCAATCGGGCAATTTTGCCTGTGCGAGAGGTCTTGCCAATGGATGGGTGCGAATAGTTGTATTGAGTATGCAGTGGTCGCTACCGAGGGATTCTTCGGTGTTGACCCAGTCTACATATTGAATGTTTTATTGAATATTGAAGGTCCGGACACGTGTCCCGGGTCACGGAGTTACCCACGCGAGTTGGTTGGGCAGGGTCGGTGTGGAGAGTAAGGCCGAGCGTGGACATAAGTTCCGCCAGCTTACGTCCACGTTTCTCTTCACGCGCGTATCCCCAAAGTGTGCTGGGGGCGTTGAAATCGCCCACGATCACTAGGGGATCCCTGCCCGCAGCCTTGAAGGCGCGGCTCAAAAGGTCTGCGAAAGTGATGTTGGCTAACTTAGGGGAACAATAAATGTTGAGAACGTGTAGTGGTGGGTCCTGTTTTCGTAGCGGAAGGAGGGTCACCATCACGTACGAGAATTCTGTTTTGAGGTCTAGGTCAACGAAGTTGGCCGTGTCATTTTTGTGCACGCAGATACAGGAGAGGGGGTCTTGCTGAAACGTGGTGTAATTTGTAAGTGTGGCGCCGCTCCCTGGCTCCTGGAGGGCTACCACAGCAGGAAGTTGCTCGAATGTTGTGAGGAAAAATCGTAGGTTGGCCCACTTAGCGTGGGCCTTGAAACCTCGACAGTTCCACTGGGTAATTAGGATGGGGATGGCCAATTTGGATCGGGGGAATTTCCTGAATTTAGGGGTGCCCGCCATGATCGGTAAGATTGGTAGGGGGTCGCGAAGACGATGTTCCATCGCCAGCACTCACGGGGAGGGGAGCATCCTCCATTCCGGAGAGTGAGCAACTGTCTTCATCATCGAAATCGAGTTGTCGTCGAAACATTTTGGGGTACCGGCCGGACACGTCTTTAATTGGGCCGGCTCGCCGGGTGGTGCGAGAGGTTTGCGCGATTTGTTGAGTTATGAGAGAGGGAATCATCTCTGTCAATTTGGCAATCGCGGCATTCATGGCTGCGGAGATTTGGGTTTCAAGAGCGCAAATCCGGCTGTCCATACGGGCCGCGAGGGCGTTGATCCGGGCCTGGAGAGCGGCTACCGCGCTAGGTGCCTCCGCCGGCGCTTCTGTCTCACTTTCCATTACTTCTACTGCGGGGGTAGGGAGGGGTTGCGTCAATTTTGCTTCGAGTGCTGTAATTTTCTTTAGCAGCATCTCATTTTGCGCCTGGAGAGCCACGATCATGTTTTGTTCGGCGCTGAGCGCCGCAGGAGGAGTAGAGGGAGGGGACGAGGAAGCAGCCCTGCCCACGCCGCTCACCTGTTTTCCTTTTTTGACGGCGTCGGCCCAGGCCCCGGCCACGCCATGTGGTGGCGCCGTAGATTGCCTCCCGGCTTCTCCGGCAGGGGGCGCTGGCTTTAGAGAAAGGAAGTCGTCTATGTGAAGTGGAGCACGTCTACGACGTGAGGGAATTGTTGAACTCGCACTGATCGGAAGTGACTAGGTGTATTCCGCAAACGAAAAATAACGCACCGGCGAGATGCGTGAAGCTCAGCGTAAGTTACTTCGGTATCTACGGGGTGGACGCACGAAATTATAGGTGACATTGATTCTCGAAGATCGGCGACAACAGACAAATTCTAGCGGGGAGCTGCGATTGGCGTGCTGGCATCGCAGGGAAGTGCAAGCACGCCGCAGTAGTTTCTCTGTACATACAGGACGGCAAATGCGAATCCAAAACATCTCATCCAAGAAAGCGGGGCGTACGAACGACTCGTAAGATCTACGCGAGGTATTCTAACGTTGCTCTCCACAAACACAAAAAAAGGTGAGGAACTTACCAGTTGTGTTAGACTACGCTGGGAAATTATTTTCGCCCAAGTTACTGGAAGTTTGATACCTTTATGTTGCGATTTTTCAGTGCGTGCAGAGGATGTTCCAATAAACCACGTCGCCAAATATTTTGGTGATCTCAACTGCCCTTAGTGGATATGCTGGGCGCAGAAGGGTGTATGCCAGCTGAGCCAGCTACAACCCCTCCTCGTAGCTCTCGGCAACCCCTAGCGCTGTTTGAATGGGAGAGGATTGCGTAAGAGTTCCACAGCTTTACTGCGATACAGTGAGGAAACAAACTACTTTGTTTGCTGCGTATAGTGGTACGCACTGCTGTAAAAGCAACTAATCATTGCTTTAAAGGCAAGTAATTCAGCGTTAACGCACTTGGCATAACGCCGGAACATAAAGCAGCTTATGCCGTCGGACGAGCGCTATCCAATGTTGGACGCCGTTCTGCTTTATACGGTCGGCTTGGAAACCTGTAAAACTTTGTTCCTCGTGAGTTGGTGTACGTGCTGTTGCAGCCCACTACGCAACAACTCGGGTTGCACTTCGGCATTGCTCAGAAAAGGCAACAGCTACGCGCGAAACAGTGCACAAACAGGCTTTCCGAACGCAAGCGGGCCGGTCGTATCCTGCCGGTTCCGCGCTCGCCGCCGCGAGGGGCGCCCTAGTAGGCGCGGGAACTACGTTCGCAACCTGCCTATAGTGAACAAAACGCGGTTTGTCCTTTCCGGCGAAGGTAACACGCGCTTTGTTCGATGTGCCAAATTTTCTCACTTCAACAATGGTGCCTGCTCTCCAACGCACCTTTTGCTGAAGTGTCTCCGTCGTGTCCGAGTTGCACACCACGATGACACCGTGGCAAACGTTTCCGCCATCTTGCCGTAGGTATCCGTGGAGCGGGACCGCTCCGCGTTCGGTGTTGACGGAAAAATCCCCTATCACTCGGTCCGCCGTCTCGAGGTCCGGGGTATGGATCACAATCAAATTTTGTTCTCTCGAAGGGAGAATCGATGCGGTCTCTGCCCGCTCGGACCCGAGGTAAGCCGTGAAAGCGGTCCCGTAGCGATTCTCGGAGAAGGCTTTGTGCAAGGAAATATGCTCACGTGGCTTTACAACGATCACGTAGTCGTCCGGGTTCGGTTTTAGTAGCGGGCGAGGCTTCCACTTCGTGAAGACCTTGCCCTTGCTTCCTGCAGCGTGCGAGGCAGGAGGCTGCGTCTTGCCCGCTGGGTTGCCGGACGCCGGGGCGGCGGCAGGCGTCACCATCTTGGCTTTCTCTTGCAAGCGGCGAGCGGCCGCGTTGAGGAGAGCTTGGCTTCGAATATTCGAAGGAATCGCAGAATTGGGCTCCTCAGTCGTCGGAACCGTGGTCCAGGACATCGCGTCCGGGTCGTAGCCACGCTGGGTTAGCGTAGAGACGGCCATATTGATTCGGGAAGCAGTCTTCACGCCGCCGGGCATCGGCGTCGCCGTCAGGCTGGACGGCGTCGAACACGTGGCGGGGTGAAAAACTGCTCTAAAATTGCCGAAAACCGGCCCACCTGGTTGAAATCGGTGTCCACGTGCGCCGGGTGACTTGCTTTATCAGATGGTAACAAATTTGGTGGCGTACCGTGAAGTTATCCGTGGCTACGGCCGAGAATTGGCGGAGCCGATGCACAGCACGTCTGAAGCAAACGCTCCGGTTACGGCGCCCCGCTTTCTTCAAGCGCGTTCGAAGCTCCGTACCCAAGATGGAAATTTGGGCTCCAGTGTCGATGAGTGCTGTAACGGGCAAACCATCCACGTCCACGTCCAGAAGGTTCCGATTAGTAGGCAGGGTCAGCAGAGGAATTTCAGGCCGGGGTTCTAGAGCAGCGTCACCTCCAGGAGCTGCCCCAGTTAGTTTCCCGTCGGAGAGCGGCGACGGTAAGCTGGGGATGGAGAGCAAAGCAGCTGGGGCGAACGGGAGCGGCGACTATGTGGTGATGGCGAGCGGCTGGTCGCGGTGGCTCGAGCGTTGTCAGGAGCGTTTTCAACCTCGGTGGAGAGTGATGGCGGGCGAGGATTCAGTAGGGAGCGGCGGTAGGCGGAAAAGCTTGGTCGAGAGTGGGATGGCCAGGCACTTCGACAGTGGCGAGAGATCTGGCCCACACGTCCACAGTAAAAGCAGATGGGTGTATCGTCATGTGTGCGCCTTCGGCCGGGTTGCGACAGCTCGTATATGGACCGTATTGGCTCCGGTGAACAGGGGCAGAGGCCGCAGACGAAGCAAAGTCAGGACGGTTGGCGGCGCAGATGGACGGAAGGCCCACATTAGCAAGTTCTTGGCGAATTACCGACTGAATGACAGACACAAGCGGCCGGGAATCGTCAAAGCACTGCGTCACTGGCGTGGCAGGAGACGCTGCTTCAATTTCTCGCCGAACGATACGTACGACGTTCTCGCAGGAGGTGGGCTCATGCGCTGGACAAACGTCTTCGCACGTCGATGAAGCTGCGGTATTAGGTAGACGCATAAACTGTTGAACTATACGGCGACTCTTCGCGTCTTCAAAGCGGCGACATTCGTTAATGATTTCATTGACCGTTGTTACGTTCTTGTAAACAATGAGGTTAAACGCGTCGTCCGCGATGCCTTTTAAAGCGTGGCTGACCTTGTCTGCCTCTGCCATATTGTTATCCACTTTGCGGCAAAGGGCGAGGACGTCCTGGATATACGCCACGTAAGATTCAGTGGACGTCTGTACACGGGTCCCAAGGTCCTTCTTCGCAGCACGTTGGCGGCCTACGGGCTTGCCGAACAAATCTCTAAGCTTCTGCTTGCACTGCTCCCAAGTCGTAATCTCTTCTTCGTGTGTTTGGAACCAGACCTGTGCCGTTTTCTTGAGGTAGAATATTATATTGGCCAGCATAAGCGTGTTATCCCACCTGTTGTGTGCGCTGACCCGTTCGTAATTCTGCAACCAGTCATCGACGTCAACGTTGTCGATCCCAGAAAACATGCCAGGGTCACGAGGCTGGGCCAGGATGACCGTGGGTGTTGACAACGGGGCCGTGGTTGAACTCTCTCCTTCGGATGACATGGCGGCCAGGTTACGTCCGCTGCGGAGCTCCGTCTTGCGCAAGTTATTAACCCGCACGTCCACCAAAGATGTTACGGGAAGGAAGAAGCGTGCGTCTATTTACAGATGGCTTTTAATGGCTGAGCCAGCAAGCGTAGAGCAGCGATAAAGGTACACTCTTCTTCGTCGTCTCTAAGGCCACCATCATCGTCCTCCTTTTCCCACATTACCGACTGTGACAATATGGATAGGTGCGAGGGCACGATAGGCTCCTGTGGTGAATTGAGTGTTTTTTTTTTAAACGCACGAGTTCCCTGACTAGGTCCTTGCTATCAGGGTAGGGGAACTACACCGGCGGACGCTGCATCGTATGCGTACACATTGTTATCGATTCTTAGATTATCTAAGGTTAGCTTGAATTGCGCGTTTTTTTGTATTTGCAAAGTCATTGAGTTTGCGTCGAGCGATACGGGTTTGCATAGAACAATCCTCACGGGCAGCAAAATTAGAGTTCTTGAACTTCTAGCCTTTTTTATTACGCTCAACTTTTCCTTAAAAAATGCGAGCATGACAATGACTGGTCTATTTTCACCGTTGTATTGGCCGAAGCGATGCGCGCGGTCTATTGAAGTTAGATCGATAGTGATGCCAAGGGGTTGTTTGCGTATGTCAATTATTTTTTTTTTTCTGATGATGACCATGATTCGCTTTTGTCGTCTGTGATTCCAAAAAATAACAAGTTGCAGCGCGAAGTCTATTTTCTGTGTCTTCACAGGGCGATTGTTTTGTCTTTAGCTGTTGTGAAATTCCCTTAGCTATGATCAGTGATAGGGGCCATGTATTGTTGACGGAACTTCTCATTGACACAATGTCAACTTCTACAGCATGGAGCTTAGTCGACAACTGGTTTAGCTTGACATCAACTGACGCCTCGCCAATTATTTAGTGCTCAAAGGTCATTACGAATCTCCTACTGGCCGGATTCAATACGTCGCAACGTTACGAGAACATTGTCCAGCACATCCGGCCCGGGGTTTGATTCGATATCACCGCATAGAAGTAGGCGCATCCGACATATGCATAAAGAAACAAGTTTTTGCAAAGCTTCAGTAGCGACAGGAGCTCACTGGTGCATGACACCGCGAAAAGATACCGGTTGCTGCTTTTAAGACAAGAACAGCGATTCAAGTAACCAATCTGAAACGTGAGAACGGGGGAGCACTCCATGTACGAAACGGTGTCGGGCCCTGGCGCGGCGGATGCGGTTGGTCGCTCAAATGCGGCCCAGCCAATGTTGTCAGTCGAAGCAGTTGGCTCTGATGATTCCGGTTGCCAGCAGAGGAAGTGAGTGCCATCCAAGGCTCAGAGATGCGTCCAATTCCTGAAGCGGTCTGGTTGCTACTATTGGTCAATGGCGCACAAGGCAGCAGGCAACGCCAGAAGAAGGGACCCCTGAAGCGTCAGCACGGGTGAGCACTCCATGTACGAAACGCTGTCGTGCCCATTGCGAAATTTGGGCTGGGATCTCTAAACTAAATGGGATAGCTGCGCAATTTCAGTGTAAGCAGGCGCGCGAGATCATATGAACACCCCCTGCACATTGCATGCATCCCTGAGAAATCAATATAAATCGTCACCCACTCATGCATGCGTGGCGGCCCAATTCAAAGCAAATTCAAGAACTGAAAAATGATGTGGAAACTCTACTGGAGTTGTGCAAGTATGAGTAAGCTACCCCAAATTTTCAGTTAGTCCACCCCCACATTTCAGTTGGCCCTCCCTCACATTTCAACTTGTCTTATCCTTAAAGTTGGCCGACCCTGAATTATAAAGTTGGCCTACTCCGAAATTCGAAGTTGACTCACCCTGAAATTTAAGTTGGCCCACTCTTACTATAGGCTTCCCCGTGTATTTTCTTATGCGCCCTATGTATATGTTTGAGTATCTCTTGTTATTCAGTATTTGGGGGGTTCAAATTGTTCCTTATCGCTTATGAAGTTCCCCACCATCCACATTTACACTATCATCACGATTAGAACGTCTTAACTGTGCAAATTGCGAGTTTCGTTCAAATACAAGGCATAACACTTTCCCCGTGATGGGACCGGGGTACTCGCCAAAGAAAGCTTACTCTTTCAAAAGCAATGTAGACTAGCTGGCGCTCATCATGTCGCGGGTACACTTGGCATTAATTTTTTCAGGGCTTGTATTCATTGTATCTAAGTGACTGATGTACAAATCGAAATAAGCTGGAAAGAAAGTTCCTCTACAAGCCGCTATTTCAATTTTCAACAAACCAGGTAACGGAGCCTACAAGCACAAAACTTGCTATCGAGAAGTCGTATGTTCGCACGTAATTGTTCACAGCGAAAAGCTGCTGAATTTTCAACTAAATTACAGTTGCAAAAGTGCGAGGTGATGAGTCGCAGCAGAATATTCAGCATGAGAACACCCCCATTTTTATGCAACGTACGTGTTGTCGCAGTAAAACGCTGCTGAGCAGGACGGAAGATAAAAAAATTAAGCATTAAGGAATGCTTTGATACGAGGAATAAGAAGGGCGCCTTACCTCGCAAACAACAGTCTTCTTTGCGGGAACTAAGTTATTAAGGCGAAAGTTGTGCAGTCACTTATTTTTGTGCATGCCGTCAAGCTTTCCTTGTGGTATCTCATAAACTGCATAACCATCTTCAGGCTTCTTTCGGCAGTTATATGCCTTACAGCGTGGCATAGCACTAGAACAACACCACAGAAAACACAGCCTGCAACGTTCGCTTAGCCCTCCCAGCCGAGCTAACGAGAAAAATGGCGCTAACGAAAAAGTAAAAACAAGCAAAACCAAAACTCAAGACCTGCGTGTTTATTAGGCAAACGGCATGGAGACCAATTGTCATTCAGAAAAACGGGTGCGAAACTGGTTGCCGCGGGGGGACGCTCGAGGGGCAAGGAGTTCGCGCGGCGGCGGCAGAGTTCAAATAGTGGTGGTACTTTCAAATTATGAAGGGACTTTATTACCAGCACCCTGAGTTGCATCGCTGGCAGCGGCCCACGGGAAGTGTGACATGCAGCAATGGGCAGTGAGCTTTTTTGTTTGTTGACTAATTCGTTTGTTTCAGTCAAATGCGCGCACTTTCAGTGTTACCATGTCGCGTTGCGTCTGTTCGCGCAAGCGAGTACCCATTTTCCAGTAGCGAAGCTAATGGAACATTTGGCTGCTTTTAATCCATAAAAATGCTACTGTAAGTGCCACATTCTTGGTAGTTTCTCTTAAACAATACGGTATGTTTACTATGACGTTCTATTTCCTAATTAAAATCATAAGCCATTCGATCCATTCTGTGAAAGTGGATGACAAGCGAAGCTGTTTAGCACGCGGCACAGAAATGACACAGAATTTTGAACAAAAGTACTAACACATTTATTATCTTGATCGGAGGTCATCGTGACGAAAGGGAAACACATATTTATTTATGTACATTTGCGTGGACGATTATATACATATTGAAAAGCTATTTAGTAGTCATCACCGCTTAGGCCAACCGTCAGAGCAGGGCACCGATTCTCTGGGCGAGCGGCGTTTTCCGAGCACAGCGCTGGAGAGATTGATGCACTAGAAAGCGCTGGAGAGGATGGCCTTATGTATCTTTCCTCTTCATTGCTACAAATACATCGTGAAGGAAAAGGAATCATAGTACGGCTTGAGGCGCCCGACGTTGATAATGTCCCGTCCACGACGGCGAATGTCGCAAGATGGTTCGACGGGTTCCATCACGCAGTTTACAGGGGATGCGCGTTTGACAATACGATAGGGCCCTTCATACTTGGGCAGTAGTTTTGAAGAAAAGTGGAAGTAACGGAAGGGCACAGAAGAGCTCCAGGAAGGAAGGTGGGCGCGAAAGTGATGTTACCGCCGGTGCCTTTCTGGCGTTCTTCGTCATTGGAGGTAAAGGCCCGTTCTAGATCGCTGCACCCACCAGCATGTCTAGCTGTGGGAGAAACGGGTGCACATTCAGATGCCTTCGGGCGGTAGGCTGGAATTGTGCCAATGGTGTGCGAGAGTGCCGACCGTGCAGTAAGAGATAGGGCGAAAAACCGGTGGTGCTCTGAGTAACGCTTTTGTACGCGTAGGTTAGGAAGGGCTGAATGACATCCCAATTTGTGTGGTTGGAGGCAACGTACATGGCAAGCATGTCGCCTAAGTACGATTGAAGTGTTCTGTGGGGCTGCTGGTTTGAGGATGGCACGCTGTATTTGTGGGATGAACAACATGGTACTTTTTAGGAAAAAAAATTGGGGTTTTACGTGCCAAACCACTTTCTGATTATGAGGCACGTCATAGTGGGGGACTCCGGAAATTTCGACCGCCTGGGGTTCTTTAACGTGCGCCTAAATCTAAGTACACGGGTGTCTTCGCATTTCGCCCCCATCGAAATGCGGCCGCCGTGGCCTGGATTCGATCCCGCGACCGCGTGCTCAGCAGACTAACACCATAGCCACTGAGCAACCACGGCAGGTTGGTACTCTTTAGGAATGGCTTCAACTACATAGAACAGTAAGATACGCGCGCGATCACTGAGAAGTTCTGAGATGGGCCATGACGCAGGATGAATCGGCAAAGCAGCAAGGAGGCAATATCGCACGCTGTTGCTGCTCGGAGGGTGGCAGTTTCGGCGTATTGCTTGAGGTGGTCGACTTCCGATGTCAGAAGGGGCCAATACAAACCGGTGCCGCTCCACCCGAGCGACCGGGTAGGGCAAGGTAAAGGTTGTGCAAAGGCTGGCTAGAGGCAGCGCAAAGATCTACGGCGCTGAGAGAGAGAGAGAGAGAGAGAGCAAACTTTACAGAAAGAGCGCATGAGCAGAGGTAGCTATTCCGCTGTGCAGTTGGTGGCCTCTTCAATCCAGGGCTCCAGCGGCCTTGGCTACCCTTCTCGCTTTGTTGATCAGGTTGACCTGGTCCGCCGAGTCTGAGCTGTACAGCACTGTCCCCCATTGCCGTGTGGTGGGGTGTGTTGCAGGCGTGAGCAGTGGTGTACTTGCGCAAACCCATACCCTGTGGTAAAGCGTTGCGCATTGAAGCAGTGTGGGCATTTATAGGAATACAGTGCAGGTTGTATGGCGTGGAAGAGATTTAAATGTGGATATGTGTTTTTTTTTTAGTTTTCGCGATACTGCGGCTTCCTCTCGCATCATATCACTATGAGGCGGCGGGAGTGTTATTCGTGAAGGGTGATAGTTTAGTAGGATGTGCGTATAGGTTAATGGTATGGACAGGGGATGGAACTGCTCGGAGTACTCCTCTTGCGGCTCCCGCTGTGCACGCGCTCGGGCGGGAGCGCGTGCCTGCTGATTGCAGCTAAGGACTCATTCGCCCGTGTCTACACGATTTGTATGTTCGGTGGGAGCTAGTGAGCGCCAATCAGAATGCGGTGAGCGCCCCCCAAACGACATGCAGAAATTTTTCCAGCGCTGATAATCCAGGCAATGGCGAACAAAACTCTGAACCTCGCCATTCCTCCCATGCATTCCTCAACCCATGCATTCTTCGCCAGTAGTGCCACTGTAGAACTCGCTGGTAAGTTTTGAAAACTCCTGAGTGTGCACACTGTGGATCAGCGTGGAAAGCTCTGCATATTTATAAATTCACACCGAAAGGTACTTCTAACAACCACTGGGGCCCGTCGGGGTTCTATTCGTGTGGTGAAACAGGTTGTCGCGAATGGCAAAACGGTGAGCTTAATGACGGAAAGTACAAGGGTTTGGTTGTGCTGATGAACATCACAACAAATTTATAAAGGAGGAAATCCAATGGTCATCGCGCTGCTCAGAAGCGATGGTGGTAAGGAAGAGCGATAAAACGGCAAGCTGTTGCAGTAAAGTGCCGGCATTGTCATCAGGAAAGGAAGAGCGTGAAAACCCGTTCGCGTCAGAGTGCAGGCGTCTGCTGCGGTACAGTACGCGGATATCGCAGTCCTGCAGGCGAAGTGCCCATCAGGCAAGACGGCTTCAGGAACCTTTCAAGGACGATAGCCAACATACTGCATAGTGGACCGTGAAATGAACGGCTATACAAATAAGGGCAGAATTGAGTAAGCGCCCAGATGATGGCCAGGCATTCTTTTTCTATCACAGTATAATTGATCTACGTTTAGGCAAGCGTATGACTTGCATATGCCATGACATATTGAAGAAGCGCTTGTTTGTGCTGGGTAACGCCGATGCCAACAGCGCGGAGGCCAACACCGCTGGCATGTGTATGCACCTCGGTAGCAGCTGACAGGTCGTAATGGCAAAAATTTGCGGTGACGTTAGGAAACAACTGAGCTTTTTGAAGGCCTCATCGCACTTGGACGATTCCGAAGTGAGGGGCCCGTTGCTTCTAAGTAGCTTCGTCAGGCGTGATACAATCGCAGCGAAATCGCGAATGAAGCGTGTGAAGTAGGTGCAGAGACTTATTAAACTACGTAATTATTTGTCGGTTGTTGGCTTGGGTAATTCGACTATGGCCAGAAGTTTGACTAGATAGGGAAGAATTTCATCCCTGGATACGCACTCCTTTAGTTTTACTTGTAGGCCAGTGCTTGGCAAACACGTCAATACACAGCGGAACCATAATATGCCTGTGGTGAAGCAAGGAGAAAAAACAACGTCGTCAAGGTAGCGCAAGCATGTGTGCCACTTCAAGCCATAGGGACTGTGTCCATCATGCTATCAAAAGTTGCGTGCACAATCCATATTCAAAAAGCCATTCCATTTAATGCCTCCAAGCGTTCGCTTTTGACAAAAGTTGTCTTCGGCCGATTGGTGTCTGCCATGGGTACTTTCCAATACCTGAGCGTAAATCTATAGAAAAGGATTCTGCACCTCGAAGGCTGTCAATGGCGTCGACAATTCGCGGTAGCGGGTAAACGTCCTTGCGAATCGTCTTATTTTGTCGCCGGTAGTCCACACAAAACAGCACAGAACCATCTTCGAAGAAAGACGAGAGGGGATGCTCATTGACTGTGAGAAAGTCGTATCACCTCGTGGCGAAGGATGTCGTCGACTTCTTTGTTGGTTACAGAGCGTTCTGAAGGAGTTACACGATACGAGCGTTGCCCGCAAAGGCAGTTTTGATGCATCATCGATGCGTTGTGTAAGAGCTGACGTCCGGTCCAGAGAAGATTGCCCTACATAAAAAGGAGAACAAAATTCTTCTAAGAGGCACAAAAGCTGAGACTGATGGGCTGGTGTAAGGTCATCGGCAATAGAAGAACCGAACACGTCATTGGGTGATAGCTCACACGTAGCATACGGGAACTAGCCCAGCAATTATCATTTCGCACATCCATAACTTGAACTTCGATCGCTCCTATTTAACAAGGATAGGCGGGCTAGTTGGTGGTCGATATTGGAATGCATCATGTAACCACGCTAACAACAAGGCACAAAGAGGAAAACACACGTCCACGCCTGTCCTGTGTGTTTCCATCTTTGTCCTTTGTTGTTTGCGTGGTTACATGATGCATTCCAACATGGCTCCTACACTGCCAAGGCATTTCCCTTGGAGCAGCATTACACGCTATGGAAAAAGGTTGAAAACGAAAATGGCGCTGTAGCCCTGTGTGATATGCACTGTCACAAAAAGATAGCAGCAGACCCTTCCGAGTTAGAAGGGGGCCAGATGGGGGCAATAGTGCAGCAGCATCCGAGATTCTTTTGTAGTACATGGACACGACTGTTGAGGCCTTTGGAGGAACGTGGGTGCCGGCATGAACAAGTAGTTTTCTCGAAAGCGAATAACTGCGGTGAGTGGCAAATCTAACAGCGGCGAAAGCTTTATTTTGGCCTGTGCGCAATGGATGACGGTAATGTTGCGCGAGAGAAAATCCCAGCCGAGGATCACGTCTTTAAAGCACGAGGAAGGGACGATGAATTATATGGCGCAAAGAACATCGTCAATGATAACACGAGCAGTGCAAGCCGCTAAAGGTGAATATGCTGAGCACTGGCTGTACTGAGGGACAGTCCAGAAAACGGCGTCGTTAAGCATTAAGCGCCAATGCTTAGCGTTCACAACACATACAGCAGGTCGTGTGTGCACAAATGCAGAAGCGCGGACAGCGTCAAGCAACAATTCTATTACGCTCGAGGAACTGCGTTGAAGGATTTCACATTTCTATGGTGTCGCATCCCATGCCTCTTGGACTGCGACGATTACTTTTCCTCGTCCCGAATTACGGGGCGGGGTCGCATTGGCGACAGTGAACGACGGCGAGGACACGGTGAATGGCGGGTAGCCGGCGTCAGGCGCAATGTCGATGACAGCTGACAGGCGTCCGTAATATGGGCGATTGCGGTGGCTTGTCATGCTTAGCGTGGCGCTAGGAGGCTGCACACAATTGCAATAACGTGCGACGTGACTGGCGTAGCCGCACGCAAAGCATATTGGCCACTTATCCAGAGAACGCCACCGGTTTATTGGAATAATCCCATCCATGTCACAAGACGCGTAGTACGGGGTGGTTGCTGACATGACTGCATGGTAGGCTGCAGTTCGCGCCTAGCCACGACGTCGGCATGACGGAGAGGCATACTTGGAGCGAGTGGTTGCGCACTCGCCAAACTTCAGCTTAGCCGAGTAGCGCAGCCCCCGGGACCTGTTGAGCGCGGGAACGACTTCAGCGTTACTTAGTAGTACAGCCACAAGAAGATGTTGGCGCTGGACTGCGAAGACCTCGGCGATTTCTTGCACAATCGCAAATCGGAGCGAAGGCATCAAGTTTGAATCGGATTACTGTATGAAGTCGAGGTTTAGAAGGAAGCCCGTCTGATCGGGAGGCATCATCAAGAAGGGTAAAAAGAAAGACACCGACCATTCAAAGGATACAAGAAAAACGTTTCGGCTCCCCTGACGGGAGCCTTGTTCATAATGTAATCAAAGTTGTGCGATACAATGCTTACATGGCTTTAAAACATGACGTTAGCGGTGCGTGTAGATGGGGGAGGGTTCCGTCATTCCGGTTGAGGGTGCTGCTATCTGTCACTTGGATTAGGAGGGATTCCAAGTGGTGTCTTGAAGTCAAATTTTTTTTATTTTTCTAATATAATGGCGTTATCCCATTAATCGTGTGGCCCAAGTCACCTGCATGTGACTTTTTTTTCACATCGCTGACATGCTGCTTCAACCTCCGCAGGAAATTACCTGCCTCGCCGATATATACGCAGTCGCAGTTTTCACATGGCATCCCGTAGGCGATGCCAGGAACCTTTCTCTTCGGAAACTTGTCTTTCACGTTTACTAGCCGATGGCGTAATTTTTGGGACGACACGTAAGCTACCTGGACGTCATAGCCGCGTAGAACGCGGGCTGAGCCCTCGCTCACACCGGGCAATATGGTAGGGAGGCATGTTTTCTTGGGAGCATACAATCAGGCCTTGGGGGTTGAGGCAGATGGCGTTCCACCGAGTTTACAACCGACCTCGAGTAGCTGCATGCCGACACATTTTGGTGCACTTCTTGTAGGTGTGCAGCCTGGCTTTGTGGTGTTGTGCAGATACGCTTGGATCCACCGACCAGAGAGGCTACTACCGATCTCTTCTGGTTCATCGGGTTTACTGATTAAAATGCAGATAGCTGCCTGTGTGCGTGCTCATTCTGTACAAGGAAAATGCAAGACAGTGCCGGTCACGTTTCACGAGAACGTCCAGCAAAGGAAGCTCGCCATCTCTTTCTTCCTCGACTGTGAATTGAAAAGACGCTTCAAGACTATTCAAATGCAAGAAAAAAGGAAGAAATTTCTTCTCGTTGAATTATGCACAACACATCGTATACGTAACGTATGCAAACTCTGGGCGGCATGTTGAAAGAAGCGAGTGCTCGACGCTCAAACAATTCCATTGTTAAGTTTGCAGCAGTTAGCGACATAGATGCACTCATCGGTGTCCCGTGCACTTACCTGTAGAAGGTGCCTTCACAAGTGAAGTAGGTGTTCTCCAGGCAGGAACGTCGATGGGTGTCATTTCTGGTACGGTATGATCATCCTCCAGAGCGGCAGTGCAAGTTTCCGAGGCAAGTCGAATAGGACTGCTTGCTAAAGGCGACACGACGTCGAACGAGACAAGCGCCTCCTCATCGTCGGGAGTAAAATGACGAATCTTGCTTATGAAGTCTTAAGAAGGGCGAACTTAAGTGGCGCCTGTACTAATGAGATGGGAAAGAACCTTATGAAGGTATTTCGACGGCTTACGAAACGGAGAGTGAGTGAAGTCAACAATTGGTCGCATCGGGCCGTTAGGTTTATGTATTTTTTGCAAACCGCTCTACGATTTGCCAAAAGAGCGGTTCTGTGCACTAACGGTAGAACCGTTAGTGCACAGAAGGGAGAAGTACGACCCTTCATAGCTAGGGTCTATAAAACGAAACACATCCGTAAGAAGCTTCTGGAACTCCCTCTGTACCTTGAGCGTAGGATCCTTCTTCGGACGACTGTATGTCGCCTCGTCCGCAAGCAGTGACAACATTTTGTCACGGTAATCCGTCCTGTTAAGTGGCACCGTGGCATTGCCCTTGTCAGCCGGGAGGAGGAGGTTTTGGTTTGAGCGGAGGTCTTCGATAGCCTTCTTCCGTTCAAAGCTGGGAGACAGAGGGGCGTGCGCGAAGCCGCGAGATAACGCCTATAGTGCGGGTTCATGCCTTCTCCTGCTTTGAAGGTTCAATTTGGCTGATAGCATTTTCTACAGCACAGACCAACCTTTTCCCATCCTTCTGCGGTGTGAGGTTGAAGTTTAAATCCAGGCTCAGGACAGCGAGTTTGGCCGAGTTAGGCATTTGCGACGAGACGTTGTGCACGGCGGACGCGGCAACGTTTCTGTGCCAGGCATCAACGGGTGGCGACAGTCTAGCAAGTTTCCTCTCGTGAGTCTCCTGCGTGCGACGGGATTGTAGCCTGGCCGTGAAATTTGCGTGTAATTGAATGCTCGCGAAGTAGTCTGGGTTGTAAAATAAGTAGAACACCATCTGTCTCAACCCCCAAGGCCTGACTGTGTGCTCCCAAGAAAACGCGCCCCCCATACAGTATGTGTCCGGTGAGAGCGAGGGCTTAGCCCTAGTTCTACGCGGCTATGACGTCCAGGTAGCTCACGTGGCGTCCCAAAAATATGCCATCGGTTGGTAAACGTAAAAGACAAACTTCCAAGGACAAAGTTTCCTGGAATCGTCTACGGGATTCCATGTGAAGACTGCGACTGCGTATATATCGGCGAGACAGGCAATTTCGAATTCAGGTTGAACCAGCATGTCAAAGATGTGAAAAAGAAAAAAGTCGCATCAAACGCCTTCGCAGAACATGCAAGTGACTTTGTCCAGAGGATTGATTGGGATAACGCCAAGATATTAGAACAAGAAAAAAATTTGACTTCAAGACACCACTTGGAGTCCCTCCTAATCCAAATGACAGATAGCACCCTGAATCGGAATGACAGAACCCCCCTCCCCCCCCCCCCATCTGCACACGCTGCTTACGTCATGTTTTAAAGCCATATAAACATTGTGTCGCACGTCTTGTATTTCATAGTGAACAAGAGCGGAAAGTCTTTCTTGTATTCTTTTAGTGGTCGATGTCTTTCTTTGTACACTTCTTAAGGCTATTGTATATGCGGCTGTAAAGCGAAGGTCATCAATGGGAGCTGGCGTGCAACTTCCTCTCGGAGGAACCCTTTCATTTCTGCAAGCAGCGTTGACTGGGTGGAGATGGTAGCCAAACTAGCAATCTGCTCCTGTCGCGATGAATGCCGACGTACCAACGAGCACTGCGCCCGTAGCTGCTGCCAAATTTGGCCCTGAGTGACGATGTCAGTCACGGAACAAGTGTTCTTGGCAAGTAGCACGCGTAAAGTCTTTCGCGATGTATACCTGACATTTCGTATTTTGTCAGACTTCGACATCGTCGCGTTGACTCTCTGACACAACTCCAGAATATCTTCAATGTATCTGGTGGATCATCTACTAAGCTGCTGAGCACGGTCTCACAAACGCCATTCCTCATGCAGATTCCTAACGCGCACGGCAGAGCGACCAAACACGGCCGCTAAGGAGGTCATGAATGAGGACCACGTCGGCAACTCGGCCTCATGGTTGTACCAGCGACTGGAAACGCCCGCCAGATAGAAGAGCACGTTGCTCAGTTTTGCGGGATTTGCCCATTTGGTAAGTGCCCACTTAACGATCACTTATGGGGCGCTAGGCGTCTGATATGTCATCAGCTAATCGGTGTCTCCCGCGCCGCTGAAGATGGCAGGGTCCCTGTGGCGAGGCAGACCGAAGCACACGATTGACTAAGGAGGCACTTGCTCGGATGAAGTAGGAGGCGTTTGTCACGATGCGCCTTCATGCATGGTGAAGCGTAGGGTACAGGATCGCGAGTTCCAGGATTGACGTTGTAGGCCGAAACACCCTCCATCACTTGTAAAGGTGCTTAGTAGCCACCAGCGCTTGGGAAGGCCGTCAGCACTGGGCACGGACTCTCAGCATGAGCGGCGAGCCTCGAGCACAGCGCTTTAGAGTATGGTTCACTATACCGTTTCTCTTTTAGGCTGCAATATACCCATATATATATATATATATATAAAGAAAGGGAGTTAGCCTAGGGGCCCGATATTTTTTAAGCATATCAAAGAAGCCCACAAACAATGACACCAAGGACAACGTAGCGGGAATTACTTGTGCTTATTAAATTAATTAAAGGAATGATAAGTTACTGGAAATAAAAGTGGATGAAAAAACAACTTTCTGCAGGTGGGGAACAATCCCACGCCTTCGCAATAAGCGTGCGATGCTCTACCGATTGAGCTACCGCGGCGCCGTTTTCCATCCACTTTCTTGGATATTTTTGTTTCCCACTAGAGCCCCGGGAGTGTTACCCAGTCGCACCACTCGCTAACCTTTGTGATTGGTGCTTTGCGAGTTCAGCACGGAAGACACTTAAGGTATGTGTTTGTCATCTTAAAATAGCCCATTCGCAGTGACACATTGCTAATTATGCAAATTGGCGTCAAAGACGTTTATTGGGCAGTGGCACCCACCTACTGGCACACACCTTTTTTTTTTTTTTTATTCAGATACCCTAAAGGCCCTTATGGGCATTACATAGGGGGGGGGGGGGTTAGCAACAGGAAATTTCAAACACAAATATAGAACACCGTGGTAAAGATCACCGAATACAACAAGAAAATATGAAAAGATAAAAAAGGAAAGAGAATTGCATACATGATGAAAACAACAACAACAACAACACTCCGTACAAAGCATGTAGATACACTTACAATGCGTCAAAGGCATAAAATTCTGCTTTTACCCAACATGCGTAAAACTGCGCTTCAAATTACTAACAAATGAGTCATGATCACGTATAGAAGCAATTTCTTTTGGCAGCTTATTCCAGTGATGAATAGCTAGAAAGAGCGGTGATTGTCGCAGGAGATTCGTACGTGCAAACATGGGACGCACTTTGAAGGGATGGTCGAGGCGGGGAAAAAGTTGGCGTTCAAGAGGTTTATTGAAGAGCAGCACCGGCCGAGTGGCACACACCAGTTGTCCAAGTAGGCGTAAAGAGTTTCCTGGAATAGTGGCGCCTACCCAGTCCCACATCTACGCAAATGCATGTCGGTGTGAGAGAGGTTCGTTGGAAAGCGGCACGTATGTACACATTGTACCATACTCACTGACCCAAGTTGATCCGATAGTTGGTTTGGGAATTCGTTACTTCAGCGCAACAGCCCAGCGTGCTAAGCGTTCGACCACGGACCACCATCGATCGAGGTAGGCATGAGCGAGGTAAGCTACAAACATGCATATGTATATAGATAGATAGATAGATAGATAGATAGATAGATAGATAGATAGATAGATAGATAGATAGATAGATAGATAGATAGATAGATAGATAGATAGATAGATAGATAGATAGATAGATAGATAGATAGATAGATAGATAGATAGATAGATAGATAGATAGATAGATAGATAGATAGATAGATAGATAGATAGATAGATAGATAGATAGATAGATAGATAGATAGATAGATAGATAGATAGATAGATAGATAGATAGATAGATAGATAGATAGATAGATAGATAGATAGATAGATAGATTGACTGAACCTGTGACGTTATGCCACCTTGCCTGACTGCCATTGAATCTAATGAGAATGCTCATGACTAAGCCACGGTGAGCTTTAAGTCAAAGCTTTCATCGCAGCGCGTCTGGAAATAAAATTTTCGGTCCTAGTAGCATGATCTCATAAAGCAGAAGGTACAAACCTGATATCTAGGAGGCACTGGTTTAACCAAGTGGGTAAGACAGTCAGTTTCTGAGCGTAGGGTGATGTGTTAAAGCTGCACCATCGTCAACGTTCTTCCTTTGGAATTTATTGTTTTTTATACATGAATCTCTTTAGGGCGACTACCAAGGTGAAGTTAAAATGCAAGCGAGAGCTTGCGCCGACCAGGAACGCGTGGATAACAGAGGCTTCCAAAAGCGAGAGCGAGCGTGACTTGGCGTCCTGCTGATCCCCTCTCCCCTCATCAAACACCCGGCACGTCCACGCGGCAGCAGGCGTTCTCTTTCGCCATTTCTCATCCGTGGAGCGCGCACATGACGTGGCTTCATAGCCAATCTGAATTCAAGTGACGTTTCACGCCTACAGAAGTCGGTTTTTTTAGAGGGCTATTTGGGGCTTTCGCATCAAAACAGGGAAATAATTCATGGGACCGGATGCCATAAAAGCATACGTAACTATACGAGGCTGATATAGAAGGGACAGGAAAAGCAAAGGTCTGATAAATATGTACAAGCAGTCTGATTCGCTCAGTGAGTTTAGGTCACTCTTGTCACCACCACGTTTTGAAGAGGATTCCAATAAATCATAAACACCACCATCTTAGAAAACTCTAAACACATATTAACTAGCCTAGGCGCAAAGGCTGCGCGGCGAGCCTTGCCTTCTGTCTGGCGGCGTCGCACTGCTTTAATGTGTTGTCGTGTGCTGCGGAATGATTTCGAGATATTTAAGCTCGTTCACGGTGAAATTTATGTGATGCAAATTCATACAAAGTCGTCGGGGAACCACTGTGTAGCCTTTCGCTGCAGCAGCAACCGGCATATGCCGAAATTGCTCTTGGGTGTGCAAACAGGTGACGTGCGTCATCAGCCCCGTTATGTGTAAATCTTTTGTTCTCCCTATCTAAATGATTTTCGCTCTCTGCTTGCTTGGTGTCTTAACTAAAACATAAAAGTGCATCCACCCGTACGGCCACCATAACGATACCCGGAAATATCAAATCACCAATCGCTAGTAAATAGTCGCTTAAGCCACCGGCTTCGTTCCCACGCATGTTAAGTCTAGTAGACTTGAAATCCTTATGCTATGTGAACGCCAGCCTCCTGTTTTAGGCCCATGGCATTACTCAACACAGCGACCACTGCGGTTGGCAAATGAGCATGAGAAATGTAAGCTTTATGTTTCTACATTTAATTTCTGTCTGTAAAGCAGTGATATCCAAAGCAGACCGCACAAAAAGAATCGGGGGGTATTTTCGAGGACACATTTACCGTAAAACAGGTGTGTATGTCGCACAAATAAGGCGACATTTGAGCAGCTCAAGTGAAAAAACAAACAAATGAAAGACTTAGGAAGGCAGACAAGGTTGTTGTCTGCCTTCGTTTCTTCTTTGTTTTTTCAGTTCAGCTGTACGAAACTCGCGTTATATATGAGCGAACAAGCCGATTTCTTTAATATACTAGTGTCATAGAGGACGGGCAAACGGGGCCGAAGAAAAGTCATGCGTCATTCCACTCTGTGAAGGTTGATGCCCAGCGATGATATGTAGCGCACGACAAAGAGATGACACAGAAATTTGAACAAACGCACGAACACAGTTATTGTCTTGATCGGTGGTCATCATGACGAAAGGTTCCCACACGCATTTATTTTTATGCATTTGCGTTCATTCGTGTTATACATTCGTTATACCAATTCGTGTTTTCCTTTCATGATACATTAAGGCAAAGAAATTCCATAACAAAATCACTGCGCGGACTAGCAATGGGCCAGTGTCATTAGCGCATTTGCAGAGGGAGGGTAGTATGCAAACGCTGGTACGATGAGCGGCAACGAGCCAGCTGTGGAAGAAGGCCACAACTACTAACGCATGAGCAGTGGGACGAGTGCCTTCGCGTGGTTACTCCGATAGGCGCCAGCGAGGCAGCTGTTGATAAAGACAACGACGAATGCGTGAGCAGTAGCACGAGCCATTGCTGCTAATGAAAGTTTTTGCTTGCACACATGAAAATTTCACTGAACGCTAGCCTTTAATGGTATCGCTGTAAAATTCCCCGATGATTACGATATTTCCTAATGCGAAATTTGAGCGCAGCTCTGCACGTTGTTACGTTTCGCCTACGACGCGCGGTATAGCCGGCGCGGATGCAACGGACGCCGGGGCTTCATTCAAAGCGGCGGACATTTTGGCCCGTTCAGCGCTGCCGCAACGCCTCCCCGCCAAGCGCGTCCAGGCATGTTTCAATGCCACGTGTATTCGTGTGTGCGTGTTTGTGTGTGTGCATGTTGGTGCCCACGCTTGTCAAAGCGCGGCAGCCGGGGAGAGGAGCTCCCCAAGTGTGAAGCGAGGAGGTCTGACCGGCGCCGGCCCGGCGGATGCGTCACTACACTCGTCTCAACGTGTCTCTCAGCGTGTCCGTGCCCCGCCGTCACGTGCGCCTCTGCCGAGGCGTTCCTTCTTGCCCTCGACTCCGAGAGTATAAAAGCAGCTGCCCCCGGACGCCAAGAGAGAGGCTCCGATTTCTTCTGTCGAGTAACGTGCTCTCCCGTCTCTCCACTTCGGTCGACCTGACCGGCCGCTCTTTTGCGATGCTAGAATAAACAAGTTGTTCTGTTAGCAGTCGACTCATGCTTTGCGAGGGCCTTCGGATGCTTCCAGTTGTGCCCCAGGCCGCCAGGCCAACGCTACCCTTTGGGCTTGCGACCCATTTGCAACAACGGGTGCCAGCGGTGAGATTGCAACAACTGTTTGCCAGCGGTGAGATCGCGACAACGGAGGCCAGCAGCGAAGATATGCGGTTTACTGTATGCTGAGCAGCACAACGACCATCCGGGAGCAGTGCAACGAGCCCTGTGTGATGACTGGTTGCCTGCAGCGGAACGACTGCGCTGAATTCTTGGCTGCGAGGTTTGGTGAGTCCGGGACTTTCTTCTTCTGAGTTTTGCCAGGCTTTTGTTAGTGTCAGAAACAGAGCTGGTAATTGTGGTTGTCGTTGCTGCCGGGTTAGTTTGCGGCAAGGCAATATTAGGCAGTATAGAAAGCAGCATTCAGAGCAGCCATGGATTTGAAGTCGTTGCGCAAACCAAAATTGCTGGAGCTTGCAAGAGAGTTGGGTCTGGATGTCTCAGACAAACTCAGAAAACCAGAACTGCTGAGGGCTATTCTTGAGTTAGAAGCTGAGGATGACCAGCTGTCGGAATGCCTTGAGACCATTGAGGAGAGGGCGAAAAGACAGGAGCGCGACCTTAAAGAGCAAAAAGAGAAACAGGAGCGCGAACTTAAAGAACAGAAAGGGCGAGAGCATCAAGAGAAAGAAAAAGAGCGAGAGCAACAAGAGAAAGAAAAAGAGCGAGAGCAACAAGAGAAAGAAAACGAGCGCGACCGTCAACACGCTTTGGAAATGAAGCGTCTCGAGGTAGAGATGGAACGCGCTCGTAATGGAAGTGAGGCACACGGTGCAGGAGAACGAGTATCGTTCAAAATGACTGACCTGATGCGGCCGTTTAAGCTTGGAGAGGACATTGGTTTGGTTTGTTCCTATTTAACTTTGAGCGAACGTGCGAGAAGCAGGGGTTCTCTCGGGAAACGTGGCCACAGCGCTTGCTCACTTTGTTACCCGGCGAGGCGGCCGACGTAGTCGCTCGCTTGAAGAGAGGGGAGGCAGAGGATTTCGACAAAGTGAAATCGAGTCTGCTAAAAAAGTACAAGCTGTCAGCGGAGGCGTTCCGTCGGAAGTTTCGGGAAAATGAGAAAGGCAGAAGTGAGTCATATGCAGAGTTTGCCTAAAGGCTAATGTCAAACATGCAGGAGTGGCTCAAACAAGAGAAAGCGTTTGGTGACCACGGGAAGTTCTGCAGTGTTTCGGGCTGGAACAGTTTTATAGTCGGTTACCTGAGAACGTGCGGTACTGGGTCTTGGATAGGCCAGACGTTGGTACGGTGGCTAAAGCCGCCGAGCTAGCCGAGGAGTTTGTGACGCGTCGGGCTCGCGGAGCTAAGGACGGTCAAAAGGGTGAATTTGGCTCCAAGTTTAAGAGGCCAAAGTTCACGCCCATGAGAGCAAGGGGGGACACACGTAGTGCGGATGCGAGTGAAAGTCCTACCGAACGTAAGGAGACGGCGGCAGCCGAAGCCGAACGCAGAAAGCGGCTCGAGACGAGGCAAGTGCGCGTGTGTTATACGTGGCAGAAGCCGGGTCACTTTTCGGCGCAGTGTCCAGAAACAAAAACAAAAGTGTTTTTGTCATTATGCAGCACTGACGAGAACATGAAGCTTCTCGAGCCTTACATGCGAGACCTCCTCGTGAACGGGAAAGAGCGCCGAGTGCTTCGCGATTCCACAGCTACGATGGATGTAGTTCACCCCTCTTACGTAGAACCCGATATGTTCACGGGCGAGTGCGCATGGATCAAGCAAGCCGTGGAAGCTCATAGCGTGTGTCTGCCCGTAGCAAAAGTGCTTATTGAAGGACCTTTCGGAGCGCTTGAGACGGAGGCCGCAGTGTCATCTATGCTGCCCCCCCAGTACCCGTACCTATTTTCGAACAGATCCGAGCACCTCCTGCGCGAGAAGGGGCTTTTGTTTGGTGAGCCTAGCGTTCAGGCCTTAACCAGATCGAAAGTTCGGGAGCTCTCTGCAAAGGCGGTAGTTGCGGGGCCGACGTTGTCGAACAATGAAAAAGGGTCAGAGGCGCAGCAAGCTGATATTCAGAGCACGTCCGAACTGAATAAAATTAAGCCTGTGGCGTTGAAGGCACCATATACTGGAGAGGAAATGCCCGACACGGGAAAGTTAGAAGAGCTATCTGCAGATTTGCTCATCGCGCCTACGTCAGACGGACTTAATAGGTTGCTAAAAGTCAGCCGGTCGGCTTTGATAGCCGAGCAAAAAAAGGATGGCAGCCTAGAAAACATACGCTGCAATGTCAAGGAAGGTATCGCGAAGAAAAATGCTCGCTTTGTGGAAAGAGGTGGGGTCCTGTACCGGAAGTATCTAGACCGCATGGGAGTGGAGTTCGATCAGCTGATCGTGCCTCAGTGCTACCGTCAGGATCTGTTGCGCTTGTCGCATGGGGGTTCGTGGTCCGGACACCTAGGAGTTAAGAAAACTAAGGACCGTCTCTTGCAAGAGTACTATTGGCCAGGGTGTTTTCGGGACGCAGACCGCTTTGTGAGGACATGTGACACCTGTCAGCGGGTGGGCAAACCAGGGGACAAATCGAGGGCGCCGTTGAAGTTGGTACCTATCATTACGGAGCCTTTTAGACGGCTCCTTATTGATACAGTGGGACCTCTGCCGGTAACAACCACGGGGTACAGACACATTTTGACTGTGATCTGCCCAGCGACAAAGTTCCCTGAAGCAGTGCCGCTTAAAGAACTCAGCTCAGTTGAGATAGTCAATCCACTACTGTCCATATTTGCGCGAGTTGGTTTTCCTGCGGAAATCCAATCAGATCAGGGCACAGTGTTTACAAGCGCTTTGACGACAACTTTTCTCGAAAGGTGTGGGGTAAAGCTATTACACAGCTCAGTGTACCACCCACAGTCGAATTCCGTTGAGAAGTTCCACTCCGTCATGAAGCGCGTGTTAAGAGCATTGTGTTTTGAACAACAAACTGACTGGGAGCTGTGTCTGCCTGGGGTGATGTTTGCATTGAGGACCGCGCCGCATGCGGCTACGGGGTTTTCGCCAGCTGACCTTGTGTACGGTCGTTCGCTGCGATCTCCGCTTCGCAGGCTTCGAGACGGATCACTGCCCTCTCCAATGGCTGCAGACCATCTCTTCCACAAATGGCCGCCTCCTGCGCTGGAGCCTCGCTTTGCAACAGTATTCCTTGAGGTGCGTTACAAAAAGGGGAGTCTCAACGGTAACGCCGATGGCTTAAGTCGAGTCCCCTAACGTAGGAATGAGCCTCAAAGTTATTTGTTACTGATGTTTTTCTTCCTGAGGCAGGATGTTTAATATATTGCTTTTGTTTAGTGTTTCAAAGTAATGACGTGCTTTCTAGTGCAATTTTCCAATTTGTGGACGCGTTCTGAGTGCTGCTAGACTACTGTAAGGAACTAGGCAGTAGTATAAAAGGGGAAAGAGCCTGGCATGGCTTAGTGAGGGTTGTGTCGTGCTTGCTGACTGAGCGGTTGAGTTTCGGCGTAGTTCTAACGCTTGCTGGGAACGAGAAACAAAAATGGCAACTCTACCGAAGTCACTTTGCAGTGTCCTGTGTGAACCTGAACGTGAGAACGAGGCCTTCTCTGTGCGCTGCGCTCAAGAAACGCCGAGGGACGACCGACTTCGGTTATGAGCATCATCGAGCGACATCCCTCCGGACAGCGGATTCAGTCCCCTGACCATCGGGATCTCCTTCCCCCGGCGGGGCGGTCTGTTACGTTTCGCCTACGACGCGCGGTATAGCCAGCGCGGATGCAACGGACGCCGGGGCTTCATTCAAAGCGGCGGACATTTTGGCCCGTTCAGCGCCGCCGATACGCCTCCCCGCCAAGCGCGTCCAGGCATGTTTCAATGCCACGTGTCTTCAAGTGTGCGTGTGTGTGTGTGTGCATGTTGGTGCCCACGGTTGTCAAAGCGCGGCAGCCGGGGAGAGGAGCTCCCCAAGTGTGAAGCAAGGAGGTCTGACCGGCGCCGGCCCGGCGGATGCGTCACTACATTCGTCCCAACGTGTCTCTCAGCCTGTCCGTGCCGCGCATCACGTGCGCCTCTGACGAGGCGTTCCTTCTTGCCCTCGACTCCGAGAGTATAAAAGCAGCTGCCCCCGGACGCCAAGAGAGAGGCTCCGATTTCTTCTGTCGAGTAACGTGCTCTCCCGTCTCTCCACTTCGCTCGACCTGACCGGCCGCTCTTTTGCGATGCTAGAATAAACAAGTTGTTCTGTTAGCAGTCGACTAATGCTTTGCCAGGACCTTCGGATGCTTCCAGTTGTGCCCCAGGCCGCCAGGCCAACGCTACCCTTGGGGCTTGCGACCCATTTGCAACAACGTGCTTTCTTTTCCCGATATATTGTCTGGCATGGACAATCTGTCTGGCGCGGCACGTTGCAAAGCGGACGGAAGTGTGGCACGGTTGGCTCATTAATTGGGAGATCGCGAATGACAGCGAGTTGGAGACGCACGGGTGCTATTCAACTGCGGCCGCCGCAAAGAAACTTTTTCCTATGCAGCGTTTGTTTTCATATAAACCATCGTTGGACGCACTCGCTGCATGCCATCGGTGAACAGACGACACGCGCTACACTGGCGCTATATCGCAGGACATCGTCGCCGCAGAGCGGCACTATATGCTTTTCTTCTCCCGCGTTCGCCATAGCCTACTACTACACTTTTCGCTGCATGGTTTCATCGTACCATCCTCCCCCGCTTTCCTGCTCGCGCCCTGTTACCTTTTCAACAGTCGGTGCTCTCGCGTTTGGTATTTCATCCTTTGGTCTGCTCGTTCGCTCTGTTAGGTCAACGACACCGACGCACAACGCAGGAAGGGCCGCATAATAGCTAGGCTCGAATAATCCTGCGGATACGAAGAGCAGTGCCAATCGATGCAAGTTCAGTTTTCTGCGCTGTTTGCTTAGAGTGATCAGTGGTAGTGTCGGCGAATGTTCGTTTTGAGGCCCTACAGGCAAGTATCTATAGAACCAATGTCGATGTGTGAAAAGTTCTTGTAATTTACCGAGATGTTATACGATTAACAGGGACGCTGTAGTGAAAGAAACCGCGGTCTGGGGCAAAGTCATATCTTTACAGGAACGTTCAGTGTCTTCTTTAAAAAATCCTTTGAATTCGGTCTATTGATTCCTATTGTACTTCTTTTATTCCCCATAGAATTTTCCTATAGAGTTCTATATCTTATTTGGCCAACTATATCTAATAATTCATATCTAATAATAATAATAATAATAATAATAATAGTAATAATAATATTAAGAATAATAATAAAAATTCCCCGAGGTGTTAGGGAACTGCACTGTAGACATTAAGGACTAATGTATATGCGGTGGCATAAAAAATGACGCTACAACCGTACAGTATTTTGTTTCAAATGATTTTTGTACTTCATACTAGATGCTTGCTTCGTTTACCGGGTGTTTCAGAACACACTTTTCAATACTTTTTTATTGCCTGTAGCAGATAGCACAATTCTCGTTTATGAGCTTGTCTACAAGAACAGGCGCACATTACTTCCACAACAAGTTGAAATTCAGAAGCTATTATGTACAAGAAATCTATGATTATGGTTTTAACTAATTACTTTATGGAACTTACTGCAAGTTACGTTCTACTGCGGAGTTTGCAAGGTGCATCCACTTGGCGCGAATTCGCAAGTTGACACCACTTTGAGATAATAATTTCCGTATTTTTCGGCGAAATGCATTTCGAATACAGTTACTTCAGTGTTTCGATGCCTAAAACGACGTCTTGTGAAGAAACTAAGTGGAACGACAACGCATTTTTAACGCAAACGTTACGGAGTATGTCTCTTAAATGGTGTCATCCACACAATTCGTTTCGAGCGCATATGGCCTGCAGTCTCACACACTAGTATTTGTAAAGTGCAATATGTACCACAAGGTAATTAGTTAAAATTTTATATAGTTTTTTTTCGCAACTAGTCCATTAGGCATTTCAATTTTTTCTGCATAGCCGCCTCTTTGAGTCGACCAGCTCATGAACTTGTATTGCGCAAGCTGCGACAGGCCATTGTTTTTAAATATTGAAAGTGTTTGCTTCAGCAGCCAGTATGTTACATACACTTTTAGAGTAGAGCATGCTGGATACATGCTTAAGACAAGAACTTCTAACAAACAAACTGTACACACTAAACAAAAATAACGCGAAACGGGAGTAAACCGCTCGTCCTGTATCGCATTCCCATTTCTGGTTTTTTTTTTACTACGTACAAGTCGAGGTAAACATTTACTACCATGCTGACCAAGTTTGTTGCATGTAGAAACGAGAGTAATTTTTTAATCTGTGGGAAGGTTTTTAGGGACGATAGTGGGACTATATTTTTACTCCCATCACGAAGCTCTAGCGGCTATTCCTGAGAGTTTTCAAGCCCATTCGCGAGTTTCTTGGGTCTGATGTGAGAGTATTTTTTTACCTCTTTCATTAACTTTTCTCAGCTTTATCTGATAGTAATTTTTCAAGCCCATTTTGGAGTTTGTTGGAGGTGATGTGGGATTACTTTTTTACATCATTCATCCAGTTTTCTAGGCTATTCCTGGGAGTTATTTTTAGGCCTATTCTCGAGTTTGTTGGTACTGATGTCGGGGTATTTTCTTACCTCGTTATCAAGGTTTCGTAGCTCTACCTGAGAGTTTTTTTTCAAGCACATTCTGTGGTTTGTTGGAGCTGATCTCGGAGTATTCTTTTACCTCGTTCATCAAGTTTTCTCGGTTGTTTCCGAGAGTAATTCTTCAAGACCGTTCTGGAGTTTCTTGGGCCTGATGTGGAAGTATTTCGAAGACAATTGAAAGATTACAAGGATGATTTCATGGATCCCAAGCATGAGTGATTGTTTATTAGTTCTGACATGTTTCTCATAAAAAAGTCAGGCATGAGTTAATCATCACAAAACTATAGCCTTATAAAATGCTGTGATAAGCATAATAAATATTTGTACTAATACACAGACTGGGGGCTGGTAACTGCCCATTAGATCTCTCATAGCAAAATAAAATACATCACAACACATTCAATGTGCAATCCCACTAAAGTACAGTGAAAGCAAGCAACATAGAATATAAAATGTAACTGATAAATATACAGTCAGTACTAGAGACGTTCACATTAAACCCACTGAATATGCAGGTCATTCCTTCAAACAGGCAGTTGTCCAGAACATGGGTGTGCAGTGCATTGAATGGATTAGTATGAACATAACTATGCAACATAAAAATATTGCACTTAAGGCCAAATGGCATCTGCTGCTAACGGTCATTACTGCGCCAGACAAAATGAAACAACCATGTGGTAAATACAGCAAGCATTCGTACTATCACATTAGTGCCGGCCACTGCCCACCATATCTCTCACTGCAAAAGGAAAACTATCAATGCATTCACGATGTAGTGAAACTAAAGCACAGTGAAAACAAAATGACACACAATACAATATCTAACTCACAAATACACAGGCAGTACTAGAGATGTTCACATTAGACACACTGAATATGCAGATCATTCCTCCAAACAGGCAGTTGTCCAGAACATGGGTCTGCAGTGCATTCAATGATGATTATGGACAAAACTATGCAACATAAAAATATTGCACTCATGGCCAAATTACATCTGCTGCTAACGGCCACTACTGCCTCAGACGAAATGAAACAACCATGAGGTAAATACAGCAAGCATTCGTACTATCACATTAGTGCCGGCACCTGCCCACCACATCTGTCACGGCAAAATAAAAACTATCACAACACATTCAAGATGTAGTGAAGCTAAGTCAGTAGTAGAGATGTTCACATTAGACCCACTGAATATACAGATAATTTCTTCAAGCAGGCAGTTGTCCACAACATGCGCGTGCAGTGCATTCAATGGATCATGAAGAATACTATGCAACAAAAAAACATTGCACTTAAGGGCAGCTAGCATCTGCTGCTAATGACCATTACTGCCCCAGCGAAATGAAACAATCGTGATAAATACAGCAAGCATTCATACTATCACATTAGTGTCGGCAACTGCCCACCACGTCTGTCACGGCAAAATAAAAACTATCACAACACATTCAAGATGTAGTGAAGCTAAGTCAGTAGTAGAGATGTTCACATTAGACCCACTGAATATACAGATAATTTCTTCAAGCAGGCAGTTGTCCACAACATGCGCGTGCAGTGCATTCAATGGATCATGAACAATACTATGCAACAAAAAAACATTGCACTTAAGGGCAGCTAGCATCTGCTGCTAATGACCATTACTGCCCCAGCGAAATGAAACAATCGTGATAAATACAGCAAGCATTCATACTATCACATTAGTGTCGGCAACTGCCCACCATATCTTTCATTGCAAAAGAAAAACTATCACAACACATTCAAGATGTAGTGAAACTAAAGTACAGTGAAAATAAACAAGTGACACAATATACAAAATCTAACTCTTCAGTATTGCAACAAGCAAATGACAGGGCACTAGAGATTATCATTAGACCCATCGATAGCATACTGACCTTCAAACAGCTAGTTGCCCAAGACATGGGTGCACAGTGCAATGAATGGATAGTTAGGAAGAAAACTGCAACAACCATGAGCAACATGTTCTATAAACTTTCAAACTTTCTAAAAAATGACCTCACTCAGATAAGGAAAGTGGTGATTGCTAATACACACGACAAAACATATATGTGAAAACAGCCATTAACTGATACTAAAGCCCCTCCATACACGTTTCTGCCGACCAGGGAAAGTACCGCCAACCTACCCTCTTCCTCCACGTTCCTCTGCCACTCACCCCCTTAGCTTCCGGCGTCAAGCGGAACTTCCGTAGCTGCAGCTTCCTGTTCCGAGTGCAAGTAACGCTATCTTACCGTTGTTTACTTTCGCATCGATGGAGAGGCTTTAATTGCACCAGTTGCGGTTTAAACTGTGAATGCGATTCCATCCAAGTACCACCGCCTATTGTAATCAGCGATCTGATCGTGTTCGCTGTTTCGCGTCAACCTGCGAGGGGTTGTGCCACGAGAGACAACAAACAGTGGAACGTAGTGCCTGGGCGCTTGGAGACCACTGCCGTTTTTCGTGCATTTAGAAAACAGCGACCGCGAATTACTACTTCAGCGGAATACAACAGCTTGTCGCCTTTGCATTTTTCTCATGGTGACTCCCACAGCTCTGCTAAGCACGCGTGGGCGTCTCACCATCGGCAGTCAAAGCGGAAATTCCCGCAGCACAACTCCAGGAAGCGGTAACGCCGGAACCGGAAACTTTGAAACCAGAAATGCTGGAACCGGATTTGGTGTGAGGAGAAAAGGCGGGGCACAACAAAGGTTGTCGCTACTTAAGAAAGCGGCAGTGGCGCGTGGATGGAGGGGCTTTAACTGATACCACTCCCCCTTGTGCTCCAAAAAAACGTATGCAGCCCTTTTTCCACACAAGAGGAACATGTTGCACAACTGTATTGCAGTACTTAAGGGTACATGCAAGATTTCAATTTCGTTTCCTAAGTATTGTAGTGCTTCTTAGATAGTCTAAAAGGTAATTGAGTGTGTTGCCCTTGTCTGTTTCTAGACATGCAGTTGTGATGGATGCCATATGCTTGTGTGACAAATTGAACATAGTGCTATAGGTACGACTACAAGGATGTATATTTGTAGCTGCCCTCAAACCCCTTGATGTTGCCAGTCAGCATCTATGGTGTATCCTTGTATTGCTCATCTAACACTGTTTACACACAGAAGGCATGTCTGAATACCAAACCACCTTATTCTCCAAAGTTACTTTAAAGTGAATGCGTTGTGACAAAGTGTAATGTGAGAAGTCCATGATAAAGAAAAAAAATTAAAATAGCTAATTCAACTCCCCCCTGAATTACCAATTTCTGGGCCATTAAGTTTTGCATAATACACTTGTGGTGATTAACACAGAGCCACGTTGGCCTAACCCTAGTGGCACAGGACATCCTTCAAATTATCAGTTGGTACAGAATAATTGAGCATGCTGCTGGTGCTCTTGCCCCCGCTGAGAATACCTGTGGCATACTAACACACAATTTGTTGCTAAAGGTCCATTACAGAGATACTAAAGAGAAACAGTAAATCATTTTAGACTGATAAAACAATCTTTCAGAACTGTATTCATGAACATTGTCACAATAAGCGGATTAATAGATGAGAGAATGAAGATTTAACTTTCATTTTTCCAGTTTTATGCAGTGCCCGCACATCAGTGTGGAGTCATACTTCAACTAAATATATTCTTTGACACCTTTACAACAGAATTCATCAATATTGGCCAGTAGAACATTAGACAGACCCGAACAGACACCGTCAAATTCCATATCACAGCGAGCTGGTGCAGGAACTATAAGGTGGTGGTGGCGACACCAGTTTTCGTTTTTGCAAGTTATCTGGCTTATCAAGCCAATTCTCATGGTGGGAGTTGTTTTTTCGGTGTTGTAGAAGAATGATTTAATAAAGCTCAAATAAATTTTCTCTTTCGTGTCTCTTTAAAGCAAGCACTGTGCTACATGGCTTGGGCAACCTGCCAGCCACAGAACCCACAAGTGCTTTTGTTAGGCAAAATAATTTTTACAGAAACTTTCTTGAGGATATGCATCTGAAAATTTCTTTGCCTATCAATAGTTCTTGTAAAAATTGACTAAATCCAATGCTTTCACTTGCGGCTTTGTGTAGCTCAAATCCAGAAAGCAGTGCTCAATAAATGTCAAAATCCTGTGGGCCTTTTTCGAGTAGATAACGTGGAAGACCCAGAACGAAGCGAAAAGGCAGGCCAGGCCTGCCAGCAGTGACGATGTCACAAACAATCGCTGCGCATCTATGTGTAGCGCCTCCCTTCAACCTCTTCTTTTGTAAAAGGAGCCTTAAGGAGGACCCCCGCGAACTGAAAGCCTGAGTTGTTAGCATCCAGGCGCAGCCTCTTCAGCAGGCCCTTTTCAACATATACACCGTCGCCGATGTCTACCTGTGAAACAATAGAACAAGCACAGATTAATTTTCTACACTTTTGATCAAGGAAAGGTTAGGAAATAAGGTAAGGTTTGCAAAAACGGAAGTAGCTGCTTCTTGTTGGTACGGTTTAAAGAACAAAGTACCCTTACGTATACCATACATGCGTTGTGCTGAGCTGTGTACTTTCACCTAAGACTTTAGAAAGTATTGGGAACTTCAATGCGAAAGAAAAATATTCATCTGCCTAGCTCTAAGCAAATGCGTTCCACCCCTTGGCACAGAATGAAATCTGGTGCTGTTCTAGCGATTAGCAGACATTGAAAGCTTCAAGCCTGATTTAGTTTAGGCCAAGGGGTCAAGCTGTGCTCGATTATAGTCGGATACAACTTTAGAAAAACAGGGGCGTTTACTCCTCCGAGGCGGATGCACACGAGCATCCACTAATGGGTGCCCACTCTGGGCTGATGTCATGCGCCGGACGGCCGGTGGCCCGCCGTCACAGAAGATGGCCGCCCGGGCTTCGAACTGGGCTAAGTCGCGTCAGCTGTGCGTGCCAATGCCTCGTCACAGTGAATTCCCAAACTGTTTGTCAATGTCTATCATGCCGGAAATATTACTGCGAGCTTACAATGCGGCATCTGTGCCGCGTGCGTTTATTCTAAGCCGTGATCCGGCGAAGAAACATTGCAGCGAGCATCGCTGATGCTGCGCTACGCTTTGCCTGAAAACAGGATGCCTCGGTGACTGCTGCAAACACACATCCTGCCTGTTTGTTTCGTGTCTTTTTTATTTCACTCCCGAGTGAAGTTAGGACAAGAAAAGTTTGCCAAAGTCTGGTGCCTGCTGTCAGCGGCGGGTGAGTTCGTGTACAGTGTCGCTGCATTTTTCGTCGGACGGGGTAAAGTGATGGAGCAAAACCATTCTGAGGAGAAATTAGAAAAGCGTGCGTGCGTGAAACAAACCTACGAGTGTCTCAACAGAAAATATTTGACAAAGAAGCCTCCAGTGCAAAGATTTGTCGCCGTCAACTTAGCGTGAGTGATCGTTGTCAACAGTGAGATAGCCGAGCGTCTAACGGCGGTGTTCCGAGCGTTGTGTATAGCACCGTCAATTGATTTCTTTCCACCAGTGCTTACCGCGCACGCAAGCTGTAGAATGCGTGCTGTGGCACAGTCACGCATAAGTTGTGTTGCCAGCGTTCCTGGTTCCATGCGTGTTTGCACTTACTCATATTTGTCCTTTTATTTTATATTAGCATTTGTTTTTGATAGTTTTCTTTCAGCAAAGTCCTTACACATTTTCATTAGCCAATCTCATTCAAAGCACTAACTCCTGTACACTGCAGGACTGGCCTCTTCCATCTCATTAAAACCTTTCTCACTGGTCTACCTCGTCTTCTCAATCTGCCTACTCGCTGCATTTTCTGTCCTTGTTTCTTGTGTTGTTGCTGCAATGTGATTAACCAACTTGCTCAAAACAAATTTTGATCGCCTATCAAAACAGAAAGGTTTAGAGATACATTTTGTTAAAAGCGTCATGTGGGTTGCACAGTAACTTTGCCTCTTACCTCTGTTCATGTTTATGCGTCAGTGCATGTGGCAGCTAGCCAGAAGTGCACATGAAAGGCTGCATATTGTGAAACACCTTGCTATGCTGTTGCATTTTTCATGCATTCAGTCTTAGTAAACAAACGGTTTCGCTGCCTATCACATATGATGGCGAAAATTTCAGCACGAATAACAATGTGCAGTGGGGTGTGATTTCTGTCTGACGCTTTTGCCGTTGCAAAGACATTCTTCAGTGAATGGAGCCCAGGAAAGCAGTGCACTGAGAGCTTTGGCAACTTTCACCATTTATTACTTCACAAATGACAATGTCTGAACCTGGCCGTTGATCGACATGCCGATGGCTTGTAAATTAAATAATTGCCCCAATAAAACACATTCAACTTCACTCAGCCTTTTTTAGCACAATGCTAGCAGAGCTATTCAGGGTGAATAATTGTGCTTACATTGGTGTTACTTGCCCGGTCAGATAAATAAATACAACAATGGCTGCGGTATGACTGTGATTTGACGTGCAGACTGCTATTGGTGCCTTTAAAGCGTGCCCTTGACTACTGCTATTAATAGCTACCCGCCTGGGTATATTGGGCCTAACTAAGCTAATGATGTTTGATAATTGTTCTCTTATTCGCATTACTTGCCTGGGCCAGGTAACCAAAATAAACAATGCCACCACATGAATGTGTGTTTGCATGCAAGCTGCCAACAGTGGCTGTCATTCTCGCATTGATTGCTGCCGTTTCACCAACAGTGGTGACGGCTTGACTGGGCTTTGACGTGCAGACTGCTAAAGGTGCCTTTGAAGCGTGCCCTGATGACTTTTATTTCATCACAGGGCCCGTCTTGCTCACAGGTGGCTGCCCAATAGAGTATTTTGGGCCTTCTGACATTGGCATTATTCATCTCAACGGGCTGGAAAAAAACGTAGGGGCAGCACAACTGCACGCAAAGCACAATGTGCTTTTGCGTGCAGGCTGCTAAGAGTGGCTGTCAATTTCATTCACGTTGACTACTGCTTTTTCGTGTGAAGCTGGACAGTGGCTGCCCGAATGAGCATTTCGGGCCCCACATAGTTATTTAGAGTTAATAACTGCATTTGCTTTCAGATTTCCCGGCATTTCAGCACGTTTCTATGCCAACGCTTATACTGAGCATGATCTGTGCAGGACGTTGCTTTTTCAGAATTGGGCTTCCATTAGAAGGAATATGTCATCAAATGAACCGCTTATTTATTTGAAAGGCCACGGGAGAATGCTTGGCTGCTGTGCTTGACACACAGTACACCGCTTCAGTGATGGGAGATCCATTGTTGCGTTTGCCGAGGTATGTGTGGCTGGCAGGAGGTCTGGACCTCGCTTCACGCAGAGTCAGAGACGAGTTTTCTCTGCGAATAATTCTTTATACAATGTTTACATGTTGTCGTCGTTATCAGGACAGAGACCAACAGAGCAGCTGCAAGCTGCTTAAGTAACACCCCTCAGTCCAAAGATCCCCCAGACAGTCCCCAAGGACGAAACAAGGTCGAGAGAGAGAGGGTCCGGGCAGCCTCCGGGGTCCTAACGCCGCTTTCGGTGGCCGGCGCTTCCTTGAACCGCGCTGCGGCGTCAGGACGATTTGGCGGTCGGTCAGAATGGTGCGCCGGGCAAGTTTTATGGCCCGCATAGGACAAAGGGAACCAACTGCAAGGCACCGGGTCGAAACACAGCCCTCCTTTGGAAACTGTCCCAAACACAGCGGGAGTCGTTTGTGGTGCGGGCGCCGCCGGACAAACGAGGGGGAGGGGGGTTTGCATTGCTGCCGGGTCAGGGAGGGGCCGAATAGCAGTCCGTGATCCGGTGGCTGCTTCCGTCGTGGACGCTGTGCAGCCGCAAGGAAACCCGAGCCGTGCACATAGTCGTGTCCGAAGCAGGCAGGCACCATGCGGGGAGGAATGCTGCCTCCACGGTCGACAAACCATAGCACTGGCCTTCCGTCAGGCAAATCCCAGGGCACAAACATAACACAATATACGCTTCGAGAACTCGTTAGTGATCTTCTCGATTGTCGGTATCTCGTTGTGGTGAAAGAAATCGTGCACACGACCTCAGCGCACAGGTGTCCTACTTCGTGCTGATTCTTCTTTTCTCCACATTTCGTGGGCATTTTCGCGAGGGCATCGACAGTTTGCCACCCGAAATATGCGAAGCTTTGACCTCCCTCCTCACCTTTAACACGGTGCTTTCGCTGACACTGAGCATCTTGGGTTTGTAATGGTTGCGATAAATGCATTGTTTTATATAAGTACTTGTTCAGTAGCAACCGATTCATTTGAAGGTCGGAACAGGAGTAGTAAATCTGCCGTGTACATGTAAACAAGCACAAATGCCATGCAGAGTTGTTCTTTCTACTTTTGCCACTTGCAATGAAGCTAAAGAGCAGACGACGGGCAGCGTTGTGGAAGGCACGGGGTTATTTTTCTGTCGCGATCTGGCATGTGCTGTAGCACATGAGAGCTCTACTAAACCAGTCTTCAAAGTCTTTATTTATACTGAGAATTGTGCGTTTCCTAAGCACGATTTTTTTAGCGGGATTATTTTAGTCGCAGAGGCAATCGGACGTCGCGCTTCATTCATCTGGGCGGGGCCTCCCCTTTTTTCTAAAGTTGTATCCGACTATAGTGACGCGCAAGTGCTCCAGAACTATTGAACAAGACGCAATTGTTTTCGGTTTACTGACTGCACTTGGGTGTAAAGCTTTTGTCTGAGAAATGAATAAACCACATACACAAGCAGCATTTTCATAGTTAGCACAGTCTTTAATAGGTACTGATACCTTCAATTTAGAAAGCCCTGTATATTGGGCCTCATCAAACTAATTTCATGAAAGGTTTGGCAAGGTAGAAGCATAGAATTTTAGAGTCATTAGAAGACAGGTGAAATGAGTTATTTATTGCAATTATTACTCAAATTTAATATTTAGACCACTCATCCCAATGAGAAATTGATGCAAGCAGTTTGTACATGCCACATAAGCATTTAGATATCAAAAATAGGGATTAGAGAAAACCTTCCCTTGGAGGTTCATTATTGCAAGCAGTCATGCCCTCGAGGAGAAATAACTTCTTTTTCTGTAGGCAGAAATGAGGCTCGAGTATTTTATTGACACATATATATGCCCATGCATATATGTTATCTCTGTTGTAAACCTTTTTTTCATGTATATGCAAGGTGTGTGTGTGTAACATCTCATTGTGCACAAAATCAAATCCATAAAAACCCGACAAGAAGCTAAACAAACAAGAGAGCAATCCCAGTGACAGGCCATGCTAAACCAACGAGGTAGCCATGCCAGTAACATACCGTATCAAAACTTTTACTGACATGAATTCTGACGTTTGAAACATAACCTGTGTATAAGAATACTATCTACATTAGGGCAACGGGCAACTTTAAGCAATGGCTACGCCAACATCAGAACGATGTGGATGAGAAAAGAGTGGCATCAAATGCTTTGGGCAGAGCATGCAGCAATGACTAAACACAATAGTGACTGGATAGTGTCTAGCATAATCGGCCAGGAAAGAAATTGGAAGCCATGCCTGTACCCGGATTCCCTGGAGATGCAATCAACAGGACACACGTTTACCTGAAACCAAGGAGCCCACGCCCATCTTATGCTAAAGCTTAATTAAATATGCACTTCCACTTTTTTTAGCCTTATTGTGAACAAGGCTTCCATATGGAAGCCAAAATGTATTGCTTTTAATGTTGTATTTGGTTGGTCTATGTCTTTCTTTGTCATGTTTCATACCGACCACACAGGCTTCTATGAAACTCTTGATGATACAACTTTTGTGCGAAAGCATTGCTTAAGGCACTTTTGCCTAAACCATGTCTTTAGGTGGTACAACGCATTTTTCGAGACACTCTAGAGCACATTATTAAAGGCACGAAACCTCAATTCATGGTTCTTAAAAAGGCATTTTGGCTAGATTAATATAGTCTATATGGAGTATATAAGGCATAATTACTCAAGCGCCCCATTATATTTAACTCAGAGGAGGCTACTTTAGGTAAATTCATTAAACTGAGGGCACTCCACCAAAACATAAAATTCATGATCAGCCACTAGAAACGCTGAAAATGGCAATACAGTAAAATGATTGCATATTACACAAATGTATCCTGCAACTCGAAAGGCAGCGCCAGTTTTGTACGCACCTTTGAGAAAGCACACAGATCACGTGCTTTATTGTCGTGCTGTCCAGCTTCCAGCAGTGCAGCAGGTTCCTGCTCGATGTAGGGATGCCTCCAGAATCCGCATAGCCTTCAAAAGTAAGAAATGTTTAATTTATTGTGCTGTGAACCTGGGAATTTGTGATTTACCAGTGTCATGTGGAATTGCAAAGAGAGCCTCACACAGCCAGCTGCATGAATTTGCGTCTGGTTGCACAAATGTCTCTTTGTTATATCTAAGGAGGTTACACTGATATTTTGTAACAAGTTTCAGGAAGGAACGAAATCAGCAACAACAGGCTACCAGGACAATCAAAAACAAAACTCAAATATGCAGTAAAACGTGGCGCATTGGATTAAACAAAAATATTGAGCACATGAAAAGCATTCTGAAAGCTAGATCACAATTTTGTAGCGATGCTATTCCTTTTCGTTATTCGTTAGTGGTTTGACCGCCGCCCCGGCCCGTGCTACGTACTGGAACAGCCGGCCGTTAGCGGTGGGCGACAAGAGTGGTATAGAATCGAGGGGTAAGTATCGCTACAAAATCGCAGTCCTTACTTTATTACGCACTGCCGTATAACCTACAATTGCAAGAGCTGGCATCCCGTTCGTAAGAATTGGTTGGTCTATGTCTTTCTTAAAGGCCGGTGTCTGAATTGTCTCGATTAAAAATAAACTTCGTTACTGTAACATCGGCCTATGTCGGGTCTGCAACATAGAAGGCAAATACGCGAAGACACTCAAGAACATAAACAATACACAGGTTCTCGCGACGTGGTCCTCCAAACCAAACTGTATACATACAAAAATCTTCATACATGCTTCTATCTGCTTAAGCGTCAAACATTGGAATCGTGTGCCAACGCGCGAAGCCCATGATACATCGACGGATACATTACACATGTACTGTACTTGCGGGAATGCATATATAACGAATAACTTCTTGCCAGAAAACTACTGAACGAACAGCAACTTCCAGTGTTTTCATAATTGTGTGCCCATTCAGGCATAGCAATCAAGGCGGGTAGCATATATTTTACAGCAGAATGCAAGTACGCTGTAACATCAGAGGAAGCCTTCGTGAAATTGCTTGCTAAATGTGCCCAGCAAGACGGCCAACCTACGATCGGAAAGCGCTTTGCTCTAGCTAGTTACACAACGTTCATTATGTAAATCATAGGTTCCAGAATGCGCGCAAGGGCCAAACTTGCTTACGTTTCAAAAAGACTTGGCCAACGCTCCTTCGTCTCAAAGGTACCGAGGCACCGACGTTTTTCTGGCGCAAGCACTGTACAGCTTCCGATGAACTCCAGCTCCACAAAAGCACAACCTTCAACAGTCTTCCATACACTACGATTTGAAGCTCCAGTACCAGACTTTTCACGAGAGCGCGGGCAGGCAGCTCGGCAGAACAAAGGCAGCTCGGACGGGCGCTGTAGTAAGACACTCACTGTCGACCCTGGTAGATCGCACGAAACACACGGCGAACTAACGGCGTTACACGAGTCCGGAGGGTTTGCGATGGTTACCGCACACGACAAGGAGCATATTTTGTCTAGGCACTTCTAAAATATAACTCAAATACCGCCTTACTGCAATGTGCAATCACTACAACCAACGTGGTATGTCGACTAAACAAATACTGCAGTGGCGCCACTCTGCGGTTTTTAGAAAAATGTGTCGTAAATGTGAAATTTACGTGTCTTTTCCTAACAACAATTGGTAGGGACACTTCAACAAATTTTTGGGGTCTAAAAAGGTTAACTTTGTATACATATGCACTTTTTTATACGAAGTTTAAGAAAATGTAGCGGATGTCGCCTTCAAGATTCGCAACCGCTTCAGTCGCATGCAGTTTGCAAAAGCACGGCCTTCGAAATCAGACTTTGTCGCTCAAACGAAGCTGTAGCTGGGAGGAGGGCAGGCATTTAGGCCCCAATTGTTCAGTTTACAGTGCCTAGGTAGGCTTCCTTATTTATAAAGTATATACAGGGACTTACGCCGAACCATGAGCGAGCTTTAGGCAGGGGACACACGGTACGATTCGGCGTCCGATCGAACGTGCGTGTATCCGAACGGTCGAGCGGCGCGTAAGCTCCGCCCAGATCGATCCCCCCCCCCCCAGCTTGAGTTCAGATTCACGTCGAGAAACGCAATATAAAGACCTCTGCACAACACTGCTTCGCTTTACGTGAACACTGTCAATAAAATTATGCCCCTGCAAGTGAAAGAACACTTCACGATGGCGCGTTGTCCACTGACGGCTCCGGTAACAGCCAGCGATACGGCCGGCAGGCATAGCTAGGCGGACGCTGCGGCCGACGGCGCTTGATTCAGCCCGAGCTCGATGAAGAGGGCTTATTTTTGCCAAAACAATGAACGCTGCGCACTTAGGTAGCCCGTAATTAAATACAATTGGTTTACTCGACGCAGTCGTTGCGAAGGCCAAACGTGCAAGCGAAGCGAGCAGCCTCGCTAAGATGATCGGTGTGTGCTGTTTGCCCGCGGAAAGGCCCTCGCGTCGCGGCTCCCGATTTCGACGGTAGCTTAGTGCTACTGTACTAGGCGCTGTTTTGCATAATAAGCCCATGTTCGAGATAACTTTATTGAACTCGTAACTATTTCGTGTCGGCAACAAACTGCAGCAGGCAAGGGAAAAAAAAAAAAAGACGGCGAGAAACGGCCTGCCAGCGCCGCCTCCGTGGAGGGAACGTCAGCGAACGTCACATTAGCTGCGGCCAAAAGACGGTGCGGTCAGTGCGGTTGTCGGACACATCGGACGATGAAAATTTGCCCGGTTTGTCGCACGCCGGACGTCCGATCCGGCGCTTCTGCACGGCAAAACACCTCGATTCCGGCTGCCGTTAAGGCGCGTCGGACGCCGGATCGGACACCGAATCGGACCGTGTGTCTCCCGCTTTAGTTGGCGAACATGAGCTCATCACCGCGCCGTCCGTGCAGCTCCGTCTGCTTGCAATGGTGGATGGCCTACAGGCTTCTTTGACGCCTACTGAGCACAAATTCATGATCACCGCTCGTATACACTCTTCCTACAGCGCCAGCTGTCGTGTTTACGAGATTATGTGCCCTCATCTTGAATTGGTGAGACCGCTCGACATGATCGCATCTATTTCTAGTGCGTGAGGCTTTCCATTGACTGTCACTACAACTAACCAACGTTTTGTTTATTTTGTGCTACAGTGGGTCGTGGCGATTCCGTTCACAGCTTCAAAGTGGACAAGAGACAGTCGTTTTCTCGCTCGTAGAAGCATGAAAAAGTGCGCTTGTGCTTGGCAATGAACTTTAACCGACACGCTTGCTTCCGGCCGGAGCAGCAGACGCGACAACTCGCCGTTTGTAGGCTGCCGGCCGATGGCGGTATCCCTCGCGAACGGCAAGATATTTACCTGCCGTAGAGAGGATCCGTCCAGGAACGATTCTTGAGGCGTTTTTTGTCGCTGATTGCGAGCATGGCCACGCCGGTTCGCCGTGCAGAGCGGAATCGGAACATTATTTTTCGATGAGTTCGCACTGACGCAATGCAGTCGATTGGCTCGTCGGTCGTGCAACGGGCGGCGCGCCGGCAGGAAGCCGCGTCCACTTGAGACACCTCTTACGCGACGTATGTAGTACATACGTTGCAAGTTTCCAACGTTCTACCGTTCCGCTGGTGGATGCACCGCCACGGCATCGATCTTTGCCATTCCTGCCGCGGCCGTGCCTGTCGCTGAGCATAGGCTTAACTGGATTGGGCGGAGCTTGCAATGATCGAGACCTTGGGGAGTAAAGTGGTAGTATTTAATCACGTGATCTTCAGGTTGGTTCCAGATCACGTGGTTTTAAACTCTCAATAGATGGTTTTTGGTCACGTGATCTAAAACTCTGTACGTCGTAAAGCCGGCTCATGACATCCTTTTACTACGTTTCTCAGAGATGGTAGTAAAACGATGTAATGTAACGCATTTTACTGCCTCATGCCAGATTAATTTTCTGGTGCAAGGTAGTCTTCAAAGCTCATGAGCCGCAAAAACCCCAATGTCGGCTAACTTTTGCTTACAGTGTAGCTGTCAGCTTGCTTCTCTGGTCAAGCTGGTGATGCTAACGCACGAAAGATGAGGGGAAAAATCAGTGGCAGACTCGACTGGAGTTGACACCTGAAAATAACAGGCTTGACTAAGTCTTAAAAGCTTGGAACTAAACCTGCAGAAGGACGTGTTGTTATAGAAGTGCACAATAAATGGTCAGATACTAAAGCCACTGCAATGTTGTCTGTCAGCCTGACGAAACCATACAGCATTTTAACCTGTGTTTAAGTTTGAAAATAACACTGACAGCCCTTGTAAAAATGCGACAAATAGTGGTCCTCGAAGAGAAGTGCGCCATATATTGTACAAAGCTTTAAAAGCTGGAATGTTGTTGCAAGGGAAAAAATGTTGAAAGCAGACCCAATATTCGAAAATTATGGCGGGAAATACCAATCAGGCTGACGCACACAATACCTAAGAACACGATTTCGCTAGGCAGCTCTTGTCTATCACATGTGAATAGTGAAATCGTTTTTCTCTGCAACAATGGAACCAAATTTTATGATGCTTGCTAGAATTTAAAAATAAACGTTAAGATCATGATTTTTGCACATGACCACCATTTATTATTTACAATTGTTGAAAATTGCAAAACTTGAAGAAAAAAAAGCTTATTTCGTTTACAACTGTAACTTACAAAAGAAGCTAGCACAATTCGGTGAATTCCGTACACCTGAGTTGGCCTGGAGCTTAAGCTCAGGACCAGCTCCGATTTTCCAACTTAAACACAAGCAAAACGCAGAAATATTTTCATACAAACACAGGACTTATATGAGTTAAGTTTGCAGTGTTTGAGAAAGTTAAATTCTAGTGCTCGTAGGAAGAACTACTTTGATTTAGAGCCTCGAAGCAAAAGATATTGAAAATCGATGGGTTCAAAAAAATCAACGCAGGAATTTTATTAGCCCACAATTTTGTCCTAAAACATCGCAGTTGTAGAGACGGCATCTGTTATGTCTAGAGTCGAGAAACTGAATATATTACTTTACAGGTTACGTAATATTGCTACAATATTGATGAGCGCTTCGCGCGTGCTATTAACAAATTAGTGATTCTATTTCAGAGCAGCGTATGATACGCAAATGTTGCCAGCTTTAGTTATGGCGTTAGGTGCAACTAACGAGAAGATCATATCGCTTTTTTTATTTACGAGTCAGAGATGTTATCTTTATAGTGACACGTGTATTTATCTTTATCGGGCGACAACTTTTAGATGCCTAACAAATATCGCACAGCGCGGGACGCGCCTGGATGTATCCGAAGTTTCTGGAAAGTTATCGATGCTTCTACCCGCTGTCTGTTGTCGCCGAACCTTGTGTTATCTGATTTCATCGCGTGACGTGAATGGTGTAGAACTTTGTGGACGGCACGCTGGTCCCACCGGTTAGTCTGGAACATTGGACGACTGCTGTATAAAAGCCGACGCGCTTGACCCGCTGACGAGATTTTCGACGATCGCCGACCGTGTTCGCCGCTATCGTTGTGCTATAAGTGTAGCCTGTTTTGTGGGCACAGGTTCGCCCAATGAAAGTTAGTTTTGTCGTTCACAGTATTGCTACTGTGTTCTTCAACGTCACCACCACGTGACTTCTGGTGGAGGTGCTGGCTAAGTACGGTCATGAATGGTAATTCTTGCTGTGCAGATTCCAGTCGGCGGGATGAGGTGTCCTCCAGCGGTCCGAATTAATAGGCTTTCCGATGCAGTATTAACTTTCTCATGTCGGAGTAATAACTTTCTCATGTCCACTCATGACGGAGTAATCGGCTCCTGTGTCGACTAAGGCGGTGACTGCGTGGCCGTCGCGAAGCACTTCGAGGTCGGTGGTTATTTTTCTTGCGTTACAGTTAGGTCTTGGCGTTGGATCACGGCTGTGCCGCGTTGAGCTGTGGCTGGTATGGGACGTCGTCAGGGCATCTTTCGTCGTAGTATTCTTTGCTTCCACACTTCGCCGGGACGGCGGTGTGTCGTTATGTCGTCGAGGTAGTTTCTTCGGCGTCTTCGTCGGCGGCGGAGGATCTTCGTCAGTTCGACAAACAGCAACCGCACCTCCATCGTTTGCTGCTTTTAGTTTTCCGGATAGGGGCTCGCGGACGGGTCCCGGGCTGGGCCAGGATGGACTGCGCTGCGGCGACAGGTAGCGGCCTGGTGACGGCGAACGGGACGGTCGTCGAGAGTTCCACTGAGTGGCGGCTAGGTAATCGGCGATGTTACGTGGGCGCTCGCCAAGCTGTGGACGCGGCGCGTTGACGGCGAACCCTCTCAGTCCCAAGTCGCGGTATGGGCATCGGCGGTACACATGGCCGGCTTTTCCGCAGTGATTGCAGAGCGGGCGGTGGTCGGGGGCTCGCCAAATGTCCGTATTCCTCGCGTTGGTGCGCTGGGCGACGGGTGGGCGTGCTGGTGGCGGCGGCGGCGGACGACAGAATTGCGGCGTTACAGGGCCCTGGCGTGGTCGCGGAGGGGTGCCTTGACGGCGTACGACGGCGGCGTAGGTAATCGCTTCCAGCTCGGGCTGGCGTGATTCTGGTTGCACCTCAGGAACTCTAAGCGTTCGGTGCACCTCTTCTTTCTCGATGTCGGCGATCGAGGCCACTTGAGGCTGCGACGAAGGCAAGACCTTGCGCAGTTCTTCGCGCACAATGGCCCTGGTGGTCTCGCGTAGATCGTCCGTGGCCAGTGATTGAATTTCTGCGTAGTGGGTAGAGCTTGAACGGCGATTGAATTGCCGGTTCCGCATTTCGAGTGTCTTCTCGATGCTGGTGGCCTCGCGAAGGAACTCTTCTACGGTCTTCGGTGGGCTTCGTATCATTGCGCCGCCAACAAAGACGCCGAAGAAACTACCTCGACGACATAACGACACGCCGACACTACAACCTCCGACGACGCTTCGTCGAGTACCAGCCCGGCGAACGTGCTTGGGTATGGACCCCGATACACCGACGAGGACTCAGTGAGAAACTACTGCGACGGTATTTCGGACCCTACAAGGTCATTCGATGTATTGGCGCACTGGACTATGAGGTCGTGCCAGACGGCATTTCGCATTCACAGCGGCGCCGCGCACGATCTGAAGTGGTCCACGTGGTGCGCCTTAAACCCTTCTACGGACGCTGACGAACTTGCTCATTTTGTTGTTTTCTTTGCTACGAGTGCTTTTCTATATTACTTTCGTTTGTTTGCAGCATCGGGTCGACGCTTCTTAGGAGGGGGGGTATTGACACGTGGTGCTTATCTTTATCGGGCGACAACGTTTCGCGGCCTAACAAATATCGCACAGTGCGGGACGCGCCTGCATGTATCCGAAGTTTCTGGAAAGTTATCGATGCTTCTATCCGCTGTCTGTTGTCGCCGAACCTTGTGTTATCTGATTTCATCGCGTGACGCGAATGGTGTAGAACTTTGTGGAACGCACGCGGGTCCCAACGATTAGTCTCGAACATTCGACGACTGCTGTATAAAAGCCGACGCGCTTGACCCACTGACGAGATTTTAGACGATCGCCGACCGTGTTCGCCGCTATCGTTGTGCTATAAGTGTAACCTATTTTGTGGGCACAGGTTCGCCCAATAAAAGTTAGTTTTTTCGTTCACAGTATTGCTACTGTGTTTCATCAACGTCACCACCACGTGACAATAGCTTCTCTTCATGAAATTTTGCAATTTTCAGGAATTTGTATCAAAAGCCGCCTAATGATCTAATTAAAAATGCTTCATCAGACTACTATTCTATGCGCAAAAGCTTTCTTCAGTAATATGTTTACATTGATGTAAGAAAACTCCATTCAACCGTTTCCTTCGTGGAAGGCTCTAAAGCATTCGTAAGATATAAATCAAGAAATTTTTATAAATCAATAAATGAAAGAATAATTATTGTGGTTTGCCTTAGCATTCCATTTTCTCCCACCAGCATGACTTCTATGGAGTTGTGGCTACTGCTCACATGTTGCAAGTTGATTTTGCCATGATTGCCAGTTATTCACTTCCCCTTGAAAGCACCAAGGTAAGGCTATTTTTAGACTCATTTGGTCCGCCTGGTAGTCGGCGATGGTGGTGCCTGCAAAATACAATTTCAATAATTTTCAAAAGGTGCAATGAACATTGAGTCATAATGTATTAACAGGCACAAACCTGCCAAAAATATGTATGCAGTTATAGCGCGACTCTCAGCTTCATTTCAGAATATCAGAAAAACGTTTTACTTAGAAAGCGGCAGAATTCCTACTTGCCATCCACTCTGCAGCGTAGGTGGACAGTTCTTAGACAATCACTTTTGATAATATTTGCATTTTTCTAAGATATTGTGATACTAGCACTGTGTGAACGCGCCTGGCACTGGAATGTAATTGCTAATGACAAAAAAGTGTTGCCCTAAGACAGCATCCTAGTTACACATTGATGTGATCTTGTAATGACAACACATTCCCACATAGAAAATAAGCAAATAAGAACACCCATGAAATATGACTCCCATATAGAGATTATATACACTATGCATACCAAAAAACCTTCTTGGAAAAAATAAAAATGACCTACTGGCTCCGATTGTTCAGTGGATGAAGAAATTATTGTTTTATTCACTGGTCGCCATAATTCGTAAGTACTATGCTTAATATGCCAGCACTGAATATCGCACGTGAAGCTTGGGATTTTGAGCAATCATAGCAAAATGCATGTATCAATTGCATGGGGACCAACAAGAATGGTTTATGGTTGGGCTCACTAAATATGTTGGATAATGGCCAATTTGTGGTATTGGGAACATAATCATGGTGTCCTTGTCTGATACAACGGGCAGAATATATTTTCGCTTTTTGAGTTGGCGTAACAATTAGTTTCTAAACTCGAATCAGTGTATGTGCACTGATGTGACTCCTGAGCTCAATGCTGCGAATTCCGAATCGTAATTAAAAGACTTTATTTGCTTTTAATTATAAACGTCCTTCTTGCCACAAAGAATATGAGAAACAGAAAACAAGAATTATGCTATGGAGCCATGTAAATATGAAAGTTCATTGCATACCTGCTCTATAGGTCAAACGCAAGATTTGGCACGAAATGGGTTAACCATCCGTCCGTCCGTCCGACCGTCTGTCTGTCTGTCTCTCTGTCTGTCCCTCTGTCTGTCCCTCTGTCTGTCTACGAATGCGTTGGCAATTTTAGGGAACTTCACTAACTTTCCGGATTTTGTCTATGTTTATCTGTATATATTTCCCCGCCCAGCTGGGTGATTAGGTAGTGCATGGTCAAAATGGGTAGCGCAATGGGCTGAGGTGCTGACGGAACAAGGCTGAAAAGCTGCTGTTAATGCTCATGCTATTAGCGACAAATTATATCCACCTCTCCAAAAAACTTTATTTGCAAGAACGCCACGTTTAATACCTTTTATGTAAAAGAAATACCTCTGAAGACCGAAAAATAAACCTATATGATATCGGCATTCGGCATTCACAAAAGTGTTTTGACACGGACAGCTATAGAAAATTGAGGAGTGTTATTAACTTCTCCCTGGAGTACTGGAGAATCGAACGGTTAAAGCTTTCATATTTGATTCATTTCTGTGAAAATAATTTTCTGGAAATCAGCATTTTTTCTCAGATATTCTGAACAAATGAACTAACCCACCAATGCATGGTTCCTGAAAAATTTTGACCATTCAAGTGGGGCTCGTTAAGGTGCACCCAGGTCGCTCTACATCGCCGTTGTTACAATGAGCATACACACATATGTGGGCCATGCGGTCAGTGCCAGTATGGTACAGCCAATTAGATATAAAAAAACTGAAATGGAAATATTTGAAACCTTGATATTATACTCTGAGCAGAACAAACTATTCAAGCCATGCTCACATCATAAAGAGCAAAGTTACTCACAGTGGAATTGGAATGGCGATTTCTTCAAGCATTGCGTGTCATATTGGTATAAGGGGATTTATTTGTGCTAGTCTTTCTGTTGGCAATGGTACTTTGAAGCAACTTTTTTTTCAGTATGGTTCTGGCTAAGCGTTTCAGCTTCTCTTACGCAGTGTAACGAGCACAGAAGCTGGCGGGAAAGGTTGCCCTGGACACAAATTGCAGAGGCCTATGCGCTTACGGAATATTAGTTTCCATCATATGGTCAAAAATGTCGCGAAATTATCAAAGAAACATTTTGTAAGATATTAGAGCAACGAGAACATAAACAAACTGAACGCGCCACATTGCATTTGAGCACTTGGTGGCATGGCCCATTTCATTTGCTGGCAATCTTATTGTTCATTTTGACATTACATTAGGTGCCCATTTTGTGAAGATTTATTAGTTAAAGACTCACTCTATTAACCTGAACGCAGTTTTTTCTGATGAGAAACACTCTCGAAGAAATGAAAAGAAGTTATAAAGCGCACAATATGCCCTAGTTGCACCTTTATTTTTTCCCTGCTCGACTGTGACACAGTTCAAATACAGCTGATGTAAAGCAAACCTCTTCTAGCAGGACGTTGCCTATTTTTTTGTCGAAAAGTGAGCATTCACAATATTGGCTGCTTCCTGACTCCACGCTTAGTGGAATAGGGGCGCCTCTCGCTAGGAATGAACGCTGCGCATAGCTAATAAATATGCAAAGGGATTCACCCGATGAGGAGCTCCTCCACGAAGGTTACTTTACTCCCGCGCATCTCATAAACATATTGGGTGCTTTCCGTTACACAATTTAGGCAAATCAATTATTTAAAAGGCTACTTATAAATGCGGATAATGAATACCTTGTTGCGCAAGCAGGATAGCCGAAAGTGGACGTGGAAGAGCCAGAATGGCGAGACTAGAAATGAAATAGACTTTATACTCTGCGCTAACCCTGGCATCATTCAAGATGCGGGCGTTCAAGGCAAGGTGCGCTGCAGTGACCATACGATGGTAAGAACTAGAATTAGCCTAGACATGAGGAGGGAACGGAAGAAACTCGTACATAAGAAGCCGATCAATCAATTAGCGGCAGGAGGTGAAATAGAGGAATTTCGGATCAAGATACAGAACAGGTACTCGGCTTTAACTCAGGAAGTGTATCTTAGTGTTGAAACAATGAACGACAGTGTTATGGGCATCATTAAGGAGCGTACAATAGAAGTCGGTGGTAACTTCGTTAGACAGGATACTAGTAAGCTATCGCAGGAGACGAAAGATCTTATTAAGAAACGCCGATGCATGAAAGCCTCTAACCCTACAGCTAGAATAGAACTGGCCGAAATTTCCAACTTAATCAATTCGCATAAGATAGCTGACATAAGGAAGTATAATATGGATAGAATTGAACATGCTCTCAGGAATGAAGGAAGCCTAAAAGCAGTGAAGAAACTTGTAATAGGCAAAAATCAGATGTATGCGTGAAGATGCAAAGCCAGCACTAATATCATTACCAATATGGATGAGATACTTCAAGTGGCTGAGGAGTTGTAGAGAGGTTTAAACAGTACCAATGGCACCCACTACGATAATGGAACAAAGAATAGTCTAGAGGAATTTGAAATGCCACAAGTAACGCCAGAAGAAGTGAAGAAATCCTTGGGAGCTATGCAAAGGGGGAAGGAAGCTGGGGAGGATCAGGTAACAGCAGATTTGTTGAAGGATGCTGGGCGGATTGTTGTAGAAAAACTGGCTACCCTGTATAGCAATGCCTCATGACCTCGAGCATACCGGAATTTCGGAAGAACGCAAATATAATCCTAATCCATAAGAGAGGGGACGCCAAAGACTTGAAAAATTATAGACCGATCAGCTTAGTGTCCATTGCCTACAAAGTATTTACTAAGGTAATCGCAAATATAATCAGGAACACCTTAGACTTCTGTCAGCCAAAGGACCAGGCAGGATTCTGTAAAAGTTATTCAGCAATAAACCATATTCACACTATCAATCAGGTGATAGAGAAATGTGCGGAATATAACCAACCCTTATATATAGCTTTCATTGATTACGAGAAACCGTTTGATTCAGTCGAAATCTCAGGAGTCATGCATGCATTACGGAATCAGGGTGTAGACGAGCCGCATGTAACGAACTGAAAGATATCAACAGCGGCTCCACAGCCAACGTAGTCCTCCATAAAAAAGCAACAAAATCCCAATAAAGAAAGGAATCAGGCAGGGAGATAGTATCTCTCAAATGCTATTCACAGCGTTTTTACAGGAGGTATTCAGAGACCTGGATTGGGAAGAATTGGGGATAATAGTTAATGGAGAATAGCTTAGTAGCTTGCGATTCGCTGAAGATATTGCCTTGCTTAGTAACTCAGGGGACCAATTGCAATGCATGCTCACTGACCTGATGATGTAAAGCTGAAAGTTGGGTCTAAAAATTAATCTGCAGAAAACTAAAGTAATGTTTAGCAGTCTCGGCAGAGAACAGCAGTTTACGATAGGTAGCGAGGCACTGGAAGGGGTAAAGGAATACATCTACTTAGGGCAGGTAGTGACCACGGATTCGGATCATGAGACTGAAATAATCATAAAAATAATAATGGGCTTTGGTCGGTTTGGCAGGCATTCTCGGGTCATGAACAGCAGTTTGTCGTTATCCCTCAAGAGATAAGTGTATAACAACTGTGCTGTACCTGTAGTACTGTACGGGGCAGAAACCTGGAGGCTTACGAAAACGGTTCTACTTAAATTGAGGACGATGCAACGAGCTATGAGAGGATTGATGGGTGTAACTTTAAGGGATAAGAAAAGAGCACATTGGTTGATGGAAGAAACGCGAGTTAATGACACCTTATTTGAAATCAAGAAAAAGAAATATACATGTGCAGGACATGTAATGAGGAGGGAACATAACCGATAACCGAAGTTTGCAGGGACGCCATGTCCACAATTAGTACATGAACGGGGCAGTTGGAGAAGTATGGGAGAGGTTTTTGCCCTGCAGTGGGCGTAAGCAGGCTGATGATTATGATGATAATGATGGATTATGCTAGCGACGCTGCCTACAGCCTTTATATTGTGCTGTATGCCCTCTTATAAGAACAGTTGTTAAATAGAATTTCGCAAGTATCTTGTAGGTTTAGAATAGGGACTGCATCTTTGTTCTTGCTTGCACGTCCTGTTTTCACCATCAACCAAAAACGGCGTGCTACCCAGGAATCACTCTGTGTGTTTCATTTACAGTTTTCCTCTCGATTGTTCTTCCTGAGTTGTCGGTTAGAGCGCCTCATTGCTCTTGAGTTAAATGAGCTACTTTTAGTGTAACTGATTATGATACGATGATGCTATCCGACATTAAGCAGCGAGCCGCTCCGGCGACCTCCAAGAGACCAGCAGGGCCATTGTGCGCGAAGAACTGCGCAAGATGTTTCTTTCGTCGCAGCCTCAGGTGCCCTCAGTCTCTGACATCGTCAAGGACGAGCTTCGGCGATCACTTGGCGTCACCAAAGTACAGCCAGCATCGCCGCTTCCTGTGCAGGAACCGGCTATCTACGCCGCTATCGCCCGTCGTCAATGTCCCCCTCCACAACCGCACCAGGGCGCTGTAACGCAACAGTTCCTTGGTCCACCACCACCGCCGCCAACACGACCTGCCGTCGCCCAGCGCAGCCACCCCAGGAAGACGGAGATTTCGCGCGCCCCCGACCACCACGCGCACTGCTATCACTGCGGGAAAGCCGGACATGTCTACCGCCGATACCCATACCGCGAAATGAGACTACGAGGATTCGCCGTCAACGGTCCGTGCCCGCAGCAAGGTGAACGCCGTCATGATATCGCCGACTACCTCACTGCTACTCAGTGGAGCTCTTGACGACCGGTTCGACGATGATGGTTCGCTATCACCAGGCCGCTACCTGTCACCGCAGCGTCGTTCATACAATGGCCCTGCCCGGGGCCGTTCTGCGAGCCCATATGCGGGAAAGTAAAAGCAGCTAGCCATGGAGGTGCGGTTGCTGTTTGTCGAACTGACGAAGATCCTCCGCCGTTAACGAAGACACGGGAGAGACAATCTCGATAACATAACAACGAAATGCCGCCCTCCCGAGGAAGTCTCGAAGCAAAAAATACGCCGACGAAAGACGACCTGACGACGCCACGTACGAGCCAGATGTCAAGGCGAAGCAGCCGTGATCCGACGCCAAGACCTAACCGTAAAGCAAAATAAGGAACCACCAACCCCAACGTGCTTCTCGACGGCCATGCAGCTATCGCCTTAGGGGGCACAGGGAGAGAATAATCCGTAATGAGTAGACACACCGCGGCCCAGTTGAAAAAAACTTAATACTGCATGGGAAGGCCAACAAATTCGGAACGCTGGAGGACATCTCATTATGCCGACTGGAATCTGCACGGAAAGAATTACCATTCATGACCGGACTTACCTTGCCACCTTCGTTATCCTCGACCAGTATTCACGAGACGTCATTCTTGGCATGGACTTCCTGTACCAACACGACGCAATCATCGACCTGAAGTCGAAATCGATAACGCTGTCAGATGATCAGGCGTTATCGCCGGAGAGCTTACGTACTCACCCCGCCCTTAGTGTGCTCGAACATGAAATAAGCATCCCACCGCGAACCAGTATTAATATTTCCGTCGGCACGAAAACACCCACTGACGTAGAAGGCGTCATCAAGGATGACCAACATCTGCTACTCGACAGTGAATTTTTTGACGCAAGAGGGATCGGTCGACTGCACGGCGGAAAAACGAGAGTGCTGATAACAAGCTTCAGCCAGGAGTTCAAGAAAATCAACCAAGGCGGGACGATCGCATACGAGAAAATTATAGAAACCAGCAATGCGTTTGTCGTCTCGGATATTGCCGCATCTACACCGACAACCGTTATCCCCAAACCAGACTTCAACAAAAATACAAGTTTCCACATGATTAAGCAGCAACAGCTCAGAAGTCTGCTTCGTAGATACAAGGACTGCTTTTCGACGCCATCGAGGATTCCACAGAGAACAGTCGCAAAGCATCGCATAATGAACAAAGAGTGTGCTCGACCGCTCCGCTAGAGCCCTTACCGAGTTTCGACGCCAGAACGTCAAACTATTAGGCAACAAGTCGACGAAATGGAGCGCCACGACTTCATCCAGCCGTCGAAAAGCCCGTGGGCATCTCTTGTAGTCTTGCTGAAGAAAATGGACTGAACCCTACGTTTCTGCATCGATTATTGTAGTCTTAAAAAGATCACTAAGAAGGGTGTATACCACCTCCTACGGATAGACGACGCATTGGGTCGGCTCTGCAACGCTAAGTATATCTCGTCGATGGATCTCAAGTCTGACTACTGCCAAATAGAAGTCGACGAGAGAGATCGCGAAAAGACCACCTTCATCACGCCAGATGGCCTCTACGAGTCCAAGGTCATGACATTCGGACTGTGCTCGGCGCCTGCCATGTTCCAACACGTCATGGACACGGTGTTAGTAGGGTTGCAGTGGCAGACCTGTCTTGTTTACTTGGGTGACGTCGTCGTCCTCACCGGAAATTTTGACGATCGCCTTAGGCAGCGTGCGACAGTACTAGAGGCGATCAAGTCATCAGGGCTCAGCCTGAGCCTGGAAAAGTGCCGCTTCGCCTACGATGAGCTTCTGATCCTGGGCCACGTCATCAGCAAATCTGAAGTTTGCACCGACTGACAGAAGACAGCCGCCATCACGAAGTTCCAGCAGCCCATGGACAAGAAGGTATTGCGTAGATTTCTTGGCATGTGTGCCTACTACAGGCACTTTGTCAAGCACTTCTGACGCATCGTTGAGCCATTGACACATCTCACTAAACTTGACGTTGAGTTGAAGTGGGAAATGCTACAGGCCTATTCATTTGATCAACTCAAACGACGCATGGAGTCGCCACCAGTTCGTGCACACTTCGACGAGTACGCCGATACAGAAGTCCATACTGACGCCAGTATCCCGGGCCTCGGTGCCGTTCTAGTCCAGAGGAAAAACGGACTTGAACCGGTCATAGCCGACGCTAGGTGGTCGCTGTCAAAAGCGGAAGGAACGTTCTGCGACCGAAAAGCAATGCCTCGGCATCGTTTTGGCTACAGCAAAATGTTGCCCTTTGCTAAAAGGCAGGCAATTGAAAGTCGTCAGCGACCATCACGCGTTGTGTTGGTTAGTGAATTTGAAGAATCCTTCAGGACGGCTGGCGCGGTGGAGGCTCAGATTGCAAGAATATGACATCACTTTAACCTACAAGTCCGGACGAAAACACTCTGATGCCAATTGCCTATCACGCGCCTCCATTGACCCACTGCCGCAAAATGACGAGCATGACGACGCCTTCCTTGGAATAATAAGCGCGGAAGACTTCACTGAGCAGCAACGAGCAGACCCGAAGCTACAAATCCTCGTCGAGTATGTCTAAGGCACACTGACGTTGTCCGTAAGGCATTTAAGCGAGGATTGTCTTAGTTCTCGCTTCAAAACAACCTACTAGTAAAGAAGAACTTCTCACCAGACCACGCCAGCTACCTTCTTGTTCTCTCAACGCTGCGTCCAGAAGCACTGCACGCCCTGCTTGACGATCGGACCGCCGGGCACCTCGGATTCTCCCTGACGCTATTGAGGATACAGGAGAGGTATTACTGGCGGCGCCTGTTCACCGACGTTGCCCTTTACGTAAAGGCACGCCGATACTCTTAGTGACGCACACCGACAAGGCCAGCGGGATAACTACTGCCGATCAAGCCTTCTTGCCGACCATTTCAGCACATTGGAATGGATTTGTTGGGACCCTTTCCGACGTCAACAACCGGAAATAATTGGATTGACGTGGCGACGGACTACCTCAGCAACTTCGCTGAAACGAAAGCTCTGCTGAAAGGCATTCTTCGTCGAGAACATCATTGTGTGACATCGAGCCCTAGAAGTCATCACCGACAGAGGAACGGTCTTCACAGTGGAGCTCACCCAAGCCATCTTGCAGTACAGTAAGACAAGGCACAGGAGGACGACTGCCTAACATCCACAGACGAATGGTCTTACAGAGCCCCTGAATAAGGCCCTCACTGACACGTTAGCAATGTACGTCGGACTTCGAACACTAGACCTGGGATGCCGTCCTGCCCTACGTAACCTTCGCTCACAACACAGCGGTGCAAAAAAGAACACAGATCACTCCGTTCAAGCTGGTTTACGGCAGGAACCCGTTGACGACTGTATACGTCATGCTGCCGCACGTCGCCGACGAAGAGAATATTTACGTCACCACCTATCTCAAGCGCGCTGAAGAAGTGCGACAGCTCGCCGGCCTACAGATTAAGAACCAGCAGCGTACCGACAGCCGACACTACAACCTCCGGAGACGCTACATCAAGTACCGTCCCTTCGACTGTGTTTGGGTTTGAACCCCGATACGGCGATGAACGAGGACTCAGTGAGAAACTATTGCGACGCTATTTCGGACCCTACAACATCATCCGATGTATAGGCGAACTGGACTATAAGGTCGTGCCAGACGGCATTTCGCATTCACAGCGGCGCCGCACACCATCTGAAATGGTCCACGTTGTGCGTCTTAAGCACTTTTATACACGCTGACGAACTTCCTTATCTTGTTGTTTCTTTGCTACGGGTGTTTTTGTTTATTACTTTCGTTTGTTGGCAGCATCAGGTCGATGCTTTTTAAGAGGGGGGTATTAACACGTGTACTTGTTTATCTATATCGGGAGACCATGTTTCGCTACCTAACAAATGTTATCGCACAGTACAGGACGCGCCTGCATGTATCGTAAGTTTGTGGTATGTTATTGATGCTTCCATCCGTTGTCTGTCACGGAACCTTGTGTAATCGATTGTATGTATGCGCGACCCGAACAGTGTAAAACTTTCTGGTTGACACGCGGGTCCCAGTGATTTTTCTGGAACATTCGAAGATTGATGTATAAAAGCCGACGCGCTTGACCCGTTGATCAGGTTTTCGACGATCGCCGACTGTGTTCGCCGCAGTCGCCGTTCTTTAAGTGTAGGCTGCTTTTGTGGGCACAGGTTCGCCCAATAAAGTTAGTTTTCTCTTCCACAGTATTGCTTCTGTGTTCTTTGTACGTCACTACCACGTGACAATATCATTTTTGTCCGAATCATAACGAAATCTTAGGTGCAGCTAACAGAATGTCCATATTGTTTGTTGTTTTGTAAGGTGCAGATTTGTTTCTTCAAATTTCGCATTTAGGGAGAATTATAGTTTAAAAGTGGACGTGAATTAAGAATTCCGTTTCTGAAGTTGATTTAACCTTAAGTTCAACATAATTCATTAATTTCGGTAGAGCGGTTGTGAGAACAAAGGATTGTTCATTTCCCATGTAGGATCTAAAGCATTCCGTTAGGTTCCATTTAGAATTATATTGTTGCGGAGGTAACAAGCAAGACGGTAACGTGTATACAGTATGGCGGGCACAATTTGATGGGGCCAAATGCGAAAACACCCGTGTACTTATATTCAGGTGTGCGTTAAAGAACCCCTAGTGGCAGAAATCTGCCGCAGTTCCACACTTCAGCGTGCCTCATAATGAGGTCGTAGTTTTGGCACGTAAAACATAATTATTTAGTTTATTTTTGAATGTTTGGAATGTACATTAATATACAGTATTTGGCAAACACAAGTCTACAGCACCCCAGTCACTGAAGCGTTGTCTTCTTCAGTCCCAAGCTCGCGCTCATCTTCGTTAGCGTTATGCAGAACTGTGCAACATATTTGCATCCTGCGTTTAAGAGCCGTCACCAATTTTTTTTTTTGGCAGGAAAGGATTACTAGCGCTTTAGGCCCTGTTTTGCCGCACTGCGTGCCTTGATCCAGGCCACGGGCGCTCCCCCCTCCCTCTTTCTTCTCAAGTGGTTGCCCTTGGTGGTAACCTCCGATATTCCAGGAAACTGCCGAGACCCTTCCGTGGGTTGAACTGATTAGTCCGGGGGCACGATGCCCCCTTTCTATGGGCTGAAAATAAAGCGCGAACAACGATGGATATATAGGGCCTCCTTTCTTCAGTCCTGCATCTACTCCTACTACTTCCTGGCAGCATTTCCTCTCTTCTCTACAATGCAAATTTGGTTTCAATAAATTTATCATTTGTCCTATTTATTTTTTTATGTTCCAATTACAGCCTGCCATAGTTTGGTGCAGCATGCAGGACGCAGTTTATTATACTATATGTTTTATTCTTTTCTTTTCATTATCTCAAAACAGAAGCTTTCTGTCCCCATATATCTCACTCAGCAGCTCCACAAATTTATTATTGTACCCCTGTGCTCAAGCACAGGGGCACAACAGGCTACAGCAGTACCTATTCCATTCTGCCATAAGTTTTCTTATTATGTAGAAATGCTATTCATAAATGTGTTTTCTGAGCTGTTGTAATCACTATGCAGAGATAGTAAAAGGGTATTGCTTTGTAGGGGTCTGTCTGACCGGAACTAATTTTGTAGTTCCCCTTATACCTACTTTTCCACCCACTTTAAGTCTGCAATTTTATGGCTTGCATTCCATTACAGTAACCGGTCTGTACGGGCCCGTCTTATTCTTATCACATTTGCCTTTACAGATGAGGTTCATCTTGCTTACACGCCATCCAATCGGGATGTTCTTTGTTTTAAGCACATCCTCTATGAGAATAGAAAGCTGTATGATTAGCTCTATTAGAATTTAATCTCGCCTGGTATATTTGATTCTGCTGCTTTCTTATAAAACGTTTCTACGTGAAATTTAGATCTCCCAAGTTTCCCTGCTGCATGATGTGGTTGAGTCTGAACAACGCTTTCTTCTATGTCTTAGTAATGACTAACAACGTTAAGTAAAGCAATGCAGGGGGCTAGTTGGTGGACGTTCATGATTATATTGCGCTCAGTGCGCTTCGTGTGTAACACTAAGCGCAATGTAATCATGAACTAACAACGTGGCACATGCACCGGATCGCGTCAGCTGCTTTGAAGATATTAGCGTTTTCGTTCCTGATAGCCCTTTGCGAATTTTGAGTTGGCGCTTGTGTGCTGTTACAGGATTCCAGAATGCAATAGGTGCGCGTCTGCTCCTTTCGTCAATGTCATGCACCCAACGTTAGCTTCTACATTTATTGTTTCGTTGCACGAGTTTACTCGGCACCCATTTATTTTCTCGGTACGGTTCTCTGTGCTGCTATTGGTGTTTGTGTTATCTATGTTTCAATATTTAAACCGTATACATTGTGATCGCTATATAGGCACCTTTATCATATTCATCTATGGTCACTTGGTCAAGTCTTTCGTAGGCCTTTCCCGAGACTAAGTATAAATTGATAATTGATTGTATACTTCCACATTGCCATGTTACTTGGCCATGACACTTATTCTCCTTATTCACAATAATCAGTTCTGTTAAACTCGGAAATACAGCAGTAGAGATTGGATGTTCTCAGTATATATCGGTTTAAATCGCTCATGTGGCGCACCGTAATATCCTATTGATATAACTCGGCCCGGTTTCGTAAGCACTCAAATATTGCCTATATAATTATTCAATCTTTTGTATGCATTTTTGCTATCACCCCTTGTTCATAGATAAGCTAAATCGAGCCACGCCTTTTTTTTTCTTCTTATTAGGCGGCTCATTTAGGAAAGTTCCTTAAATGTCTACTTCACCGATTGCAACGCTAAATCTCGCCTAATTAGTATTCCTAGGCCTCCCCATTTTTTAGAACCAGTCATCCTGTTGCACCGTTGCCTTATAAAATTTTCGTATACAGAAGACTGCTACAAAACCCTTAGATGCGTTTACGTCAAGACGCACAGGCTCATATTTTCGTTACTCCTGCGCTCTTCGTTTTCGAGGCATGTTTCCTGCTTGTGACATCCCTGCATGCGTATGTAAGAAATTTAGGTGCCTAATTGTTGGCTGCTCCTGTGTTCTAAGTCTTTCTGTTTATTTCTGCGCTTGGCTGAAAATCTATTCTGGCCTGACACCACGGAGTGGCGGTGTGCGCTGGAGCTAGGCGTGACCTCCACCGCCTTGCGCTCTTCAAGGCCGTGGGCAGGCGTAAAAATACAGACAAATAGAGAAGCCTAGCACCTTGCCTAGCACTGTGGTAGGCTCATATAGATGTCTGAGTTTTAGGGATGTAGATATTTATTTGTATGTTACGAATTTCGGGATGAGCGTTAAATCTAGCGTTCGTAAGGAAACACGTAAAGTTAAATAAATTAAAGGTCATTTTTTCAATACAGGAACATGTAGGTAATTGTAGAAATGAATTCCTAATAGGGAACACAACCGAAAAAGTTTATTCGCTTAAAACTGTTTTTGCCTGCAGAGTCGCACCAGTTCTTATTTGTTCATTTCGGTTATGCACGTCTGTCGCAGTTTACCCAAGATTCCTATGTGGTGTCGCTTAAGGCTTTCGTAGAAATGTTTGCAGCCTCATATTTAGCGTCTCCACCTAATTTGCGTCAGTGCCGGTGGAACGCAAACATTTCTAAGTTATAGACGTTTGTGAGCTTTCTCCGCTGCATATAATATTGACTTCGACATGCATAAGTCGGCAGTCAGCGCTGCTATCCAGGTAAACAGTTGCTCAGTTCTATAATAATCAGCATAATCTACCGGGCGACGGTTTTTCAAATTGGGTTTCAGAATATGAATGAATTATTTTTTGTCAAAGGAATTGCTTTTGTAGATGATCACTATTATGTAGGAACAGATGAAATTATTTTAGAAGCTATACCGGATATTTAGAGAAAGTTATATAATTAGGTGCCGCAAATGACATTAACGATTTGATAAATCTTCGAGGCCTATTATTCCCCTGCTATTTAGGTGCAGTAAAAGCCCCTAGCGACCGGTATGTGGGGCAGCTTGACGCCCACTGTTGTAGACATCGCAGTATTTCTTCTGCGCTTCGTAGGCATTGTAGGCTCGCCGTGTGCACAAATGCAGCTGTGCAAATTTGCAGCGCCTGGGAAGATCATCTACTGAGGACTGGAGTACACATAGGGTACAGTCACCTGCCGCGCCTGTAAGCAGAAGGACGCGGTAAAATTTATGTGGTAAGGGTTGGCGAAATTAGAATGTCTACTTCTAACTTATTGAAAGCTGCACACTGATGGACATGATTCACAGGTGCGTGCAGTTTTAGTTAGTAGTCATTATTCCGTCATATATATGTGGTCTAATATGCTGCATGTCTATAGTGTACCATCAATGTTAAGGTACATAAAGCTGCTTTGCATATGATATTTGGTAATTTGCCACGCTGATGTTCCCCGATACTTCTATGCAAACACGTATATTTTTATATATGCCCAAATCTTTCAGGCTGAAAACACGAGCACGAACATCCAACTATGCTTGGTCATGCTTTAAGACTTGTCACATAGTTGCCAATGCTGGTGCTTTCAAATTCCTTTCTTCTACATTCAGCCTAACACTTTCTGTACAGCGTACTCACCATCGGTTTGATATTTCTGTTACAAAGACATTGTACCATAGGTTGATGTAATGAATATGGCGGAAATACGCTGTTTGGTTACGTTGTGTTTATATCAGACAAGGCATGGGGCCATGACATATATACATACAAAACATGAATGACATGTAATAACGCCAATGCTATACACATTTCTCACAACATGTATGCAATGCCATAAAAGCTTTGATTTGCATGGTGCCACCGTCGCCGTTTCTTTACCCCAATTTAAATGACGAACATGCATGATTGACCTGGCATGGGTGACGTGACATGAAGGTCATGACATGAATGACATGCGTGAAACAGATTTAATTGTATCCCAAGATTGACATATTGCATGATATTTCATATGCGTCATGACATGAATGACATGACATGCATGCGCATCTATGTCATTCATCGATGATATCACATGCTTGTCATGGGATGCATGTCGTGACGTAAATAGTACGAATGACATGATGTCATCGTGAGAGTTTCCTTACCTTGATATATATCAGGATATTATTGTGTTGCATGCATGACATATGTCTGGACAAGAATGACAGGGCATGTATGCGCAGTTATGTTATGACACATGCTCGTAATTGCACGTACATCATTACATAAATGGTATGAATCCCATGACGCGGTCGCGGTCGTTTAACTCGATATAGATATACATGTCTTGATATGAATGACATGAGATGGATGCATATATAATATATGCCATATATATATAATGTGACATATATAATAAGACGTAGATGTATTCTATGACACATATATGGTTTGTGGACTCGTGAAGCTGCCCCGGCGCCGCTTCTTTCTGCAGCTCCTCCATCTGTACTCTAAGGTGGGAAATAAAATTGACCTTGAAATTTCATTTCATGACTGCCATGCCTATCATGACCCCATTACCATGAATTTCATATAACATGTACATCATGACGTTACGCTTTTGTGAAGTCATGCGAGTATTTCGCGTCAGGCTTATACTGATATCTATACTAAAAGAAACAATCACGATACCCTCAACTCAGCTCATTTATGTCAGTCATGAGAATCACATGATGACATGCATGCCATTCATGTGATGCATGTCATGTCGTTTCATTCGTGTCAACTATATCCTGATACATAACTTGCTAAAATGGAGCTGATAGGAGCGACAAGTTCGTGACATCGATGGCATGAAATGCTGATCGATATCAATGTCATAAATGATTCGAGATGAAAATAACGGAATCAATTACCTAATATATTTTTATTTAACTAGTTGTATTCTGAATATGCTTGTTATGGCATGCATGTATGACGTCAATAACATGTCGTGACATGCATGCCATAACATTGATTAGCATGAACGTCATGAGTCCTTATCATGGCGCATGTGTTCATCAAGCCATTACGTCATTTCCGTGAGTGTCATGTGACATTCATGAGAAGAATGCCATACATACATGCCATGCGTGCATGACGAAGGCATAATTATACTAACGAGAATTTATGCTGACCCTTTGGGAAAAGTTGCGTAATGACCTTGGCCGATAGCGACATTCTCGAGTTCGTGATGTCATGATGGTCAATGGAGCTCCCGTATCTAACACTCGCCTCTGACTCTCACTTGCTACATGCGCTGGTCTGGGAGAGGCCTTTGCCCTGTAGTGGGCGTAGCCAGGCTGCTGCTGCTGATGATTATGAAGATGACATGCGCAGGAGTTAGGCGGCACGCGTAAGTAGATCCCGTGAGAACACCGGGCGGTGGTTGCATCCGTTAAAATAGCGATGAGAAAACAATTTTTGCACGAGTGCTTTTTTGCAAACGCCAGACAGCATCGCACCACTCTTCGTTCCCCCCTAAGCGCGTAGCTGACTTTCACGGCCCCTCTCGTCTTACCAGGCCACCTAATGAAACGTCGAGGCCTCCTCTCTCCTGGTGCAGTTACTGCCCGCATGTGACATGGCTGCACTGAATTGCACTATGGAAAGCGTCACCACGGCTCGACCAAAGCGAGCAGTGCTACACGCCTCTCGGCCACATTACAATAAAAAGGATATGGGGTTCATGTTGTGCTACACTTTCTCCGTCAAGTAACCGCCAAGTGATAGCCGGCGGTGTCGAATATGAGCATTTAATTTGTGCGTTTCTTACCCATCTGGCACCTTCATGCCACTCGTTTGCATCAATTCGATTGACCTTAGATATTATACAATCGTCGCTAACGTTGTCGTCTTGCTGCGATTGTTACACACACATACTCTCTCGTTCATTCTATTAAGTGGTACTCACGTCACACACGCATACTTGATTTAAACAAACAGGTAGCAAACAACTTGGTAGCACTTTACGGAACCATAAGCACTGCTACATGCAAGCTGCCTGGAAAATGCTTCGCGTAACGTTGATTCCCATAGCGCGTTGGGTTGTATGATAGGTTGAATATTGGGGATTTATGGCGCAAAGGCCAGTTCTGGCTAAAAAGCGCCAAATACATGACCAATGAATTAAAAATGCTTCATGAAATCGAATATGCAACATGCCTATAATATGGCCTCAAAGCAGCCACTATTTAAATGCGTAAAATATATATCTACCTAAATGTGGCGTGGCAAGCTGAGCACTGGAGTGGCAGTAGCTCTTAAACTTATTCAGATCAATACATTCACAAAGATGCAGCAAAATGTACCCACATACATATCGCGGCATCTGCCCCTGGCGCGGCGACACACCTTCTAGACTCTTTCACAGCTCGTGGGGGTGTGGGAGCAAACCTCAACACTTAAAGACGCCTAGCACGTAATTTGAGCTGTGGGAGGTACAGCTGACCGGCGATACCCAGGCAGGACTAGAAGCTCTCGTCCCGCAAGTACGTCGAGCAGCCATGCCCAGTGGAGTCCTGGAATGAGGACACGACGCACTCGACCTCAAGAGCAACAACCTCGATGGTCCAAATAAATGTTCTCTCCCTCTCTCTCCGGCGAGTGACGTGTGCTTTGACCATAAAATATAACTTCTGAAGAGATAATGAGATAGAAATGTAAGAGTCGGCAAGCAGCACTAATGCCTCAAGCGGGTCCTTGAGCGCAATAAGCGGAAAGCACGCGCTCTAAACATTGCAACATGTATGATTTAGCATATCAACATTGTTTTAAAAAGGCTAAAATTCATTTACACTCAAAGAGGGGATCGTTGCCTAGAAACATTACTTGATGTAGTGGAACATGTCGACAGTGTGGTAAACGAAAGTGCTTTTTTGTGTGCTACTCTATAACCCGCCATTTCTGCCGCACGTGCAAAGCAATCTAGGTCTCTTCACATTTACCACAGATACGTGGCTCATAACCGGCCAGCAAGTGGGTGTGTGTGCCATACGTGTGGCCGATCTCCATCGGCAGATGGAGACCTCTGTTTTTTGTATTTTTTACATGGGCGGCGAATTCCGTCAGCCAGGTTTAATGACGTGCAGCTAATAACATGTTTTCGTGTTCCATAAGCTTTCCCAATTGCTCCTAAGTTTTCTTTCCGCAAGAAAGTTTCCAGGTCTATGGCTGCGACAGATAGAGAGACATTGCTGGCTTTTCTAGCTATTGATGTGGTGGCTTTATCTGCAAGCCTAATACCCTTTATATCTCTACGGAAAGGTATCCAACATGACGCGATATGCTGGTTAGAAATACACATTGTACGCAGAAGTGAATAAAGATAATTAGGCGCATAATTTTTATGTTTAGTGAACGACATTCTGATTTTTACGACAGATAAGTAGTCAGTGAATGTAATAACTTTAGCATCTTTGTTTTATTGATGTCTTTCACAACCGACAATACTGTATGCAACCCAGCCACGCAGGTACCCATTTCCGGATGGCGAAAATGTGTTTCAGAGAAGCATGAACCACGTGCTGCATAAGCCACACCGGCATGTAAAATGCCGAAGTAGCGTCAGTGTAAAATGCGCCAGTGTAATATTCGTGGCCTGAATATTTACTGAATGTTGACTGAAGTTCAAGGAAATGTATTCGAATATGTTCCTCTGGAGGGTGTTTTTTAACGTCTAGAAATGATGTGTCACATTTTATAATCTGCCAGTTCCACGACGTCACTGGAGCAATTAGGCTATGCTCAACGACTTAGACACCCATCTCATCTCTGAGGCTCCTCATATGCAAAGAGAAGGCCTGTCTCACCCCATGTCCCCATGAACGACTTTGGCACGGGCCATATCGCTTACGGTTAAATAAAAGGGAAAATCAAAGTCGACACCTAATTTCAAAATGTACATGAACGCAAAATATGGCCGTTCTAGGTGGAGTGACCACTTGTTAGCCTCTCCGTAGAGGCTTGCCATATGATTTGTACCGAAGGCAACTGCGGCCAGGTGGATGCCTAGATGTTGGAAGGGATCCAGCATCTTAGAGCGCTTGGCATAGCATACTGGTAAACTATGGTGCCGTGGTCTAATCATGTACGTGTGAGGCTCCTTTAAAGGCTCATGAGGCGTTTCTTATAACTGCTCCCGATAGACGGTGACCAAATTTGAAGAACCTACGTTGTTTTTTTAGGAATTTGTTAAGTTGCTTTATGTGTGGAATGAAACTTAGCTTTCAGTCTAGTATGATGCCTAAAATTGCGTTGTGTGGGAACTGGTATGTCTGTCTGTGTAGTTCTGCATTGGGCCCTGCAAATGAGCTTTCTTTCTTGTGGAAAAGATACAAAAGCTTCTAAGGGAATTTTGCCTAAAGTCATTTTATTCTGGCCATTTACACACGCTTTGTTTAAGCCAAGCTGAACATGTCACTCACACATTGCAAGATTGAATCCTTGAATCCCAACTGTGCGTCATCTACATATACCGAGTAAAACATGCTCGGCAATATAGATTAACAGAAGTTGATTATTACGATAGAACGGGTCCAGCTTGAAACCCATCTTGTGGCAGCGTACTTTCTTGAACCAATAACCTGCATAGAGCATAAGTAATTTTAGCAGGACATGTACGCTAAGATTAGTGACCATGATGACTTGTGGGGCTTATTGGTGCAGGGGAGAGATGTTGCCAGAGGGCGCTCAGGCAATAATAATCATCTGTTAATGGTAAATGAACTGCGAATGAAGATGGCTTAACGAACCACGGCTGTATGAATGCCTAAAAACATTCGTCGAAAACTTGGTAAAATATATAAGTACTTACAATATGAAAATGACAAATGATGTGTTCTATGAAAAAAATATATATACAGAGAGCTTAAATACTCAAATAAATCGCTGTAAGTAGCACTGCTGCTTGAACACAGCCCGTAAGCAGGATGGCATGAAGCCCGTGCCCTACAATAGGCTACTATCGCAGCAGTAGCCCCTGTGGAAAAGATTGATCAAATCCCGGCGGCAGCAAGCGTGTTTGGATGGGGGCGAAAGGCGAACACTCCCGTGTCCCGTGCGCTGGGGACAACGTTAAAGATCCCCTGGCAGTTAAATTATTGCTTAGTCCCCCACTACGGCGTCCCTCATAATCATATCGTGCTTTTAACACGTAAAACCCGAGAATCCATCCATCCTGTTGAAATGATACGCTACAAATTTTGTCAACATATAGCTTGCGATAAGTCAACGTAACGTCAATGTTTAAATGTAATTTATAGTGAAAAATGCCAACCATTCCACTCTGTGAAGATAGAATGGCAGCGAAAGCTTACGACAGCCAAAGCTCTCAAACGATAACAAAAGTGATTTCGCTGACATGAAAGAGCAGAGATTGCGTGCACCTCCCGTCCACCTTGAAGTTGGCCACGTCACCGGGAACGTCTGGGAAAGTACGGGATAGTACCTGTAGCGCACGCTCCCGTTTTGTCACGCCTCGTGCATTTCGTATCCTCGTCAGGTCGTTCTCCTACCACAGAGGGCCACACACTCTGCAACTAAATCTGAAACGTTTATCCAGAGAGTCTGGTCGGAACTTGGCATCTCCGCCTTTTAAGTCATTCTCTCGGTCCATCCGATACCTCTGTGGCCGTATTGCGTTGCGAGTATGGCGACGTTGCTCTATAGGCGGTGGCGCGGCTCACGATTGTCGCTTTCGTTCAGCATCGAGGGAACCTTCTTCGTCCGTGGTCTTTTAAGGCCGGCGCCATTTACATTATCGTTTTTGTTTCCTACAGCGCTCCTCGTACGCATGTTGTTCTTGCGTCTACTAACTACACCTCCCCTCCCCATCGATAACGCAGCTGTTGAATGGCTTACAACTCCTAAATCAATGGCTCATGTACACGTAGACGCGGCCTCCCAATTACGACGACAGAAGAGAAGGGCATTGTAGGCTTGAATGATAAGCGGTTACAGGTTCCCGAGCCCACAGAGGTATGCGGCATTCAGCAAGTACTTTTTCTGCGCCATCAGCAGGATCGGCTCACGTGAAGATTTTTTTCTGTTGCACGACGCCTAAAAAGTATGGATGGAAGGGTAGACGGACTACCTTATTCATCGTCAGAAGGTTGGGAGATGGTGTGTTGTTGATGGCACTAGGTGGCCGGAAGCCCCTGGCTCTCGGTGACCTCTTTGGCCCGTTCGAAGGCCCAGAGTTGTACTTCGGGGTCGCAGTTTAGCGGCGCGGCCTTCCACTGCTCGGAAGTAAGGAGCCGAGCTAGTTCCGGCGGAGGTAGGTAGGGTTGGGGAAGTAATGGCTCTGCAATTGATACCAATGATTTCCTGGGTCTTGGTTACGGTCTTGTGAGGGGGGGGGGTAGTGTTGCCTGTTAAGGCGATAGTGGTACGTTATATTGTGAAACGAGACAAGCCTGTCTTTCGCAGACTTCAGGTTGGAGACGTCCACGGCCCCGCCGACGAATCCTCACGCGCTAGTGGGGGCTGCCTCGTCCCCTGCGTTGGAGGAGTGGGCTGGTAGCCAAACTCGATTCATCCCCTCGGATGGGAAATACGGTGCGACGAAGGAGGTGGAGGGTGGCGGGGAATATGAGGCCCTTCGCAAAGTTGAGTATGGCGGCTTTCGAGTCGCTGAACATCATATATGGGGTGGTGTTACGTATCGCAAGAGCGATCGCAGCTTCCCCCGCTCTTTCGGGGGAAGTTGAATATATGATTGCAGCCGCGAGAGAAGTGCCCGCCCCAGTTATTACAGCCAGTGCAAACGCATCGTAGGCAGTGTATTCGGCTGCGTCGACGTAGGCGGAGTTGGAGTACTTTGCGTATTTGGTGTGGAGGGCACGTGCTCGCGTCATACAGCGACCGTTATGATGGACGGGGTACATATTCTTGGGAAGGGATTTTATTTCTATCGCATTGTGATTATGGGGTGGGAGTTGAAGGGGGCCAGGTCTGAGGAATCGAAGCATATGTTAAGGCAGTGGAGGATAGCCGTGCCCGACCGAGTACGGGTGAGTCGATTGTACTGGTGAGGTGGGCCTCGCACAACTCAAGGAGAGTGTTGTGGATTCCTAAAACGAGTAGCCTGGTCGCGGAGGTTGTCTGTAGGGGACGTAGCACAGACTTATATGCTTGGCGGACGAGACCATCTACCTTTAGATTCTCGGCGGGAGTGAGGTAGAGGTACGGTAGGGTGTAGGTAAACCGGCTCAGGGCCAATGCTTGCGCCAGTCGGCGGCGAGCAGCCTCCTTCATGCACTCATGTTTGTGTGCAATTCGCTGGATGATGCGGGTGGTCTGAGTGACCGTTTAGCAATGGTCTTAATGTACCTATGGTTGCTCTGGATTAGCATACCCTGAACGCAGATGGTGGACACCTCCTTTGTAGGGAGAGCGCCTACAGTTATCCGGAGGAGAAGGTGGCCATCAAAGTCCGGCGATACGCCCCTAATGACCAGGAGTTCGGACTTTTCGTGGTAACACGAGAGTCCTACCGCAGATTTGTATAGCTCGATTGCGTCGACCACCTTCTGCAGTGTCTCCTCCACTTGGCCGTCATGCCCAGCAGTTACCCACATGGTGGTATATTCCGCATAAAAGCAGTGCAGCAGGCCTGCAATGGCGGCGAGTTTAGGAGGCAGTGCGATAAGGGCGAGATGAAAGAGGAATGGCGAGAGAGTATTGGACCCGACTTGAGACTGTCTAGCGTATTCTCGGTAGTCCGATAGAAATGGGACGAGCATATGTAGTTCAACAAGCGTTTGCCGGGGCTGATGAAGGAGAATTTAGTAAGGATGGCTTCTTGCGAGACGTTGTCAAAGAGTTAGGTCAAGTGCCCGCAAATAGCCTTCGTGACCGTTTTACAGCCGAGATCGAGAACATCTCGCGAGAGTTGACGCATGATGTCCTACGCTGAAAGTCGGATATGGAATCAGGGTAGGGGGAATTCGTGGTCTTCCACGTGATTTGTGAGGTGCTTGAGGATAACATTCGTATGATGTTAAATAAACATATTGTATTGTATTGTATCAACTTCCGTATACAGGAGGTGAGATATATGGGGCGAAGGTTGTCGATCGAAAAGGGTTTTCCAGGTTTCGGAATAAATGTGACTCGAGCATGTCGTCACGCTTGGGAGAGTTTGCCTTCCCGCCAGTGGGAGTTTATCACTTCAGTTAACGCCGATACGGATGTGAGGGCAAGGTTTCGAGTGGCTTTGCTAGAGACACTACCGTCTGGGACCGCGGTTGAAGTTGTTCGGAGTTTATTTAGTGCGTAGAGCACTCCCGCGTCAGTGAGGTCCGCGTCAAGGGCCTTGTTAGGAAGGCCTAGGTAGGTGGGGAAGGGGTCGTTGTGTGACGTGTTGATATAGCGAGAACGTAAATCCGGTAGCAGATCTATATCAGAACATTGCAATTGACGATCAAGGCGTGTAAAGCCTCGCGTTGGGAGGACTTTGATTCAGTGGAATTAAGCAAATATCAAGACAAGTGTCACGACTTTTTGGAGTCCAACTGTCCATTTATGGTGCCGCAGATCTGTCCCGAATATGGTCGCGCCATACCGAGCGTATAATTTTTGATCCAGCGTTGCAATTTTCCGATCCTGCGACGCAGCTGGCAGTTGTGCCGTTGACCTTTTCAGTGTTTAAGACGACTGGCGTGTGCTTATCTGAAGACCCGTCTAAGAAGACTGGCGTGTGACCCTTATCCTCGAGCAGAAAACCGACACGCCATCACACCAAAGCCTGCAATCAGTGGGCACAACCCAAGACGAGCCCCAGGAGGAGAAGACCACTGCTCGAACCCCCACAAAACGAGCACGCACCGAACCTAAACCCACTGCTGTCCCGAAGCAGAACATCAACGCGCTATCGCACCAAGGCATACAGTCAAAGGACAAAACCCAACACGAGCCCCAGGACCAGAAGACCACCTAGAGGTGACGACGTTAGAGGTGACGACGAGCTTCATCATCATCATCATCATCATCATCATCATCATCATCATCATCATCATCAGCCTGGATATGCCCACTGCAGGGCAAAGGCCTCTCCCATATTTCTCCAACTACCCCGGTCATGTACTAATTGTGGCCACGTTGTATCTGCAAACTTCTCAATCTCTTCCGCCCACCTAACTTTCTGCTGCCCTCTGCTGCGCTTTCCTTTCCTTGGAATCCATTCCGTAACTCTTAATGACCATCGGTTATCTTCCCTCCTCATTACGTGTCCTGCCCATGCCCATTTCTTTTTCTTAATTTCAACTAAGATATCATTAACTCGCGTTTGTTCCCTCACCCAATCTGCTCTTTTCTTATCCCTTAACGTTACACCTATCATTCTCCTTTCCATAGCTCGTTGCGTCGTTCTCAATTTAAGTAGAAACCTTTTCGTAAGCATCCAGGTTTCTGCCCCGTACGTGAGTACTGGTAAGAAGCAGCTGTTATAAGCTTTTCTCTTGAGGGATAATGGCAACCTGCTGTTCATGATCTGAGAATGGTTGCCAAACGCACCCCAGCCCATTCTTATTCTTCTGATTATTTCAGTCTCATGATCCGGATCCGCAGTCACTACCTGTCCTAAGTAGATGTATTCCCTTACCACTTCCAGTGCCTCACTGCCTATTGTAAACTTCTGTTCCCTTCTGAGACTGTTAAACATTACTTTAGTTTTATGCAGATTAATTTTAGACCCACCCTTCGGCTTTGCCTCTCCAGGTCAGTGAGCATGCATTGCAATTGGTCCCCTGAGTTACTAAGCAATGCAATATCATCAGCGAATCGCAAGTTACTAAGGTATTCTCCATTAACTCTTATCCCCAATTCTTCCCAATCCAGGTCTTTGAATACCTCCTGTACGCACGCTGTGAATAGCATCGGAGAGATCGTATCTCCCTGCCTGACGCCTTTATTTATTGGGATTTTGTTGCCTTCTTTATGGAGGACTACGGTGGCTGTGGAACCGCTATAGATATCTTACAGTATTTTTACATACGGCTCGTCTACACCCTGATTCCGCAATGCCTCCATGACTGCTGAGGTTTCGACTGAATCAAACGCTTTCTCATAATCAATGAAAGCTGTATATAAAGGTTGGTTATATTCCGCACATTTTTCTATCACCTGATTGATAGTGTGAATATGGTGTATTGTTGAGTAGCCTTTACGGAATCCCGCCTGGTCCTTTCGTTGTCGGAAGTCTAAGCTGTTCATGATTCTATTTGCAATTACCTTAGTAAATACTTTGTAGGCAACGGACACTAAACTGATCGGTCTATAATTTTTCAAGTCTTTGGCGTCCCCTTTCTTATGGATTAGGATTATGTTACCGTTTTTCCAAGATTCCGGTACGCTCGAAGTCACGAGGCATTGGATATACAGGGTGGCCAGTTTCTCTAGAACAATCTGCCCACCATCCTTCAACAAATCTGCTGTTACCTGATCCTCCCCCGCTGTCTTCCCCTTTTGCATAGCTTCCAATGCTTTCTTTACTTCTTCCGGTGTTACCTATGGGATTTCGAATTCCTCTAGACTATTCTCTCTTCCATTATCGTCGTGGGTGCCACTGGTACTGTATAAATCTCTATAGAATTCCTCAGCCACTTGAACTATCTTATCCATATTAGTAATGATATTGCCGGCTTTGTCTCTTAACGCGTACATCTGATTCTTGCCAGTTCCTAGCTTCTTCTTCACCGCTTTTAGGCTTCCTCCGTTCCTGAGAGCATATTCAATTCTATCCATATTATACTTCCTTATGTCAGCTGTCTTACGCTTGTTGATTAACTTCGAAAGTTCTGCCAGTTCTATTCTAGCTGTAGGGTTAGAGGCATTCATACATTGGCGTTTCTAGATCAGATCTTTCGTCTCCTGCGGTAGCTTGCTGGTATCCTTTCTAACGGAGTTACCACCGACTTCTATTGCACACTCCTTAATGATGCCAACAAGATTGTCGTTCATTGCTTCAACACAAAAGTCCTCTTCCTGAGTCAAAGCCGAATACCTGTTCTGTAGCTTGATCTGGAATTCCTCTATTTTCCATCTTACCCCTAACTCATTGATCGACTTCTTATGTACCAGTTGCTTCCGTCCGCTCCTCAGGTCTAGGCTAATTCGAGTTCTTACCATCCTATGGTCACTGCAGCGCACCTTGCTGAGCACGTCCACATCTTGTACGATGCCAAGGTTAGCGCAGAGTATGAGGTCTATTTCATTCCTAGTCTCGCCGTTCGGGCTCCTCCACGTCCACTTTCGGCTATCTCGCTTGCGGAAGAATGTATTCATTATCCGCATAATATTCTGTTCCGCAAACTACTAATAACTCTCCCCTACTATACCTAGTGCCTATGCCATATTCCGCCACTGCCTTGTCTCCAGCCTGCTTCTTGCCTACCTTGGCATTGAAGTCGCCCATCAGTATACTGTATTTTGCTTTGACTTTACCCATCGCCGATTCCACGTCTTCATAGAAGCTTTCGACTTCCTGGTCATCATGACTGGATGTAGGGGGGTATACCTGTACAACCATCATTTTGTACCTCTTATTAGGTTTCACAACAAGACCTGCCACCCTCTCGTTAATGCTATAGAATTCCTGTGTGTTACCAGCGATGTTCTTATTAATCAGGAATCCGACTCCTAGTTCTCGTCTCTCCGCTAAGCCCCGGTACCACAGGACGTGCCCGCTTTTTAGCACCGTATGTGCTTCTTTTGGCCTCCTAACTTCACTGAGCCCTATTATATCCCATTTACTGCCCTCTAATTCCTGCAATAGCACTGCTAGACTCGCCTCACTAGATAACGATCTAGCGTTAAACGTTGCCAGGTTCATATTCCAATGGCGGCCTGTCCGGAGCCAGGGATTCTTAGCACTCTCTGCAGCGTCGCAGGTCTGACCGCCGTTGTGGTGAGTTGCTTCGCAGCTGCTGGGGAGTGAGGGCCGGGGTTTGATTGTTGTGCTCATATAGGAGGTTGTGGCCAGGTACTGCACCAGGGTGGCCAATCCTGCTGTGGTGAGGGAGTGCGTTACCGGTTCTGGTCACCGGGATCAGGCCACACTCCAGGCCTGTTTATGCAATTTTATCAACACGCGGTTTTTTAATCCGGTGGAAAATTGCGCGTCACCGTGATTCGAACCATGGACCTCTTGCACGCGAGGCGGGTGTTCTACCTCTACTCCACCGCCGCACCGCTGACACGCGCTTAGGGATATATTTTTCTGATAGTTGATGTACCTTCGTTTTCAACAGTAGCCAATTTTCTTCGACAGAGCGAGTATCGAAATTAACAAGAAAATGATCAATAATTGCAGATAGTTCGTTATTAATAGCGGCATAGTTATCCCCCGTTTGTAATCTAGGATGTTTTTCTTCAATTTTATTCGTTTTAGGATGTGCCGTATTCATGACGAAATTGAGCAGAACATGATCACTGGTACCTGGTAGATATGTTAGATCTGTAGCTAGCTATGGATTTGTGGTTAAGAATTAAATCTACAGTATTTGCAGTACTTGTTACAGTCCTACTGGCTTGCGTTACCAACGGTGTTAGCGAAAACAATAGACATAGATCTAAGAAATCTTTAGCTTATGACAAGGGCGGCGATGAATAAGGCGGATGAGCAGTCCACAAGATACTTGGAAAGTTAACGTCTCCGAGCATAAAAAGCGGTGATGTGGGATAGCTTGTGCGAACCAAGTTTTTTGCATCATGGAGTCCGTTATTAAATGTGGAAGAATAGGATGGAGGACGGTAGCATGCACCAATAATTATCTTCTGATGATCGGCGACTACCAAAGCGAAAAGTAGTTCCAACTCGATGAAGATTTGAATGCACGTAGAAGGAATATCTTTTGAAATGGCAAGCAAAACGACACCACCACGTCTTACCGTCCTATCGGAACGAACCATAGAGTAACGATGAGCGTCGCGAAAGATTTTAAAATCAGACACGTGCGCTGGGAGCCAGGTTTCTGTTAGTGCAACAATGTGAGGTGTACATGTATCAATGGCGGAATATAAGTTAGTATGTTTATTAAGAACGCTTCTGACGTTGATAAAAAGGACAGACAAAGGAGCTAACTTCCCACTGCCCCTTGCGGTTCCCTACGATACAACTTCCGATGCAGATTGGGTATCTAATCCACTGGCTTCGCCACGTGTGACAATCCCATTGGGAGTGTCAGCGGTCACTGTCCCCTGCACACCATGTTCGCCACGTGTCACGATCTCGGTGACACTGCCCGTGATTGCGTTGTACATAAAGCATCGGTTATTGAAGCATAACTTTGTGTACCGTAGTTTAACAGAACGAGGGCTTGCGTGGGTGCTACCGAATTCAAAGTTTTTTTTTTTCGAGCTAAGCGTGTTGCAGGCGAGAAACCTTCACTGATAGTGATGCCTTTCGAATTGAATTCATTACGCAAGGAGAGTGTCTTCATTTATTTTTGAGTCGGTAAATTTGACTATGACAGGACGACACTTATCATGTGAAAGAATGCCGCGGCGGTGTGCCCGCTGGATTAACGCACCAGAGCACGAATCGACGACCCGAGTCAATGCTTCAAATAGTTTAGATTCCGTATCTGGCCAAGACACTTTAGCATCTTATATACCCCAAAATATGAAGTTCTCACGCCATGATCTATCTTCAGCTTCGGCGAGACGAGAATGCAGAGAATCATTTCAATTACACTGTTCATCCATCGATTTCCTCAAGTATGAAAATTCTTGACTAATGTTGTCAAATTTCGTGTCCTTTTCCTCGAGTTTATCAAGCCTCTTGGGCATGCCAGCTAACTTTGATTCAATGTTCTTTTGACTGTTTTAATGGCTTTTATGTCCGCAGTTATTTCAGCATGACCTTTCGAGGTTTGCAGCATACGATAGTGTGCTTCCTTCAGGAGTCAAAAGATAACCTTCATTTGATCAGATGGATCGTCAGGTAGGCTGTCCACATCAAGGAGGGATCGGAGCAAGTTGTAGGACCCGGGTTCGACTCAATGTCCCCCGAGCGTAATAGCAAGAGAACCAGCGAAGAACAATCACAAGCAATATCACCCCAAACCCGTGGGCACGGGTACAATAACAAACAGCGCTAGTCGCTCCTTTTTGCGTGCAAAGAATACTGCGTCCACACCTGCACGGTGAAAAAACGTAGCATTGGAGTCATGCCGTTGTCACTACTCCCATGGTCACTGAAGGGAAAGTAGGCGCGTCGGCTTCTTAAATCCGGTGCGGGCGGTGTTAGCGTTATCAATGACGCTGGACGGCTGTGGACGAGCCACTCAGTGAGCGGAAAACCACGGTCGGATGTAGAAGCTCTTGGTTTGAATGTATGACGGACTCTCTTCTGCGAGGCTACAAATGGACGACCAGTATTGGTTACCTTGACCACGTTATTGTTTTACTCCCACGTTCGGCAGCCACCTCACCGGATTCGCTGCAATTCTTGCAGTCTTCTGAAAACCCGGCCTTCAACTGACTTCCACGAAGTGTCAATTCAGGCGCAGTCAGATCACCGTGTTGGGACAACTCATTGACGCATCCGGTGTCCAACCAGATCCGGTAAAAGTTCGCGCCCGACGCAGTTTCGCTGTGGCACGTTCTGCCTCTGACGTGCGCTGCTTTGTCGGCATGTGGTCTTACTTTTGCCGTTTCGTCAAAAACTTCGCATACGTTGCTCGGCCCTTGAAATATCTCTGCAATAAGAACACGCCATTCTCATGTGGCCCGGAGCTGGATCACGCGTTCACCGCCCTCATCGGGTTTCTGACGACGTCTCTCATACTTTCCCATTTTGATCCGTCTGCACCGACCAAAGTCCACAATGACGCAAGCGGCTGTGGCATCGGCGCTGTTCTTGCCCAACACCCGAACGGCACCGAGTACGGGATAGCTTACGCCCGCCGCCTGCTGTCACCTGCCGAGAGAAATTACTCCATCACCGAGTGGGAGTGCTTGGCTTTAGTTTGGGCTGTCGCCATGTTCCGGCCATATTTGTACGGCCGCACATTTTCAGTCGTCGCAGACCACCACGCACTCTGCGGGCTGTCTTCCCTACTTGACCCGACTGGACGGCTTGGTCGCGGGGCTTTGCGGCTCCAGAAAATTTTATTTAGTGTCCATTATACGACTGGACACCTCCACAAGGACGCTGGCTGCCTCTCGCGTCACGCCATGGATCCTCCCGATCCTGTTGAGTATGATGCGGTGACCTGCGTGATGTCTTTGACTGACATGACAGACATGCGCGCTGTACAACGCGACGCATCTTTACCGTTCATCATTGCCGGAGCGCAATATGGCAGCACCGAGAGCTAGCGCCGCATGTTCGTGCTGCGTGACGGCATCCTCTAACGCCGCAATATCAACCCTGACGGCCCTAAGTTGCTCATTGTCCTTCCTCGTCTTCTGCGACCCGACGTTCTCGAACAATTCACGATGCTTCGACGGCGGGACACCTAGCAGTTTTCCATACATACGACCGCGTACGACGCCGGTTTTTCTGGCCGGGTGTCTACCGCTCTGTGCGTCGGTATGTCGCAACTTGCGAATTGTGTCAGTGCCGGAACAAACCTCCCCTGGCACCTGTCGGACGACTCCATCCCATTGAAGTTCCCTCTGAACCGTTCTTTTGAGTATGCCTTGACCTGCTTGGCTGTTTTCCGACAACGACTAGAGAGAATAAGTGGATCGCCGTCGCTACTGATTACGCGACACGCTACGCGATAACAAAGGCGTTGCACACTAGTTGCGCAACTGACGTCGCCGAATTTCATCTCCAAGACGTCATTCTCCACCACGGTGCACCTCGACAGTTACTCAGAGACTGCGGCCGTTCGTTCTTATATTGAGTTGTCGACGACCTCCTCCACTCGTGTGCCAAAGAGCACAAGCTGTCCACCGCCTGCCACCAACAAACGAACGGTCTTACGGAACGTCTCAACCGATCAGAGACATGCTTTCGATGTACGTCTCCAACGATCACCGCGAAGGGGAAGCCACGCTGGCTTACGTGACGTTCGCATATAACTCGTCCCGATATGACACCGCAGGATATTCACCATTTTATCTGCTGTATGGTCGCGACTCCACATAGCCGTTTGACACCATCATCCCCTCTGTGCCACGTATTGCAACTTAGTACGCTCGTGAAGTCATCGATCGCGCGCATATAACACGTCAAGTAGTCAGATCTCGTTTATTAGCCTCGCAGCATATACAAAAAGGAGGAGGGAACGGCAGAAACTGGTACATAAGAAGCCAATCAATGAGTTAGCGGTTAGGGGGGAAATAGAGAAATTCCGGATCAAGCTACAGAAGAGGTACTCGGCTTTAGCTCAGCAAGACGACCTTAGTGTTGAAGCAATGAACGACACTCGTATGGGCATCATTAAGGAGTGTGCGATCGAAGACGGTGGTAACTCTACTAGGCATGATACCAGTAAGCTATCGCAGGACATGAAAGATCTGATCAAAAAGCGCCAATGTATGAAGGCCTCTAACCCTATAGGTAGAATAGAACTGGCAGAACATTCCAAGTTATTCAACAAGCGTAAGACAGCTGAAATAAGGAAGTACAATATGCATAGAATTGAACATGCTCTCAGGAACGGAGGAAGCGTAAAAGCAGTGAAGAAACTAGGATTAGGCAAGAATCAGATGAATGCGTTAAGAGACAAAGCCTGCAATATATCGATGAGATAGTTCAAGACGCTGAGTAGTTCTATAGAGATTTATAGAGTACCAGTGGCACCCATGGCGATAATGGAAGATAGAATAGTCAAGAGGAACTTGAAATCCCACAAGTAACGCCACAAGGAGTAAGGAAAGCCTTGTGAGCTATACAAAGGAGGAAGGCAGCCGGGGAGGATCCGGTAACAGCAGATTTGTTGAAGGATGGTGGGCAGATTGTTCTAGAAAAACTGGCCACCCTGTATACGCAATGCCTCATGACCACGAGCGTACCCGAATCTTAGAATAACGCTAACATAATTCCACTCCATAGGAAAGGGGATGCCAAAGACTTCAAAAATTATAGACATATCAGCTTACTGTCAGTTGCCTACAAAGTATTTAATAAGGTAGTCGCAAATAGAATAAGGAACGCCTTAGACTTCTGTCGACCGAAGGAGCGGGCAGCATTCCGTAAAGGCTACTCAACGATAGACCATATTCACACTATGAATCAAGTGATGGAGAAATGTGCGGAATATAATCAACTCTTATCTATAGCTGTCATTGTTTAGGAAAAAGCGTTTGATTCCGTCGAAACCTCAGCAGTGATGGAGGAATTACGGAATCAGGTTGTAGACAAGCCGTATCTAAAAATACTGAAAGATATCTATAGCGGCTCCACAGCCACCGTAGTCCTCCATCTCAGTAAAGAAAGGCGTCAGGCAGGGAGATACGATCGCTCCAATGCTATACACAGCGTGTTTACAAGAGGTATTCAGAGACCTGGATTCGAAAGAATTGGGGATAAGAGTTAATGGAGAATTCCTTAGTAACTTTCGATTCGCCGATGATATTGCCTTACTTTGTAACTCAGGGGACCAATTGCAATGCATGCTCACCGTCCTGGAGAGGCAAAGCAAAGAGTGATCCAAAAATTAATCTGCAATAGCGAAAGTAATGTTTAACAGTCTCGGGAAGGGAACAGCAGTTTACGATAGGTAGCGAGGCACTGGAAGCGGTAAGGGAATACATGTACTTAGGACAGGTAGTGACCACGGATTCGGATCATGAGAGTGAAATAACCAGAAGAATAATAATGGACTGGAGTGCGTTTGACAGGCATTCTCAGATCATAAACAGCAGGTTACCATTATCCCTCAAGAGAAAAGTATATAACAGCTGTGTCTTAGCATTACTTTCGTACGGTGCAGAAACCTGGAGGCTTACGCAAAGAGTTCTATTTAAATAGAGGACGACGCAACGAGCTGTGGAAAGAATTATTGGTGTAACGTTATGGGATAAAAAAAGAGCAGATTGGGTGAGGGAACAAACGTGAGTTAATGACATCTTAGTTGAAATCAAAAAAAGAAATGGGCATGGGCAGGGCATGTAATGAGGAGGGAAGATAACCGATGGTCATAAAGGGTTACGGACTACATTGCAAGGGAAGGGAAGCGTAGCAGGGGGCGGCAGTAAGGTAAGTGGGCGGAGCAGATTAAGAATTTCGCTGGGGCAACATGGCCACAATCAGTATATGACCGGGGTAGTTGGAGAAGTATGGGAGAGGCCTTTGCCCTGCAGTGGGTGTAACCAGGCTGCTGCTCCTGATGATGGTGATGATGATGTACAAAGAGTGCGTTATGACCGCTGCCATCGCGATGCCAAGTTCGCAGCAGGTGCTTGGGTGCTCCTCTGGTCACCATATCGTCGCGTTTGCCTCTCCCAGAAGCTTCTCTCTCGCTACACAGGGCCTTATGAAGTCCTACACCAAGTCACCCGCCTAAATTACAAGATTTCGCCGCTATACTTTGATGCAGCCTTATGTCAGACGCCTGTCGACGTCGTGCACGTTTCGTGGCTCAAGAAATACTTCGCCTGCCATGCGCCGAGACGGTTCTTCGCCACCCTGGGGTCCTGTTATAGAAGGATGAAAGAAGACAGGGCAAGAATGTCGGAGACACTGGCTGTGGCATGTTGTTGCTGGACAGCCATCTTAACTATTCTGAGTCATCCTGGATATATATTGCAAATATAGTTTTTCTATACTCGCAACACCCCCGTAACAATATTATTCTGCCGTTCCGTCTCGTAACTCTGTGCATTTGCCCTATGAGCGAAAGACTCTGCCACTGCACCCTCCTAACACCCGACGTCTCAGCCTTCGGCGGCTTCTGAATATTAGTTCAATCTTTTTCGGAAAAACTTATCCGATGCCATGGGAAGGCAGACGCGACCATAAGCTGTTTGATTTATCTGCGTCCTTACTCTGCTTGTGAATTCCCAGTAAGCGCTGAAGAGGTTGTTTTTCTCATTTTCATTTTTTGCACACTGCTTTTATGTGCTGTTCAAATTCGCCGAAAGTATATCCTGTATCTAGCTGTTTGAGAAGCAGCGCATACTGAGCCAATGAAACAGTAATTGGCTCTTGATCTCTTTCTTTTTGTTGATGGAGAGAGCGGATGGTGCGAGTGCATTGTGGGGAAAGTGAGACAATGTCATCAGTGGTTTGTGCGGTCGGTATGCTTAAACTGCACAAATCTCTTCAGCTCCCTGTAAAATTGTTCTCGTTACGATACTTTAAAGTTTAGTCAGGAAAAATATCAACTCAAAACCAAGCTCCTAATGAATCCTAACAGAATGTGCTTGACTAACAAATTATCATTTCCATTGCAAGAATATGCCGGTGTACAGCAGACGCGCTTGATACAAACACATTCCGTAAAGGAGAACGGCTAGGCCTACAATGAAATATCTTGTAGTAGAACTGCAAAATGTGCTACCATGAGTTTCGGTCACAACTAAACTGATGGGAGTGCATTCTAGATCCTCAGAGGTACCGCTATAAAGACAGTCCGGGCCCTTTTAATTATGCGCGTAACATGCAGCCTTTCTCTAGACATTTCTCCACCTGTCACCAGCACTTTATCTAAGGATCATCGCATTCTTGGTTTTGTGTCAGGTGATTCCCTTTCCTGTGGACCTGAGGTTTTCCGAGCACTCTAGACTTCTATCCTTCTGCCACGACTTGAGAACTGCTCATCAGTATATTCCCTGTACCAAAATCACTTCGCTGACAAACTTGATATTGTTATGCTTTGGGCAACACGCACTCTCTACTGTCTTTTCGGCCATCGCAAGCTCATGCTAGCCTATGAGGATTGTCTCAAAGCCCTCATGTGGCACACCCTGCAAAACTAGCGCAACATTGGACTACTCTGTCTATTCTGCAGGCTGCTTGACGGCTCTAGGGACAGTACTCATCTTTATTCTTCAGTCCGTCGAAACAAGCGGTCAGCACAGCCTGAGCCCCATCACGCCTGTACTGCCCGACACCGCAACTCCATGTTTATATGTCTGGCATCCAGATCTTTCTCCCCCCCCCCCATCCATTCTGACTCCCCTTCCATGTGACCGGATTGAACTGGCATTCCTTTGCGTTGTGCACCATCGACTGCGTGCGTATGTGCAGTGCTCTGCAATTTAGCAAATGTAGGCGCATGTGTGTGTGTGTCTGAGAGTGTGAATGTGTATGGGTATGTGTGTGCACGTGGAGGGGGGTGTCTTCTCCACCCTGCAAATTCCTGCTGTAGGTGACTGGCTTTCAGACACTCTAGCGTATAAGCATCAGCCTCCTTTTTAGGCTTGTGGAGTATCTAGAGTGCCGTGTTACAGATTGATATTATTATTATTATTATTATTATTATTATTATTATTATTATTATTATTATTATTATTATTATTATTATTATTATTATTATCATCCCTACAACCACAATGAATGTGTTGAAACTAGCGTGACACGTAATTAAAAATGTTTCAAGGGTTTCGTGCATTTTCGCTCTTCTAAAGAGAGCTCCAAGGATGTATGCCTTCTTCATGAAAATGGTGATGTTTCGAGCACTGCTTATGGCTTGCAGAATATTTATGTTCTATATATGGTGCAAAAGGTGCTTCGAGTAACCTTCCTTCACAGTCTGACACGGTGTGTACGCTAATAGTCAATGAAGACTTTGTTATCACGTGTGTGAAGCGCCTCGAACCTTCCCTTTCTTGTGGTGCTGATGGTTTTCCTTCTGCGGTACTTAACCCTTTCAGGCGCTGTCTGCACAGCTGTGTACAGCAAGATAGCGCATCAACAGCAAAATCACTTATGAAAGTAACCATGTTTAGAGCACGCTGCATGCACATTGAAACACGTATCATTGGAACTGTGCTACACATTGATTTCTATATAACGTGCAGAATGTTTTAGCGAAATGAGTGGGAAAGCAGACGGTTGTGTCAGTAGGTTGTATATGTACCGGGTTGACTTCTTTCATTGTTTTTCACAATGTCATGCACCAGGCGTAATTTTAAGTGGCTGGATAAGTGCTTTTCAATCTTTTCAGAACACTTCAGAGTTTAAGTTCTCATATTTTATGTTCTTGTAGCCAGCTTTCGCATGGAGTCGAAATTAGCTAAACGACAAAATTCACTAAACAATTGAGAAGCCTTAATATTCACTGGAGGAGTACACTTTCTATGATTCTGAAGATGCAAGAGATGTAGCGAAAGGAAGCTTTCAATCAACCAGATACAGTGGTGTCTGGAAGGGTTGAGACGTATGGAAGCATATTTGTTCCCGCTTCTCAAAAGCATCTTCAACGGTTCCCTAAAGTCTGATGCGTTTTCTAGCACTCGGAAGGTTGCACGGAGAAATCGGTTGCTAGACATGCAATTATTAACTGCCAGCCTATATCCTCTGCAGTGTATCAAAAGTATTTGGATAGGCATTGCATTGCTTGCTTTCTGTTAGTGCTAATAAGACTTTATTAAATGAACAGCATGGCTCTGTATCCGATAGCTTAAAACTATTTGACACTGTCAGCAGCGTTCACAAAGCAATAAGGCATTTTTTCACTCTCAAGCTGGTACAGAAACACTGAGGTACTCTCAAATGCTTCCATTACTATGGCATTAAGGTATATGCGGAAACACAACATGTGCACTTTTCATACACCCTTGGGGATGCTGCACTGCCCAGGGTCGATGAAACAAAAGACATTGGTGTGTACGTTGACAAAACGCTAAGCTTCTCTTTACACAGACGATCACACAAGGTGCCCTTCACGCTCTTGGAATTGTATGTCCTATATTGCATGATTTCCATTCACCTATTCTGTTTCTCAAAGTGTATTCCGCTGTGTGCCTCCCACAACTACAGTATGCCTCTATAGAAGGGGGTGCAACATGCAAATTTAACTTAGAACTCATTCAACGCGCCCGCAATAAATTGATGTTTCCCTTCAAGCACCACTTTTGCCATTCTGGCGACTGTAGTTCAGCCTTCTCAGATATACCTCAGCTTGCACCTCTAGACGCATGACTTGTTTATTCAGACCTTTTGTACCTTTATGAGGTGGTCCATGGCATTACATATTCCTCAAACATTCTTGAACTTCTGTAATTCTACGTGCCGCAACAGCATACCAGCCAGCATTCCGCATTCTTTGCCTGGCCTTGTTTCATTAAAGACTGTGCTGTATATATGGCTGGAGTCTAAAAAACATGCATTACGAATTCTGCCTGTATTTACATACTCCAGATTTCATTTCCTGTGTTTTATGTATCTATGATTAACTCCCTTTTACCCTTCTTCGTTTTCTTTTTCCGTATTTGTTTCTCTATGGCGCATTGTTATGTCTACCTCATTCATTTTTTCTACACATATAGTTTCACATATTGCTTTTTAGGCGCACCAGTAAGAAGGCTCTCTAGCTGTTCCTGGGCACTATAATAAAAGTTTGATTGATTCATGGATTGATCGTTTGACAGGTTATTGCTGTAGTATAAAATCGGTGGTTTAAATTATGTACTGTTAATTTAGTTCAATACAGTAGCATTTGTTCGATTAAAAAAAGGCATGTATTATGAAATTGCAATAAAACCCTATGTGTAAGACCATATGCACTGTTCTAATAATTTCTTCAGAGATTTAATAACGCTTAGCTGCTGTGCCCAGTGTTGCGCAATAAATTAATATGCCTCGGCAATTAAGGCGTGCCTCACAGCAAAAAACTGAATGTCTTTCTCAGTCAAAAGATCACAGTAGGCTGAAAACAATAAATTTGTTTTTTTTGTGGTGACTTTAAATGTATAAATTGTGAAAATACCCGGTTTATATATATTTCTTATATTATGGAAATCAGCTGCCGCATGCATTCGTGTAAGTGTTTCCATGGTATGACTTGCCAAAGGGAAACGAAAGACCCCTATAGAACCATCCGATAGCCAAGTGTGTATTATCTGACGATATGCCGTTTCATTATTGTCGAGAAAGAAAAACTTGACATGTTGAAACCAGTTGCAATAGAACATGGCCTTCACACAGTGAAAGTTTTTCTAGCAACACACAATCCGATCCAGTGTTGATGCTTCAAAGCCGCCTAGAATAATAGATGAGCTGCTCCACGGGCTAGATTTGACAGAATCAAGGATCGACAGGAGACGAGCTAATAACGTAAATTTAGCTATTCTAGACGTTTTTTTGCGAGTGATATAGATGTTGCAATCCTTTTTGCTGATTTTCTCAGAACCCACTTTTTCATGTTTCTTATATGCACAAACATCATTACATTGACAACGATACTTTTTATCTGTATCGGGTTATGTTATTTCATGGTCTAACAACTGTTAAACGTTAAAAAGGCTCGGGGCCAGACGTGCCTGTATGTATCGGAAGTTTCGGGAACGTTATCAATGGTTCTGTTGGTTGTCTTGTGGTCGATGAACCTCGTATAATCTGATTGCATACGCGGCACAAATTTCGCAGTAGTGTCTGGAAAGCGCGCGGGCACCAGTGAATACGCCGGAACTTTCGTCGACTGATGTGTGAAAGCCGACGCGCTTGACCCGCCAAATAAGACTTTCGACGGTCACGGACTTTGCTCGCCGCTATCGTTGCAAATTAGTGCTGTTTTTGGTGGGCAAAAGTTCACCTAATAACGAGTTAAAATCGTAACTGCCACTTTTGATTCTGTATTATATTCCCCCGTAAATACTACGTGACCATATTTCTAAGACAAATTTTTCGACAATACATTGCACGCCTAATTCTTACATACTTGGCTGCGCTATGGGGTACCCAAAATGAAATCGTACAACTTTTGATACGATATGACTTGGTCGCGCAGTTGTTTGCAAAGCTATCTTGTAGAATCAAAGGTAGAAATAAACTTTTCTGGAAAGCGTGCATTCATAGATCAAACGTGTTTTCCATATATAAGAAAGCATACAGATCACTAACTTATTGTTTTAAGCTTAGTTTACAGGAGGCTATTTTAGGTCGGATTTGGATGGTAGAAGACAAAATAGTCCAGCAACAGTGTGCCACAGCCGAGGAGTGAGCGTCGACGCGCGTCAGAGCTTCTGTCCATTGGTTGCGTACTCTTTTCCTCCAGCCCACGCGAAGCGACTCCTTCGCTTTGCGTGCCGACGCGTGCCAGTGGTTGGGCCTTAAGGCAGTAGAGGGTGCTAAGAACCTCTGGACCTGGACAGGCCTTGCACCATTTGACACCAAAACCCTCTCGAATTATTCTAGCCCAGTAGAGCTCTTTGAGGAACTATCAGGTATTGTTGAGCATATTATTAGACTTAGGCAGGTTAGAAGAAATGGTGAGGCTTATACAGTGCTGACAAATGGCCACGTCCTCTGCTTTAGAGGATTACCAGATAAGGAGCAGCTCGGAGTAGGATTCCTAATCCATAAGGACATAGCGGGCAACATTGACGAATTTTAGGCATTATTGAGAGGGTAGCAGCAGTAATAAAGCTGAATAGGAGGTGTAGCATGAAGGTAGTACAAACATAAGCTCCAACCTCAAATCACCATTATGAAGAAATAAGAGAGTTCTATGAAGATATGGAATTAACGATACGAAAATTGCAAACTGAGTATAATATAGTCATGGGCGACTTCAATGTAAGCGAGGAATAAGGTGGCTGGTGAACAAGCAATCGAAAACTATGGCGTGGATTCTAGGAAAACTCGAGGAGAGATGTTGGTAGAATTCGCGGAAAGGAATAAGCTGCGAGTAATGAACACCTTCTTCGGGAAATCTTGGAACAAACAGTGGTCCTGGAAAAGCCCGAATGGAGAAACAAGAAATTAAATTGATTTCATACTTTCTGCTGATCCTAGCATAGTGCAAGATGTAGAAGTGTTAGGCAGGGTAAAGTAGAGTTGACATAGGTTACTGAAGTCTAGGATTTAGCTAATTCGAAGAGAGAGAGTAAAATTAACCAAGAAGAAACCAGCCAACCTAGATTTAGTATGGGTAAAAGGATACCAATTAAGTTGACACTTGCAAACAAATATGCAGCCTTAGAACAAAGAGATTAAGATGACATACAGGCAGTTATCATCATCATCAGCTTGTTTTATGTTCACTGCAGGAAGAAGGCCTCTCCCTGCGATCCCCAATTACCCCTCTCTTGCGCCAACCGATTGCTACTAGCGCCCGCGAATTTCCTAATTTTATTGCTCCACCTAGACTTCCGCCGTCGTCGATAGCGTTTCCCTTCTCTTGATGTCCGTTATGTAACCCTAATGTTTCAACGGTTATCTAACCGCCGCATTACATCACCTGCCCAGCTCGATTGTTTTGTCTTTATGTCAAATATATGATCGTCTATATCCATTTGCTCTCTGATCCAAACCGTTCTCTTTCTGTCACTTGACGTTATACCTAACAATCTTCCTTCCATCGCTCTTTGCGCGGTCCTTAATATTGTTCTCAAGCTTCTTTGTCAGTCTCCAAGTCTGAGCCACCTATGTCACCACAGATAAAATGCACTGATTGTACACCTTCCTTTTCAATGATAATGGTAAGCTTCCAGTCAGGAGCAGAAAATGTCTCCCGTATGAGATCTAACTCATTTTTATTCTATGAATTTCCCTCAATATATCAGTGTTCCCTTTGATAAATTCACCCAAGTAAATGTACTCCTTCACAGACTCTAGCAGCTGACTGGCGATCCTGAACTCTTGTTCCTCTGACCGTTTATTCATCATTATCTTTGTCTTCTGCATAATAATCTTCAACCCGACTCTTACATTTTTTCTGGTAAGGTCCTCATTGATTTGTTGTAACTCGTCTGCATGGTTGTTCCATAGAACAATGTCATCGGTAAACCGAAGGTTGCCGAGATATTCGCTGTCGGTCCTTACTCCATACTGACCCAAACTAATAGCTTGAATGCTCATTCCAAGCATGCAGTGAATGGCATAGGGGAGATTGTGTCTCCCTGTCTGACTCTTTTGTATATACGTATCTTCCTGTTTTTCTTGTGTTGAATTAAGGTAGCTGTAGAACCTCTGTAGATATTTTCCAAGGTATTTACGTAAGTGTTCTGTACTCCTTGATTACTTAATGCATGTATGACTGCTGGTATCCCTACTGAATCAAATGCCCTTACGTAATCTATGAAAGCCATATAGACAGCTTTATTGCACTCTGCGGATTTCTAGATAACCAGAATAATGACACGATTTTATCAATTGTAGAGTATCCATTCCTGACGCCAGCCTGTTCCCTTGGTTGATGAAACTCCAGTGTTGCCCTTAGTCTATAGGAGATTATTCTGGCAAATATTTTATATATTACAGGGAGAAAGCTAATGGGCTTACATTTTTCAATTCTCTAACGTCTCCCTATTCGTGGATTGGTATAATATTTGCATTCTTCCAGTTTTCTGGGACCCTTGCAGTCGATAGGCACTTCATATGAAGAGCCGCCAGTTTTCCAAGCATTATGCATCCCCCATATTTGATTAAGTCGACTGTTATTGCATCTACTCTTGCAGCTCTTTCTCGTTTCATGTATTGAAGGGCCCTTCTTACCTCATCGCTAGCTATAGGAGGAGTTTTTGCATCCTGTTCATTACTGTTCCTAATGGAGTACTTTCTGACTCATCTGGGTAGCGTACAGGTCAGTATAGAATTCTTCTGATTCTTTTACTAATCTCCGACATTGCTGACGATATTAGCCTGCTTACATTTCAGTGCATACATCATGGGTTGTCCTATGCCAAGTTTCTTTCTCACTGATTTCAGGCTGCGTCCATTTTTTACAGCTTCTTCAGTCTTTCTCACGTTACAGATTCGAATATAACTTGTTTTCGCCTTGTTGATCAGTTTTGACAGTTCCGCGAATTCTGTCTTATCTCTAGAGTTGAATACTTTCATTACTTGTCGTTTCTTTACTAGGTCCTTTAATACTTGGGAGAGCTTGCCTACTGGTTGCCTTGGTGCTTTGTCGCCCACTTCAATTCCTGCCTCTGGAGCCAGCCTAGTTACGGTTTCAGTCATTAGCTCAATGTTATCTTCATCTCTCTTTTCTAAGGCCGCATATTCGTTTGTAATAACCAGCCTCAATTTGTCTGCGTTTATCCTTACTGTCTCTGAGTTCACCTGTTTCTGCTTGACCAAATTTTCTTTTTCTCTCTTCAATTCGAGGTGAATCCTAGCCCTCACTAACCTATGATCCCTACACTTTACCTTACCTATCACTTCGACATCCTGTACCATGCTGGAATCAGCAGAAAGTATGAAGTCAATTTTACTTCTGCTGTTACCATTAAAGCTTTTCCAGGTCCACTTTCTGTTGCTACGCTTTATGAAAATGTGTTCATTATTCGAAGTTTATTCCTTTCTGCAAATTCTTGAAAGCACCTCTCCTCTAGCGTTATTAGGATCGGCTCCGTAGTTGCCAATTGCTTGCTCACCAACCTGCTTTTTCCCCAATTTTGCATTGAAGTCGCCCATTACTACAGTATACTCAGTTTACACTTCTCTCATGCCTAATTACCCATATTCATAAAACTGATCTACTTCCCCATCACCGTGACTGGACTTTGCAGCGTAGGCTTGTACTACCTTGAATATATACTTCTTAACTTTGATTATCACTGCAGCTACCCTATCAATAATGCTGTAGAATTCATCAATGTTGCCCGCTATGTTCTCATGAATTAGGAATCCTAACCCGTATTGCTTATCTAGGAGACCTCTATAGCCGAGGACATGTCAGTTATTCCGTAATGTATAAGCCTCACCAGTTCTTCTAATCTGACTAAGGCTGATGATATCCCAAACAATCTCTGAGATTTCCTCAAGGAGTCCGGCTAAGCTAGCCTCACTCGAGAGGGTTCGTGTGTTAAACGTTGCAAGAGTAAGTTTCCATTGGTGGCCTGTCCGGATCTAGAGAATCGTAGCACCCTCTGCTACGCTAAAAGTCTGACCGCCATTTTGGTCAGGTGCACCGCAGCTGCTGGGTACTGAGGGCCCTTGTGTAATTCAGTGAGTCGTTTGGGAAGGAGCGGGCGAATACTGCACCAGGAAGGCTAATTCCTGTTTTAGTGAGGGAGCGTCTTGTTGAAGCTTAGTGGGCCTCCTTAATTTGATTGTACGTGGATTACAATAGCCCCACTCGCTCTCCGCATCTATTGCCGGTGACAGGCGTCACTCCAGGCCTGCAGCTGTTGTGCAATGGAGGAGGTTAATTGCAAGCTCAGCATCGTCAAAAAAATTTAAATAAAAAAAAAGCTCATAGAGGGACAGGTAATGAATGAAGCCGCCATTGGGCTGGCTTCAGAAACAGCAATTGAAGTGGGAGGTAAGGCATCAAAACAACCAGTAGGTAAGCTCTCCGAAGTAACAGGTGTTCTAATAAAGAAACGACAAAGAATTAAAGTGCCCAACTCAAGTGATCACATAGAATTCTCGGAACTGTTAAAACTCGGAGAAAATGAGGTAGTAAAATGGTCGCAGAATGAAATCAGTGAAAACAAAAAACTTGGCATCAGAGAAACCAAGATCCACGCAGTGAAAATAAGCACAGTAATATCATCAGCAATCTTGAAGATATAGTAAAAGCAACGGAAGAATTCTTTACTGACTTCTACGGTACCCAAAACAGCCACGATACCTCCATTCGAAGAATAATGAACATGTTACAGAGGCTCCTTCTGTAAGAAGAGACGAAGTTAGAATAGCCTTGCAAGACATGAAATACGAAAAAGCGGCAGAAGAAGATCGACTACCAGTCGATTTAATGAAAGATGTACGAGTCAAATAGCTTGAAAAACTAGCGGCCCCGTGTACGAAGTTTCTATTGACTACAACGGCCCCAGAAAACGTGAGGAATGCCAACAATTTACTAATTCGAAAAAAGGGAGGCGTTAAATGATTGAAAAGTTATAGGCCAATTAGTTCACTTCCGCTATTACATAAAATATTCAGTAAGATAATTTAATATAGAATAGGGACAACACTGCACTTTAGTCAACTAATCTATGTCATCAATCAGGAAATTGAGAAATCTGAAGAGCACAATTAGCCTCTCTAATGGCTTTCACAGAATAAGAAGAGGTATCTAATTAAGTAGAGATCCTAAAAATTATAGTGACATTACGTAATCAAGGAGTAGAGGACGCTTACGTAAATATCTTAGAAAGTATCTACAGAGATTCCACAGCTACCTTAATTCTCCGCAAGAAAACTAGGAAGATACTTATAAAGAAAGGGGTCAGACAGGGAGGCAATATTTCTCCAATGATATTCAATGCGTGTTTGAAAGAAGTATTCGAGCTATTAAACTCTGAAGGCTACTCGTAAGGATCGACGGCGAATATATCAGCAACCGTCGGTTAGCCGATGACATTGTTCTTTCAGCAACACTTTAGAGGAGTTACAACACATGATTGAGGAGCTTAACAGAGAGAGTATCAAAGTGGGGTCGAAGATTATTATGCAGAAGACAAAGATAATGATCAATAGCTGGCCAAAGAAACCAGAATTCAGGATCACGAGTCTGCCTGTAGGATCTTTGAGGGAGTACGTTTACCTGGGCCAATTACTCACAGGGAACCCTGACCCCGAGAAAGAAATTTACAGCGGCATAAAAATGAGTTAGAGCGCATTCAGCAGACATTGTCAGATTCTGAGTGGACGCTTAGCATTATCATTAAAAGGGAAGTTGCACAGTCAGTGCATTCTACCGGGGCTTACCTATGGGGCAAAAGCTTTGACACTGACAAAGAAGCTCGAAAACAAGTTAACGACTACGCAAAGGGTGATGGTGCAAAGAATGTTAGGGGTATCGTTAAGAGACACGAAACTAGCGATGTGGATCTGAGAGCAAACAGGGCTAGCTGATATTCCAATTGACAGCTGGGCAGAATGGGTGCTAAGAGAAGGGAAACACAGTCGAGGACGGCATAAGACAAGGCGGGGTAATCAAATTAATATATTCGCAGGCGCTTGCTGTAATTGGTAGGCTCAGGACAGGGGTAATTGGACATCGCAAGGAGAGGCCTTCGTCCTGCAGTGGACATAGCATAGACTGATGATAATGATTCTTTTCTTTCTCGGCTTACCGCTTTTCACCACCTAACAAATGTAATCGCTCAGCGCGTCCGTCGCTGAGCGATTTCACGCGCATACTGCGCAGATCAGCGCAGGACGCCCCTGCACGTGTTGTCTCGCATGTTATCGATGGCTCTATTCCTTGTTCGTTTTCGCTGAACTTCCTGTAATCTGACTGTACGTACGACACGAATTCTGTAGTACTTTCTGGAAACCCGCAGACACCAGCAATTAGTGTGGAACCATCCATCACTCGTTCTTAAAAGTCGAAATGCTTGACCCGCAGACCAGATTTCTACGACTGACGAGTGTGCTCACCGCAATCGCTATGTTTTGAACGCAACTTCTTTTATGTGGGCACAGGTACTCCCAACAAAAACTTAGTTTCGTCATTCAAAGTGTACTACTGTGTTCTTTACCATTACAACTACCTGACATCTTGTGCAGGCGCTTTGCGTTCATATACCGGACGCCCCCAATTAGCTTTGATCAAAGCCGGGACGGGGAAGAAAACACCAACACTGCCCAGGACCATCGAGCAAGCCGCAGGCTAAAACAGCAGCCCCCGGAACACAGACATCTACGTGAGACGACCAAGAGGATTGTGACCAAGCCTACACGCCCAATGGCAGCCCCAGCGTCCTCAATCGTACTGCACCAGCCGAAGCAGCCCGCAACCTTCCGTGGATCATCGTTTGAGGACGCGAAAAACTTGCTGGAAACAAACAAAAGGGCTACTGTATTCAACGACTGGAACTCCAATGACAAGCTGCGGCATGTATACTTTGCCTTAAACGACGCCACCAGGACTTGGTTTGAGAATTTGTTTCGGAGGCCACAGTGATCGAGCAGACGCTTGAGACGCGCACCACAAAATACAACCGCGGCTCCCTGACAACCAACTGGGCGGAAGCTAAAGTGCGAGGAGACGATAACCTGCGCGAGGCAATCAGAGCGGTCGCACGAGAAGAGCTGCAGAAGTTGTGCCCAAGGTCGCAGCCCCAGGTGCCCTCCAACGCTTACATAGGTAAACAGGACCTTCAGCGGTCACTAGAAGTACCAGATGCACAGGCAACACCCCCCCCCCCCCTCAGCCGCAAGCCATTACCTACGCTGCCATCGCCCGTCGTCATGGTCTCATCCAGCGACCGCGCCAGGGCTCCATAACGCCGCGATTCCGTCACCAACAGCCGCCGCCACCAGAACGCCCGCCCATGGCGGCGTGCTTGAGGTAAACGGTCTGTCCTACACAATAACATGATATTTGCCCAAACTATGGCAAGGCCTTCACTTTCAATTGTATAATAGGCAAATTCACGCGGTAGTAATTTCCGGCTCCATAAGATACTAGGTGAAGACGACAATCACGTTCCTGGAGTACTACTGCTCCTAAGCTTCGCGGAGACGCATCTGTGTGCAAAACGAACTACTTGTGCTAGTTTGGAGATTTCAGCACAGGCTGCGTGGCCAATAATCTTTTAACTGCTTGAAACGCTTTATCGTGTTCTTCACGCCACACTAATTTATTTCGAAAGCGTTTCTTTGTAAGTTCTGTTATTCCGCATGTCTGCTCAGCGTAATTGCACACAAAGTCGCGATAGTAACACGCAGGACCCAGGAATGCTTTCAGTTCCTCTTTGGTTTGCGGTCGTACAGCCTCTCTTATTTTTCATCGTCTGTAGTACACCTAGCTCGACGATGTTACCCAATAAGTTGGTGGTTGGGCAGGCGACTTCGCATTTTGCTGGCTTAATAGTTAAACGAGCCGTTCTCACGCGCTCAAAAATATTTTGAGTGTTTCCAGATGGCTTTCCTAAGTCCCGCTGGTGACAAGTACGTCACCAAAGTAGTAAAACATATTCATAATTTGTTCGGTCACGACTTGCATTAACCTATTAAACACTGCCGGTGAAGTCTTAATGCCAAATGGCATTAACTTGAAGTGGTAGAGTCCGGATTCACATGAAAATGCCCTGAGCTCTCTGATTGGCTGACCATCGGTATTTGCCAATATCCTGTAGCAAAACTGAAGCACGAGAAACAGTTACACCCCATGAGCTTAGCAAACACTATATCTATGCGAGGGATCAGCTCAACATCTGGGAGAATAACCTCATCGACTTCGCGAAAGTCGATGCACAAGCTCATTGTGCCATCTTTTTTTTAACGACCGCTGCAGTTGTGTGGTGGGCCGACATTGATCTTTCAATGATGCGCAGCTGCAACACGTCATTTACTTCTTTTTCCACTGCTTCTTTGATTGCGAAAGGCAACGGGTATTGTCGCACCGGCATCGGAGCCTCTGAAGTTACCTTTAATCCACATTGAACAATATCCGTGTAGCCGGGTAAATTGTTGTTCAGAACCTCCCTGACTTGGTGTCTCTCGTCTGCGATGAGCTCTGGCGCTATACTGACGTCTGCTCACTCGTGTGTCTCTCCTAGTATTACATGAGGGACATCACTGGGAGAGTCCTGGTTCGTCGAAATCTCAGTCGGCTTAGCGGTAAGTAGTGGCTGCAACCATTTGTTGGCTTAGGGGTCTATGCCCTTCATATTTCTTTATTATCTTTTTGTTAGAGCGTGACATTATTTCCAGGGATGAAAAGGTAGTCGAGTTCACTGCTTTTTTTATATCTGCAAACAAGCCTTGCCAAGGCAGCACCAGTTTATTTTTATCGGCTGGTAAAACACTAGTACCCGGTCACGTGGAAAAACTTCCCGCTTCCTGGCTTCCTTGCCCTAATATCACTTCAGCAGTTTTCTCGCCTTCTCTAATTCTTCGTCCAAAAGTGCACATGTGCATCCCAGACGTCGCCGAGCGCCATCACATGTGTATATGTCCTCTTTGTCTCATCATCTAGGCGAGTATTTGTCCATAACTCCCTGAGAACAGATAACGGCCCTCGAACATGACGCCCATTTAGCAACTGAAACGGAGAGAACCCACTGCTACTATGCGGAAGCTCTCTATAGGCGAACAATAATGGTCCAACTATCAGTCCCAGCTTTTTGGACGCTCTTTCCACATGCGCCCTATCACGCAAACTAATTAGCCATAAAATGCTCAAAAACCACTAATTAGCCATCGGATGGTAGGGCATAGTGGGCAGGTGTTGCAAGGACAGTTCTCGACCAAACTCCTTCATGACTCTCGACATGAAAGAAGAACCGCGATCACTGAGGATCTCCCTCGGTATAAAAACGCGGGAGAATATTTCCAGGAGACTCTCTACAACATGCCTCGATTGAATTGAAAGTAGTGCAACTGCATCGCGGTATCGCGTTGCAAAATCCACCATAATATGTAGTGATAATATTTTTGAAAGGTTGGAGACAATGGACCGATCATGTCCATACCAACTCTCGTGAACGGTATCTCGTTGGCAGGCATGGTGCCAAGGAGGCGCGTTCTGCCAGGTGACGAGGAACCGTCCGTTGGCATGCGTCACAAGATTTCTCAAAGCGCTTTGTGTCAGACTGGACACCGGGCCAGTAGAAGTCTTCCGTAACCCTGCTTACTGTTTTTGTGATGCCCTAATGGCCGGCTTAGATGGCCTCATGTGCTAACTTAAACATTATTTCTCGCAGTGGTCGAGGCACCACCAGTTGCTCCAGTTCCTTCTTTAAGTTAATTTGTGGTTGCGGAATAGCGTCCCGTCTCCAACGAAGAACACCGCTTCCCGATGTTTAGACACGATTTCCTTGCTTACAGACTTGAAGCAATTCCTTATCATTCCCTCGTCATTCTCACATTCCTTAAACCCATTAAAGACCAGCGTGACCATATGGTCACGGTAGTCTGCACAGTGGATTTCAATTAATTACGATTAAGAAAACGGCACCAAAATCGCCTTTGACGTGCCGTTTGACAGATTAGAGTTCCTTTTATGGATACCAAGTGGCAGCAGCTGTCAGTCGTTTTGTGGGAGCCCCTCGCAAAGGCGGGAATAAGTGTTGTTCTGGGAGTAGCGTTGCCATGCATTGCTCCAAGGGGTAAGCGTGTTTTTTTTCCCTACTTCTTTAAGCAATAATCAGATATCCTTACCTCCGTATTGTTCTTTGAATATGTGACCTTCGATGAGCATTTGTGAAAGATTAATGCTTGATTTATCCATGAACGAGCGTGTTATCTTGCGCGTTGCCATATGGTCACGCTGGGCCTTTAGGCTACCTAACTTTTTTATTTTTTTTTAAACTGCATTCTCATCTCTTGCACGGCTGCTGGCGCGTTCTCGCAGTGGTTATTTCTTATTTTATCGTTTGAATAGGTTGATGTTGGAAGAAATAGCGAAGATAGTCGTAGAGGAAGATGACGACGTGTCAGTGATTTATATCGAGCCGCCAGGGGCTAGCACTTATTCGGATGAAGACTCGGCCGATGAAGACTCAGGTGGGCTCATTGACAATCTAAGCAGGTGGCATCTATGAGCTGGCGCTGAAACTGTTTTCTCTGATGGACGCCGTATTGGTGGGTGCGACTCGGACGGTGACGACCCCGGCGAGCAAGGTGACGGTACATCACAGGTTCCTTCTGTAGTTGATGCGGCCAGTCCTGCAAAATTATCCACTGTTTCTAAGTGGACGAAGGGTGATCTCCAGATAAGCCTTGGCATATTTCCCGACCCAAACTTTGCTGCTTACAAGGACTTTTCACCTGTTGAGTTGTTCGAACTTTTTGACAAAGCCGTCGTGGAGCTACAAGTCCAACAAACAAGAACGCATGTGTTATTTTTGAATATACCTGATCCGGAGGTTACCAAAGAAGAATTAAGTTTTCTTGGAGTGCTCGTTTTGTCCGGCTATAACCGCTTGCCAGGGAAAAAGTGCTATTGGGATAGCGGCACGGATATGCGAAACACGATGGCCTACAATGCTGCGCGAAGAAATTGCTTCGTACAGATAATGCGATTGCTGCACTGTGCCAAATGCAAGCATATCACTTAGTGACAACTTGGCAAAGTTGCGTCCATTGATGGCACTATTGAATGCAAGGTTTCTGGAGCATTTTCAACCTGTGCGTCACCTGAGCTATGACGAAAGTATGATCGAGTATTATGGTCGTGATGGCTATAAACAGTTTATGCGCGGAAAGCCTATCCGCTTCAGGTATAAAGTATGGTGCCTAAATGCCAAGAACAGCTACCTTGTAAACTTCAAAGTGTATCAAGGTAAGCAGGGGATCCCGGAACATATGAAACATATGAAAAGGACTTCGGAAAAGCAGCGGTGCCACTTCTTCAAATGGTGGAAGAACTCGCAGCAGAGACGCACGACTTTCCTTTCTTTTTCTATTTTGATAATTTATTCACAAGCATGCTGCTACTCAGGCATCTCAAGGCACAGGGCTACGAAGGCACAGGCACAGTGAAAAACAACCGTGTTCCCAAAGAGTGCTCTATCGCTTGACCAGAATTCGTCAAGCACCAACCTCGCAGGCACGAAGATCCCGTGCTGAGCGACAATGGGATAATTGTTGTCCGCTGGATGGACAATTCTGTAGTAACGATCGTAAGCACCATTCACGGCGTAGAGCCAATGTCATCTGCAGACAGGTACTCTCGTGTTGAGAAGAGGATATCAAGGTGGCCCATCCAAACACTGTTGCTCAGCAGAAGTTTTATAGGAGGTACGGACCAGCAGGATGCAAATGTAGGCGCCTATTGGATTGCAATCCGTGGCAAAAAGTGGTGGTGGCCGATTTTCACTTGACTTTGTTATGTATCTATTAGCAACGCTTGGGCGCTATTCGTAGCACAGGGTTCAACGTCCCGCAGGTGGAATTCTGCAGGCAAATTTCACAAAGCTATACCTGATGCGATGGGACAATAAGCCTAGAGGACCTGGTCAACGCAGAATCCCAAAGACTGGTGATGTCCTGAATGGTACACGGTATGACCAAGTGGCCCACTTTGTTGCACCAATACCTAATGGCAAGAGGTGGAGGTGTACATCAGATAGTTGCAACAACGTGGTGCACACACAATGCCCAAAGTATGACGTCGGCATGTGTATTCCATGATTTAAGCCATATCATACTAAATAAGTGCTCGACTATTCGCTATGTATGTTTTTTGTGATGTTTCATGGCTTGAAATAAATGTTTTTAACTTCGCGTATTTTGCTGTAGCGCAAGGGCCCAGTGTGACCATACGGTCACGGGCTATATTTCGAAAACTAATTAGGCCAGAGTAATAATTTCTTGCATGTGAATTATTAGTATAAAGGTAAGTTAATATATTAGATTTATTTCAATATAGCAAGAAAAAAAGGAAACCGGTCTCTAATGGGTTAAGCGCCTCGCTTCCCACACGCAAAGCAGGAAGTGACATAGGAGTTGAGGTTGTACCTTCCACTGTCTTTGTTCCCGTATTTCCTGCGTATATTATCTCTGGTTCGAAAATCGTTTGTACCTTGCCCTTCTGTACAAAATCCTTAGATTCTGCTTGGGACGCCTAAAAGTCACCGGATACTCTCCGCGCGCTGTCATCACAATTTTCGTTGCCGCATTTCTTCGCCTGTCGTTAATCGGTGTTTCGGGAGCGCTGAAGTGAAGTTGCGACTCATTCGTAGAAAACGTATAGGGTAATACTGCGTTTTGATGTTTCCCAAAATCACGCGATAGAGTGGGTTCGCCATGCATTTCACGAGCACTTCGCCTTCAAAAAACGGACTCAGCAAAAAGACTTTGAATTCTGGGAGGTACCGCACACTACGATCCAGTAATTACACTAGGTTTGTTGTTACAGTAAACTTGTTGATAAGAATTAAGACTTTGCGCACGACAACCGTGTTTCAGCCGGTGTCCCGCAGCACTCTAAATGGATCCTTTTGCAGAAACCCTTTGGCAATGAATAAGTCTCCGTTTACGCCAGCTGTCACAGCTCGGTTCACTGTAGTATTCATGAACGGAATCTTCGTGCCATCGTGAAGGACGACGTAAACCTCGTTGTCTGTACAGCTTGCATCTGCTTTGTTCACAGGAACCATACACGATGCCTGTCCATTGTCCACTCTTGCGGCGAAAAAACGCCATTTAGGTCATGCATCTGGAAACCTCTTCGGGTCCGCTACTAGCAGTCAATTGCTCTATGGCTTTTTTGTCACAAAGGCAGCAACGGGTTGCCGGCTTTTCGCAGCCTTCAACTTCGATGCCACCGGCCCTAATTTCTTGGGCCCATGGTCTTAGATTCGAGAGCACCTGCGCTTCTATAAAGGTGCCAGCGTTAGCACACAGCCAACTCAGTGTCTTGCTTGTTTTCCTGAGGATGGTTCTGAGTGCTGCCGAACAGCCTTTCATAAACACCTCACTTATCAATAATTCCCCATGGCAGCCTCGCTTCTATCGGTCTTGCCTAGTTCTCGCCAACGGCCAAAGCAGCCGGAAAGTCTTGCAGCATGCTACAGGCCACACACGTTGTCTTCTGGCCTTGCTCTGCGAAATTTCTCCCGACAACCTTACGCGGTGTACCGGAAACACTGCAGCAACGGCACTCTTAACTGATCATAATTCAGTGCAACCGTCAGATGTAAGCGACCTATCATGGTTAGCGCCTCTCCGGTCATACATAGGCTCAGTTAAAGATACAACATTTCAGGACCACCCTTGATATGCCGCGACCCTTCAAACCGCGGCAGGTAAGCATCTAGGTTGTCAGGTGCTTCTTGGAAGGGTGGTATTATATTCTGAGGCTTGCAGACATCCCATGCACATGTGGCATTCATGCCAGATCCTGGTTCATCAGCCTCAGATGGTAGCGACCTGTTTGTACTCTCCTGAAGCCTAAGCTTCAGCTGTAAGATCATCACCTCTTTTTCTTTAGCTTTCTGCTGATGCTCTAAAATTATCTGTTACCGCTTTGCGTTTTCTTTTGCGATCTCATGTTCCTAAGTGCGCTCATCACGAGCTTGGGCGCATTCTCTCTCTAGCCATTCACTGAGCTCAACACTCTCAATCTCCAGCTTTCGGCAAAGTGCAAAAAGTCTTACCTTTTCCAAGGCTAAGCTCCGCATCTGAGTAATGGCTTTGGATGTTAATAAGCAATCCCGGCAGGCTTGCCAATTGTGATGGTTCGTGGCGCAGGGACTCATATACAGGTAGTGAAGTTATAGACAGGACGAACATTTATCAACGACGGACGGTAACAATTACACCTATGATCAGCTAGCAAGACACTGCACTATGTCTGCAGTGGTCCACACCGTCCAGGGCTGATGTGAGTTGTTACAACGCGTGTTCTTGCTGATAGTACGATGACCCTTCGCAAGATGGCCACTCACAGTATGTGCATACAAGGTCGGAGGTGTGCGCACCTTCCATTGCAGCAAGTCTTGACGCCTGTCTCGTCCCGGCTGGTCTGGTTGCACCGGCTCGGCCCGTGATGTGCCTTCGGTTGAACAAGTACAACTCATGGCTAGCCTGGCAGCGCCAGCTCAGCCGTGCTCCTTTCCGAGAGCCTAGAGCTTCCACGCACGTTCGTCTCCTTCCTTCCTACGAGGACATTGTTCAGGTGGCCAGCACAAAGGTGACCCCAGTAGGCGGGTTGTGCTGGACCCTTCCACGTGGCTCGCCCAAACATCGTAGTCTCAATCAAGGTCACCTGCCTCCGCCGGGCTCGAACGCTCGTTCACCGCAGGAACACCACGGAACCGTTCTACCTGGTGTGCATCCTTGCTCTGGCCTGGAACATTGGTTCACAGCAGAACACGCCTGTCTCGTCCTGACTGGTCTGGTCTCACCGGCTCGGCGCGTACTCTGCATTAGGTTGAACCAGTACAAGTGATGGCTGGCCTGGCAGCGCCAGCTCAGTCGTGTTCCTTTCCGAGAGCCTAGAGCTTCCAATCACGTTCCGTTCCTTCCTTCCTTTACGTACTCCTCCTTCCTCTCGAGAGCACGCATTCAGTTCTTCGTGGCTTCCGTTGGCTTCATGCCTGTAGCCATAATAGTTTCTTGCTACAGCCTTCAAGTCATCAACGTACTCTTTGAAGCTGGAAAAGTGCCGCTTCGTTTCCGACCAGCTTCTGTTCTTGGGCCAGGTCATCAGCAAATCTGGAGTGTGCCCTGATTCTCAAAAGGCATCTGACCTCACTAAATTTCCACAGCCAACGGACAAGAAGAAAGTGCGCAAATTCCTTGGCGTGTGTGCCTATACAGGCACTTGATCAAGAACGTTTCCCGCATAGCAGAGCCAATGACCGCTCTCACAAAATCAGACGTCAAGTTCGAGTGGAAAGTGCCGCAAGCTTAAACCTTCCAAGAGATTTAACTACGCCTACCAGTTACTTACAATCTTCGCCCAATTCTACGAAGACGCCGACACCGAAACACGCACACACCAATGAAAGCAGCCTAGGCCTCGTCGCCGTCCGGATCAAAACGAAAGAGGGATTTCAAAGGGTCCTTGCTTTCGCTAGCCGGTCGCCGTCAAACGCGGAAGCCATTTACAATTATTTTACTAAGGAAAAAGGATGCCTTGCCATTATTGGAGCTAACTAGAAATTCCGTCCTTACCTATACAACAGGCCCTTCGAAGTCCTAAGTGACCATCGCGCGTTGTTTTTAGCTGGCAAATTTAAAAGACCCTTCAGGAAGTCTCGCGCGATAGACTCTGAGACACCAGGAATTTTACATAGCCGTCGCCTACAAGTGCGGACAAATACACTCTGCTGGCGACTGCCTAACACGCGCAACCATTGATCCACCGCCACAACACGAAGAGAACGACAACGGCTTCCTTGGAATAATAAGCGCGAAATACTTCACTGAACAGCAACGAGCGGATGAGGACCCAAAATAACATTGTCGAATATTTGGATGGCAACACCGAAGTTGTCCCTAAGGCATTTCGACGAGGATTGACTTTGTTTTCCCTACCAAACGATGTCCTCATAAAGAAGTTCCCACCAGTCCGCGCGAACAATCTTCTTGATGTTCCTTCAGCACTTCGTCAAAACGTACTGCACGGGCTACATGGCGATCCGACCACTGGGCACCTCGCATTCTTCCGGGCGCTATCGGGGCTATAGGAAGGGTATTACTGGCCGCGCCTCACCACCGATGCTTTCCGTTTGTTCAAGACGTGCCGAGACTGCTAACGGCGCAAAACACCGCCGAAAAGGCCAAAGGGACTACTACAGCCGATTGAGGCTCCGTGCCGACAACTTCAGTAGATAGCGATTGATTTGTTGGGACCCTTTGCGACGTCAACATATGGAAATAAAAGGATGGTCGCGACTACCAACTACGTTACCCGATACGCCAAAATACAAACTCTGCCTAACGGTAGTGCTGGCGAAGTTGGCGCCGTTCGAGTTGGTTTACTGAAGGAACTCGGCACTGACTCTCGACGCCAGGCTGCCGCCTGTTTCCACAAACGAAGAGAATGTCCATGTGGCTGGCTATCTGCAGCCCGCCAAAGAAGTCGATCGGCTCATCCACCTGCGTAGCAAGAACCAGCAGAGGGCCAACAACCGGCACTACACTCTCCGATGATGCTACGCGAAATACCAGCCCGGTGACCGTGTTTGCGTCTGGACTCCTGTATGACGACGAGAACTAAGTGAGAAATTGTGACGACGCTAATTCGGACCCCACACGATCATCCGACGTATTGGCGCACTGGACTATGAGCGCGTACGAGACGGCATTTCTCAATCCCAGTGGCGCCGCTCATGACGTCAAATCGATCACGTGGAGCGTGTTAGGCCTTTCTACGCCCCGCCGGCAAACTTTGGGGCCTTCTTTCTTTGTTGTTTATCGTTTTTTCTATTATCGCGGTTTTGTATTCAATTTCGTGTTTGTAGCATTGGGACTGTGCTTTTTTAAGGGTGACGTGTTGATACGTGTACTTCTTCATCTTTCTTGGATGAGCGCTTTTCGCCGTCTTAAGCTGCATCCTCACTTGCGGAAGTAAGCGCGCCAAAGGCGTCGGGCTCAAGAACGTGCGCCGCAGTAGGCGCTTTCACGGCAAGAATTCCCTAGGATAGCAGCTACGGCTTGTTAGTTTTCCATCCTGGTGTTAACAGCGCGAAACGTAGACGGGATTCGAGACGAGAAGACGACAACACAAGCGCTGCCGAAATAAGTGCGCCACCTTGCGCGCGCATATTTCCGTAAGTGAGCACGCAGTTTTACAAATTCTATCGCTTAGAACACGACGCATCACCATGTATCGCAGTTTCTCGAATGTTATCGACAGTTCCATCCGTTGTCTTCGAGCGATGCACCTTCTCTAATCAGATTGTATGCACGACGCGAATTCTGTAGTCCTTCATTGAAAACCCGCGGACGCCAGCGATTACGATGGAAGGTCCGATAACTCCATGTATAAAACATAGACAAAATAATAGATCAAGAGCGGACACTCGGCGAAAATTGGAAACAGGAAACACGACACGCTATAGTATTAACGCCGATGAATTGGGGCCGCGAGCATCGAAAAAAGGAAGAATGTGAAATGAGATTAACAGAAATTGTTTTATTACTTTAATTCTTTCCCGGAAAAAGTAAAAAAATCTGCATATAAATTAAATTAAACTTTGCGGCTTACTTCCGTTGTCTAGCGACAGGCGAACCGGCGAATGACGAGCCAGATGTTTGCGTCATTCATCTGACACACCGCCGAAGCGAGAGAGACCGGCCGCGCATCTGAGCGTTGGACTGTTCGGGCACCCGTCTGCCTGTTTTTCTATTTTGGTATTTAGCCTTGTTTGGTGGCTTCCCGGCGAATTATTGCGTTCCTTCGGAACTTCGACATGGCACCACTGTACTATTGGACTACGGCAAGGTGAGAAACTTTGTTCGACCGTCTGCGACGCACTTCAATAAATTAGGCTTACTGCCTGGCACCTAGGCTAGACTTGTGACGCAGTTGACAAAAAACAGCGTGGCCATCGTGAAACAGTTAATTTGAATTAATGAATCGTACTGGGAGATGTTTGCGACGCTTTCTATGAACCTCAATATTATTTTAAATAATTTCGGTAGTGCTGGGGCACGCCCGACGCACAGGGTGCTGTGACGCAGTTTCGCGTGTACTGAATTTTACTGCAACAAGCTTTGGTGCTTTCTCTGACTGCCAACATTATTGAAACTAATTTCATACTAAATCATGGGAAGAGGGAAATGCTTGGAATTAGAATGTGTTTGTGGTATGTACGCTGTTGCTTGGGATGAGTTGGGTATTTTCTACGCCGTGTGTGTAAATACGAACTGTTTTTGTTTGTAATGCCGCCCATTCACCACTTACGCACGCTTCGCCAGGATACGCATTATTCTTACATGTTAATACCAAATTGACACTTGCTTGTAATTCTTTCAGCTCTAGTCGTCTGGTGGAGTTTCCTGCGGAAACTACTGCTGCTTACCTGGTGCCACAACGTTTATTGAATGTACAAAAAGCCCGCGACGAGCATTTATAAAGAATAAAATAAACATTTCCTCATTTCACAAGGTGTCTTGCGTCTTTATGAAATTGCACGTGGCGCATATTCAATGTAAGCTTGTGAAGATCGTTCGCAATCAATTTTACTTATTAATAATATGACTTGCAAATAAATATTCAACAAATAAACAATAAATATATTAATTAATAAATGCTTGCTCCAAAAGCAAAATATGAAACCGACGGAGCCAGCGTGAGGCGCACCAGCTAGTACTCAAAACGCGCGCGCACAAAACCGAAACTGGAAGTGTTGCAGTCAATTCGGCCGCTGGGCTCTATGGGAGTGTCCGCTCTTGTATTCCTTTCTCTATGTATAAAATCCGACGCGTTTGACCCGCAGATCACATTTCCACGATTGTCGTCTGTATCCGTTGCTAGCCTAGTGATTTCAGTGTGACTAGTTTTTGTGGCCACAGGTCCGCTTAACAATAACTTAGTTTCATCATTCACAGTTTACCTACTGTGTTTTGTACCATCACTACTACGTTGCAGTATACGCATACAATATTTGTATATTTGCAAGCCGTTTACTCAGAACGTAATATTCTGGCAGCATGGAATGAGTAAGAAATTTCATTTCAGGAAAACGCTTTATTTTCCAAGGGACGTTAGCGCGCCCAACCACACAGGGTCGCGTCACTTTTGCATGCCGCCGCGACAACGCCGACGCCAAACTAGTGAGGCTAAAATATTTTGAACGACCAAGCAGCTGCCTTCCAGCTACCTTATACAGTAGTCTGCGCATTGCTGCAGCGCTACTAAACTCATTCTTTCAACCCATATATGTTTCTTACTCGCATACTGACTGGCTCACCGGCTCTTCTAAAACCACAAACGCACTCCGCCTGCGACACCTCTGAAGGCTCCCTTACCTCTCACTCCCAGAACACACCGCTTCCTTATCTCTCTCTCTCTCTCTCTGTCACTTTCTCTCATTTTTATATCTTTTACTTCTTATTTTACCGCCCTCTCTCTCTTGCCCTTAGTCTTAGAAACTACGCCTACAGCCGTCAAACGACATTCCTTATTTCATTTTCAGTCCCTCCCGTTACAGCGATTCGCCACCGACAACGACCGCACATAACCTCACTTGACTAGCCTGTTAAAACAAACCTGCCGAATGTGATGGGGCTGCTTTTGGCGAAGATAGATCCTGTTATCCTAAAGTTGACGAGCTTTCTGGGGCAACTTATAACTGTTTATAACCTCTATACATTTTTGGACTGTGACACTTATCTCTTTATTAGCGTTTTACGCAGGGATACCATAAAAGAATTCATAGCACATTTTTGGAAAAACGATTCTCTAGGCAGCATGGAATCATGTGAATATTCCTCTGATAGATACGTCCTGTATTTCCAGCAGACGTTCCCAAATAGATGCTATGATGAACTCCCATATTTGACGTATAAGTAACCACAAACAGAACTGTCACCGGTATGGCTAACCCACATTCTAGTTGGGAAGAAGCCTGGGTACACTTGACGCGAACTTCTGCGGCCACACGACTACGCCGCAGGCTGCTCGAAAAGATGTTATCACGAAGCTTGAGTACCACCAGAGTACACCTAACCATCTAAACGAAAGAATAAAAGAAAGTATCATCTAGAACTACGAAGTCTGCATCAATACCTGCGAAATTCTAACCAAGGTAATAAACTGAACGACGTAGTTTAGTTTATGACAAAAAGAAAATAAGTTTTCTTGTCGAAGGATTGTAATGTTTCAAATTATATCGTAGCATCGATGGATTTATTCTAGCTTCTTGCATCAAAACGCAAGGCAGCAAAATACTTAAACACTCTGGTAATGTTCTGCATCCTTTGGAGTGGCAACTTCTTGGGCGGAGCAGAAAGTAGAAAATGATTAAGGTAAATGAGCGTCGCCAGCTTCTCAAGAATACGGCGCTGGAACACACAGGTGGTACGCCATCGCTCACATCTGAGTTTTTCCAGCCGTTGCTCTCTGAGCATTTACAATATTGATGATGGTGATGATGATGTTTATGACAATGATTAAGTAATATTCGTACCATATTGATCATCAACATTGCGTCGTTCTACCGGAGATGATTGTTTTTTAGGCAACTCTGTCGTCTCTGGCTCCTCTTCAAGCGGAAATGATAGATTTTCTGCAAGGCGTTCACAAATATTAGTGAATAAGGAGTAATAATCGCATGTTTTATATGAATATTGCTGGTGAAAACAATAGGTATGAAGCAGTTAACACCTATAGTGTATAATACAGCCGAGCTGAATAATTATGACAATTTGATAAAACCAGGCTCCATATACCACTAGCAAATTGTCGTTCACCATACGAGAGGAAATGAGCGGATTCATACCTCATACTGAAGTTTAAATGCCTACACCCGACGGGAATAAATTTTGCTCGTGGCAATCTATAATCGCTAAGCACTGCACATTGAAATCTTAAACTTTGTTATCATTAACAAATGCAGAAAAGCACGTTATGCCGCAATATAACCTCGATACCTCAGCTCACATATTCCTCTCTTTCCAGCTCTTGCCTGCCTGTACCCTAGCACTCAATTTATTGTTTTCTTCCGCGTTTCTGCGCACGTATCAACCATATGAACCCTTATGCAATGTGCACCTGCTCCCTCCTGCCTCTTCGGTAGTTTTCCTCTTGTTCTCTTTCATTTTCTGTTTTGAGTTTACTTTAACTTTCTGCGGACACCGCCACTAACAGCTCCCCATGTCCAAGACGTCAGCATATCTTCTTCAGTCATTCCACCACAAAGGGTCGTCATATTCCGTCTGTATAACGCCGCGACGATGCTTATGCCGAACGACTGAGGTTAACTACCAGAAAGACCGAGCTGCCCCCTGACCGCCACCTTTCATCCTTTCGCCGATGTGGTGTCGGCATATTGATAGCTTCTAAGCTTTTCCAGCGAACTGATGTGGGGCTAATCAGGTCACTCAACTCGTGTCCTTTTGTTGCTTGCTGGCTGACCGGACCACGAATCTCTTAAAGCCACAAAGGCAAGGCGTCTACGACACATGCGGTTTCTGTTCAGTACTACGAAGGCGTCCCATCCTCTCATTATCCCACCAACCTCCGTGCGCGGGCCTCTCCCTGTTACCGTTTTTTTATCTTTCTCTTTTCTTTATGGCGTTTTGTTTTTCCAGCCACCTCTCCGATGCCCCACTCTTTTTCCCTCGTCGTATAAACATTCAGTGAAACCACTCATTCTTGTTCATGTGTTTCTTTAAAGACAGCTACCGCTAACGTACAAACCCCACTAACGCCTTAAAACTATCCCACCGAAGACGGTAAGGCCGCCTTTTACAGAATTAAGCCTACCTATCCAAACGCAGGCCAGCCTTTCTCAGAGCCCTTGTCTCCGTAATATTTATCGCACTGTGCTACTCCTTCTAGCAATCAAGCGTATGAAAACGAAAATAGGCTGAGAAGGATCATTCTAAAGAGCAAGTTGTACCAGTAGACGAGCTACCAAAACCGGTTTTGGGAGCCTTGCATTGCTCGTCGACACAAAGAACACGTAGTTGTTTACAAGAATCGGTTTTCCAAGGAGTGCTTTATCGCCATGTGATGACGACGTGATGAATGTCAATTCGCCCCAATAGATGTTTAAATATTGCGTTCTGATGACGACGTGATAAATGTCAATTCGCCCCATTAGGTATTTAAATATTGCGTTCTGCTGTGGCTATAAAGTGATATTATCCTGCTCTAGAACGTGTGCGATTACAAGCACGCCCACCAGAAAGAAATGCGAAGCGCCAGAATTGGCTAAAATTAGGAGTAGCCTTGAACAATACACTGACCAAATGTTGTTATACGTTTCGCAGCCACTTGTCATTGACTGTAAGAATTTTCAGACTGTGGGTGAATATATTTATTTAAGGCAAACAAAACATTTTATAATAAAAAATTATTTGACAAGGCAAGGTCCTTCGTATTAAAAACGCAGGTTTCATCGTAGGGAATGGGCAAGTCCCTTGGACAAGAGAGCCTGGTCATTTAGTACGAACGCTTCCCCTTTAAATTGGTGCGGGACCCCGGGAGTAGGAGAGAGCGTCACGAACGTGAATGCAGCCCGGCGACAACAGAGTGCGCGGTACATTACAGAAGTAAACAAGTAAATAGCTAGAAACCAGTTTGATCTCACGGCGATTCATATGATGTTTCAGCGTCCGCATAGAAATACCTACGAGCTCGCTAAAGTGATAAAGGAACTTCAGGCGAAAATGACTTGTATGGAGATTCCTACCCTCTGCGACTGCGATGAAATGAAAAGGGCAGAGCGCATGCCGTAGGTACTATTATAGTGAGCCCCTGTTTATCAGTCCTGCGGGAACAACAGATTTCCTAAATGTCTATATTTGTACGATATTCTAAATATACTTACTGGCTGAGTTCGTACTTCCAAGGTACACAAAGTGCAGTGTGAGGATCGCACTTACAACACAGTGGTAAGTATACGTATTGAAGAAATCAGGCTGAAGCAGCCAGGCCAAGACGTGTTCTCTGACCGCAGCAAGCTGTCAAAGCTGTGCAGGATGACCGAAGTGGCGGTGACCGACAAGTGTGACGGCGTTAGAAAGCACAGGCGGCCTCATGTTGAATGCGCAGAAGCTGTAGCGTATCACTTTCGTTTAACCTGCGCAAAACTGTACGCTGGTCAAACTGGAAGATCTATTAGGGATAGTTTAAGGAAGCACGCAAACAACTAAACAAATACGCGTGAACGTAATGATTTAAAGGGTTTACTGGCAAGTCATTGTCGCACTTGCAAGGGCTGTTCGCCCGACATTGAAAACACTTCAGGTTTCATGAAGAGTAAAACGTGTGTGACACGGGAAATAGGAGAATTTGAACGGATTTCTGGGCTCGTGTAGGGTATGTGCCAGCAGGACCTCCGTCACGCTATCAGACAGAGCTGTCATATTTGCACATGCGCAGGCGATAATCCGTGCCTCTGCCTCGCACAGCTCGTATGTATGCGTAAATAATTAACAAAAAACTTGGAAGTTCAGCCCTCATCCTTATCGTCTCGCCTCCGTTAGGTTCTTTTTTTTTTTTGCTGCGTCTTTTTTTCAACATCTACCAACACGTTCAATTCACCGCAATAACCAAGACCAACTGCGATGTAATCAAAGTGGCTTGCACGCTAATGCAATCAGTGGCAATAGACAGAACATAAAACAATCGCAATAGAAAAACCTAAGGATCTGCGTTTACATGTTTTCTTCTATTTTTGGCAAATTCGGAGGATGTTTCTCGTGTATATTTTTGAAAGAAAATCATTGTTTTTCTGTGCGTTTGAAATTACAATACAATAACAAGCCACGAAATTGAATCTTTTAGGCTTTTATTTATTTGTCCCAAAGTTTTGTCAGCTGTTTTCTAATGCAAGGTCATATTGTCAATATTTAAAAAGAAAACTTTATTGAGCAACTGCTACCAGAAGTACTGTGGCTAGGGACAACTTGTTACATATGCCAGCATACTTTCCAATCTTTTCATTGGCAACTATGGTACGCTCGTTCCTGCTCACAACATGGAAGAAAGAGAACGACATTTTGATGTTTGCAGTAGATAATCGAAAGACTAGCACATAACAGGCACAGCGTGAAAACAGAGGGAAGTCGTCTGCATGCAAATGCGGAAACACCATTGTCTGAACAATTTGTTTCACGTCATTTGCCTATTATTGTAAAATGTCTGCCTATAGTCACGTGATATCATAATTTGTCAAAACTAGCACAAACAATGCCAAGTAAATTTCGAATGTCCATGGCGAATTGGTGTTTATGTTTTCATGATGCGATTTGACGAAAAGCAAACATCTTGTAAGAGGACCGAGTGGAAGGGTGTAGCCCTATGAACAGCGCTCCGTCCTTGTAGTCATTCCCAGTGAACTTGTGCTAAAGCAACATGTTCTTAGCAAGGAAACGTCTTTTGCTCATGCATTTCCAGTTCAGTTTGTGGCGCTTTCGCATGTGATTTTGTCTAGAGATGTCATGCATTGCGGTGTTCCCGACGAAATCCATTCGCAAGTCAGAGGAACAAAAGCCATCGTCAAATATTTTAAAGCTGCGTACCCTCAAAACTGAAGTTGTTCGAATAATGCCGAATGCTGGAAAAATTTGGGGCGAGTGTTCAGTCGGAGTTTTTCAGATTTGTCCAGAAACTCCGACTGCTAATTATGTTCCATAGTTAATAAAAGTACCCATTACCAGTGTATTCGAGTACCTGTAGGTTCCTTGGGGAATCGCTAAAATGATTGTTACATCGATACGGCGATGGTAACTGTGCTCAACTGCCCCACATTTTTTACGGTCCCTCTCATAATAGCATTACTTATAGAAAACCTAATGGAAAGTGTTGGAATGGGCAAAATTCGAGCCCTCAGTTTGGTGTAAGCGCTTTCGTTGAACGAATTGCAGATAACGCGCTACATGTTTCATTTCACTGTTTCACAATGCACATCATATTGTAGAAGCAGAATAACAGTCGCGCGGATTTGATGCGCTGTGGGAATCCGTTCAAACGACACTTCCTTTTGTAATTGTGAGGAAAGCTGTTCTTGCTTAGCAATGATTTGATGTGTAAATTACAATACGATACCGCACACGCTTTTACATATTGTCGCTCAAGAAAAATGTTTGTCGCACAAACACCAAAGGACATCACAGAGCAGCTTTAGCCTGTGTCGCACACCATAAATTGAAAGAATTTCTTCCTGCACGTACGGTTTTTCGAATTATTCTTGCGCATTCATAAACGCCATTCTGCGGTTTCGCTGCTGTCCCAACGTATTGGCCCCGCCTGGTTTCTCGTTGGTGAGCAAGGGTGAATTATGGTTCCAAGCCATTCGTCGCTGTGAGCCAACACTCCTACACATCAAGTTGGTGAGCGAAATGTTCTGCGTCCTCCACCGAACTATTTGCCGCCACTCTTCACTGATAACTTGGACTTTACAAGACAGCACTCACACTCTATGCCAGGCGTTCTAAACCACTGTATTGAGACTAAACCACCGGCCAATGAGCGCTAGCAACCTGACTAATGCGGCATATTGGGTCCTCACCTTTGTGACCCTTCGTGAGGGAACAACCAGCAAATTCGAATTGGTGGGAAGATATACGAAAACCTTCCATTTGAAACGGAAGCAATGTCTCACCTTTTCCTCCTACTTCAAGTGCTTCGATGTAAGGGATGGTATCTCCTTTCTTCTTTATTGTCATCAAGAGTGTCAAGCTCCTGCAGAAAGCATTAGGGTAAGCGAAATGACTTGCTCAAATGAACCGCGATAAATGTCGAGCTTATCTAAGTAAAGAAACTATTTCAAAAACAAATATTGGCAAGATAGTGCTTCTTTCAATTGCATCTCGTGCTTTGGACGCGCGTAGCCATGAATAGCTTTTTTAAGGCTGTGTCATGCGCGGCAACCGCACTTCTGCCGGATTAAAATATTATTGCTTTCGAAGGCTTAGAATTAGCTGCGCGGTGAAGAAACTGAATAGAGCATCATTATAACGGAAGCGCCGCTACGGCATCCCTACTAACCCATGTACTTTTTCGGCGAAATATATCCCTCTACGTACAGCGAACCGAAAACTTTCGCAGAACGTGTATACTTATAATTAGGCCAGAAAAAGCGGAGTTGGAAGAGGTGCTACGCTGAAACTATTGTTACGGAAGGATGAAAGATGAGAGAGGAAGAAGGATCGCGAGACGCTGACTGCTGCGTGTTGTTGGTGGTGAGCCATCTTAACCACATTGACTAGGCTTGTCTATTTAGATATTGTAAATACTGTCTGTCTATACTCCCAACATCCCCGTAACATTTTGGTGGTGGTGCGGGGTACCACGACTGGAAACGGAGCTCCACAGTGGATATCGCATCACTGTCCGCGCCATGAATTACGGTGACCACACGGGATCAACGTCGTTGCCACCTCCTACGTCACCCTCGCCAGCTACATCGCTGTCACTTCCGCTTGTTGTTGTGCAACCCAAAGATCCTGGAACTTTCTGCGGGACCGATGGCGCCGACATTGAAGAGTGGGTGCCTATGTACGAACGCGTGAGTGGAATCAACAGATGGCACCCTGGGCTTTTGCTAGCTAGCCTGTTGCTCTACCTACGAGGCACGGCAAATGTGTGGTGCGAAAACCACGAAGAGGAGCTAGCCAGCTAGGACCAATGCAAAGAGAAGCTGACAGAGTTGTTTGGCATACCAACCTGCCTTAAAATTGGCGCAAAAAAGGAACGGGCCTCCCGTGCCCAATCCCCCACGGAATCCGATGTGCCGTACATCCAGGACGTGCTCGCACTTTGTCGTAAACCGGATCACGACATGACAGAAGCTGAGAAGGTCGGGCTCGCACTTAACGGCTTTGCTGACGCCGGCTTTATTCTGCTCACGCGGAAAAGCTGTTTTACAGTTAACGCTATCGTTAAAGAGTGCCGACAATTCAAGCAGGCCAAAAGCCGACGCGTCTTGCACCCATTCGCCAGACTTCGCAATACTGTCGCAACGTCGACATGTGAAGATCAACCCATACAGCAGCATGCGTCGCCATCAGAGGACGTGGTGCGAATCGTTCGACGTGAATTGGATGCCATGGCGCCCGCAGCTTTCGGTTCGCGTAGCCCTGATGCTACCACTTTTTCAATTCCCCATAGTACAAGAAGTACAAAACATTGGTTTACATTTTGTCTGTGCTGTCGCCGATCCCAAAGCTAAAAAACGCCCTTCTACTCCTTTCGCCCCTACCCGACGCTTCTCTCCGCGTTATCGAAACTCGACTGAGTGCAGAACTGCAGCCGATATGTTTCACCTGTTGCCGCATTTGTCATGTCGCCCGATACTGTCGCAACTCGTGGCCCTCAACACCTCGCACGCCGACAAACCTGAGCCGTTCTGATGGAAATGCCCGCAATGTTTCGGCCACCACCGAGTTTAACAGCGCCGACAACTTTGCTAGGAACACGTGGTACAGTCGCTTACCATCGCCGAGCGGACACCAGTCTATTTCACCGAAAACTCGTCGCCCATCTTCCCGTTCAACGCAGCCATGTTGCCTTTCTTCCCCTGTGGCTTTTCGCCGCACCCTCTCCGAAACTAAATAAAGCAGCCCTCAGAGTTAGTGCTGCATTCCCTACTACTGCAACAAATCCTCTTTCTGTGCCCACAAGAAGTGTACTTGACGTAAAATAGACAGCGTACCTGTCCAAGCACTCGTTGACACTGGAGCCCACGTTTCTGTGATGAGTGCTAGCCTATGTAGATATTTAAACAAGGTCTTGATCCCAGCAGCTGCCCGAGTGCTTCGTGGGGCCGACGGTGGCGTGGTGGTTGTTCTTGGAATGTGTACTGCGCGTTTAAGCATAGCCGGCCGCCGTACTTCTGTTCTCTTTGCTGTGATCGACACCTGCCCTCACGAGATTATCCTTGGATTGGACTTTTTATCCACTCATTCTGCTCTCATCGACTGCGCGACCGGCGTTCCTCAGTTAGAACTGCCTCAACTCACCGATGTTCTGAGCACCGCCCAACCGCACTTGCGCTCGCTTCACGATGTGCGTCTGTTACCCGAGGCAGTTACGTAACTTTAACCACCCAACCACGGTTTCCTGAAGGTAACTATGTGATTCGCCCCATCATAAACGTGGTTTAGAACCGGTACGTTGCTGTTCCACATACGCTGGTCACGGCTACTAATAACCGCGTCGTTTTTCCGCCTATGAAGTTACTCTATGACCTTGAATGATTCCGGCCGGCATGTTCTTGGCCAGTGTTTGTAGTGGTTCCGAATTTAACATTGAAAGTCTGAATGCCGTGAGTGGTTTATCAGCGCCAATCGCAGCTCACAGGCCATGGTTCCTTCAAGGATGACTTCGTGAAAAATATTGCACCTCACCTCACCTCTGCATAGGCCCCGGACACACTTCTCTTTCTCGTATCATACACTGGCATCTTTGATTTCAGCGACAGCCCTTTAGGCCAAACATCTGTTGTTCACCACCGTATAAACACTGCAGACACGAATGCTATTCTTCAGCGTCCCTATCGTGTATCCCATGGTGAACGTCGAGGCATCCAATCAGAAGTGGACAAATAGCTCCGCAAAGGGTCATCGAGCCATCAGCCAGCCTTTCGGCTTCGCGTGTTGTCTTTGTGAAAAAGAAAATTGTACCTGGTGTTTTTGCGTCGATTATCGCCACTTAAACAAGATCACACTAAAATACATCTACCCACTGCTTCGCATCCATGACGCCTTGGACTGCTTCCATCAAGCTAACCACTTGTCGTCCATCGATCTTCGATAGGGCTACTGGCAGATTTCAGTTGATGAAAAGGACTGCCAGAATACGGCCTTCATAACGCCGGATGGCTTATATCAGTTCAATGTCACGCCCTTTGACCTATGGAATGCTCCTGCGATATTTGAACGCATGATGGACTGACTTCTGCGATGCTACAATTGGGCCACCTGTCTGTTACCTTGAAGATATTATTGTTTTTTCTCCCACGTTCGGAAGCCACCTTACCAGACTCGCTGCCATTATTGCGGTCTTCCGGAACGCCGGCCTCCAAGTGAACTCCACGAAGTGTCAATTCGGGAGCCGTCAGATTACCGCGTTGGGAAACCTCGTTGGCGAATTCACTGTCCAACCAGATCCATAAATGCGAATTCGGAACTTGCGAATTGTGCGCTTCCGGAAAAAGTTCGTGCTGTACGCAGTTTCCCTCTGCCATAGCCTTCTTCTGACGTGCGCTGCTTCGTCGGTCTGTGCTTCGTCAAAAACTTTGCTGACATCGCTCGGCCTCTGACAGATCTTCTATAGAACAAAACGCCATTCTGATGGGGCCCGGAGCGGGCTCACGCGTTCGCCGCTCTCATCGGATTTCAGGCCACCCCTCCCATAATTGCCCACTTTGATCCATCTGTACCGACCTACGTCCACACTGACGCAAGCGACCATGGCTTTGGCGCTATTCTCGCCCAACAACAGAATGGTACCGAGTGCGTGATAGCTTACGCCAGCCGCCTGCTGTCACCTACCGAGGGAAATTACTACATCACCGAGCGGCTGTGTTTGGTTTTAGTTGGGGCTGTCGCCAACTTCTGGCCATAATTGTTCGGCCGCACGTTTTTGGTCGTTACAGACCACCATGCACTCTGCTGGCTGTCATCCCTCTGGGACCCGAGAAGACAGCTTGGTCACTGGGCTTTGCGATTCAATGAATTTTTATTTATTGTTAATTACAAGACGGGACACCTCCACAAGGACACTGACTGCCTCTCTCGTCACCCCGTGCATCCCCTTGATCCTGCTCCGCATGATCGGGTGACCTACATGATGGCTTTTACTGACATGACCTACATGCGCACTGAACAACAACGTGACGAATACTTACAGTCCATCATCGCCGGCGTGCATTCTGACAGCCCTGCCGGCACGTGCCACATGTATGTGCTGCACGGCGTTGTCCTCTACCACTACAGTAGCAACCCTGATGGCCCTGAGTTGCCCCTTGTCCTTCCTCGTCGTCTGCGATCTGTCACAGTCGAATAACTTCAAGATGCACCGAAGGTGCGACACCTTGGAGTTTTGCGTACATACGACAATGTACGACACCGGTTCTTCTGGCCGGGTCTCTACCGCTATGTGCGTCGCTATGACGCAACTTGAGAATTGTGTCACCGCTGGAAGAAACCTCCCCTGCCACCTGTCAGACGACTCCATCCTATTGAAGTTCCCTCTGAACCATTCTTTCGCGTAGGCGTTGACCTGTTTGGCCCTTTCCTGATGACGACTAGAGTGAATAAGTGGATTACCGTCGTTACTGATTACGCGACACGCTACGCGATAACAAAGGCGTTACCGACAAGTTGCGGAACCGACATCGCAGATGTTCGCCTCCGCGACACCATTTTCCCCCACGGAGCACCTCGACAGTCACTTACAGACCATGGCCGCTCTTCCTTGTCCCGAGTTGTCGACGACCTCCTCCGCTCTTATGCCACTGAGAACAAGCTGTCTACCACTTACCATCCCCAAACGAGCGGTCTTACGGAATATGTCAACCGAAGAATCACAGGGGTGCTGTCGATGTACGCCTCCAACAATCACCGTGACTGGGACTTAATCTTATTAATCTCCTCCGGCCACCAAACTTTCTTCCGGCCCCTGCTACGCTTTCCTTCCCTTGGAATCCAGTCTGTAACTCTTAATGACCATCGGTTATCTTCCCTCCTCATTACATGTCCTGCACATGCCCATTTCCTTTTCTTGATTTCAACTAAATGTCAATAACTCGCGTTTGTTCTCTCACCCAATCTGCTCTTTTCTTATCCCTTACGTTACACCCATCATTCTCCTTTCCATAGCTCGTTGCGTCGCCCTCAGTTTAAATAGAACCCTTTTCGTAAGCTTCCATGTTTCTGGCCCGTACGTGGGTAGTGGTAACACACAGCTCTTATACACTTTTCTCTTGAGGGATAATGGCAACTTGCTATTCATGATCTGAGAATGCCTGCCTAACGCACCCCAGCCCATTCTTATTCTTCTGATTATTTTAGTCTCATTATCCGGATCCGTGGTCCCTACCTGCCCTAAGTAGATGTATTCCCTTACCACTTCCAGTGCCTCGCTACCTATCGTAAATTGCTGTTCTCTTCCGAGACTGTTAACATTACTTTAGTTTTATGCAGATTAATTTTTAGACCCACCCTTCTTCTTCGCCTGTCCAGGTCAGTTAGCATGCATTGCAATCCGTTACCTGAGTTACTAAGCAAGGCAATATCATCAGGAAATCGCAAATTACTAAGGTATTCTCCATTAACTATTATCCCCAATTCTTCCAAATCAAGGTCGCTGAATAACTCCTGTACACACGCTGTGAATAGCATTGAAGAGATCGTATCTCCCTGACTGACGCCTTTCTTTATTGGGATTTTGCTGCTTTCTTGATGAAGGACTACGGTGGCTGTGGAGCCGCTATAGATATCTTTCAGTATTTTTACACACGGCTCGTCTACACCCTGATTCCGTAATGCCTGCATGACTGCTGAGGTTTCGACTGAATCAAACGCTTTCTCGTGATCAATGAATGCTATATATAAGGCTTGGTTATATTCTACACGTTCATCTGTCACCTGACTGATAGTGTGAATATGGTGTATTGTTGAGTAGCCGTTACGAAATCCTGCCTGGTGCTTTGTTTACCAGAAGTCTAAGGTACTCCTGATTCTATTAGCGATTACGTCAGCAAATACTTTGTAAGCAATGGACAGTAAGCTGAGCGGTCTATAATTTATCAAGTCTCTTGCGTCCCCTTTCCTATGGATTAAGATTATGATGGCACTTTTCCATTATTCCGGTACGTTGAAGGTCATGAGGCATTGCGTATGCAGCGTGACCAGTTTTTCAAGAACAATCTGCCCACCATCCTTCAACAAATCTGCTGTTACCTGATCCTCCCCAGCTGTCTTCCCCCTTTGCATAGCTCCCAAATCTTTCGTTACTTCTTCCGGCTTTACTTGTGGGATGTTTAATTCCTCAAGACTATTCCCTCTTCTATTATCGTCGTGGGTGCCACTGTGCCACATGCCACGTGTGCCAAGGAAAGCATCGGGCGATCACCTTGTGCCTTCATCTTTCGTCGGTTGATATTAAGAAAAAACACGGGGAAGGCGGATTTTGGAAATTCGAGACCATGATGGGACGAGATGATAGCCGAAGCCACCATTTCGACCAGTGGACTTGCCTTTTTCAAAACGACATATGTGTTCCTCGGAACGGTAGATATTGTGACGCTGTGTCAAAGAGATGAAAATGAAGCGCGATTATTAGTAGAGACTATTTATAGGGATGGCCAAGATGGCTTAACACCCGCAACGTCCCGGCAGTTGTCTTCTCCGCTAGTCCTAACAAGTGGTTCGTAACGTCTAACCTCCGCGTAGGGTGGAGTGCCGTCTCGATGCAGAGTGCACCTTAGTAATTTTACGTACATCAACACCGAACTTGGCGCATTTTGACCCTTCGGCCCCTACGGCAGCTCGCACCAGCGCTAGTGGCCATGGCGTAGGTGCAGTCGTCGCCCAGTCCCGGAAGGACCAGGAACCCGGGTCATTGCCTAAACCTTCTCTCGTCGTCGGAACGGAATTTTTCGATTACTGAGCACGAATACCTAGCTTTATCCTGACCTGTGGCAAAATTGCGCTGTTACATACATGGTCTCATCGTGCTTGACCTCCTGGGCCCATTTTCTACGCCTACACCAGGGAAGAATTGGGTCGCAGTTGCGACCGACTTTGCTATACAGTATGACGTCACATGAGTTTTGCCGACTAGTTGCGCCACTGACGTCGCCGATTTCCTACCTCTTGAAGTTTTGTAGTGTTAACACTTGTTCACCAAAATATATGTACCCACCGATTACGTAATACTCCTTGTGGGTCTTTAAGGTAATAAAATGAAATGAAATGAAGTTATCCTTAATCATGGTGCCCCTAGGCAATTGCTCACAGACAGAGGCAGCTACCTCGTGTCCAAAGTTGTCGACGACCTCATTTGTTATTATTGTGTGGAGTACAAGCTCACTACTGCCTACCACCGGCAGAACAACAGGCTCACCGACAAGCTAGACCGCAACGTATCCGATATGCTGGCGATGTCCCTGTCTCACGGTCATCGTGACTGGAACAGCACTTTACCATAGGCCATGTTCGCGTACAACTCATTCCGTAGCGGCACCGCCTGTTTTTCCCCGTTCTACCTACTGTTTGGCCGCCACCCAGCATAGCTGTTGAACACATTACTACCTGCTTTCGTACAGTATAGGACAGAGTAGTATAGGACACAATATAGGATGAGCTCATGCTGCCGCGTGAGCTCATCTGGCACGTTAGATTGCTCATGAGCGACTATCCGGCTACAAATTATTTCAGAAGGACTGCTGTCACCGGTAACTTCCGACACCTATGCTTTTCTCCGGGATCTCTTGTACTTATCTGCACTCCATCTCGTTGTGTAAGTCTTTCTGAAAAGATTTTGACCGGCTACACCGCACCTTAGAATGTTTTACGTCAACTTGGTGATGTGAACAATGGCATCGTGCTGCTGGACCGTTCTTCATCATCTACCTTCTCGTCATGTGACCACGGCTTCGTATCCCGGTTGAAGGCGTAAATTTCCGCCACCTTCCCCCTCTGTAACATGGTGAATGCTCTAGCTTTCTCATGACTCCTCGCTCGCCCCCGCCCCACCGCCAAAAGAACAAAAAGACGTCTTTATGGAGTAGGTCAGTAAGCGGCCGGGCAATGCGGCAAAAATTCTGACAAAGCGGCGTAAGCAAGAGCACAAGGCGTCAAAGCTCAGGCCATGTGAAATCAGTTCCGTCCCAAGACGAGGACGAAGCCGCTGCTGAGGGCAAGTACTTCCAGCAGGCTGGTTTGAGTACCGGAAAGGCGTTCAATTTTCGTGTTGCACTTGGCCTCTTCGAGAACTTGCGAGAAAATCTGTACTACGCCTGAAAAAGTTGTTGATACCAAGAATGTTGTCTGCCAAAAGCTCAAAGCAAAGAATGAGAGTTACGCTTCTTTTGGCCGAAGGGTCGGCCGAAGGGTTGCCATTGGCAGAAGGGCTGCCTTTTCAGGCCTGTCTACGGCGGCCATGATGCAGCCAGAAATGCCAGCCACCAAATAAGGTCTTCTCCTTTCAAATCTCAATAATGAAGTGATTCGTTTTTTATCAAAACGTTCGTGACCTGCGCACGAAATCCTCCTATTTCTACGAGATCTTGATAGGCTGTTCATACATGTTATGTGCTTAACAGAAACTTGGCTCTGCAACGACTGACTGTCTAAGAAGTATTTCCACCGGAATACAAAGTCCATAGATGTGACCATGTGCATGAAGCGCCCGTGAAATATGGCGGCAGGGTGCTAATTGCCATATGGAACAATCTTGCGTTATAAGGCGTGCGGGCCATGAGATTTTACCAGTGACTGTGTGGGTTCAAATTCCTTTTAAAAGCGGCAAGAATTTGTTGATCTGCGCAGCCCACTTCCCACTTAACAGGAGTAACGTACACTTCTCTGAGCATATGAATAACATAGTTGAAGTTATTGATGTTGCAAAATATAATGTCCTGGTAGCTGACGATTTCGATGTTTGTCTATCGTTTGGGATTCCTCTCGCACGACATTCGTGCGGTTATTGTTCCCTCGATGTGATGCGGTGCTCTTATTTATCGAATTTCTTGGAATAATGCAGTTTAACATGGTTCCGTATTCCGCTGGCAATGTTTTAGGTATGATTCTGGCTAATTTCTGCGTTGATTTTTCTGTTGCTGTTAGCAATTCGATTTCTGTTAACCATTGGCATGCACCGCTCGAATGCGAAATTTTTATACAGGCGATTCATGTGTTTAACGAGCCTGTTCACTAACTTGCTTTTCCAAACGGCGACTATCAAGGTCTCTACCACTACTTGAATGATGCCGACCGGTCCGAACTGTTCGGTGCCACAAATATCAACAAAGCAGTTAGCATCTTTACTGATATTTTAAAATGTGCTTTTAAGCGTTCATTCTCTGCAAAGAGTTTCGTCCTGCTCGCTATCCTACGTGGTTTTCTAAGAAATTGCGCGGACTACTCCGTAAAAAGCTAAAGTGCCATATGAAGTTCAAGAAAACAGAATCAGCGCAGTAGTATGTAACATTTAGTGTCTTGTGAAGGCAGGTGGAATGCGTAATGCACAGAGACAGTGATGCATGCGTTAAGTTTGTCGAAGAGTGCGTAAAATGCGATCCAAAACATTTCTGGTCCTATGTAAAAGATTACAGTTCTGAACCGGCTGAGAATAATTTCATATATCATCCATCTCGTGGCATTCTTAGAAAGTGTTCCTAGCTCTGGTGACTGTTGTAGAGCTTCAGTGACCATTGCAACATTTCAAGTTTTACAGAACACGATAGCGCAGGGGCCGTGAATAAGTTGAAACCAAAGCATTTTCTCGCTTACGCCCACATACCAAGTTTTCTTATCAAAGGTGGTTCTGTTTTTGTTGCGCTCCTTACGCACATCTTTAATCTTGCCTTGCGTACAAGTGTCTTTTCTTCTTTTTGTAAGAATGCAATAGTTGTGCCAGTTCATAAATGTGGCAGCATGAGCGACACCAAAAATTATCGCCCCGTGTCGCTCCTGTCTTCGTTTGCAAAAGTGTTTAAAATAACTATATTTCCCTTGACATCCTAAAAAACATCCCTTGACCCATCATAGTCATGACAGTCTTAATGGAAGCAATGCATATGATTGGCACTCTGTGCCAATGGTCACCATCAGCAAAAGGTGCGCAAAATTTTCATAAAACACACCAGGATGAACGCAACCGTCGCATCCTGTGCATTCGGACGCTCAGTGTACATTGGTAGGAGCGAGCCAATATGCTTGCTAGCCGTCTCTTGTGCTAGGTGTATCAAAACTTCTGTGCAAGCATGAATACGCAGGCGAGGCAAGCAAGTAAAGCGTAATGAATGCGGATTCAAACACAAACAAAATGTAACGCTGAGTGTAGTGACAAAATTACACTCGTCACATCATGTCCAAATGTCTAGACGTAAATTAACGTAAAAGCGCAAAAAATAGATAGGTCAACTTTATCACACTCTATGATGACAAGTACATCACAATCCTTGTAGTACAACATCCTTCAGGTAGCAAAGCATGTGACAACATTGCAACATCAGCACCACACAATTCGTTTTTACCAAGGCACATAAAACTTGCAGTTACATTTACGTGACCTTGCAAGAAAGTATGACTTTCACAGGTATGTCCGTTCCCTTGTCAGTGTTATGAGTCACTGACTAGAGGCATTCATTTCTCGGCAGCAATTGTAGTGCGATGCTAAGCAACAGGTGAATCATAATTGTAAAAAGGTGAGTGCACTTGCCAGCTGTGATGAAACATGTTACATAAAACATGAATAATTGGCTCTACAATCTCACAGCACCCACAAAGTGTCACACGTGAAAGATATTCTTGCAATGACTCCCTTGGAACGAAGACTAGAGGAAACCAATCATTGGCGTGGTGCAATGATGATGGTCATTTTCATTTGTGAAACTATGCAACTTAAAGAGTGACTAGTTTGGTGCTCTGAAAAAAAAGAGCTCATTGTAATCGTTGCACCTTAGCCCCACTGTGCCGAAATGAAAATATCACAGTGCAAACACTATGCGGTAACGCTTCGTAATGAGTGCAGTCAGCTACAACACAGTGAAGCAATATAAATATCACAGTACAAAACCCATACACAGAAATCAACAACTTTTTTTAATGATTCCAGTGTGAATGGCTAGGCGCCTTCGAAAGGTGTAAACATAAAAGCACGCTGGCATCGCAGCTGGATAAGCATAAATAGAAAGAGGCAAATACCACAGAACAGAAATGGGTGCACGCATTACACCTTTCAACCAAAAAATCCTACTGCATTACTCATAACGAAAACTCAAACAATAAATAAATAAAACAAACGGAACTGGTGAAACACAAATGAATAAAATGATATTGAGAACGATAAATTAATTTCTGTCTTGCTGCAGGTGCGCAGCGATGTCTTGCGCTATGGCGCGCACCTGCTCCAGGATCCCCTCCTGAGCTGCTGCCGCCCGCTCTGCTGCGACAGCGAGGCGGGTGGTGGAGGCTTCGATTCTCCGCAGCACCTGGAATGAATAATCATGGCGGAACTGTTCGCATGAGTTGCTGATTACTCGCAACCAGCTCACGGCTGGAAGCTGCTGCTGTCAAGAATTGCAACATGCACAACGATTCCCTCTCTGTTGAAGAGCCACTGGCCTAATGGCATCCTTTAGCAGTGTCAAGCGTCGTGTACAAGCTATGCGCTCTTCATATGGACAAACAAACACCTGCTGGAACTACTCTTCTGTCATCTACTCAAATGCATCTCTCACTACCAAACAGCCTTTTCAGGGCTAACCAACCTTTCGCCCGGCGGCTGATCGTTGGCAAGACACGATACCGAGCCCTCTATACAACGCATATTTCTTGTTGACATCCCAAGCTTATTTGTTTTTCAGATTCATGACTTACTTATAACAAATCATAAAGAATACTTATGTCCTTCATGTAAAATGACACCAAACGACCTACCAACCTGCAGCATCTCGTCGCCCTGTTCCACGCTGCGGGCGCACTGCGACGACATCGTCGTCAAGGTATCCACCCGTCGCGGTCGCTGTCGACGTGGTGGCCGAATAGGGCGCTGCAACACTGAAAGCATGCAGCATTTTCTACAGTTGCACTGCATTTTATGGTACGAATAAAAGCCTTCCACTTTTATCGCAGCAGTGGGGACGTCAACCTGCTGGAAAGTGTCATAAGCGTGTCCCTTCACTACGTGGCTATTCGTTACAATGCTTATGTTACAAGTTTTCGTACTACACATTTGCGGAAATATTCTGCAATTATTAAATGCTTAATGATCCCATGTATTACCGTCCTCGTGCACGTCCCTGAAGGCATTTTAATTCTGTGTTGCTCACTTAATCCCCCTTTTCCCGAAAGCGCAGCCAACTGAGATTCTAGTTGATTAACGTACCTGCTTTTCCATTCTTTCCTACGCTATTTACCTGCTCACCAACGGTGTCGCCTTCCGCTAAAGGTACCACTTACAGATAATGGCAAACTCTAAACCGGCACCGCTCAGGAACCCATGATATTACGGCGGCAGTGTGCTTACCTCTGGTAGGGGAGGTCGGTCACGCCGTGGAGGCGGACCGTCCCGGTCAGCTGGAGGACTCGGCCACGAACACCGGGCAATCGCCCCCCTCCTGTGCTTCTGTAAATACACGCCAATGTCGAAGGACAAATCGCCCAGACCATTCGACGATCACTCACCTTTGCTCTTGGGCGATTGCAGCAGCGTCGCGGCGGGCCTCGAAAACTTGTTTCCGCCACCACTCCTGCCACTGCACCGTGGTTTTGACGACAGGGCCTTCCCTGTTGAGCGCGTCGGCCTGCTGCTGCCACAGCCATCGGCGGTCGCCAACAGTGAAGCGCGGCCCCAGTTCGCTGGATCTTATAGCCAGCTGGGGATGCTGCTCCATGAACGCGACCACTGTCTCTCTCTGTGCCTTCGACACACGCGGTCCCTTCGGTCCTGCCACGTTTAGCGCCATCGCTTCCAGTGCTCTAATGAACGACTGAACTAACCGCTTCGAAATTCGCGCCGTGTGCTTGAAACGGGCTGGTGGCTCGCGCCATCACTAAACGTTTCGCAAAACTGCGACACCACCTAGCGCCATTTGAATACATTAACCGATATATTTTGTTTCAGTCGTTTTGCATTCCAAATTGCATCTTTGAAAAGCAAGACCAACACAATTTGCGCCTAACTCATAATAGCAAAACATTTCTCAGCACGTTGGAAACGCTTCTCAATATATTATACGGTCCCCAAGCAGACGTCAAAAGCGTGACGCAGGCTTCCACTTCGCTCATTGGCTGTTTGCTTCCTCTCGTTCTCGCGAACACTGCGGACCGCATATTTCGTGACGTACAGAACGGACCGCCTCCGTTCTATTTCGGAACACGTACAAGGTCGCGCCCAAAACTTCCATCATAGATCTGGATCATGTGTGAGAGATAGCATCATTTGTAACAACGACACTTTTCTTCCATGCAGTGCCAGCGGCTAGATGCACGTGAGCTCGACTGTCTATTACTGTCGTGCCGCAAAACCGTTTCGAAGAATTTGTTTGCCGTGCCTAAAGCATGCCAAACTCAAGTGAGCAGAAGCCGAACGTGGTCTTAGCCTTGCGAGCGACACGGGGCGACAAGATGAGAGCTACCAAGTTATGCCTATATTGACAATGTGGGGGAAGACCTAGCGCGAACACAATTATGAGGAGTGACTAGACGCTGAAAGGAACAGATAGCTTCAGAAAGGCGGGACACAGAAAAGGGACCATCATTGAAGAGGCTGAAAGAAACATTTTGGCTTTCATGACTGCAAATCCTCATTGCAGCGTGTGTGATGTGAGTGGTGAGGTCGGCATTTCAAAGTTTTCATTGTCAAGAGTTCTTAGAAAGGCTAAAATGCATCCGTATCACCTCCAACTGCACCAAAAGCTGCAAGAATGAGACTTTCAATGACGACTTGATTTCTGAAGTTGGATCCTTGTGAACAGTGACGAAAAACTGGATTTTGTTGACAAAGTGCTCTGTACTTATATGAGGCAACCTTCTCCAAAAATTCTCAAGTCCACATCCATAATGCGCATTGCTGGAGCAATACGAACCCGCATTGGGTGGCGCAGGCCAGACACCAGTACCAATTTTTTGACCACATGCTCACTGCTCAGCAGTACGTGAACGACATCTTAGAAGGCTCAGTCGACAATTTTCGCTGCGATCCTCCTCTTGCGTGTTTAAAGCGAACCTGGTATCAGCACGACGGTGCACCAGCTCATAGCAGCAGCCCTGCCCGAGCCTGGCTTGACGAAGCCTTCAAACGCCAGTGGGTCGGGCGGCATGAACCAGTGACATGACCTGCAAGGTCATGTCACTGGTTCATGCCGTCACTGGTCACTGGTTCAGTCACTGGTTCAGTCACTGGTTCAGTGACATGACCTGCAAGGTCATGTCACTGGTTCATGCCTCTTGACCTCTTGACTACCTCTTGACTTCTTGTGGGCGCATGTGAAAGGACGAGTGTACCGCAAACCTAGAGCTACATGAAGCGCTAAAGGCATAGATTGCTGAGGCCTGCAGAGAGATACCGTCTTGCGTCATCAAAAAAGCTACGTCGGACGTGCTGAAAAGGCGCCAATATGGCATTAGGGCAGAGGGCGACTTGTTTGAACACATTTTTTAGACAGACATCCCAGCGAATAAATCTCTACAACCGTTATTCATGAAAAAAGCCATATGTGTGAATCTTTTGTATGACGTGGAAAGGTACGTAAGTATTATGAAATTACAAATTATCTGCTGACAAGAAATGGACAGGAAGCTAAAAAGCAACATTCCGTGTCAGTGTACAATTCTTCCTTTTGTGACAACCAGCGTAATTCACATGACGTTATCAAACATGTTGAAATGCGTGTTTGCTTGTCGGGGTCTTGCTCCCAAGTTTGAACTTATGAGCTTGTCATTTTTCCGCCGCATGCATTCTGCTAGCGCGAGAGTGCAATTATCGCCGCAGAAACGGGAGCCGCGCTGTATTTCAACTGCCGCCCGAACCCGTTGGCGTTATCTCGGAACCAAGCACAACGCGAAGCTCTGTCGTGGGCAGCACGAAGCGAGCGAGCGTTGTTTTTTTACAAAGGACGGTTGAGAGCGCTGTAATCGTGGCGCATTCGGGCGCACAGAGCGCGCTGTCACGTAGTAGTATTTAAACTCCGCGGGATTTCATTTCTACCGAATAAAGACGGTCATGCTAAGTCTGTCTTGTTGGAAGTGCCTGGGTTGGGTAATATTTGTGTAGCTCCACAACTTTGCTATTAACGCCTGAACGTTTCAAGCTATATTTAAAAAGTTAACTAATTTATCTCGGCTAATTACTCAAAGGAACATGAGCAAAAAATTGTACTGTAAGTTTAGATAAACGCCAACAGCATTCACGCAATTTCTGTTCTGAGGAATGCATAGGTTTTTTGAAAACCTTGGTTCATGTTAGCTGAAACACCATAAATATGTATATATTGTCAAGGGGGTTTATTCGAGTCCTAGAGAAAGAGCGACCAACGCGGCAGCAGCAGCTAGGGCGCAGCCAGTGACCGAACTGGGTATGAGCCACGCGATGGCAACGGGGCATTTTAGCCTGCCGATCTTCCTCGTCACAATCACCCCGGAATTGAAGAGTAGCCATCCTGGCGATCTAGGAAGAGGTGAGATAATCGTAATATGACTTCAGCCGGTCAATGTGCATAGTCTCTCGTCCCCGACGACGCAGATTGGGAGATTGTGACACGGGCTCGATCACGTAATTAACAGGTAATGGTTGCGCAACCACGCGGTAGGGCCCGTGGTACTTCGGGAGGAGCTTGGACGAAAGGCCAGGGGCAGCAACAGGCGGTACCCAAAGCCACACGAGTGAGTCTATAGGGAAGGGGTGAGGGGGTGGGCTGAGGTCATGGCGCTCTTTTTGGTGGCACTGTTGACCATACGTCAAAGAACGGGCCAGTTGTCGGCATTTCTCGGCGTACTGAGCGACCGTAGAAACAGGTGAGCACTGAGCGGGGTCCGGCCGGTACGGGAGAACCGTATCAATGGTGCTGGAGGGATGGTGGCTGTAAAGCAGAAAGAATGGTGAGAATCCGGTTGTGGCTTGAGAGGCAGTGTTATAGGCGTATGTGACGAATGGAAGTACAAGATCCCAGTTAGAGTGGTCAGACGCAACCTACATTGATAGCATGTCACCAAGAGTTCTGTTGAATCGTTCTGTTAAGCCATTGGTTTGTGGATGATAAGCAGTAGTAGTGCGGTTAATAATTTGGCATTCAGATAGGAGTGACTGCAGGACGTCCGAGAGGAATACGCGACCCCGATCGCTCAGCAGTTCACGGGGTGCGCCATGGCGGAGAACAAAGTCGTTCAGAATGAATGAGGCGACGTCTTTTGCTGATTCGGCAGGCAAGGCGGCGGTTTCGGCATGTCGTGTCAAATGATCTACGGCGACAACAATCCATCGGTTGCCGGAGCCAGTAGGTGGAAGAGGCCCGTATATATCAATGCCTACACGGTCGAAAGGCTGAGCTGGGCAGAGAAGCGGCTGGAGAGGTGCGGTGGAGAAATGCGGTACACATTTGCCGCGTTGGCAGGCAATGCACGACCGTACGTATTTGTGGACGAAGTTGTACATCCCTCGCCAATAATATCGTAGGCGAAGCCGTGTGTAGGTTTTCGACACTCCGCCGAGACCACACTGCGGATCAGAGTAAAAAGCGGAGCATAAATCTTGTCGAAGGTGGCGGGGCACTACTAAGAGCCATGTGCGGCCGTCATTGTGGTAGTTGCGGCGGTACAAAGTCCATCGCGGCTGGTAAAATGCTGCCCCTGTCGGTGTAACGCTCGAGGTGCCGAAGCTGCCGGAGGAATTGACAAAAAGTCGGATGTCATGACGATCAATGGGTCTTTACATTGCTCTGAGGCTGTGTGCAGGATGTCAAGCGGTGAGATATCAGGTCTGTAGGTAGAAGTACTGCTGTCGGAAGTTACTGGAAAGCGCGAGAGGGCATCGGCGTCAGAGTGTCTGCGTCCAGAGCGACAGACGACACGCATATCGTAGTCCTGAATTCGGAGGGCCCACCGAGCGAGGCGGCCCGACGGGTCTTTGAGGTTAGACAACCAGCCAAGACCGTGATGATCCGTCACCACGTCAAAGGATCGACCATAGAGATATGAGCGAAATTTTTGAAGAGCCCATACGATAGCCAGGCACTCTTTTTCTGTTACTGAGTAATTGGCCTCAGTTTTCGTGAGTGTACGACTGGCATAAGCGACCACGTATTCGGCATTAGGGTTCTGACGCTGTGCGAGCACGGCACCAAGGCCAACACTACTGGCGTCAGTGTGAAGTTCTGTAGGTGTGCTTGGATCAAAATGGCGCAAGATCGGTGGAGACGTGAGTAGGCGGCGAAGAGTCGTGAAGGCATCATCGGAGGCTTCCGACCAAGCAGAAAGTTCATTGTCGCATTGGAGTTGGTTCAGTGGTGCGATCACAGTAGCGAAATTGCGAACGAAACGTCGAAAATAGGAGCATAGGCCAATGAAGCTGCGCAATGCTTTTAAGTTAGTGGGCTTCGGGAATTCGGATACGGCGTGAAGTTTAGCAGGATCAGGAAGGATGCCTTCTTTGGAGACAACATGGCCTAATATAGACAATTTTCGAGCTGCAAATAGGCACTTTTTTAAGTTCAACAGGAGCCCAACACTCGGGAGACAGGTCAAAACTTGATGTAAACGGCGAAGATGGGTCGGAAAATCAGGGGAAGAGACTACAACGTCGTCGAGGTAGCAGAGACAAGTGTGCCACTTCAGGCCGCGCAGGATGCCGTCCATCATGCGTTCGAAAGTGGCGGGCGCGTTGCACAGACCGAGCGGCATTAGAGTGAATTTATACAAGCCGTCTGGTGTTACAAACGTAGTTTTAGAACAGTCAGCGTCAGCCACGGGCACCTGCCAGTAGCCAGAGCGGAGATCCAAGGAGAAAAAAAAACTCCGCACCTTGCAAACAGTCAAGGGCGTCGTCGATACGTGGCAACGGCTATACATCCTTTCGGGTAATCTTGTTAAGCCTTCGATAATCCACGCAAAATCGTATGGTGCCGTCTTTTTTTTTTAACTAGTACTGCTGGTGATGCCCAGGGACTACTAGAAGGCTGGATGACACCGAGTTTCAGCATATCGTTCACCTGGTCATTGATAACATGTCTTTCGGTCGCCGATACTCGGTAGGGACGCTGCCGAATGGGCGCATGGCTCCCAGTGTCGATGGTGTGCGAGACAGTCTTTGTGCGGCCGAGGGATGTTGCTTGGCAGTCAAAGCAAGAAGAGATGCCTTCGAGCAAGTGAAGAAGTTAATCGCGCTGCCTCGACGTAAGGTCACTGGCAATAGCTGGCGTAAAAGAACGCGGGAGTGACTGAGGAGGCGATGCCTCGAGAGCAGCAAGATAAGTGGAGTCGTCCGTCGTGCCAAACATTGAAGATGAGGCCAGGGGTTCTGCTCTGCCAAGGCTTTCACGGCGGCGTAAAGTAATTGGTTCGGCCGATGGGTTTGACACGCACATCAGACAGGCGCCAGTTTTGAACTCGAGGACGGCGAACGGCAGTGGTAGTGAACGGCGGCGAACGAAAGGTTCAGACGGAGCGAAGAGTGCTGTTCCGGCATCTACAGAGTCACAAGAGATACTGACAAGGGCGGAAGACCAGGCAGGTATAACCGTGTCTTCAGAAACGGTAATTTTGTGACAAGGGTCCCTCTGGTCAGTGATAATACCGTCCGAAAACTGAAACAGCTCGATTTCGGTGGGGGCGCAGTCAATGATCGCATGATGTGTAGAGAGAAAGTCCCAACCTAATATGACGTCGTGTGAACAAGATGGCAACACGATGAATTCTATGATATAGAGGACGTTCTGAATGACGACACGAGTGGTGTAGGCGCCGGATGGCTCGAAGTGCTGCGCGTTGGCAGTCCGAATGGACAGTTCAGAAAGCGGCGTCGTCACTTTTTCTATCTTGCGGCAAATACGGACATCTATCGCTGAAAGTGCAGCGCCGGTGTCGACAAGTGCTAGCGTCAATGTTCCTTCTATTGCGACTTCAATAACGTTTTTCGGGGAAGTGTGAGGCCTTATACATTTCGCAGACACCGCAGTTCTCGCCTACTGAACTGCGATTTTTAGTTTTCCTGGCGCAGAGGGCTCCGCCAACGGTGCATGGGGGAAAGGGAGCGGCGGCGAGGAGAAGGTGAACGGCGAGCGGAGAATGCGGTCACGACGGCAGGAGATTCAAAGTTGTCAGAATAGTTGCGGCGTTGTTGGAAAGGTGGCGCATATGGACGCACATTGTTTGGGACGTTCGGTGTAAGCAGGCGACAGTGACGTGCTACGTGTCCAGCACGGCCACAATAAAAACAAATCGGACGATTGTCTTCCGTGCGCCAATGATCTTGTGGTCGTGCATACTGCACCAGTGGCCGGACTGGAGCGGATACGGTCGGGCGCAAAGGCGGGCGAAGGGGACCGTAGGTCTGTGGTGCAGGCCTCGAAGCGACTTCGGCGTACGTCAGGGGAGCGGCAACCGGAGCCTGCTAGAGAGAAGGTGGAATGTGGTCGGCTACCTTCTCCTTCATGACAGATTGGAGAGCGGGCGCCAACGGAGAATTCGACTGGCCGTGTGTAAGGGGAATCAGAGAAAGCTGACGAGCCACTTCTTCACGGACGAACTCCTTGATCTGCAGCAGCAGCGACGTGTTATCCGGGGAAACAGCTAAGCTCGACATTGAAGTCGCCTGAGGAGGAGATTGGCGGTGGCTATGCGTTGTTTGCGGAGATCGTCGAAGATTTGGCAGAGACTGATGAGTTCAGAGACTGTCGCCGGATTTTTCCCCAACAGCATTTGGAAGGCGTCGTCTTCAATGCCTTTTAAGATATGGCGGATCTTCTTGGCATCAGCCATTGTGACGTCGACGCGGTTGCAGAGGTCGACAACATCTTCTATATAACTAGTAAATGTCTCCCCGCACTATTGCGCGCGACTGCGCAAACGTTGCTCGGCGCGAAGCTCGCGAACGGCGGGGCGCCCGAATACCTCCGTCACGTTAGTTTTGAAGTCTGTCCACGTCGTGAGATCACGTTCATGGTTGCGGTGTCACACGCTGGCGACACCGCTCAAATAAAACGATACGTAATTCAGTTTTTTGGTGTCGTCCCAGTGGTTGTGGATGCTCACCCGGTCGTAGTCAGCGAGCCAGTCTTCTACGTCATGGTCTTCGGTACCGCTGAAGGTGGGTGGGTCGTGTTGACGCAACCGGCCGTGGCAGACCACGGTAGTCACCGGCGCAGGGGGTTGTGGTTGCGGTGGTCCTTCTTCCGGCATAATGAAGACAGGCTGCAGTGTTCGGTTGCGAAGTTCAAGAATTCCTGTTGTACCCAGCAGCTCCAACAATTGTAAAGGGGGTTTATTCGGGTCCTAGACAAGCAGCAACCAACGCGGCAGCAGCAGCTAGGGCGCAGCCAGTGACCGAACTGGGTATGAGCCACGCGATGGCAACGGGGCTTTTCAGCCTGGCGATCTTCGTCGTCACAATATATATATATATATATATATATATATATATATATATATATATATATATATATATATATATATATATATATATATATATATATATATATATCCCTACGAAACAGCCACCACAGTGTGGCTGCACTAACGAAGAGGAAGACGACATGGACCCGCTTGATATAGCGTCGCCATAGTGGCCTTCCGTTAGCTTCCTCTGAATAAATGTATATAGCATTAGGCTACAGCTACACGTAACATTAATTTGGTGGAGGTGGACGTTCCCCGTACCCGTCATGGAGCTTCGCAGCGGTCGCAACGGCGACACTGCAACTTCGGCTCCGGCTGGCGGCACTTCGTCTACGCCACCGTCTCCGCCTGCAGCCCCGACCTACGTCGCCGTCTCCCCCCCCTCGGGTTCCCGGTGTTTTCAACGGAGTCGGCAGTCCTGATGTTGACGACTGGCTCCGCTTATACGAACGTGTCAGCACCAGTCACAGGTGGGATCCAACTATTATGCTCGCGAACGTTTTTTTCTACCTCGACGGAGCTCCACTTGCATGGTTCCAGACTCACGAAGAGGAGATCTCGAGCTGGGATCTGTTCAAAGAGAAGCTCCGCGACCTCTTTGGCAATCCGTTCGGTCGCCAAGTCACTGCCAAAAAAGCCCTTGCCGCACGTGTCCAGACGTCGACCGAGTCCTACGTGTCGTACATTCTCGACGTCTTGGCCCTTTGTGCTAAGGCTGACCCGACCATGTCTGAGGACGATAAGGTTAATCACGTCCTCAAAGGCATTGCTGACGACGCCTTCAATTTACTGGTGTTTACAAACGTCACCAGAATCGATGCGATCCTCAAGGAGTGCCGCCGTCTCGAGCATGCTAAAAGCCGCCGGGTGTCCCAGCACATCACGCGACTTCCCAACACAGCTGCTACATCATCCTTTGACCACCTCTTCCACCAGCCGTCACGATGTGATAACTTGACCCGCATCATTCGTCGTGAGGTCGAAGCGGCACAACCGGCGGCCCCTTCATTCACGTCACCTGATCATTCTCCGGTGACAATCTCCTTGATCCAGGCCGCCGTCCGTCAAGAGTTGTCCAACGTCGGCCTGCAATCCATTCGTTCCATACGCTCGGAACATCTTTCTCCACGCACGTCCCCACCGCGTTCTTCTTACTCCTCTTACGGCCAGCGCAACCCCTCCGAATGGCGAACCGTAGACGACAAGCGGATCTGTTTTAATTGCCGACGCATTGGACATGTCACTCGCCACTGCCGCAGCCGCTGGACTTCTCCGATACGCTATTCTCCTGATTACCACCCTCGCCCCTCTAGCACGTCCTTTTCCTTCGCCCCTTCTATGCCCGCTCCATCATCTGACCCTGCGACACCTTTGACACGACCCCGCTACTCCCGCTCGCCTTCTCCCTCCCGTCGTCAATCTCCTTCGGCCCCGTCACGCCGTGCTCCTTCTCCGACCTACTCGCCGCACCCCCGATCGGAAAACTCGACAGTGCAGCTTCTGGAGGTGAAGCTGCAAAGACGACATTGGCTGAAAATCCTCGCTTCACCTTACCGACGAACAAGAATATTTTGGATGTTCTCGTCGACAATGTGCCTGTGTGCGCGTTGATTGACACCGGGGCGCATGTGTCCATTATGAGTGCTGCTCTTCGCCGTCGGCTCAAGAAAGTTCTGACGCCTGCCGCGAACCGATTTGTACAAGTCGCCGACGGAGGGACTGTCGCTATTGTTGGCATGTGCTCTGCCCGACTCACCATTGCTGAAAGACACACCGTCGTTCTCTTCACCGTCATCGAGTATTGCCCTCACGAACTCATTCTCGGTCTGGATTTCCTTGCCAATCATTCTGCCCTCATTGACTTCGCCTTGACTTGCCTCTCCTTGCCGACCCTGTGGACCCGCCTCCAAGCCGTTTGAGCTGCATGGATGTTATTCGCCTACCGCCTCACTCTGTGACGCACGTCGACTTGTTGTCCTCACCAGCAGTACCTGACGGCAACTACGTGGTCGCACCAATTCCGGCAGTTATACTTACACATGGTGTTACCGTGCCGAACACTGTGCTGACAATTACTGGCAACCGCACCTGCCTTCCCCTTATCAATTTCGCGCTAACCGCGCAACTTCTGCCTCAGGGGATTTCATTGGCTATAATTATCGCTTTGCAGGATGATGAAATCGAGCCATTCACAGTGGAAGATCGTCACAGCTCAGCCCATACCGTGACGTCACCGCACGGTACTGACGTCGAGATTGAGAAGATGGTTTCCTCTGACCTTACACCTGCTCAAGCTGAAGCTCTTTGCCGCATTCTTGAAGGCTATCGCGACATTTTTGACTCTGACAATCGACCCTTAGGCCAAACGTCCGTCGTGACCCATCGCATAAACACTGGCGATGCCAACCCTGTTCACCGCCGTTCATATCGTGTTTCTGCGTCCGAACGAGCTGTTATCCAACAGGAAGTCAAAAAGATGCTTGTAAAGAACATTATCGAGCCTTCCTGTAGTCCCTGGGCTTCTCCCGTCGTACTTGTTAAAAAGAAGGATGGAACGTGGCGTTTTTGTCTAGATTATCGCCACCTCAATAAAATCACAAAAAAGGACGTGTACCCTTTGCCACGTATTGATGACGCTCTAGACTAACTGTACGGTGCCACCTATTTTTCTTCTATCGACTTACGGTCCGGCTACTGGCAGATATCCGTCGACGACATGGACCGAGAGAAGACTGCATTTGTTACCCCTGACGGCCTTTATCAGTTCAAGGTGATGCCTTTCGGTCTCTGTAACGCGGCCGCCACCTTCGAACGAATGATGGACTCTTTGCTTCAGGGGCTCGAGTGGTCCACCTGCTTGTGCTATGTGGACGACGTCATCGTTTATTCGCCCACTTTTGACACGCATCTAGACCGTCTTTCAGCGATTCTTGACGTGTTCCCCCGCACCAGTCTCCAGCTGAACTCGTCAAAATGTCATTTCGCTCGCCGCCAAATCACCGTCCTTGGACACCTCGTGGACGCCCGAGGCGTGAGACCTGATCCGGACAAAATTCGCGCTGTTACGAACTTTCCTGTTCCGAAGTCTACCAAGGACGTTCGCAGTTTTGTAGGGCTGTGCTCTTATTTCCGACGCTTTGTGAAGGATTTTGCGACCATCGCGCGCCCCCTTACCGACCTCTTGAAGAAAGACGCCCCATTTTCTTGGGGACCTGACCATGCCGCGTCTTTTTTGCAGCTCACTACTCTCCTTACCACGCCTCCAACTTTGGCCCACTTTGACCCATCTGCCTCAACGGAAGTTCGAACTGATGCCAGTGGTCACGGCATAGGAGCAGAGTTAGCACAACGCCAGCGTGGACATGATCGCGTTATAGCCTATGCCAGCCGACTTCTATCCCCCGCCGAGCGCCATTATTCAATCACAGAGCGCGAGTGCCTCGCTCTTGTGTGGGCTGTTGCGAAGTTTCGTCCATACTTGTACGGACGCCCCTTCTGTGTCATCACTGATCATCACGCGCTCTGCTGGCTATCCTCGCTTAAGGACCCCACGGGACGACTCGCTCGCTGGGTATTGCGCCTGCAAGAATATACCTTCTCCGTGGTATATAAGACGGGACGCTTGCACCAGGATGCCGATTGTTTGTCCCGCTACCCCGTCGATGAACCGGCTGATGCGGACGCCATCGCTTGCGTTTTCTCTGTGTCCCAGTTGCTTGACATCGGCAACGAGCAACGCCGCGACCCCTCATTACGAGCCCTCATCGACCATCTGGAGTGAACGCCTGGCGACGCCTCTCTCCGGATGTATCTCCTTAAGGAGGGGACATTATACCGTCGCAATATCGATCCACATGGCCTTGACCTTCTACTCGTAATTCCATTGCACCTGCGTTCGACTGTCCTACAACAACTTCATGACGCTCCCTTGGCTGGACACTTGTGCGCCTCGCGCACATGCGACCGTGTACGACGTCGATTCTTTTGGCCGTGTCTCGCCCGCTCCGTGCGGCGCTACGTTGCCGCTTGTGGGCCTTGTCAGCGCCGGAAGAAGCCCTCCACACCTCCACCTGGATGTCTCCAGCCCATCGACATCCCACCGGAACCCTTTTTCCGTGTTGGTCTAGACCTGCTTGGACCGTTTCCTCTCTCGGGCTCCGGAAATAAATAAGTTATTCTTGATTAGCTCTAGTGTCGTCGATTTCGCCTTGATACTATATATATATATATATATATATATATATATATATATATATATATATATATATATATATATATATGTTTTTGTAATGTCCCTATGACGTACTGATTAGGTAATCGATTCTTTGTGGCTTATTTATTAGCAGCGCGCTTACGAAATCAATGACGTAAACCGTAAGGACATAAACGGGGCGTCCAATTGTTTCTGTGCTTCATTTTTTTGTCCTTGTATTTCAAGTTCGCTACTATGTAAATTACATTTGGAGGGAATGTCAGCAATATTAGCAGCGATGCATTGGGAAATTTTAAAGTGTGTTGGGTAAACAAGGGCTAAGTCATAATTATTATACCTTCGTTTCTTGCCTCTTGTATCTCTCACAATGTTTCCCCTGTGGCGTGAAAGAACCAAAAGTAGTAGGAATTCTATATGTGCAGAGATACGGTCAAGTTAGGCTGACATATGCGTGATGCTCGGGCAAAGCTTCGAGAGCATTATTTAAAGCCTTTGAGCAAAGCTCCTTAAGCAAGCCATTATGAACTGTTTTTCAGGGTCCCGAGAGAACTCCGCGTAATAGCAAGTGTTTTAGGGCAAGAGCAGGCATGTTAAGCGTAAAATGTAGCGAGAAGTTAGCGTTTCTCGCGTAATTATGAACTGTAGAACTAAATGCTCAACTCTAATTTTTGTCATGTTTTCATATGTTATAGCAGGTGCGTAGTCGGTTAACCCAGTGTCCCAGTGAATACACAAGGTATACGTTGTTTATATTTCATGAAAATAAATGAGAATCTTACAGGTGTAAGCACAGCAAAAAGTATGTAGGTTAATGACTGCTATTGATGTAAGTTATGATTCCAGGTGTCCCAGAGTGTACAGGTACGTTTCACGAATGGTTCAGAATTGATCACTCTATTCAGAAACTCTTTTGCCAACAAATCTAATGTGCTGAAAGGGGGGTAGGCTAATAACATCTGTGCGCAATAAATGAGTGTTCATACATTACATCGTGAGCATTTACACCCCGTGTAGTGAATCTATTGCTCAAATGCGTCTGCAACTGTTATCCGCCATGTTTCGTACAATACCTATATGACCCTATATCAATCTACGTTTATACTTGGCGAAAATTGCATGTGATATGTGCAATCTGGGGCAAAACATTACGTTTCTGGAATAATTCGTATCTATGCCAATAAATATTGAACCGCCAAGTTATCGTTAATAATATGTGTTATGTGAGACGCCTATGTTGCCTTCAATGTTCTAAGTGGGTCACCTTGTTTGTAATTCGCGGTTATAGGCGAAGGTTACAGAAGATGTGTATGTAAAGTTCAAAGCAGGTTGGTCTGGTACAGAATAGGATTTAGCCCACTTTCGAATGAGGAATATAAGTCACCTAAATCAAATTTGATTGGATGGAGAACGTGATGACTGATGTGCGTGCGAAGTTAATAGTACATGGAGGAAAAACAGCGTTGGCTGAAAATTTCTTAGGCAAAAGACAGAACTGCTTGGCAGGCTGGTGCGGTTACGTGATGAAACAGCCTATGGATGAATACAAAGCAACAAATGCATTTCAGAGCTCGTAAGTATTATATGTGGACTACAGTGCAAAAAGTGAGGCCTATGCAGGCAATTTTTTGAAATTTGTGGGGAAACACACTTGCTGAAAATTGTGCTCTTACTGTACTAGGCGACAGAAGCCTGCTGTCTGTTTTCTATTTGTGTGCTGTGGACCAATAACCTATTTACGATTTTCTGAACCAGCCGGTCATCGTCGCCCCTAAGTGGTCGGTCTCGTTCACCGCAATCCCACCGCTCTTTTTCACCCGCGTTCGTGCGTTCGTTCATAATCACATTGCCTACCCTTTGAAGTATATTAGACGCTGAGGTGGATGGAGTCCCAGTCAAGTCCGTCGTCGACACCGGTACGCAGATGTCTGTAATGAGTACCACCCTTCGCAAAAGACTCCCAACGGTGATCACGCCTGCCGTACTGTGCACAGTACACGTTGCCGACGGCAGTACGCCACCGGTTGTCGGCATGTGTGCCAGCCATCAAACCACCCTCTTATTTATTGTGTTAGAGCGCTGTCCGCATGACGTGATTTTGGGGCTGGACTTTCTTTTGACCCATTCTGACGTAACAGACTGAGCTGCAGGTGTCGTGCAGTTGGACCTTCCTTCTGACAGTTGCTTTGTTTCTGATTAACAATGCGCGTCCCTGTTTTCTGCCGCATTCGCCCAGTTGCTACCTGAATCCGCTCCTACTGTACCTTTTGACACTCGACCACATGTTCCTTATGGCGACTACATCGTCTCTCCGCTACTCGACGTTATTCTACAGCATGGCATCGCGCTCCGAAGTATTGTTGTCACCATTGTCGATAATTCTACTTGGCTTCCCGTTGTCAACTTTGGGTCTGTTGCACATGTTCTTCCCGGTAACATGACAGTGGCCCGTCTGACACCTGTGCATGAGTGCGAGATATCTCCGCTCACGCCCACTAATTCTGCCTCCGTCAGCCCTATTGTCGCGTGCTCGCGTTCGGCTTCGTCACCCTACCATGACCGTCGACAAATTGATCACTACCGACCTCTCTCCAGCTCAAATTGAAGACCTTAGGCGCAGATTGTTCAGTTACGGCTATATTTATTTATTTATTACAAATACTTTCAGAGCCCGAGGGCATTACAGAAAGGAGTGGGTAATACATATACAAGTGTGCAATAATACAATTTATGGAAATACAAGTTAACAAAATAAGTAATCTTCAATGGCATTTCTGAATTTAGTGTCGATAATGGCAGCGATGGATGAAGGAAGGTGGTTCCATTGTGCACTGGTTTTTGGAATGAAAGAGTAATTATATAAGTTGGTTCGGCAAAATGGCACACCCACCTTGAACTTGTGGTCCATACGCGATGAGATGTGCGTCGGTTGAAGAAAAAGACAGCTTTTTAACACTTCATTTTGATGATAGATTTTGTGAAAGAGGCAGAGGCGAAGAAATTTACGACGTAAAGACAGATCAGGCAGGTTTAGTGTGTTCTTCATAGTGGATACAGAAGCGTAGCGGGAATAATTGGATAGAATAAACCGGGCTGCGCGATTCTGAACAGATTCCAGGGAAGCGATTAGTATGGATTGACTGGGGTCCCAGATGCTAGATGCATATTCTAGTTTTGGACGGACTAAAGTTTTATAAAGAATTAATTTTAAGGAAGACGGCGCTTTGGAAAAGTTTCGGCGCAAGCAGCCAAGAGTGCGGTTAGCATTGCGGGTTACGTAATCAACGTGCATGTTCCAGGATAGGTCGTTAGTAATATTAATGCCAAGGTATTTGTAGGAGTTAACGGCATTCAAGGGGGCTCCTTTAAGGAAATAATGGGGTTTGCACTGTGAGGGCGCCGGGTTATTCTCATGGCTTTACATTTATTAACGTTTAATTGCATAAGCCATTTGTCACACCATAGAGACAATTGATCGAGATCTTTTTGCATATTTAGTGAATCAGATAAATTTGTTATTTTGTTGTAAATTACGCAGTCATCTGCAAAAAGCTTAATTGATGAAAAAACAATACTGTCAGGAAGATCATTTATGTATACAAGAAACAACAAAGGGCCCAGTACAGACCCCTGTGGTACGCCGGACGTAACAGGAGAAAGAGAAGAAGAATAATTATTAGCAGTTACATATTGAGTACGGTTTGAAAGAAAGTCTTTAATCCAGTTAAATACGCTAGTGTCGATATTAAGTTTACTAAGCTTGAAAAGGAGTAAGTCATGAGGTACCGAGTCAAATGCCTTTGCGAAATCGAGAAAAATGCAGTCTATATCGAAACCGAGGTCAGTAGCTATAAACAGATCATTAGTAAACGTTAGTAGTTGGGTCTCACACGAAAGCATTTTCCTAAATCCATGTTGGGAATTATTAAAAAAAGAATTGTTCTCCAAAAATTCAATTAGCTGTGAATGTATGATGTGTTCTATCTTTTTGCATGGTATGCTAGTCAGTGAGATCGGACGATAGTTATCTGCTGAATGAGCATTACCCGATTTGAAGATAGGGACCACCTTCCCCACCTTCCAGTCGCTGGGTAATGTGCAACACCGTAACGATTGTTCAAAAAGTTTTGAGAGTATGATTGCCGAGTACACTGTGGTTATTTTTAGCATCTTTGAGTTGAGTAGGTCAGCACCGGCGGAAGAGGATATCTTCAGATTATCAATGAGCTTGGTAACGCCAACCCAATCTGGGGTCCATAGGGGGAAAGTTTTGTTCAGGTAAACGGGGTAATAATGCAGGAGAAGCTGTATTGAAGACGGAAACAAATGCGTTGTTTAAGACTGTGCAAGACTGGCTAAGAGGAAGGATAGTGTCATCGCTATCAGATAACTGTATGAGTCGTGTTGTTGAACCACTGACAATGCTCCAAAATTTGCGAGGGTTTGTTCGAAGTACCGATAGCAGGGTGTTGTTAAGAAAAGAATCTTTTGCGCACTGAATCGCACCAGTATATTCTTTATGAACTCGCTGATGATATTGTTTATTTCGATGACCGCCCGTTCAGCCAGACAGCCGTAGTCACTCATCGGATTCACACCGGTGGCGCAAGTCCCATCCACCGCAGTCCCTACGCCATGTCTGCTGCAGAGCGCAACATCATTCAAAGCGAAGTAGTGCAGAAGCTTAAGAACATCATCGAGCCTTCCGATAGCTCGTGGGCCTAACCAGTCGTCCTGGTCAAGAAACAGGCAACACCTGGAAATTTCGTGCTGATTACCGCCATCTGAACAACATCACCAAAATGAACCTGGGTCCATTACCTCGTATCGATGATGCACTTGACTGCCTACATGGTGCAAAATATTTTTCATCGATTTCTCTCCGCTCCGGCTACTGGCAGAGTGCTATTGATGAGACGGATCGCGAGAAGACAGCGTTTACTACGCCTGATGGACTTTTTCAATTCAGAGTCATGCCCTTCAGGCTTTCAAAAGAATGATCAAAAGAACGTTCGAAAGAATGATGGACACCCTTACCCGAGGTTTATAGTGGACCATTTGTCGGTGTTAGCTCCATGACGTAATTTATTTCTTTTCAACATTTCAAATCCACATTCAGCGTCTCGTAATTGTCCTTGCTGTCTTTCACGCTGCGAAACTTCACCTGAATTCGGGTTAAATCGGTCGTCGTAAAATGGCCGTTATAGGGCACCTTGTAAACGCCGATAAAATTCAACCTTGCCCAGTCATAGTTCAAGCCGTGAAAGACTTTTCTTTACCATGCTCTGTTAAGTACGTTCGCAGCTTCATAAGCTTATGCTCGTACTTTCGTCTCTTTGTTCAAGATTTTGCTGACATTGCTCAGCCTCTCACCGAGCTTTTCAAGAACGACGTCGCTTTTGCATGTTGACCACGCTAGCCCAAAGCCTTCTCAGCACTCATCAGACTCTTGACGAGCTCCCCAATTTTAGCCCATTTTCACTCTTCAGCACCCACTGAAATCCGTACAGATGCTAGTGCTCACGGCATTGGCTCTGCTCCTGGCCAGATTCAGCGTGATCAGGAGTGCGTTATCGCATACGCAAGCCGTCTTCTATCCAGAGCCACGTTCTGTCACGGAACGAGAGGGCCTAGCGCTGGTTTGGGTTAGAGCAAAATTTCGCCCATACGTATTTAGTCGCCATTTCCACGCAATTACCAACCACCACGCACTCTGCTGGCTCTCCTCGTTGAAGGACCCTACAGGGCGTGTTGGACGTTGGGCACTGCGCTTGCAAGAGTACACTTTCTCTGTCGTGTACAAATCCGGCTGTTTACATCGGGACACTGACTGCTTGTCCCGCTACCCTGTGGACCCACTGAAAGCCGCAGACGTTGAATCCGACAGCAGCGTTATGTGCATTTCAAGTTTCCTCAACATTGGCGCAAATAGCGCTGTGATCCCTTTCTGCGAAGCATCATAGATGGGTTAAGCTCGTCAGCTCCTGATCGGCCCCTTCTTCTTTTTTGCAGTTCCGGCGGAGTCCTGTACAAGCGCAACTTGCGCCCTGATGGTGCTGACGTCCTTCAACAACTCCATGACGCGCCTACTGCTGGGCATCTTGGTGTTACTCGCACCTTTGACCAAGTCTGGCGCCGTTTCTTCTGCGTTTCTTCTGACCAAGGTGACTGCTTGCGACCTGTGCAAACGACGGAAGTCCACTCTCATCTCCAGCTGGGTTTTTACAACCCATAGATATTCCTACTGCACCTTTCTTTCGCTTGGGACTCGACGTACTTGGCCCTTTCAGTTTGGCTTGCGGTTGCAACAGATTGCGCCATGCCCTTCACCATTGCGGGAGCTCTGCCTACAAGTTGTGCTACTGAGGTCGTGAATTTCCTCCTCACACAACATCATCCTGCTCCACGGCGCTCCACGTCAGCTCCTCACTGATTGTGGATGCAACTTCTTGTGAAAGGTCATTGATGATATCCTCCGCCTATGCTCTACTGAGCATAACATAGCCACTGCTTACCTTCCACCGACGAATGGCCTCACTGAACAAGTGAACAGAACGCTTACAGACATGGTAGCTATGTACGTTTCTCCAGACCACTAGGACTGTGACGCCGCTCTGCGGTATGTCACCTTCGCGTATAATTTGTCCCGCCATGACACTGCAGGTTACTCACACTTTTATTGACTTTTTCGCCGTGAGCCCGTTTTCCCCTTGATAATGAACTTCCACAAGTCACACAGTCGTACCCCGCTTGTGCATGCCATGCGATTTCTATGGCAACACAGGCCCGTCAGAGTGCCCGCGCTCGCCTCACTGGTTCTCAGGCTTACCAGAAGTCCCGCTACATTACGCACTACACGGACGTACAGTATTTAGCCGGCTCCCTCGTGCTCCTGTGGTAACTATCTCGTGGTGTTGGCCTACCGGGAAAAGTTATGTTGCAACATCCAGGTCTCTACCGAATCCTGTGAAAGCTTTCGGGTGTAGTGTACGAGATTGCTCCAGAAGTACCAGGCTCGTCATCCGTACAACCAAGAACCGATGTAGTTCATGTCCCACGTTTAAAGCCCTACGTGCGTGCCTTTGCCCGGCCATAATCGCTTACGCAGGGTTGGTGCTCCAACCCCGGCGGCGTAGTGTCGCGATGCATAATAGACCACGCCGACAAGAGACGATGACGAAGAAGTGTTATTGCGGGGCGCTTCGACCGACATCTTCTAGTGTCAGCTGGTGCCTTCAGCATTCGCCGTGCATAAACATGTGTGCTTGTGTCGTCTCGCAACGATAATATTGATTTACCGATCGGTACGAATTCTAGCATTAAACTCTTTCCCTATGATTGCGTGCTCTATCATGTAATCAAAAACTTACAGGGCATTTCTACTGCGGTAACTCATGAACATGACAAGCAAGCTATTTTCTTCAATGCGCATGTGCGCATTCTTTCTGTCACGCCTTCTCTCTCCCCTTACCTTTTTTTATATTTCCGAGCGTGAATAAACCCGGCGTTCTTCGGCTGGTACGACTGTCTCGTTCACTAGGGGAAGGGCGTTGCCCCCACACGTCAACCATCGTAGCAGTAGCGAAGAAGACCGCTTCACTAACCCTTACATGTTACCTTGGAAAGCCACCAGTGCTGAACGTTCTGCAAATGCAAGCTTCCTATAAGTCTGCGACAGTTGACTGCCATCTCGTAGTGTTGAACTGCGAAGGCCCTAGCCTTTGTGGCTGTAACTTATTGCAGAAACTCGAAATAAAAGGGGCGCCGCTTCTTCAGATCACGTCGCAGTCAGCCGAAGTGAAACTGGAGAGCCAAGGAGCAGCACCCGTGATGGAGCATTACGCTGACCTTTTCACGGAGGGCTTCGAACTCGTCAAGGGGCCAACCGCACGGCTGCAAATAATGGACAGAGCAACACCAAAAATCTGCCAGAGAAGAAACGTTCGGTTCGCTCTGTTAGACAAGGTCTCCGCCGAGTTAGACAGACTCGTCGCCATAGGCATTATCTCGCCTGTTTCCTATGCAGAATGGGCCACCCCGGTGGTTCCCGTATTGAAAGAAGTCGACGAAAGGCGACGAAAGAAGTCAAGTTGATTGCATACAAGACATATATCCGTCCGAGCCTAGAATGCGCTGGTGCTGTGTGGAGCCCCCATCAAAAGGTTTTAAAACATAAACTAGAACGAACTCAAAGAACGTCAGTTCGCTTTATCTGCTCTAAATATCGACGACGTGACTCGGTAACTGAAATGTTAAAAATACAAAACTTGGAACCACTGGAATCAAGAAGGCAGAAGCAGCGATTGAAATTGCTTTTCCAAATACTGCACGCGGATGTGAAAATAAACAAGGATGATTATCTGACGCTCTTTCACAAAAGGTTACCACGAACAACACGCAGTACATTCGTGCAACCAATAATAGCTCGAACAGACTTATTCCGCTTTTCTTTCTTTCCTGACGCTGTTAAAATGTGGAATGAATTACCGAATGATGCGGTACAAAAAAATGCTATGAGTGATTTTGAAGTTGGCCTTGATAAGTATTTCGCTCATACTCTATAGCTTATATTTGTTCCTTGCATGTAGCTGCGTGTTTTTCTTTTCTACAAATGTTCTATGTATTACAAATGTTCTCCTACAAATGATCTTCAATGTTTGTTCTATGTACAATTCAATTACTAACCCTCCCTGTAACGACCCTCAAGTGAGGGTTAACAGTATGACTAATTAAAAAAAATAAAGAAAAAGCGACGTGACAGTTCGCATCTGTGGAGATATTAAAGTAACACTGAACCATGTTTCTGAAATGGAAAGGTATCCTCTACACATAGCAGACAACATTTTCCCTACGTTTCGCGGGGGACAGCAGTTAAGCATCTTGGATTTACGCGATGCCTACAACCTAATCCTTCTAGATGAAGATTCACGTAAATTAGCTGTTATAAACACACACAAGGGTCCCTTTTGCTATAATTGACTGCCATTTGGAATCGCGTCCGCACCTTCGATTTTTCAAAGAACGATTGGGTATGTTCTGCAAGGTCTTCCAGGGGTTCAAGCGTACTTAGATCATGTCTTAATAGCAGATGCGAAGTATCAGCCAATTACGAATCTGCAAGCAGTTCTGCAGCGTTTCAGTGAATACGGCATCAAACTCCGGGCGGACAAGTGCCGACTAAGCGAACCATCCATTATGTATGTAGGACATAGAATTGGCGCCGCAGGGCTGCACCCGTCATAGAAGAACATCGAGGCAATTAAGCTGGCTCCGACTCATCCAAACGTTACCTTCGGTCCTTTTCGGGCATGCTCCCTTTTTATAACAAATTCTTGCCTAATGTGTCCACGCTCCTCAGCACCCAATAACGACTTCTGGAAAATAAATCGAAATGGTCTTGGGAATGGCCTGAGGATGAGGCATTCCGGAAGGCTAAAGCCATCTTTTGTTCCGCTACGGTGCTGACTCACTTCGACTCTGCAAGAGAGCTCTTCTTCGAGGCTGATGCGTCACCCGACAGCGTGGGAGCGGCCTTATTCCATCGCATTGCATGACAGTATCAGCCCTTAGGATTCTGATCTCCGACGCTCACTGCCGCAGAAAAGAATTATTCGCAGATAGAACATGAGGCATTAGCTCTCGTCTCCGGTGTCACGAGGTTCCGAGATTATCTGCTGGGCAGGCAATGCACACTAATAACTGACCACCAGCGATTGTTGGGTCTCCTAAGAGTGGACAGGCAAACGCTGGTTATGGCCGCTGCCCGCATTCAGCGATGGGCAATCATACTCGGGGCCTACAGATATTGATGGCAACATAAGCCTGAAAAATGCATGTGCAATGCCGATGCTCTGAGCCGCCTACCTCAACCGTTCGAAGACGAAGCGGACCCGGAGTATGAGGCCCAAATCGTACTGACCCTGGACCAGTGGGATCAGCCTGCCGTGCCGTTAAAGGAACTCAAAGCACTCGCCGTCCCGGATGAGGTACTCTCACAGGTACGCAAATACACATGGGAATGTTGGCCGCGCAGTTTTGACATACAAACGAAAGAAATGGCAGAGTTCAACAAAAAGTGGCATGAGCTCTCTGTTACTGAAGATGTGCTCTACGGGGGTCATCGCCTTGTAGTGCCGACAGATGCGCGAGGAAAGCTGCAAAAGCTACTACATGCAGCCCACAAAGGCGTGTCCGCTATGAAGGCAAACGCCAGGTCTTTATTTTGGTGGCCCGGCTTAGACCACGCCATCGAACGCACTGCAGCGACATGGCACAACTGCGTGCAAACGTTACCGATACCTCAGGCGAAAGAACCAGTAAGTTGGCGCGATACGCGCTAAAGGTGGTCGCACTTGCATATTGACTATACGGGATCAATCAAAGGGAAAATGATTCTGGTAGTCGTCGATTTACACACAAAGTAGATTGAGGCGGTTCCCATGTCGCAGGCAAACGCTCGCAGTACTATTAATGCCCTCAGGACAATGTTTAGCCGTTTTGACATACCACGCATGGTCGTGTGAGACAACGGGACGCCACGCACAGCATGGAAGTTCGAGCAGTCTATGAAGGGAAATGGAATCGCGCATATTCAGGCACCCCCCTATCACCCCCCAGAGTAATGACCTAGCCGAGCGAGCCGTGCGCACCGTCACAGAAGGCTTGAATAAGATAGGAGACGGTTGCATCATAACGTCGTTGGCCCGGCTGTTGTGCAATTATCCAAATGCACCACACCAAGCAGGCCCTTCTCCTTCAGAGATGCTATTAGGTTACCAGTTGCGCACAAGGCTGGACATGTCTTTTCCTTCCATAGCCTGCCCTGCCAAAGCTGCGAATGACCCGAGCTGGAACTTTGCACCGAGAGACTATGTGTACGGGCGAAATTACGGCGTCCGCGATAAGTGGGCCCCAGGCACTGTGGAAGCTGCTTACGGCGCTCGCCTCCTGGATGTTAAGACGGAGGACGGCCTTGTCCGTCGCCACGTGTATCAAGTTCGTAAGTGGAGAACAGATGAGACCCCAGGCGCCGTCGACCTGTCGAGGCTTCCTAGAACAGGTTCCCTGGTAGTATATTCTGAAGTTGTGTTTCTCAGGATGTATATGTTGTGACGTAAATTATTTTGCATTTATTATGAAATGACTTGTACTGTTAGGTTGTATAAACTATTGGACCCCCCCCCACTGTAATGCCACACTGGCGCTGTGGGTTCTCTAATAAATAAAGGAACCAAGGGCTCTTGAAACATCTGAGAGAATACCAGAAGCGCAGCCTCAGGAGCAACGTCGCTCCACACGATCAAAGAAACCTGTTGTGGGTTTGGTTACTAAGGGTGAAGAAATGCGGTAATCCATGAGCATTACAAGCAAGCTATTTCTTTCAGTGCGCATGTGCGAACTCTTTCTGTCGCACCTTCCCTTTCCCCTTACCTTTTCTTTATATTTCCGAGCGTGAATAAACACGGCGTTCTTCGGCTGGTACGACTGTCTCGTTCACTACGGGAAGGGTGTTGCTTCCGCACGTCAACAATCGTAACATCTACAGTGCAGTCCGACATTGCTGCCATTTCTAACTGGTGCGACAAATGCCCTATGAAGATGAATATTTCAAAATTTAAGGTCATGAGAGTGATGCATCAAAATAAAGCTAATGACGACTTTGCTTTCACTCTTAACTCCGCTTCAGCCCTCGTTACTAGTTACCGCTAGCTTGGCGTACATGTAACTCAAAACCTCTCAGAATATACAGGTTGAACCTGTATTAACAACGCTCATCTCTTACTTGAGTTTCTGCGCCTAAATATTTCATCCGTTCCCTCCGCTTTAAAGATAAAATTGTACGCAACATTAGTTATATAAAAAAAAACAATATACTTGCACTATTTGAGATCAATCTTGCTCAGCATTATTCAGAGCCTATGAGTACGCTCAGAACTGCGCTGCCCAGTATGTGCTCTCTAGTTTACCTCGCTACGCCAGCGTTTCTTTAACGAAAGATAATTTCTGTCTAGCGACACCTAGGCCACGCCGCAAGTGCTTCCGCCTAAACCTTTATCACAAAATTTTTTGCGCTAACCCAACACATAACGATCTTTTCCTCCCCCCAGAATACGTGTCCTCATCGATCAACCTTAAACTCAAGGTTAAAATTTCGTCATGCCACACTAACGACATTCCTCTTTTTGACAGCAAACCAGCAGTGACTGGGACCACCGTCCAGCCTCCATCGATGCAATCGATGTCCCTGCCGCCTTAAAAGTTGCGGTTTAACAATTTATTTTTACAATGTTCTGCTCTGTAATACCCTCGAGTCCGGAGAGTATGAAAACAGATAAAACAAACAAATACAGAGGTGAACATTCGAAGTACCTTGGTAAGCACAGCCAGAGGCTCAAAGAAGAATATCACTCGCACAGGCTCCGCGAGAGTTCTCGATTACGTCTTGCAAACAAAGTTGCGTCCCCCACCCCCAAAAAATAACAAAAATACCTTACTTCACAAAATAAATGTCAGCTCCCGGGTGCCTCAAGGTTCTGTTTTCGGACCTTTGCTTTTTCTTATTTATATTAGTGATTTGCCTGCTGTGTAGCATCCTCCGTAAGGTTATTTGCAGACTATAGTATTATTTTCAGAGTAATATCATCAAATTCTGACAATATCAAACTAATCTGATCTAGACAAGGTAGCTAAATGGTGCGACACTTGGAAAATTCGACTTAACAGCCAAAAGTGCGAACTAATGAGCATTTCCCGCAGTACTGCATCGTCTAACTTATCCAACTATCACCTGATGAAGTGACGTCCTATAAATACCTAGGCGTCCACATACATCTAATTTTTCCTGGCTAACACACATAAACCACATCACTCACAATACTAACCGTACGCTTGGTTACTTCCGTCGCAATTTCTCTATGGCATGCACTAACTTAAAGCTACTTCTGTACAGAACACTAATACATCCTAAGCTTGAATATGCTTCTTCTGTCTGGGACCCTGGCTTAGATTACCTAACAAATGCAATAGAATCTATATACAACAACGTAGCGCACGTTTCATTCTTACTAACTATCTCGGACATCAAGTGTAACATCTACGAAGGCTACTTTAAACCTCCCTCTTCGCTCATCCTGTAGGAAGTTAGCACGCTTATCACTACTGCACAAAAATTATTACTATATTCCGGAATTAAAAAGTGAACTTTTTTTCGAACCTGCATAGATATCTTCTCGTTCTGACCATCACAATAAATTGAGCGTTCCACATTGTCGCACGAACCTATTTTTTCATTCATTTATTCCTAAAACTACCAATATTTTAATATATGGAATCATCTGCAGGGCTCAATTGTTAACATAACCGATACATCTGATTTTAGCACTGCTATTGAGGAATACTTTTGTTAACCCGCAATTCTTAATTTTTTTTATTTCTTTAATATACCCTGTCATCTGTACATGGTCTGTATTTCGTTCCACTCACTTCTGCAACGCCTTTGGGCCGTCAAGGTACAAATAAATAAATAAATAAATAAATAAATAAATAAAACCACTATCGAAGCCTAACTGTAGTGGACGCAATGTTGTATGGGGATGTAGCAACTGAATCAAAATTGTTGCCTACGACCACATGTACAATGCAACTTGGTGTCATACTTGTCACATGGTTTCACCGAAAAAGGGGAATTCTGCACAATAAACAGAAGATAGATACCTCACAAAACGGCTCAGGCTCAAAAACAGATTGCAAAATTAGTGAGAGCAAAGAGGGCTTTTACAGGTCGCACAAAACACTTAAGTACTTTTATCACGACTGTAAAGCAAATTGACAAGTATGTCAGTTCACGTAAAGTCATGAAGAGTTATTTTTAATGCAATAGTTTGGGATTGCTATAGAAGAGACCGGATGCTGCGAAAATTCTGTCACAAGACATCACGAAGCAAGAATATACGTACGTACAAGAAATGCAGCTGCCATTTCCCGTTTCTGCAAAGAAAATATCCCACTTGGTATAATACATGTAGAAAGATACGAATCAGCACTACAGCAGGTAAAAATAACTAGTCAAATGAGCGGTTATTAGTGTGCTCTGAGAACTAACCACAAAATTCTGCAAGATGGACAGCAGAATGATTCTAAATGTTCAAATCGGAAATATTCAGGTCTAAAAATCGCACTGCGTGGCTTCATTTTGGCTGTAGCCCAGGTCTCACCTTAGAACCTGACAACAGCAGTTAAAATGACAATATTCGCATCTAAAGATACTGCAAACTCGTAATCTTTCTATTACATAATTTTGCTGTACAGCGTGTTCCCCGTAGCTTTAGCCAAACAATAAAATAACAAATGCCAAGTAGCTGGACAGAACCAAGGTAATGCCGTTCGCCATTGCTAAGAGATGTGCATATTATATTTTTTCATTGCTCCTAATTAGATAATTAGTTTTAATAATTATTCAACTTCTCAAATACTGCAAGTAGATTTAAAATGTCGAGGAGAATATTGTAGAGCAACATGAAAAACTTCAGATAAAGCTTTTTGGTGCTTAATGAGGGCTACATAAAAGTTTTTCTGTACGTGAAGGACGCCCGCAAATACACTCAAAATTGTCGTGCGAGTAGCAGCTCGAGGCACTTAGCGTGTATTTGCGGGTTCCTTTAATGCTCCAAAATATACTTTAATGTAGCACGTACTGAGCAAGAAAAAGCTGTATTGGGAGTTTTTCAAGTTTGTGTATAATTTTCTCATTACACTTTTCTTCTAAGTATAATATTTGGGAAGTTGAACAAATATATTATACTAACTATCTAATTACGCGGTATTAAAAAAATTTATCTGAGGATCTCCAAGCACAGGCAAACAACAGTACCTTTGTACTGCTCAGCTACATGGCATTTGTATATTTTTTAACGTTTGACTCACGTTACGTGGGACACCCTCTATATTATGGTGTTTTCTGGGCTTTAATATATGTTAGAAATTCACCGCACTATACTTCTCTTCGTAGCATTGATCTGTCAGTCAAAGCGATCAACATACAATTGCTAAAGCCGGAGCTAGTATTTAGCCGATATGGACTATTCATACACACTTCGCCGCATCGGCTAAGGCGTAATCTTTGCGGTTATGTAAAAGATCTATTGAGCTCAAACAATAAAACATGTCAGAACTGATGCCACGATGACTCTCGACGGTAATTCGTATAGTAATCGCGCAATGCAGCGACAAATAATATTCCTTAAGTGACGTTTATTTAAAACGCGTAAACGTTTGTTGATTCTGAGACATTCGTTGCTTAGGCTGTATGCCGTATAATTCGATTCCGTCCTACTTTGATGTGGCGCTCGGTAAACAAAGTGACCAGAGCATGGAAACGTGACGACGACGGTATGACGCCTACACTCTTAAACTTTTCACACCCTTATGGGTGTAATGCAGGTATACTTATCTTTTCACACTTGTAAACACCCTTGAAACATCCTTTCTTAACGGAAAAGGGTGTTGAATAGGAAAATGCCCTTGGAACACCCCAGTCTTTCTAATTTGCACCCTAATTATAAGGGAGTAAGTGAACAAGGTTACAGTATATGATAAATGACCAATGGCAGTTAAGCCTTGATATTGGCTATACATGAAACGCACGCTACCTGCGCTTGAATCAGGTAGCTGGAATGATTAGATCGGGGCATCTAGGCAGCAGCGCACAGACTCCGAACAGCGGTCAAAAATGAAGTTTCCCACGAATGTTGATATCGAACGGATGGCACTAACACGCCGACTTTGCATAGCCAGATATCTGCAAAAGGCTTCGTATGATCAATGGCAAAATATTTATAATGCTATCACTGAATACTTAAGGGTGTGCAACCAGTTAGACTGGGAATGGTTAGGAGTAGGGGCTAACGGTAAATAGCTCACCAGCTTACGGTTGGTAGGTGACATTGGCATACTCAGCAACGCTGCAGACTATTTGCAACAAACGTTTGAGGACCTTGGCGAAGAAAGTGTAAGAGTCTGATTGAAAGTTAGTACGCAGAAGACAAAAGTAATGTTCCACAGCTTGGCGAGAGAATGAAATGTCATGGTCGGCAGTCAGCCTCTAGAACCTGCGCAGAAATACGTTTATTGAGGTCAATTACTCGCAGGAGTATCTGATCAAGGAAATTTAAAGAAATTTTAAGAATAGTTGGAGAGGTTACGGCAGGCATTACTATATTATGACCATGGAGCTTACTGCTAATCATGGCTTTCTATACCGTTACTAACGTATGGGGCCGAAACTTGGAAGTTACCAAAGAAGCTTGGGAAGACGTTGAGAACCGCGCAACGAGCGATGGAATGAAAAATATTAGGCATGACGATAATAGACTGTAAGACAGCGATGTGGTTTAGAGAGCGAACGGGAAGGCTGATATTCTGGTTGACATTAAGAGGAAGTCGTGCTGGGCAGACATTGGAATGCGTAAGGGAGAGAACTGCTGGTCTATTGGAGTTGCAGAATGGGTGCTAAGGGAAGGGAAGCACAGTCGAGAACGGCAGAGAATAAGGTGCACGTGATGGAATGAGGAAACTTGAAGACACGTGGAACCAGTTAGCACAAGACAAGGGTATTGGAGATCGCTGGAGAAGCTTTCGTCCTGCGATGGACATCAAAATAGGCTGCTGCTGATGATGATGATGTCAGGACATCCATGCCAGCTTCGCGGCATGTCCTTCATCTTATGTGACGCATGCGTGTCATGCACGTTCTGATAGCTCGATTTGCGTCGATTTCGGGGGGTGGGGGGGGGCGAGTAGCGGCGTAGCCAAGCGGGCACGCCGGGCACTTGTAACGCTCACTAACAGTAAATTTTTTGCTACTATGGCGATGGCCCCGCTCCTTCCCCCTCCACGGTAAATTGGGACACCCCCCCCCCCTCACACGAAAAATTTTCTGGCTATGCCACGGTAGGTAGGGGGGTGTGAGATTGCTCTAGACCCCTCCCCCAAACTTGTCAAAGGAAACGGGAGAGGGGAGGGGAGCTGCCGCAGGGCCGCAAACCTTAGGCAGCCCAATTACCGGCTGCATTTCTTTTTGGACGTGAATACTGCTCTAATGTCATTACACAGTAGGATTCATGGCAGCTTGAGGCCATGCGGCAATAAAAAAAAGACACATACAGCCGTCCGCAAGTCTTAGCTTGAGCAGATCTTTGGGAGCTGGGCAAGACTCTTATTAAAAGAAAAGCTTCGCACCCCTCTTATATGCATTGTCAACTCTCGGCCACCGCCGACTGCACATTTCCGGTAAAAAAAAAAAATCCCACAGAAACTCCTTTGACATTTGTCGGAGTATGCGTAAGCATTGTGACTCTTCCTCATCTGCATGCAGTCCATGTCGTTATGAATGTTATGAGACTTGATCCGACGAGTATAAGCGACAGCGCTGCGGCGACACGAGCTGCTGTGGTCGGCGGCGCCAAGTGAATGGCGCAAGCAAAGTAGTGCAGGTGGCGGAGCCAGGTGCGCTGGTGACGTTCCGTTCATTCTGAGCCGTTATCGCGAACTGCAATGCGGACAGAGTGTGCCCACTGCTGAAAACTTCACGCGCTGTGTTCTCACCGTCTACTTCGCTTTGAAAACAGACGCGCGTACACCTATCTTGAAAGTGATCTGCGAAAAGCGCATAGTGCGGCATGAGCTGAGAGCTTCGTGAGTGCGGTGTTCTCGCCGCTTCGGTCGCGTTGAAGCGAGAGCTAGCACGAAGGTGAATTCACTCGTTGCTATGGGTTCAACTTTGAAAGATATCGTGCAGTACGGACTGACGGACGGATGGTTTTACTTGTTGGGTAAGTATAGAAATGCTTACCTTATGAAAAAAATCGCAGGGTTCGCCAATTTCGCGATAACAACCAACACCAACCTACTCCCCCACCCCCCGCTGAGCGATGCCGTCTTGGTCGCCCCCTCCCCACCCCGGAAACAGGAACACTACGCCTCTCTCTCAGTTGAATTAACGATGATGAAACGTTAACAACGCAAGAACAGACAAGCACGGCATTTCCTAACGCGTTGTCTTATGGCCACCGACATTTGCGCGCGAAGCTGGCGTGCGCGAACCTGGGAGGCCACAATTGACCACTTAATAGCATAAAAAGACAAAGAGATAATGCCAAACAACACAGTAAAAAAATGTAAACAAAGAACTGATCTTAACTATACTGTTTGGAGGAAAGAAATAAATAATTGGACAGCCGCAACACACGCCACTAAAGCCACCACCGCCGGCATAACGCGGAACCAACAGTTGGTAACATACATTCGCGCTTTTCCGTTTCGTCTCCACAACGAGAGCTGCCATCTCTTCGCGCATCGCGCCTATGGTTTTGTTTTTCTGCAAGTCCGCGCACGCAGCTCAACGGTGGATGCACGGCGTCGCATTGCGACCTGCGTCATTTTCTTGTGTTCGCACAATCGTTGTGAGACATGTTGCATGTGAAGTGTTTGATAGAAGTGCTGCACGTCCAAGTGAAGTGGCCGTGCGGGTCACGATGGAAGAATGTCACAGAGTGCTGACAGCGCTCCGTTCTCTCACCTAGCCTATTTTCCACCATGGTACGGGTGCTATGGCGGTGTGCCCCGTTTTCGGAGGCGTCGTCGGGTTTTCGGCATGCAGATTTAAGGTTACGTGCAAATCTGTTTCTCCCTCCTGTTACGCCCTCCGGAGAAAAGCGTGCAATATTTCATGCGAAAGATGCAATGCCCGTCATCATGGTATGAATTTCAAGCGGCAAACGAGAACTGTGGCACTTAGCGCGCACTGCGGCTGCTTAGTAAGTGTGGAAATTGTTTTACGTTGCCGTAATATATTGCTTGTGACAACGATAGGTATGTAAATGGGAAGCGGTAATAATTTTAGAGAACAGACAGTTGTTTCGCTCGATGTTTGGTCGTGGTCATGGCTTCATGAAGGCTAGAAAACTAACTGGCTTGATGGGGCTTAGTTCTTACTTCAACGGGCGTAACGTTGGGGCTGCATGTGTTTGTTTTCCGCGCCGCGAGTACCACTTTCACGTTATGTTGCATGAGAGTGGTAGCTGCTACGTGCCGCGTGGGCAGAATAAAATAAAAGCGATTTTCTTACATTCATATGTATGCATTGTGACGTAACAAAATTTACAGCGTTTAATTCGGAGCGTAAATATCAGTTCCAGTATAGTTTACTAGGAAGCTCAAGTTCTATCTTAGCTTATGAGCCGTGAGACAAGTGAAACTCGCACTCTTTCTTGAATTGTTCGCCCACACCGCACCGTCGCTGGCAGATGCGTTATAGGGTATTTGACGGTAGCTTCGCTACGTGAGTCGTTTTATGCGCAATTATTGCCCAGTTAGGTATCCTGTTAATTTATACCGACACTCGTTCATCTAGTTTTAAGCGATTACTATCCCCGAGTACCGGACGATGCCAAACTTGTTGTGAGGTGTAGCAAACCCGGGAAATTCAGTGGCGTGGCTGCAAGTTCCTGTTTCTTACGTTTCTTGCATTCAAAGCCAACGCACACAGTATCACTGATTTATTTCCCTTTCTGCTGTATTTGATCAACCTAATGTGACAACTGGATTTGCTGGTTAATATTCTGCCTTTACTGTGTATTCAGCTTGGTTGCCAGAAAATGCTAGAATTTTTTTCGGTATCCAAGTGACAGAATATTTCACTGACGGCCATATGTGAAACACACAAGATGACAAAACTGATAGCAAAATGACGAGATGTTTTTTTATATATAGTTTGGACTCGAGTTTTGGTGAGGTTGTCGATCGACGTTGGGCCTGGTGACAGCACACCCGACACGGCAAAAGTGCTGCCTGTCAGTTGAGTGCCCCCGAATGGACCATCAACATTAGAAAAGGAAGCAGAGTAGGTTGGGGCTATTTTCACTTCAGAACAGAATACTGACAGCTGGCTTTCTTTTTGAAGAACTAAATCACATATTTACCAAAACAATCCTTCCTCTTTGTGCAGCCTACATAGAATTGTTTTTGCTTGTTATACAGATCTTCAGAAAGCAATCCTCCTGAACCCGTTTTGCATGCACAAATAAATAAAGAGGAGTGCACTTTCTGAAGAAATTGATGCACTGAAATGTGCATTCGGTACACGCAGAGATGCAAAATAACCAAAAACTTTAAAGCAATAAAAAAACAAACAGGTTTGAAAGATGTTGGACCATCCTAACCCGCCTTGGCATACGGAATTAAATGTAACAGCAACAGAGGTGCATGCAGAGAAGTGTTTGTAAATGTTGGTAAGATGTGGACATTGTCTAAGAAATTGGTCTAATTTAGTGGGAGCTTCTTGGTGCCGTGGCAGTGCAGTGAACGCTCAAGATAATGTCCTGCTCCCAATAAAGCACCTTTAGATTTTAAAATTAAATTATAGGGTTTTACTTGCCAAAGTCACAATCTGAAGTTTTGGCCATCTGGCCTTCTTTAATGTGCACCTGAATCTAAATGTCATAAGCGTTATTGCATTTTACCCCCACTGGAGGGCAGCTGCCATGGCCTAGATTGAAGCTGTGACCAGCATGACTTAGCTGCATGGCACCATAGTAACTAGGCTATAACACCAGGTCAGATTGAGAACTACTGCTTAGAACTACCAAATTCTTGGCTCACAAGCGCATTGCGCTAGGTTAAAGTAGCGTGAAGTACTGACAGCGACCGTTTATGTATCAATTTCTTTTCAGGCTGTCGACTCCATTATTAGGAGGCGAAGTTTTAATTAGTCAAAACCACCCTAAATTACACAACCAGCTCAAAACACGCACTATATATAGCAGGGTTTGGACATGAATATGGAGTCAATTCATGTCGCCGAAAATGGAGGTGGCAGTTACACTGTTTCATGCATTTTGCCTAAAACATAGTCAATAATAAATAATCAATTTCTAAAATATTCTTCTCAGAAGTGTTTTTTTTAATCCTGAAAGAAGGAGCTCAAAGGTGTTCAGGTGCACGAGCGGTTAGTTACGCGGTACTTGCATGTATTCACGGGCTTCTTTCAAGCTTGAAAAAAAATATATATATATTTGTATTCCACCTATTGAGCAGAAAGCTGGATTGGGAATTTCGCAGTATTCTCTACAACTTTCTCATTGACACTTTTGCTGCGAACATATTTGAGCAGTTAAATAATCATTAACTATTTACATAATTAGGCGAAATGCAAGAATTGGTTTGACTTTCTCAAAACGATGGCAAACAACATTACCTTGGTTTTGTCCAGATACGTGACACTTGTACATATTTAAAGCTTGCACAAGTCACACAGACCCCCTGGTACTTACAAGGCATTTATAGAAGCGGCTAAGTTGTGTGAGCCAGCCATGTCTAGCGAATCATGAGAAAGAGCCATATTTCTTTGATTTAAGGTCATGATAAGATTTACATGCTCGACACCATGTATCAGTGTGTTCTAGGCCTGTTCGTAATTTAGCTGCTACATAATTTTCTCCACATGTAAGCTCATATGCATCTTTCAAGTATATTGCCTCGTGTTTCCAAAATAAACCATCCTCAAGCTTAGTTCATTATGTCTTCATCTGTTGCTGTGCTAAATCTTTACCATGCAACTGCACAAATTTTCATCTAGTTTTCATATTAAGGCGACAGCGTTAAGGAGCTCGTGTCGCAGAAAAGCCGGTGTCGTCGGCGTCGGCGTCAGCGGCGTTGGCCGTGAGCGATAAACCCCAGGAGGCGCTTCATAAATAAAAGACATCTTGCAAGATGGGCTGGTGGGAATCGAACCAGGGTCTCCGGAGTGCGAGACGGAGACGCTACCACTCAGCCACGAGTTTTTTTTTTCTTTATTGTCAGTCATCGACATGTCAACAAAAAAGCCTTAAATGATATACAAAAACACGAAACAAAAAAGGAATGAATACGAAAATCGAACAATAAACAGTACTATACGCATGCGTTGCCGTCGGCTACTATGCTATGACGTTGTTTTATTAAAATTCCTGCAGTGCTGTCAGGGGTTCAACCCTGCACAGCCACTCAGGAACAGGCTGTTTCAACTTCTGCCCTGCCACATACCGTTGCATGCATTCCCGGAAGTATACACGCGCCTGTCGGGCGTCCGGGTCACAATGGTAGCCCGCCATTCTTGCGCGCCATAAACAGTGGAGGCCCGTAAGCATGATGACGTCGTACGGGAAACCTTCGTCGTCACTTACTGGCAGAAACCTGATTCCGTGGGGATCTATCGGTAACTCCTTTTTTAGAGTCCTTTGCAGCACGTCCCAGAAAAAAAACCCTTCCCAACAGTGGATGAAGACATGTTCTATGGTTTCTGGTTTTTTACAAATAAGGCTATGTGTTCCCCATGGCATGTAGGACCCACGTTGTTCCAGGAAGATTTTAACAGGTAAAGTGCCGGTATGTAATTTGAAAAAGAACGATTTCGTGGCTGGCTGAACTGGCATCATCTTCACTCTTTTCAATACGTCTAGGCCTGGGCCTCCATGGGTACAGGCAAGACACTGTCACACAAGTCACGATATAGCTTTTTCCGTTTTGCACTCCACAAATATTCACTTGTAAAACGAACACGCAAAAAAGAAAAACTCTGAAATATTTCCCGAAAGAAACCACGGACTGGTCCTGGCATTATTTCCGTACCTACAACGAATTCGGGAAGTGAACTTGACAGCCTCATTTGGATCACCGTGCGCATAAATGGGTCGTTTGTATCTCGAAAGAGGAAGAATATATTCACCAGTTGACGCAAGAAAAGGTGCGCCAACCCCAGACCACCATCCTTCACACGTCGGAAGAGATTATCTCGGCTGCATCGCTCCCAGCTCGATGCCCACACGAATACAGCGAACACGCGGTGCAGTTTCTGCACATTAATACGAGAGCACTGTAGGACCTGCATTACGTACCAGATCTTTGACACGAGAAACATGTTGCACGCTGTAGCTCTCGCGAACATTGACAAGTGAACGGCGTTCCATCGGTCGGCTTTTTCTTTTAGTTCTTTTGTCCGCTCCTTCCAGTACTCGCTACTGTCCTTGTAGGCATCAAGGGGTGCTCCAAGGTATTAAGTGGCGTCGTGACCCAGTTTACGTTCGAAAAGTGGTCTGGTGTAGACGCCCATCTTCCATGCCAAAACCCCAAACATTTCTGCCAGGTAACGTAGCTGTTAGTGACGTTACCAAACTTTTTGACGATAATAACAGTATTCAATACACTTTACACAATACAATACACAATACAATCAAACGCCTTCTCCAAGTCTAGCTGGAGGATGGCTACTGCATCGCACATGGCGTCACAACACTCCAGCACACACTTCATAGTATGGATGTTAGTGAAAGTGGTTCTTCCACGAATACCACACGTCTGGTGTGGGCCGACTACTTCCTGAATAACTGACTGGACCCGTCATGCCAACACCTTCATCAATATATTGTAGTCGCAGTTAGTAAGCGCTATGGGTCTGCAGGAGGAAAGTTGCTTGAGCTTTTCGGTCTCTTCTGTTTTCGGTATTAGTACTGTATGGGACTGGCCAAAGAATGGTGGAAGTATTTTCAGTTCATATGCTTCATTGAAAACTGCTGTTAAGATAGGAGCTAGGTGGCTTTTGAACGATTAGTACCAAGCGGCACAAAGACCGTCTGGACCTGGCGACTTCCCAGGATTCAGGTTTTCGATGGCTTTAATCACTTCATGTTCTGTTAATGGTCGTTCTAAGGTTTCTTTAACCTCACTCGACAGCTGTGGGATTCGTTGCAAAAATAATTTCTTGAAATCATGCATGTTGACAGGCCTGAATACAAAAAGTTCTTTGTAATGCTCAAAGGAAGCACGCCCTATATTATTGTTATCCGTTAATACCACCCCTTCATATTCGATAGCCTCAATCTGCTTACGTCTCGAGTGCTTTTTTTCTAGCCCCAGTGCCCTTTTCGTTGGCGTTTCCCCGCATGATAGCCTTTCTGCTCTGGTGCGCACTAGCGCACCTCGGAAGCGCTCTTCGTCGAATACCTCTAGCTTCTTCTTAACGGCGCGCATATCTTGCTGATAGGCGCCAGGTTGCATGCATTCAAGCTTCGCAAATTTTTCTAGCAATGTTGTTAAATCCTTTTCTCTGGCCTTTTGTTAATATCGCAGTACGCTACTTCTTTCGATTGCCTTCAATTTAATGCTTTGCTTCAGCAACTCCCATTCCTCACCAAATTTCATAGAACTGTCTGTTCCAAAAGAATTCAGAGCAGTCACTACATTTTCGTTAAAAGTTTCATCCCGTAACAGCTCTGCATTCAATTTCCATAGTTCCCAGACGAACTTGTTTCGTTCTTTCTTCCTGCCCACCATGCATTTTACCAGGCAGTGGTCAGAATATGATATGGCCGTAGCTGTGTAGCACTGGCAGTTTTCAACTAAATCATATGAAAGATAGACACGGTCTAAGCGTGCGTGACTTGTGACCTGAAAGTGAGTGTAGCTTACGTCTCCGTGACCGCGAAAACACTCTGTGATATCTTCTAATTCGAATTCATGTGTAATCTGCGCCAGGATATCTACTTTTTTCACAAACCACGCGACGCGTAGACCTATCCTCAGCTTTCAATACGCAGTTGAAGTCGCCTACACAGGCTATCATTTTTTGCACATGTAAACGATGCTTTAAACTCAAAAAGAAATTTGCCCTCTCTTGCACAGTATTAGGCACATAAATGCAAAACACGCGCCGTTGGACATTACAATAGCTGAAGTCACAAAAGACAAGTCGACCAGAAGTACAGGAGAAGTAACCATGTATGACAAGACCAAGTAGCTTCCTCACGAACAGCACACACCCTGCCGAAATCCCTAAGGCGTGACTCACTACCGTATAGTAGTTATACGTGAACCTTTGCATCATTCTCCCGGTCTCCTCCTCGCCGTCTACCTTGGTTTCTTGCACGGCTAAAACGTCGAGGTCGTGGTCCACTAGTAGTCTGTAAACCTGACTGTTTCCTTTTGGCGGCCAGACTTCGAACGTTTAGCGTGCCGAGGCTAAGCGACGGGTTGGTAGCCATTATTGATGAAAACCGGAGGGGAGAAGGCCCGGAGGATGGTGCTCACCTTAACGTCTAGCTGACCGCTAGACGCCTCCGTGGCCATCCGGTGGCCGTCGCCCGGGTTCCTCTTTGGTCGGCTTCGGGGTAAGCCTACGGTCAGTCTCCAGGTTCGGCTTAGGCTTGAGGGTGGAGCGCCTTCCAGGTAGCGTCTTGGCGGGTATTGCCTCGGAGTCACCGCCAGCCTTTCCGTCGACTTTCTCCTCGTGCTGCAGGGATCTCTTGACCGGTGCCGAGACGGATTCGACGCGGGCGCTAGCAGGGGTCGCGTTGTCGTCCGCCTCTGCCTGCGTTGCATTCGTAGCTGGCTGGTGGCTCTCATTTTCTTGCGGGGCCGTCTTCACGCTCTCGACTGTAGCTGCTGGTTCTTTGGGGGGAGGGATATTATTCCTTCCTCCTTCGGCTTGCTTGGTCGTCGCGCCGGTTTCTGCCGCCACTTTGCCGTTTCCAGCTCCCGTGGCCGCTTCCTCCGCCTCGGTCACGTTCATCACATGGTCTAACGTCGACGGCTCGCTCTCCGCCGAACCCGCGGCTACTGCGTATGAACGCACACAGTCCGCGTCGTTGTCTCCAAAAAGCCTGCACCGCGAGCAACGGGGAACCTTGCATTCACGACGAACGTGGCCAGAGCCCCGGCAGCGCAGGCACTGCATGGGACGTCCTGGGGCTACCACCAGCACAAGCTCGCCGGCGACGCGGATCTGGTGGGGCAGGTCGTCGACTTTCATTCCAGCCTTCAGCTGCAGCAGCACTGCTCGGGTCGTCGAGCCCTTGTCGGAAACGCCATCCACTCGCCAGCGCTCCCGGGTCACTTCCGTCACTTTGCCGAAGGAGGCCAGCGCGGTCTTGACGTCTTCGTCATCCACCCCATGCAGAAGCCAGTGGATACGAAGCTTCACCTGTTGTTCCTTGGGGTCGATGACCAGGCAGCGACGCCCCTTCACCTGCAGCTCCTTCAGGGCCGCCAGCTTTTCGGCAGCCTCGGCTGTCTTCCTCGTCACCGCCCATACATGGTTGATTTGGTATGCTCCAAGGGCGACGACGTCAGAGAGCATACCAGCAGCTTGAAGCGCGTCTCGAAAATCTTCTACACGAAACGGGCGAACACGAGCGCCGCCGTACAAAAAAACTGTATTTAAAACAATACGTCCTGTAGGTAGCCGAGGCAAAATTATCTGGTAATCCTTATCTTCTTCCGTCGAAAGCCTGTTGCCGCGGCTAACAGCCGCATATGCCGCTCCATTGGAGCCCACAATCCCGCGATCCGTTCAGCTCGGGAGCCGGAAGCTGAATGACTCAGCCACGAGTTCGTTCCTTCAAAACGGGACAAAATCGCCTCTAGTGAATGCGGTGTTGCCTTAGAAACGTGCCGTAGAAAGTTGTACTGCGGTGTATATCGGTAATTATGACCATGTAACTTACAGAAGTCGCAGTTTCACGAGTAGCGAAGTACGTTTCCGCTACATTTCTTTTGCGCTCTGCGCACACGAAGAGCCATCTTGCGGCAAACACAGAAGACCCCCTCCTCGCAATGTACGGCACTGCCCCGACACGTGGCGCGCCACTCGCCCCATGATCGCGTCCGCCTTCATGGCGCGTCGGGGCCCGGCTATCTGTGCCGATCGCGACGTTTGGCTGGCGTAGCGCGTTTGAGTAGGCGGTGCGAACGGGGTGCGATAACGCTATCGCGTTCCACTCTTGAAGGCGAAGCTTAAGCGTCCTCCAATTCTTTCCTCGTTGTTTGGTGGCTTTATTTCTGAACAAGCTGTTTTCTTTAAACGTTGTTGCACACAGCAGTACACAACATTGTTGTCTAGAGTGGGTATTTTTTTCAGGTTCACATTAGTACACCTTGCCTAGGCAACGTAAGGCTTTCCACATAACACGGCCCTGCAATAATGGTTTATATTGCATTCTAGCATCATGTAAAAGCTGTTTACTTACCAGATGAGAATATGTATAAGCGTTGGAAGTAACAGAACTGGAAGAAGGCAGCAGATAATGAGGCCAAGGAAAGCATAATGGAACATGTTTCAAGTTTTTTGTATGAAGTATAGAAATGATAAATTTAATGGAAATGAAAGTGGATGAAAAGACATCCACCTGTGGGTGGGGAACGGCCCTATAAGTTCACATTACGCATGTGATATACTAACCACTGCGTCCACAATCTGAGGGGCCATTGTGAACGTTTGAATACTGCCTTGGTAGCACAGTGGTTTGTGCATCGCATGCCTAATGCAAAGGTTGTAGGTTCGTTCTCCACCCATGGCTGGTCATTTGTTTTCACCATTTTCATTTCCCTTTATCATTTCTACATTTAAATAGAAAATAACAAATATGTTTCCACGTGCCTTCCCTGGCATCTTTCAGCTGTGATAAGAAAAATTTTGACCCTCACTTCCCTTTCTTCTCGTTTGGAAGAACAGGAGCTTCATTTTAAAAATAATGAATTCACCTTGTACAGCATCTATATGTGGTCTCAAAGAAACCTTATCACAGCATGCGTATTACTAAGTGAAGTTTCTGTTAAGATGAGGATATAGCATAGGACCTAATTAGTAGCCTTTGTGTACAGAGATATGACTAGTCTGATTAATAGGAGGATTTTAAGAAGCACTGGTAGCCTGGCCTGATCATGTGCTTAAAAAACTAATCTAACATGATTGTAGGCATAACTGCTGCCTCTAAATATATTTAGATCATCTACATTCGCATTGTTTTTAGAGAGCACCAATACTGCTTTGATTGAAGTAGCCTCGTGGAACATGAAGCATCGCTTCTTGTTGGGTCAAGGAAATATCTGCATATATGAGGCACATGTGTCATGCTCGAATGCTGTTTAAAGGCTGCTAATGAGTAAATTACTTCTCTAGCCTTCCAGAGATTGCTGAGATTGCTTCAGTAGTCTATGCTACTCGATCGTAACCAATTCACCAGAGTGAACTTTCATCACAGTTGGCTTTGCAATGTTTATGCGAAATACCACAATTGCCTACTAGACATATGACTGCACTAAAACTTGGAATTAATGACCAGTAAGATTTATGGAACAGAAAAATGTAGTTTACTACTCCAGAACAACATGCCAGGCACATCGGTTATTTCTGCCATAGTTTCTTGCAGTAATTACTAGAGAGAACTCTGGCGCCGCAGTCGTACCAGAAGCACATGGATTTGTCTGATCTTCGTGCTTGTGAATTCAGACGTTCTTGTGGCTTTGTATATTATACGCTATATAAATCTTATTGTCGTAAATTTCAGCGCAGTCTATACTCTTCGAAGTGCAAAAGACGCAACAACACACATAATTGCTATTAATTGCAACGATTGAGCTTGTCCAGGTGACCAAATCGAAATGCGCCAAGCGTCTCAAGGAACTGGTATGCCCGCGATAAATTCATCAGGGCGTTGCACTCGCTTGTCGTTACATGCCTCCGTGGCTTGATGGTTTCAATATCAGACTTCTGTTCTAGAGTTCCTGTGTTCGAATCCTGTCGTCAGATGATGTTAATGTTTATTTATTTATTATACAGTATATTGTTGAAAACGACCAGTTTACAAAGTCACAAAGCCGTTTGAAGCCAAACAGACAAAGTTTAGGCAAATCCATGTACTTCGCATAATTCCCATGCTGGTACACCCGTTCTTGTTACATCTCCTGTAGACACTAGCGCCAGAGTTCACTCTAGTAATTATTGGATGAAATTCTATGATTTCTGCACCTCGCTCATGCAGAAGCGGCACCACACCTTCTGCTTAAACATGCGCTACCTTTCAGCCAAGTGCAGGGAATGCTGTGAACTCGCCTTCTACAAAGCCTGCACTAAGTAAAACAAATCACAACGTGCAGTTGCTGCCATGTTGAACAGGTGGAACGAGTAGTGAAGTGCAGCACCTCCTGAACTAGTTCAGAAAGTGCAGGTTAACCAAGTGGAGATTATATAGCAACAGAAGTTGAGCGATTCTGCATTACATTCATAAAATATACTTCATCATACCTTTCCATTTATTTCTTTAGTTATTAAGAATCCCTTTTGCATTGTTGGACAAAACTACATAACGCTAACATATTTTCTAGCATTCACTGGTAGCAAACATGTCAAAACTGGTTATAGTTTCTGGACTGCCGCTTTACCTCTTAACCCCCAAGTTAATTCCGGAAAAATTTACCAAATTTTCGAAATTTTTATGTACTCATATTTTCGGTGTCATTCTCATTCTTAAAATATATTACTTCATTAGTCTCTGGTTAGAAAAAACAGAAAAATAAAAGCTGCTCTTGAGGGCAGCTTTCCCTCAATGCCGACTGTAACTCATTTTTGACAGTCAGAGCAGCATAACATTGGGCAGAAAGAGTGCGACTCGTCATTTGCGATATTGGTACTACCTCCAGTCACTAGTACAGCTTGGGATTAAGGGTTAACGGTTGTGACTTCGTTGCTGCCCAATTTTAGTTCTGCAGCTGATACACTTGGGTGTAGCGTGTGTATGTACTTGTGCATGCATTAAAATGACTTCATGCTAAAGCTAATCAACTGTAGTGCAGAGAGGTATCAGTCATCTTTATATATTTGCTTTGTAAAGATGCGCTAAGTTTATCTTTTGCAGGATAGACTTGGCGCTGAGCCCAAAGATGCCCTTGTGCTATTAAAACCTATCAATTAATTAGCTTTTTGCAGTCGCAAGTGCTTATTCTTTTTTTAGGATCAGTGCGCCAGTTTAGTTTGATTGTCTTGAACTGTGCAATTACCACTCACGGGACTGCATGTCCTCTGAGGTGTTCCTTTTTCAGTCAAGAATGTTGAGGTTCTCTCTGGAAAACTCGATTTCTTGCCTCAACCGAGCCTGTACAAACTGACCAAGCTGATAATTCTACCTGCTTATATATGAAATATGTTGCGGTTATGTAGTAGTAAGTGACTTTGGAATGAGAAAAGAAGAGAAAAGTGCAGTACCGTAACTGTCTCTCGCTTAGGAGGTCACCTCAACAGTACTGCACGGGGAAGGGTAATGGGAATAAAAGATTGTCGAGAAATAAAGGTGGAAGAAGCCGAGCGTAAGTCCGCGAAGGGAACAAACAAAATAAAAAGGAAGAAGCGAAAAACGGGGCCTATGGCCGCGTGTATAGGTTAGGGGCCTCAAAGAACTCTATCAGAGCCGGGAAGGCTCTTTTGAGTAAGCCCGCAAAACCCTTAGGAAACAGGAAGTCCTCTGGACGGGCTGTGGGAAGACCAAGGCGACGATAGGAGCCGATTAGGTCCGCGCGAGCGGAGCTATATGCCGCGCAATCGAGAAGGATGTGACTAAGAGTTTCGTTCACACCAGCAGTACAATTCTGGCAGACAGGACTAATTACGCCTGAATTGCTCCGCCTTTTATTATTACGCCTTTTGCTCCGCCTGACGCGAAGGCGGAGCAAAAGGGCCCTATCGGCGCGAGGAAGTCCGAGTTTCGGAAGCGGCCGGGGCGGATCGCCGGCGGCGACGCGAGTGTCCGGATGTTTGATTCTGACTGCATTTGCTACCAGTTGGCGTGCAGTGTCAAACAGCGAGACGAAGTTGGAAACAGGCGTAACACGAGAGTGAGCCTCTTTGGCGAGGTGATCTGCTTGCTCGTTACCTTCGACTCCGACGTGTGAGGGAACCCATTGGAAAATGAGATCACAGCCCATTTCTTGCGCGTAATTGCGGTTATGAACCATCATAATGAATGATACATAGTAAAAGAATTTTATGTATTAAAACAATTTCATGAAATTTTTCGTGTTTTTCGCGTTCGTGTTGTCCACTTCTCTCTCTAGTCTCGTGTCCTGTCTGCACGCCTCACCTCTTTTTTTGCATATTAAATATCGTCTAAACTTACCATGTTTTTTTTATCACAACGCAGGGAGAAAAAGTTCCGGTAACACCATGCATTCAGTATGGTGCCCCAGACGTGTATGCAAGCAACCTCCTTCATGTGGATGAAGAACTACTCTTAAGTGTTTCGCAGACTTCTATGCGAAACCCTCAACATTCTCGTCTCAGTGGAATGGCTGCTTATCCGTCAGCGTCTCACCAAGACTGCCAGTTGTAAAGCTTCTGAACCACTTTAAGAAAGCTTAATGATATTTTTATTTACTTTTCACGGTTGGCCGTAGAATCTGAACATTTTTGATGTTTCTAACATTTTTACCTGGCACAAAGCGGTGCAATAACTTTAAACCAGTGTAGCGTATTTACGTGATGCTCACTGTAATGCCTATCTGGTTTTGTTGGTGTTTAAGAAATTTGAATATCTGATGAGGTAACAGCATTTGAATTTCTCATCGTGGCTTGTTTCAATGAGCTGCTAGGACATAAGACGCAAAACTTACCACACGTCAGTTGTAGCATTTTTGTTGTCATGACTACAGTATGCACGTTTCAAAAGATGGAAAGTGGGGAAAAAAGCCTCAAGAACATAAGCATCCTAGGATTGCCATATCCTTACAGCTCTGCAATGACTAATGCCTCATACATCTTGGGAACACATTGGTCGCAATGCATACAGGTATGCTTGATAAGAGAATAGCTTGCACCCAGATTTGCCACACAGTTGATGGCTGATGGCTTTTTTTTGTCGTCTTCCACTTATTACTATGTATTCAATATTCATTTAGATGTAAAGGACACTACACGAACAGAAGTACCAAATGGCACTTGCATTTCAGGGGAGAAAGTGTCCAGCATGCCTGTCACAAAACATGTTATAGGGGCGACCTTGCCTCTATAGGTAGATGGACACCAGATGCTCTGTGTACAGTGTAATCGGTGTACTTGTCTGGAGTGCTTAAAACATGTGCTATGGGCTGTACTGGCACTGTCTAAAGATAATGCATGGTTCTAGAAAGCCTGCAGCTGAGCATCTGCCACCGTACTGAAGGAACTGTCCTAATTTATTTTGTTGATGTGGTTGAAATTTAGGAGCTGCAAGTAATAGTTGTGACTGGGGCAGTGCTGCCGAAATAAAGCACAAATTACACACCTCGACTTACACAGTGCACTCTGAAAGCTTTGCTACGTGGTATCTGTGTTTGATGCCTGACCTTACGGCACCTTTACGAGCAGTCGCAGGTGATTGCAGCTGCTGAGGCTTCATCAACTTGCAAGGTGAAAAAAGAATGCTGCGCCACCGGAGAGGCCACACACTCCGAGATGTAAGCTATCTTGAACCAAGTGTTCGGTAGACGGTACCTGTGCAGCCAAAACATGGTGTTTGAGCCCTATAGGCAGGTGTGTTGACAACTGCACACAAGTGTGCTGTCACAACAGAAAGTTGAGAACAAGCAGCATTTTTACCGGTGTTTTTTCAAAACATTAGGGCAAGTCATTCTTTCACCAAGGCTGGTAATCATGCATATGTAATGATAATAGGGCATTTGTGACACACAAGGGGTCATGTGTCTAAAGTTTAATTAGATCAGTAATCTATGAGATGGAATTATGAAAAGTATACCTTTTGTTCCTCATTGGTCTCTTGGAGAGACATGACCATTTCCGGCAGTTTAGTTTTGACTTTTTGTCTACTTTGGTGTGCATATTGCAACTATAACTAACAGTCAGTGCTCTGTCCAGCCCAGTTGTCCTGTCCTGTCCCCTTTTGTGCCTTGTAACACTGGTATAGTTTATCAGATTCCTCTCAAGTGCGGGAAGACTTCCATTAGACAGAAGGACAGGTGCATTGATATTAGACATAAATAACACAAACATTCACTTAACAACCCTAATGCTTAACATCTAGCGTCACATTGTTTCAATTTGGGGTTGTAAACGTTTGTTTGAAGACACAAAAATTCTTTCAAGACACAAATGTCAAACCACACGGGAAATAATCAAGGCATTCCACATTAAAAGATTAGGAGAGACTTGCATTAGCCATGCATCTTTGTCTCTGTTAGAATGCGAATTTCAGTATCTTCACATCTCTTGTGTTAATCTGAAGTAGTGTCCTTTTGTTGGTTCCTTTCGTGACTTCCTGCTATGTTTAACTGATGACGTCATACCTTGTCATGTTCTTATGCTGCGGTTTTTGCAATCGCCTATATATATATATATATATATATATATATATATATATATAAATATATATATGTGTGTGTGTGTGTGTGTGTGTGTGTGTGTGTGTGTGTGTGTGTGTGTGTATGTATGTCCTTCGTTTCAAAAACAATTTAGTTGAGAATTAGCGCTCGTCCTGTCTGCTTATAGTCTGCGTCCGTGTCACTTCGCACTACAATCCAAGATCATGTTACCGTACCGACTCGCCCTACTTTCTATCCTTGTGTTCACATAGACACACTCAGACTTGTTCCTTCTTATGTGGCCGGTTATTTTCGTACTTTATGATAAGATGCAGTGCTTTTCGAATGAAAACGTGATAGTTCGTAGTGAGGTTATTCAAAAAATATTTCTGCTTAAAATTTAATGTAACAAGCCTGTACCATTATTCGGTGCTTATGTCCTTGTATTGGTATGGTTTTACTCCTTATCTTCCTTTTTACTTGTAAAATGTGCAAACATTATTATGTAACCATTTCTCTTTAATGAAATAATAAATACTTCTGACATTTCGTCACAAATTTTACACTGATCTTGTTCAATTAAGTCCCCTTAGACTAGCTTATTCATATTCTAGTAGCTTAACTTACAATGCCTGCTGGATATTCAGTGCAAGCACAAGATGCAAAAAAACTAAATCATTGGGTATAAGCAGGTCACTGGCAGTAAATGGAGCATACGTAAATTTCAGGAAATAGTGCATGCTTATATATTAAACAGCATGCACAGCTACACATGCAATTTTGTTTGTAAATGCTGAAACATTACTCTAAGTGGAAACGCTTTGTTATTTGGCTTTCAGTGCTACCTTTAAGTCATTATATATGTGAAGGTACTAGTAGAAGCATCCCGTGGAGATAAATGACAACTTTGATGAATAGAGGTATATATATGTGCTTAAAACAACAGAAGCTGCTTGGCAGGCAAACGTAAGCTTCTGTAGTACGGCACTGGTTACCGTCGCCAATCCATGCATTGCTTGCGCTCTATTGCATTTAATATGAGCTACAACAACGAGCTGTGGTGGCTTTCGCTCCTAGTCGAGCTGGTGCTGCTGCGAAAATTGTTGACCAAGAAAAGTGGAGGTTTTTTATTATTTCAGAAATGCATGGAACATCATGCTTTTGGTTATGTGCTGTTTCCATAGGGTGATAAGTACTGGTGCACCAAGGTGCGGGAGATCCTGTGTCCTTTGTGCAGCGCCCGTTGTTATTGCGCTCTGCATCCTGCCGGCAGTGTACTATCACTGCAGAGGAAGATGACGAAAAGCATAGGATGTGTGCATTGCTGCGATCGTGAAACATAATTTTTTTCCCTGAAAGGGTCGCATATTATATATGCCACTACATGACAGACCAGAAGCGCAATATGACGACGCCTCACACATTCTGGCTCATACTGAACAAGGTAGTACCATTGCTAAGGCTATGCAGTATTCACAACAGCTAGTCTGTCCATTAACGACATGGCTGTAGTGAATGCTAAAATACTTGCAGGGATAATGCCCTTTTGGAAGGGTGTTGTCCATGCTACACCCATATTTAAAGGGTGGTGTCTGTGTTACACGCAAATAGAAAGGGTGTTGTTTGTTTTACACCAATAGGCAAGGAGACGTCATATTAACACCCTTTCCTTTGCGGGGTGTTAATTTACACTTCTTTGCTTGGGGTGTAGCAATACACCCTATAATGGGTGTCACGCATGGGACAAGTCATTTACACCCTTAAGGATGTTAAAATTTTTACAGTGTACGCAGTGACGATGGAATGATGTAGAATAAAGGATATCGAGTGAACAAGAAAAGCCTATAAGGAATACTGCATGAGGACAGTGACAAGTATAAAATTTTGACGATGATGCAACAGCGACAACTTTGCAATTACAAAAGGAGGTCAATGGTAATTCAACGACTGTATGGCGACTATGGCGTGATGAGGACCGTAGGACGCATAGCTGATGAACAAACAAGAATGACTGCGATGGGATAGCCAAGACAACTTGACGACGCTGCCATGACAGCGGATGCATGATAGCGTCTATGTGATGACGGCGCAATGACGATGGCTGCATAATCATGAATAAATGACGACAGTTTATCTGCAATACAGTGACCAAGAAAGTTTGACGTCGAACGAACGACGAAGGTGGAGGATGACGTTACTGGTCGGATAACAATGATAAAGCAATCTCGGGGGGAGGACGACATAACAACGACTGTGTGACGACGGTGGCTTGATGACCACGGTATGGAGACAATCAGATAACAAAGCTGAAATGTCCACAATACAACGACTACGACGGCATTACGAAACCAAACACGTACCTGGTGGTCTAAGTTATTACATATCTTGAATCACTGGGTCGGGTAAAAGACGTGACGACAACAGTATGTCGAGAGCCAGATCACAAAGCTGGTGACGAATATTCAATGACCGTGGCGGCCTCACTATGGCGGTAGAACAACGAATGCATGAGTATCGTCTCGAGCGATTGCGCTTTTAACGTCTTAAAGTTTACGTGCTGTGGTGCAGCGTTCGGTAGGGACAGCCCTATCACGCTGTGACGGCTGCGGGAGAGCAGAATGCCAGACACCTTCCCCGCCTACTAACACACTGGTAGAGACAGCGCATAACATATTGGCTTAGATGTATAGCCACCAATAATGCCACTAAATATGTGGCATTTGTCGGCTGTGTTGTCAATAAAACTACGTAATGAAACATCAAATGCAGCCTAAATATCCACTTTGAAGAAAGTTTGTCTGCAAGTACATCACTCCTTAATGATGTGAAAGCGTGAAATGGTTCATTGAACAGAAGTCAGCGTTCTGTGTCTCTATCAGGGAAATTGTGCGACGCCAAGGCACGAGTGCGCCTCGACGGAGGAGAGCGGGTGAAAGGGAACTCCTGCAACACCTGGCCCATAGTAGGGCGTGAGGTCTTCCGTGAAGGGAGAAGGCATCACCGCGACCCACTTCACCTTTGCTCTCACTCTCGAAAGCCGAGGTTATCCGAGCGTTCCTTATCGCCTTTAGCCTTCGCCTGCGTTCGAAATGCACCTCGGTAAGGCTAAATAAAAACGTGCAGAAGCGTTTCAATGTCCTCGCTTGCCCGCGAGGAGTTCATAGAGAGGCTTAAGACTGAGGACCCACGCGGCTTGTGCACACTAGAATGTTGCAGGCCACAAGTGAGCATGCTTCATGCGCCGACCCCAAGTCACTCTTGGGTTCTTGCGAGTGCGTTGACCCCAGACCCAACACTCGAAAAGTATCGTGGGACTCCAAGCCATCAAGGCTCTAAAAACAGCCCACTTAACTCATGGTACTAACACAGTGCTTGCGTTTATCACATTTGATTGTTTGTCCCTTTTTGCTCAAAATTGCAGTCTGTTTGCGTTCACTTGCGAGAAAAACATTTTTTTCTTTTCCATTGTAGCCCCTTTCTAGTTTCCCCACTGCGGCGTCCCGAGCACTCAACCCAAAGCTGTCTGCGCTTGACCCAATTTTAAAATTTTGCTGCTCATCTAAACCAAAGAGCAGCCAGTCCAACGCAGCTTGGGGACCTAGAGTCTTGCGTCCCCAATACTAAATCTCTCTCATTATTCGAAGGACCGCCAGCGGCGTTCAATTGAACATTAATTCTTTCGCATTGGCAACTCATAAAAAGTGCATAGGTCTCCTCGAATTTTCCTTTTACAATGAGTACGTTCTGACAGTGTTCGGCTATCTGCTTACATTGATAATCGAAGTTTATAGCGTGCGCAATGCTTTTTTTACTTTGTTTTAATCCTTCCAGCCTGGTTTCGTGTGTAGTGTTATGGGCCGGAAAGATAATTCATGTACCAAATATTAAGGCAGAACTCATCTCGCGATGACTGTCGATGGTTATACGATTAGCATTGGAGTAGTGTACTTACGCGCATTTCGGAAGTAATGTTTATTTAACATCTGTACTGGATTTTGTGAGACATCCGTCCCTTCGGCTCTGCGGCGAATTTCGGTATTATTCCGCTTTGCTACGGCAGTTGCTTCAAACGGTCGACCATCCTCATGACCGCTACTGAATGACACCGACAGAGTGACGACAATATAATGATGAGGAAATGGTGTAAATGAAACGACAGAGGCGGTATAAGGACAATAAAACAACCTTTCCTAAACAATTAGAATGGTATAAAAACCACAGTGTAAAAATATTTGCACATTGGTATGACCATGACGGTATGACGTCAAGTGCACGAACAAGCTGAAGTGATGAAGATGCAACGACCATGACTCCATGACGACCACGGCATAACAACGGATGAATGTTAGTGGCTGTTTGTCTATGATGCAACTACGGCGACGGCGTAACCGTGGCAACATATTTACGATTGAGCGACGGCAGCCTCAACACTACACAAGCCGGAAAAATGAATGACGTCGATGGATCGCTAAAGCTGGTATGACCACGATGGCATGACGACAAATGACGTTACTGAATTTATGTCGATGTAAAATGGCAGCATGACAACGACCGTATGACAGCAATGGTATGATGACGACTTTGTAGAAAGGATGGAATGACATAGACGGCTGAAGAGAGTGACATGACGGAGATGGATTGACAACGATTACACGAACAGAATGGGAACATGATAATGGTGTGGCAACGAATGCATACCGCCAACTCTATGACGAAGACATGGTGGCGACGACGGCGTCAGACAGTATCAGGACAACGTGATCACAGTGGTGTGACTACGACTGTATCACAAATCCTGTGTGACGACGGTTGCCTTACGACGAGTCATCACAAGAGGCGGATGGCAAAGCTATGTTGACGACAATACAATGACCACAACTGAAGCTATTAGGCAATCTGAATCGCTAGGCCTGCATAAAACGCTTGACGACGAGGGGCCAGCGAGAGCCAGAACACGAAGCTGGAATTACGACGATAAAATAATACCCCGAACATGACCAAAAACCTAGTGGCCTAAGCCGGTAGACTACTTCAACGAATCGCTTGCTATAAGAGATTAGTTGATAGATAGATAGATAGATAGATAGATAGATAGATAGATAGATAGATAGATAGATAGATAGATAGATAGATAGATAGATAGATAGATAGATAGATAGATAGATAGATAGATAGATTATGATTGTGCGTGTACATTACCATTATGCGTGTTATGATTGGCGTTTAGCACCTAATGCAAATAGGATTATCGAAAAATATGCAGTACAGAATCGGAAAGCGCAGGGTAGGTAGCAAGTTCCTATGGGTGTCCTAGGTGGTTCCCGGTATCGCTGGCATCTACCACCCCGCATTCCACGAACCGTAGTAACTGAACGTTTCAGTCAACCCGGAGAGCTCCAGGACCTGGAGAGAGAACGGGACCCACCGGTTACCGCCAGCGGAAGCAAAAACCTGCCGCCAATCACCGTCTGTGCCAAATACATACCACGTGGCGTTGGTGTGAGGAAATTCCTGCTTACGATTTTAGCGTGAGGATTTAGGCAGTCCAGCCAATATCTTTTTGTATTCTCTTCTTTTCTTCCCTACCTGATTACCATGAAATCAACAGTGCAAGTTTCTCACTAGAAATTGTCACGAACAGTGTTATTTTCATTAGCAGTTGCCCCTATGTAACAATTTTGTTTCAAACTGCATGGGGATATATCGCCCCTCTCGTGGCATTCGATAGTATATGCTCTGGAGCGCTTGCGTACGTAATTAAATACACACGTCGTACTAAATTAATTCACTTAATTTTCCCTACAAGAAACTGATACGATATTCGTTCTTCTAGCCAAATATCAGCTTTTCATGACGGTGAAATTTCTCGGGTCACTGGCAAACAGCGGAACATCTCATATAACAATCTCTGCCACTTGCTGACCAATTTTTCACGTATTTTGTGTCTCATTCGCATGGTTCGCATTATTACTTCCCCTAGCCCTGAACCCATTTTCAGTGTGCTTGATTGTAGGGGCAGTTATACTTATGCTGCAGAAAGACGGTAAGCTATGTGGGCTCGGAAGACACGCTCCACGCTCCAGAGTGTTTGCTTACGTAATGATCTGTAAGGAAGAAAATTCCACGCCTACATTTAACCTTGCCTAAACATCTCCCATTACCTGGCCACTATTTTCCCTAACACAAGGAAGGTACGCAATTTCGTTCCCGTAGGACACTGAAGATTGCGTGTGTAACGCATAAAAATGACTAAAAAGGCGAGTTCGCTTCGTGATAAGAAAAAAATAATGCAAAAATTGAATAGAACTGTAGACTTCAAATGCCTCCCATATTTACTGAATATAAAGTTGGTGTAGCGCAGATGTTGCGAGGTAAGTTGGTAAACGTAGCTGATAACAGCAGCGGGACACTTTAAACCGCTGTCTTTATTAACACTTTGCTAAAGCTGTAGATTATCGACACGCATGCAACCATAGAGTTTCCTACAATATACAAGGCGGAACTCTGGCGCTGCAGTCTTTGACCCGCCATGGGAATGGTGGGTAGTACGTGGATTTGTCTGGTCGCCGGACTCGTAGATTCAGACTTTCTTGTGGCTTCGTATGTCAGGCTATATATGCCTTCATTGTAAATTTCAAAGCAATCTACACTCTTCGAAGTGCAGATAACGCAGCGAACACGCACAATCGCTACTAATTACAGCGCTTGAGCTTGTCGAGGAGACCAAATTCAAACGCGCCAAGCATCTCAAGCCACTAGCATGCCCGCAATAAATTCAAAAGGGCGTTTCGCGTCGCTTGTCGATGCACGCGTTCATGGCATGCTTGTTTCAATACCAGGCTTTTGCGCTAAAAGTCCGGTGTTTGAATCCTGTTGTCGGACAATTTTAATAACGTTTATTTATTTAGTACGCAGTAAATTGTTGACAATGACCAGTTTACAAAGTCGCAAAGCCGCTTCAAGCCAGAATGACGAAGTTTAGGCAAATCCATATGCTTCCCATAATTACCATTCCGGTACAACCGCTGCCTTTGCAGCTCCCGTAGACCGCAGCGCCAGAGTTCCGTCTAGTAAATATTACATGAGACTATGCATTCAAATTAGGTAATATATTTACCGCAGTTGGCAGGGCTTTTCACAGCGAAGCTCTATATGACTAGTGCACTCTAAAATTTTCGTGTCCGCACACAAAACTATCATCATCAATGGCTCACAGTCCCGTAAGCAAGGAAAAAATGCAATGGCTCATAGCCCTGTAGGGTAGAGGCTACAAGCACTCAGCAAAGTGAAGCGGACAGTGCTTACATTCATTCATGCTGCTCATAAGATTTGGTTATGCGCTGCGCAGCGATTGATTATTTAGTTTATTTTGCTGGCCTAAATGCCTTTAGCATCGGTAATTTGCTATCCATATATCACTTTACTTGGCCCTTCTTTTGCAAAATATGCATGTTGTGTAACGTAGAGCTACCTCGTAATGAAACGTAGCACATAGTAAAATGCCATAAAGGCCTCTAGAATCTTCACAAATGGGTGTTCTACAGAAGCTGTGTTTCATTGACATTAAGTTAGGTCCACATACATGCTCGCCTTAGCGCTCCCTGTTTGTTCCAATTTCTTTGTTTTTTGGTGGCGTTTGTAGCTAGTACATGACAGCGGCAACATTTTACGTCGCTTACAAAATTTAGCTTTTTGTAGTGTGGATTCCATCATCATCATTTATTGTCCCTTAAGGACCCCTTACAGGCTACTACATAGGGGGGGGGGGGGGGGGGGCAAGAGCATCAAGAAACGCTATGGTCATTATTAAACAATGACTAACTCATTTGTGCAACGGTAAACAAAATTTAGTATACACGCTAGTAGAAGATGGGCAAGAAAAATTAAAGACAAGACAAAGTAAGGTACAAACCGACAGTAGAAATAGGAACACAACCGGCAATGTAACAGTGAGTGCGTGAAAATTTTATTGTAAATGTCCGGCGATTTGGGCGGGGTGGTGCCATAAGCACCCCAGCCTAGGTGAGGGCCTCGAGTCCTTGGACTCGGGCGGCTTCCTCGGCGTGCCGGACAACCACAGTTGATCAGCGAGGTCGTGGCTAAGCAGGGCCGCCTCCCAAAGCGACCCCCGGTTCGAGACTATCATTTCTACGCCGTTCGTCGGGGACTCCTGCTGCTCGCTACCGGTGCGTGCCCATGGTGCGCTACCGTAAAGCGTGCGTTGCTCTGGCTCGGCACGCTTTACAATCGTCGGACGAATAAGTGTCGGGGTAGCAGAGGTGAAGGATCGCCGGGTTCGGATATGTGTGTGTCTGCAATTGCCTCCAGGCAACCGCCTGTGTCTTATTGAGTTTGGCGTGCGGGGGTGGTTATTTACATCTGTTCAATCTGTAGTGTTGCATGATGTCTCTGGAAGTGGTCATGCGATCCCCACCCCCCTTCCAATCCCGCATCGCCCTCGCGGTGGGCGAGACGTCGGGATTGCCGGTGGCCGCTGCGGCTCGTCATGTAAGTCCGCGAGCCGTGGTGTGGGCCGTCTCGTTTCCTGGCAGCATAGGATCCGTTTGGGCGGGAGTACATACGAGGAAACTGTCGTATTTGCGGCAAATATTGCCCTGTTGAATTTGGAGCATGAGGACCGCTTCCCCGGAGATACGGCCGCTAGCGTAGTTGGGTATCGCTGCCTGCGAGTCGCTTATTATCACCTCGGCGTCCGTGATGGCTACCGCGAATGCTATCGCTGCTTCCTCGGCCGCTTCCGTCTCTTCCGTGCGTATCGACGCACTCGCGACGCAAGTTCCGCTGTGGTCCCTGATTGCGACCGCAAAACCACGTCGCCGCTCGTAACGGGCCGCATCTACGTAAATGGTTTCTTTGTTGCTGCCGTATTTCTTTTGCAAGACTCGCGCGCGCCTATTGCGCCGGCCAACGTGATGCGTCGGGTGCATGATCTTGGGCAACGGCGAAACGACAATGCACTCCGAATAGGTGTGGGTATCGCGAGCTTTTCGCCCTGCTGCTTGTGGTAGCTGATGCCCAGCATCTCGAGGATGTGTCGTCCGGTTCTGTTCTTGCCAAACGCTCGTACTGCGCGACGTTGTGCGCTTCTATTATCTCGTCTAGGGTATTGCGTAAACCCAGTTCGAGAAAGTTATCCGTGCTGGTATTGATCGGCAATCATATGGTACGTTTATACGCCTTGCAGATAGGGCGGTCTGGTTTCGTTCGTTCGGCCACCTGCCACTTGAGGTAGAAGGCGACGTACTTTATGTGACTGGTTACGAACGCCTGTACCAGCCGGATTGTATTGCTTTCTTTCATTCCACTATGTATATTTGTGATACGTCTCAGTAACCGGATTGTTTCGTCGACCGCACGCTCTAGTATGCGTACGGTTTCGCCGTTGTGGCCGTTGGCCGACAGATGCAAGCCCAGTACCCTAATGTTGTGAACACGCGCATGACGATGCCGTCCGATGTGAGTACTCTGATATCTCTGTCTGCGCACTTGGCTGCGGAATCTGCGTTCTTGGGGTTGCGGCCCCTGCGCGTGGGTCTGTAGAGCAGGAGCTCCGATTTGGCCGCGGAGCATCCGAGGCCCGTGCCGCGCAGATACATCTGCACCGCATCGACAGCCGCCTGTAAGGTTTGCTCTACGTGGCCGTCATTTCCCTCAGCAACACAGAGCATGATGTCATCGACGCACAAGCTGTGGTGGAGGCCTTCTATCTCTGCCAGTTTCTGGGGTAACTCGAGAAGCAGGACGTTAAAGAGCATGGGCGAGATGATGACGCTGAACTACATGCCGCAGATAAATGTGCAACCACTGTCATGGAATGTGCAAACTGCCATGGATCTTAAGAGGCTTCATCGAAGGACTGCCCAGAAACTAAAGTGCAAACGCCTATGTTAAAAAGTGGTAGGATGCTTCCTCTCATCGAGATGCCGCCGCAAAAACCAGGAAGCGACGCTCCCGTCACCAACTTTCTTCAAAGAAGACTTCTGCGTCGGAGACGCGTATGCCACGGCCGCTGCTACCCAGGCCACGCACATCAGAAAGGTCTACAAAGGACAAGGGCACTGATAAGTCCACGGACATCGAAGCCTGGCCAGCGTTGCCAAGCGGCAACCTCCTGCTGAATCACTGAACTGTCATAGTAGACCACCCTCGGCGTGGCCTGCTGGTAAATTGATAGAACAGGGTCAATAAATATTCAATTTTTTTTCATATTTCATTTCACTTCATTTATTTCAATCGTCGAAAAAGCTGTTCGGCCCGTACCCAAAGACTAGTGTGGGCACATAGTCAATGTACATATATATATGTACATATATGTACAATGTATATATATATATATATATATATTGACACGTGTACTTATATTTATCGGGCGACCACGTTTCGCCGCCTAACAAATCTTATCGCACAGCGCGGGACGCGCTTGCATGTATCTGAAGTTTCTGGAAAGTTATCGATGCTTCTATCCGCAGTCTGTTGTCGCCGAACCTTGTGTTATCTGATTTATTCGCCTGACGCGAATGCTGTAGAACTTTGTGGAAGGCACGCGAGTCCCAACGATTAGTCTGGTACATTCGACGATTCTGTATAAAAGCCGACGCGCTTGACCCGCTGATCAGATTTCCGACGATCGCCGACTGTGTTCGCCGCTTTCGTTGTGCTATAAGTGTAGCCTGTTTTGTGGGCACAAGTTCGCCCAATAAAAGTTAGTTTTCTCGTTCACAGTATTGCTACTGTGTTCTTCTACGTCACCACCACGTGACATCTGGTGGAGGTGCTTTGCGTTCATGTACCGGACGCCCCCACAAAGCCGTGACTCAAGCCCTCACTCGGAAGACACCAACGTCGCCAAGAACCAGCGAGGTAGCCGCAGGCTGCAAGGACTGCCCCCGGAGCACGGACTTTTGCCTGAGACGACTAGGAAGATGGCCACCACGTCCACCCCAATGGCAGCCCCAGCGTCACCCGTCGTGCTGCAGCAGCCCAGGGAGCCTCCGACGTTCCGCGGTTCAACTTTCGAGGACCCGGAAAGCTGGCTTGAGACGTACGAGAGAGTCGCTACCTTTAACAACTGGAACAGCGACGACAAACTGCGATATGTCTTCTTCGCTTTGGAAGACGCGGCCAGGACGTGGTTCGAGAACCGAGAAGCCACCTTAACGACCTGGGAACTCTTCCGAAGCGGCTTCCTGCAGACATTCGCAAGCGTCGTACGCCGAGAACGAGCCCAAGCGCTATTAGAAACCCGGGTGCAGCTCCCTAATGAGACGACCGCAATCTACACGGAAGAAATGAGCCGTCTCTTCCGCCACGCCGACCCTGACATGCCCGAGGAGAAGAAAGTCCGCCTGCTGATGCGTGGTGTAAAGGAGGAACTTTTTGCCGGAATGGTACGAAGTCCACCGAAGACCGTCGACGAGTTTCTTCGCGAGGCCATCAGCATCGAGAAGACACTCGAGATGCGAAACCGGCAATTCGACCGCCGCACAAACTCGACAAACTACGCCGGAGTTCAATCACTGGCCACCGACGACCTGCGCGAGACTATCCGAGCGGTCGTGCGGGAGGAGCTACAAAAGCTATTCCCACCATCACAGCCTCAAGTGGCTTCGATTGCCGACGCCGTCCGTGAGGAGCTCCAGCAACAACTTGGAGTAGCCCCTGTATCGCCGCAGCCTGAGCCGCAAGCGATGACCTACGCCGCCGTCGCACGCCGTCAAGGTCCCCCTACGCGACCGCGCCAGGGCCCTGTCACGCCGCAGTTCCGTCGTCCGCCGCCGCCAGCGCCAGCACGACCACCCGTCGCCCAGCGCACCTACGCGAGGAAGACGGACATTTGGCGAGCCCCCGACCACCGCCCGCTCTGCTACCACTGCGGTGAAGCAGGGCACATCTACCGCCGATGCCCATACCGGGAGATGGGACTCCGAGGGTTCGCCGTTAACGCGCCGCGACCACAGATTGGCGAAAGACCTCGCGATATCGCCGACTACCTCGCCGCTACTCAGTGGAGCTCTCGACGACCGTCGCGTTCGCCATCACCAGGCCGCTACCTGTCGCCGCAGCGCCGACCATACACTGGCCCAGCCCGGGGCCGGTCAGCGAGCCCATATCCGGAAAACTAAAAGCAGCAACCGATGGAGGTGCGGTTGCTGTTCGTCGAACTGACGAAGATCCTCCGCCGCCGACGAAGACACCGACGAAACTACCTCGACGACATAACGACACGCCGCCGTCCCGACGAAATCAGGAAGCCAAGACTACACCGATGAAAGAAGACTTGACGACGCGACGTTCCAACTTCAGTTCAACACGACGCAGCCGTGATCCGACGCCAAGACCTAACTGTAACGCAAGACAGAGAACCACCGACCTCGACGTGCTTCTCGACGGCCACGCAGTCACCGCCTTAGTAGACACAGGAGCCGATTACTCCGTCATGAGTGGACACATCGCCGTCCAGTTGAAGAAGGTTAAGACTGCATGGGAAGGCCCTCAAATGCGGACCGCTGGAGGACACCTGATTACGCCGACAGGAATGTGCACGGCAAGAATTACCATCCACGACCGGACTTACCCTGTCACCTTCGTTATCCTCCAACAGTGTTCACGAGACGTCATTCTCGGCATGGACTTCCTCAACCAACACGGCGCAGTCATCGACCTGAAGTCGAAGTCAATAACGCTGTCGGAAGATAATGCGATACCGCCGGAGCGCCCTCGTAGTCACCACGCCTTGAGTGTGCTCGAACATCAAGTGAGCATCCCGCCTCGCTCCAGCATTTTTATTTCGGTCAGCACCGAAACACCCACTGACGTAGAAGGCGTCATCGAAGGCGACCAACGTCTACTGCTAGACCGTGAAATTTGCGTCGCAAGAGGGATCGCTCGACTGCACGGAGGACACACGAAAGTGTTGCTGACAAACTTCAGCCAGGAGTTCAAGCACATCAACAAGGGCACGACGATCGCATACATCGAGGAAATTCTGGAAAACAGCAATGCGTTTGTCCTCTCGGATTCTGCCGCATCTACCCCGACGACCGTAGTCCCCGAGCCAGACTTCGACATAAATCCAAGTCTCCCCACGATTAAGCAACAACAGCTCAGAAGTCTACTTCGACGATACAAAGAGTGCTTTTCGACGTCATCAAGGATTCGACAAACCCCAGTCGCAAAGCATCGCATAATAACCGAAGAGGGCGCTCGACCTCTCCGCCAGAGCCCATACCGAGTTTCGACGCGAGAACGTGAAGCTATAAGGCACCAAGTCGACGAAATGCTGCGCGACGACATCATCCAGCCGTCCAAAAGCCCGTGGGCATCTCCTGTAGTCTTGGTGAAAAAAAAGGACGGAACCCTGCGTTTCTGCGTCGATTATCGTCGTCTGAACAAGATCACCAAGAAGGACGTATACCCCCTCCCACGGATAGACGACGCACTGGATCGGCTCTGCAACGCTAAATACTTCTCGTCAATGGACCTCAAGTCTGGCTATTGGCAAATAGAAGTCGATGAAAGAGATCGCGAAAAGACGGCCTTCGTCACCCCAGACGGCCTCTACGAGTTCAAGGTTATGCCATTCGGACTGTGCTCCGCTCCTGCAACGTTCCAGCGCGTGATGGACACAGTTTTAGCAGGATTGAAGTGGCAGACCTGTCTCGTTTACTTGGATGACGTCGTCGTCTTCGCCGGAAATTTCGACGATCACCTGAGGCGGCTTGCGACAGTACTAGAGGCCATCAAGTCATCAGGGCTCACTCTGAAGCCGGAAAAGTGTCGATTCGCTTACGATGAGCTTTTGTTCCTAGGCCACGTCATCAGCAAATCAGGAGTACGCCCCGACCCACAGAAGACAGCTGCCATCGCAAAGTTCCCGCAGCCAACCGACAAGAAGGCAGTGCGCAGATTCCTTGGCATATGTGCCTACTATAGGCGCTTTGTCAAGGACTTTTCACGCATCGCGGAGCCGCTAACACATCTAACCAAATGTGATGTCGAGTTCAAGTGGGAAACGCCGCAGGCCAAGGCATTTCAAGAACTCAAACGACGCATGCAGTCGCCGCCGGTACTTGCACACTTCGACGAGGACGCCGATACCGAAATCCACACTGACGCCAGTAGCCTAGGCCTCGGTGCCGTCCTAGTCCAGAGGAAAGAAGGACTTGAACGGGTGATATCGTATGCTAGCCGGTCGCTGTCAAAAGCGGAAAGCAATTATTCTACGACTGAAAAGGAATGCCTCGCCATCATTTGGGCTACAGCTAAATTCCGCCCTTACCTCTATGGCAGGCCATTCAAAGTCGTCAGCGACCACCACGCGTTGTGTTGGCTAGCTAACTTAAAGGACCCTTCAGGACGGCTGGCGCGGTGGAGCCTCAGACTACAAGAATACGACATCACTGTAACATACAAGTCCGGAAGAAAACACTCAGATGCCGATTGCCTATCACGCGCCCCCATTGACCCACCGCCGCAAGATGACGAGGATGACGACGCCTTCATTGGCATAATAAGCGCGGAAGACTTCGCCGAACAACAACGAGGGGACCCGGAGCTAAAAGGCCTAGTCGAGTATTTGGAAGGGCACACCGATGTTGTCCCTAGGGCATTTAAGCGTGGATTATCTTCGTTCACGCTTCAAAACAACCTACTCGTGAAGAAGAACTTCTCACCAGTCCGCGCCAGCTACCTTCTTGTTGTACCGTCAGCGCTGCGTCCAGAGATACTGCACGCCCTACACGACGATCCAACCGCTGGGCACCTCGGATTCTCCCGGACGCTGTCGAGAATACAGGAAAGGTATTACTGGCCGCGTCTGACCGCCGACGTCGCCCGTTACGTCAAGACATGCCGAGACTGTCAACGACGCAAGACACCACCGACAAGGCCAGCAGGATTACTACAGCCGATCGAACCTCCTCGCCGACCATTCCAGCAGATTGGGATGGATTTGTTGGGGCCGTTGCCGATGTCAACATTCGGGAATAAGTGGATCGTCGTGGCGACGGACTATCTCACCCGCTTTGCTGAAACTAAAGCTCTACCAAAAGGCAGCGCAGCCGAAGTGGCGAAATTTTTCGTCGAGAACATCCTGCTGCGACATGGTGCTCCAGAAGTCCTCATCACCGACAGGGGAACGGCTTTTACAGCAGAGCTCACCCAGGCCATTCTGCAGTACAGCCAGACAAGCCACAGGAGGACAACTGCCTACCATCCGCAGACGAATGGTCTCACGGAGCGCCTCAACAAGACCCTCGCCGACATGCTAGCAATGTACGTCGACGTCGAGCACAAGACGTGGGACGCGGTCCTGCCGTATGTAACCTTCGCTTACAACACGGCGGTGCAAGAAACAACACAGATCACGCCGTTTAAGCTGGTTTACGGCAGGAACCCGACGACGACGCTCGACGCCATGCTGCCCCACGTCACTGACGAAGAGAATGTTGACGTCGCTAGCTATCTCCAGCGCGCCGAAGAAGCCCGACAGCTCGCCCGCCTGCGGATCAAAAACCAACAGAGGACCGACAGCCGACACTACAACCTCCGACGACGCTTTGTCGAGTACCAGCCCGGTGACCGTGTTTGGGTTTGGACCCCTATACGCCGACGAGGACTGAGCGAGAAGCTCTTGCGTCGCTATTTCGGACCATACAAGATCATCCGACGTATTGGCGCACTGGACTATGAGGTCGTGCCAGACGGCATTTCGCTGTCACAGCGGCGCCGCTCACGACCTGAAATTGTCCACGTTGTGCGACTCAAGCCGTACCACCAGCGTTGACGAACTTTGGGACTTCGCGTAACTGACCTTTGGACTTGATTTCTTTTCGTTGTTTTGTTACTTATGTTTAGTAAGTGTCCTTTTGTGTTTCGCTCTCTTATATTTGTAGCATCGGGACGATGCTTTTTAAGAGGGGGGTATTGACACGTGTACTTATATTTATCGGGCGACCACGTTTCGCCGCCTAACAAATCTTATCGCACAGCGCGGGACGCGCTTGCATGTATCTGAAGTTTCTGGAAAGTTATCGATGCTTCTATCCGCAGTCTGTTGTCGCCGAACCTTGTGTTATCTGATTTATTCGCCTGACGCGAATGCTGTAGAACTTTGTGGAAGGCACGCGAGTCCCAACGATTAGTCTGGTACATTCGACGATTCTGTATAAAAGCCGACGCGCTTGACCCGCTGATCAGATTTCCGACGATCGCCGACTGTGTTCGCCGCTTTCGTTGTGCTATAAGTGTAGCCTGTTTTGTGGGCACAAGTTCGCCCAATAAAAGTTAGTTTTCTCGTTCACAGTATTGCTACTGTGTTCTTCTACGTCACCACCACGTGACAATATATATATATACCATCAGCATGGCTACGCCCACTGCACGGCAAAGGCCTCTCCCGTACTTCTCCAACTACCGCGGTCATGTGCTATTTGGGCCCATGTTGTGACTGCAAACCCTTTAATCTCATCCGCCCACCAAACCTTCTGCCGCCCTCTACTACGCTTCCCGTCCCTTGGAATCCAGTCCGTAACCCTTAATGTCCATCGGTTATCTTACCTCCTCAATGCATGTCCTGCCCATGCCCATTTCTTGTTCTTCTCATTACCTCGCGTTTGTCATTAATTCGTGTTTGTTCCCTCACCCAATCTGCTCTTTTCTTATTCGTTAACGTTACACCCATCACTCTTCTTTCCATCGCTTGTTGCGTCGTCCTCAAATTAAGTAGAACTCTTTCGTAAGTCTCCAGATTTCTGCCCCGTAGGTGAGTACTGGTAAAACATAGCTGTTTTACACTTTTCTTTTGAGGGCTAATGACAACCTACTGTTCATGATCTGAGAACGCTTGCCAAATGCATCCCAGCCCATTCTTATTCTTCTGATTATTTCAATCTCATGATATGGATCAGCGGTCACTACCTGCCATAAGTAGAGGTATTCCGTTACCACTTCCAGTGCCTCGCTACCTATCGTAAACTGCTCTTCTCTTCCGAGACGGTTAAACATTAATTTAGTTTTCTGGAGATAAATTTTGAGACACACCCTTCTGCTTTTCCTCTCCAGGTTAGTGAGCATGCATTGCGATTGGTCCCCTGAGTTACTACGCAAAGCAGTAACATCAGCGTATCGTAAGTTACAAAGGTACTCTTCATTAACTCTTATGCCTAATTCTTTCCAATGCAGGTCCGTGAACACCTCCTGTAAAGACGCTGTCAATAGCATTGGAGAGACCGCATCTCCCTGCCTGACGCCCTTCTTCATTGGGATTTTGTTTCTTTCTTTATGGAGGACTACGGTGGTTTTGGAGCCGCTATAGATATCTTTCAGTATTTTGACATACGGCTCGTCTACCCCCTGATTCGGTAATGCCTGCATGACTGCTGAGGTTTCCACTGAATCAAACGCTTTCTCGTAATCAATGAAAGCTATTATAAGGGTTGGCTATATTAAGCACATTTCTCTATCACCTGATTGATAGTGTGACTATGGTCTATTGATGAGTAGCCTTTACGGAATCCTGCCTGTTCGTTTGCTTGACAGGTCTAAGGTGTTCATGATATTATTTGAGATTACCTTAGTAAATACTTTGTAGACGACAGACAGTAAGGTGATCGGTCTATTATTTTTCAAGACTTTGGCGTCCCCTTTCTTATGCATTAAGATTATGTTGGCGTTCTTCCAAGAAACCGGTAAGCTCGAGGTCATGAGGTATTGCCTATACAGGGTGGCCAGTTTTTCTAGAACAAACTGCCCACCATCCTTCAACAAATCTGCTCTTGCGTGATCCTTCCCAGTTGCCTTCCCCCTTTGCATAGCCCCCAAGTCTTTCTTTACTTCTTCCGGCGTTACTTGTGGGATGTTAAATTCTTCTAGGCTATTCCTTCTTCCATTATCGTCGTGGGTGCCACTTGTACTGTATTAATCTGTTTGAAACTCTTCAGCCACTTGAACTATCTCATCCATATTAGTAATGATATTGTCGGCTTTGTCTCTTAACGCATATATGTGATTCTTGCCTATTCGTAGTTTCTTCACTGCTTTTAGGCTTCCACCGTTCTTGAGAGCATGTTCAATTCTATCCATATTATACTTCCTTATGTCAGCTGTCTTACGCATGTTGACTAACTTGGAAAGTTCTGCAAGTTCTCTTCTAGCTCTACGGTTAGAGGCTTTCATACATTGACGTTCCTTAATCAGATCTTTCGTATCCTGCGATAGCTTACTGGTATCCTGTCTAAAGAAGTTACCACCGACTTCTATTGCACACTCCTTAATGATGCCCATAAGGTTGTCGTTCTTTGCTTCAACAGTGAAGTCCTCTTCCTGAATCAAAGCCGAGTACCTGTTCTGTAGCTTGATCAGAATTCCTCTATTTTCGTTCTTACTGCTAAGTCATTGATCGGCTTCTTATGTACCAGTTTCTTCCGTTCCCTCATCAAATCTAGGCTAATTCGAGTTCTTACTATGCTATGGTCACTGCAGCACACCTTGCCGAGCAGGTCCACATCTTGTATGATGCCAGGGTTAGCGCAGAGTATGAAGTCTATTTCATTTCTAGTCTCGCCATTCGAGCTCCTCCACGTCCACTTCCGGCTATCCCGCTTGCGGAAGAAAGTATTCTTTATCCGCATACTATTCCGCTCTGCAAATTCTACTAATAACTCTCCCCTGCTATTCCTAGACCTTGTGCCATATTCCCCCACTGACTTGTCTCCAGCCTGTTTATTGCCTACCGTGGCATTACAGTGTGTAGTGTATTTTGTTTTTTCTTTACCCATCGCTGATTCCACGTCTTCATAGAAGCTTTCGACTTCCTGGTCATTATCACTGGATGTAGGGGCGTAGACCAGTACGACATTCAAGATGTACCTCTTATTAAGTTTCACAACAAGACCTGCTACCCGTTCGTTAATGTTATAGAATTCCTGTATGTTACCAGATATATACATATTAGTCAGGAATCCGACTCCTATTTCTCGTCTCTCCGCTAAGCCTCGGTAGGACAGGACGTGCCCAATCTTTAGCACTGTATATGCTTCGTTTGTTCTCCTAACCTCACTGAGCCCTATTATATCCCATTTACTGCCCGCTAATTTCGCCAATAGCTATTCTAGACTCGCCTCACTAGATAACGTTCTAGGATTAAACGTTACCAGCTTCATATTCCAATGGCGACCTGTCCGAACCCAAAGATTCTTAGCACCCTCTGACCACCGCCGTGGTCAGTTGCTTCGCAGCGGCTGGAGACTGTGGGCCGGGGTTTGATTTTTTTATTCATATAGGAGGTTGTGGCCAAGTACTGCACCAGGCTGGCCAATCCTAATATGTTCAGGGAATGCGTTCCCGCTTCTGGTCACCGGGATCAGGCCACACTCCAGGCCTGTTATGGAGGTGCGGTTGCTGTTCGTCGAACTGATCAAGATCCTCCGCCGCCGACGAAGACGCCGAAAAGACGATCTCGACGATATATTAACGACACGCCGCCATACCGACAAAGCCATAAAATCAAGAATACACAGAGGGAATATGACTTCAACGCGACGTTCCAGCTTAAGTTTAGCACAACGCAGCCGTGATCCGACGCCAAGACTTAACTGCAACGGAAGGCAAACAACATTCGATTTCGACGTGCTACTCGGCGGCCGCACAGTCACCGCCTTTGTGAGCACAGGAGCCGACAGCTCCGTGAAAATTGGGCCCATCGCAGCCTAGTTGCAGAAGTTTAAGCATGCATGAAAATGCCCTCAAATTCTCCCCACTGGAGGGCATCAAATTACGCCGACTGGAATCTGTATAGCAAGAATTGCAGTTCAAGACCGGGCCTACCCTGCCACCTTCCTTATCCTCCAGCAGAGTTCACGAGACGCCACATTCGGCATGGACTACCTGAACCAACACGGTGCTATCATCGACCAAATGTCGAAGTCGATAACGCTGTCGGAAGATCAAGCGATGCCACCTGAGTGCTGTCGTAGTCACCACACTTTGATTGTGCTCGAGGATCCAAGTCAGCATCCCGCCCCGCTCTACACATTTTCATTTCCCTCGGAACCAAAACACTGTCATCGAGGGTGACCGACGTCTACTACTCGACCAGGAAATTTGTATCGCAAGAGGCATCGCTTGACTGCACGGAGGAAATACGAAAGTGTTGCTGGCAAACTTCAGCCAGGAGTTCAAGCACATCAGCAAGGGCTAGACGATGGCATACATCGAGCGAATTCTGAAAACCAGCCATGCGTTTGTCCTCTCGGATTCTGCTGTATCTCCTCCGACGACCGTAATTCCCGAAACAGATTTCGACATAAATCCAAGTCTCCCCAAAATTAAGCAGCAACCGCTCAGAAGTCTGCTTCGACGATAGAAAGACAGCATTTCCACGTCATCGAGGATTCGACAAACACCCGTCGCAAACCATCGTATAATAACCGAAGAGTGTGCTCGACCACTGCACTAGAGCCCAGACCGAGTTTCGACGTGAGAACGTGAAGCTATAATACAACACGTCGACAAAATGCTGCGCCACGACATCATCCAGCCCTCTAAAAACTCGTGGGCATCTCCTGATGT